>NC_081407.1:44917351-45590476 GCF_030272615.1 Cryptomeria japonica | reverse complement strand
CTATGAACTCTTCTCAGAATGATCCTAATGTGATCATCTGTGAAATCCTATAGGAAATAAACAGTATTGTGGAGCTTCTTCTTCTCCAAGATACTATACTCTGGTTTGATCTTTTTATCTTGTCCACAAAATAAACCTAGCTACGAGTGAATTGCTAGAGACTTTAGGTCTTCGATTTTACAATCTATGTAATCTAATATTCCCTCTTCTACTATCACACCAGCTGGAACTTGTGATAGGGCATTATATCTAGACTTGCATTGAATAAAGCTTATTGAATCTATAGATGTACTAGAGCTAGTATGGGATGCAAAAGCCATGATAGAAACTGAAAACTTCAAAAAATACCTTTCGAAAATCATGAATTTAGGGCTTTCAGATTCTTCTCCACCTCACACTCCGTCGGTTGTAGAATCACCCCTTTGCATTCTTCAGTTGACCGTTTGGAATTTGAATTTGAATCTCCTTCAAGGTTTCCAACTTTCTCTGAATCATAGCACAAATCACTTTATCATTGCTCTGCACTTGAAAACCTTCTTCGCTTCAAAAATGATAGTGAGAAATGATTTGAAAAATTCCTTTTAAACATATTCCTCACCTACCGCACTTAATGCTCCACCATTAGGGTGTAAACCCTAATTTGCCTTTTACCATTTCTGGTCTTCCACCAAATGATAGGTATAACATACTGGTTAAGGTCTTTTACCAGTGTAAACTGGGGGTTTGAAACATTTTGTCATTTTCTCCCCCTAAGCTATTTTAAAGCTTAGTTTGTCGATTCCATGATTTCCACACTAGGTGTAGAAATCGGTTCCTCTTGTAACACCACTAGTTTCTTCTTCCAAGTCTTGTTCATATCGGCTTGAACAGTGTCAACATTAATGTTTCCTTCTGGAGTGACCAGTATATCATCAGATATGTCCTTTCTTGATCTACAGAATCTGGCAATGTGACCCAGTTTGTTGCAGTGATAGCAGACCAATCCAGGTGCTCTCCAAGGTCCATTATTCATGTTGCAGCAGTGTGACCATGACCATGATAGACCATACAATTTTCTCTCCATCTGATTGCTGCTTGATAGCCACCTCTTCTTGACTAATGATTGAAAGCATTAAACAGGTTGTGATTCCGGTTCACAAAAGGTTCAGGACCAATTCCTTGGGTGCTCTGAGGATATCTTCCAATGTTATTCATAACAGACCTACATTCAGATGCTCTATGCCCAAACTTGTTGCATGCATAATAGTTACCATTAAATTTATAGGATCTAGGCTTATCATTTAGGAAATAAAAAAAATTATTGTAAGCCTTGCTTCTACACACATTGGCAGTATGTCCTTCTTTAAGATAGTTAAAGCAAACAGGTTTAAACTTTTGCTTACCTTTATCCTTTGATGTCAGTTGTTTCTTTGATACTCCAGCACTTGTACCAAAGGTCTCACCTTCCTCATGACCATAATAACCAAGTCCATCAGTATTTTTGATAGGTTTGGCAGATTCAAGCTTTTTCTCTAGCTTGACAGTACTCTTGTTGAACTTAGCAAGTATTTCCTTTGACTCAGAGAGTTCTTTGGAAATAGCAACATTTGTTTCCATCAAGTTTTCATTCTCAGAGATGGCATTGTTTAGTTCTCCTTGCATGTCTTCCTTTTCCACTTTGCTCGCATGGAGTTGAGAAGTTAGGGCATTGATCTCTTGCTTCAGCCTGGATTTTTCATGATCCTTGTTTTTTACCAGATCTTCAGCTTTCCTCCGGTTCTCAAGCTCTTGGCACATTCGGATAGTCAGTCCTTCCAATTCTTTTCTTGGATTGGAATTAGATTCATTCAGCTTTTCTACTTCTTGAATCAGGGCTTCCATGTCCACTTCATCAGAAGAACTATTTTCAGATAACTCCATCAACTTTTCAGCATTCTCTCTCCTTTTTGCTTGAGAGGCCTTATATTTGACCATAAGATCATCATAGGCTTGCTCAGACTGAGTGAGCCAATGAGTAAGTTCCCTTAATGTGTATTCCCCCATATCTCTTTCCAAGTGGTTAAACTTATAGAAAGGCTGTCTCTGATACCAATTGATGAATACTAAGAGGGGGGGTGAATTAGTATGCCAAAAATCTTTGCACTTAAACACTTTGCTAGACTAACAGTAAACCGGTAAAATAGTTTAACAGACAAACTGGTTAGCACACATGCAAACCAAATAGCAAATAATGCATTCACCCATAGAAGCACAAACACCATAACACAAGAGATTTTGAAGTGGAAACCCAAATGGGAAAAACCACGGTGAGATGGAACTCACAAGTAACTATCTACAGAATAGGAACCAAACTAGTTAAGGTCAGACCGGTTAAGGTCTTACAATGTTCTTTACCAGAACATATCCTATTAGGAATCTCAATCTCTGTTAGGAGATAAGTCCGATTAAAGACTACCTTGCTAGAGGATTTTAAATCCATATATGTGAACCACCTTGTTAGAGGATTTACAAGAGGCTTTTGGGCCTATCCGGTTAAGGGCTACAGACTTGTCAAAGATGTGAGTAATCAACAAGTGATTGATCTAGCTAATAGCACAGATTGCTTGGTTAGATCCTTGATAGCTCGTTCCTAATGCATTCCAGCATTACTTCAGTCTTCTACACATTCATATTCTCTCCAACTCCTCAACCACCTTAAACCCTAGCAACAACATCAACTTTCACAACAACTACCTAAAACCCTAGACATGATGTCCTTATAAAGGAATCTGATTTCATGTCGATCCAATAGAATTACAATATAGTTTCCTAGGTTCAATGTATCTAGACGTATCTGCTAACACGATACAAAAAGAACCGCTAAAGTGTCAGCACCGTCAAATAATCGGTTGATGGTAACTCATCACAGAGTATTACCGGTTCATACAAAATACCAGTTCAAACAAAATGTCAGTTGCCGGTTTGACAAAATGAAGATTGGCAAATATGTGTTCTGCCACTTTGGTCCTTCGTACCGCTTGAGATCCTCAAACTACTTGGGGTCAACATACCACTTCAGATTGGTAATCACTTTCTGCAAAACACCAATAGTCTAAGGACTATAATGCATCCTACCGGTTGGAACATGTACCGGTTGAGCTTTAATTAATACATACAAAAATGATCTCAATGCAAGTGTGTTTCCATCAATGACAATCACAACATAATCATCAAAAATGCCAACATTGTTTTGATATGAAAATCCTATGATCTAAAGGTTGGGAAGCCTCTTAATTGAGTTTATCATTTTCCACATCGAACGAAACCTTTACTATGAACCATAGAAGTAGAAACCTTGAGTCAAGTCAGTTGCCATACATTGGCAATATCATAGTGCAAGGGTGGGGAAGAATTTGCCCCCAAGATCACTCACCATACATCTCCCAAGATAACTACTCAATTGAGGAGAAATTCTCTTTGGGTTAATTTCTAGAAAAAGGCAGAAAAATGGGCGCCCCCTAGGGGGTGACACGGTTGTTTGATTTGAAGGAGTATCGAGTTGTGGGCTATGGTATTGTCAATGACCCTTAAATAAAGAGTATTTGGTGTGTCTTATTTGTATCCAAACCAGTGAAAACATTGGGGATTTGAACACATCCTCAAAGGACATACACTAAATGTTTAGCATTAGGATGACCATTGTCTTCATGTGTGCTATGTATTCTTTTCACAAATGTTAAAACATCTTGCAAAAATATCAATCAACCAACTCAAAAATTAGTTCAAACAAAGAGAAATCATAAGTGGAGGAGATTTTCAAATCCAACGAAGCACCTTTTGAGGTGGTTATCATCTTTTCAACTATCTTTAGGCAAGACTTTCATCCAACAAGATTAGAGGAGTATCAAACCAAGTGATCACAAGTTAACATCCAAACTATCTCAACAACAATACCTAGCTAGGTATTCAAGTTTGTCAAATTTGGTTTCCATATCGAGAAACTTGATCCATATCATTTGACGTCCTTTGTCATAGGGGCATATCGAATAAACCCTCTATTAGGACTAATAAGCTTGAGTATAAAAACAAAGTACCCTTATCAACCAGCAGTGTCAACATTTTGATCATTTGTATGACCACTCCTCGTATTTTGAGAAGAAGTCTTCGTCAAAAGACTAAGTTGAAGAAGAGAAAACCTAGTCCTAGGGAGCTTATCAAGAGGAGAAATTTTCTCTACATTAACTGTCAACTCTTTATATCACATCGTATCTTCTTACGTTACATGCGATTATATCTTCAAGGAAAAACCAATGAGTTTGACAAAGAGCCTTTGAGAAGTAGGGCTTATACTCAAAAGTCAGCATTCAACCAAAATCTCAACAAAGGGGGAAAAATCAATCCCGCCTCCTTTCCAAACATTTGTATCACTTACCACCAACTCCAATAAGGGAGGAAGAAATATCAACCCCACTAAGGGTAGAAGAACCCACTTATTGAGAAGCATAGCAATTCTCATTTTCACTTGATCTCGAAAATAAAAAGACGCGCAACCAGAATCAAGCATGAGTCATAGGGAGTCCAATCCTTTTTATGAATACATGCATATGGGGGAACATGAGATCACTGATGATCTCATCCAAAAATTCCAACAAAGTACCACCTTCCAAAAACTCATGGAAAGGCTTATAGAATAAGACAGACAAAAATACCTCCTCATGCTAAATAGTAAAGGAGTCAAGTTTCCCAAGGATTTTGACATGGAAAATTCAAGGAATACCAATGAAAGAATCACAAGAACAAGGGAAAGGACCTACACATTCAATAATCAGAATCAAGAGCACTTGGGAGGACACAACACCCATGACCAAGATAGCACCCATGACCGAGATGATACCCGTAATCACAACAACATTAGTGAACAAGGGGAAAGCAATGAAACCAAAGATAGAGAGAGCCACCAAACTATAGGATAAGTAATCTTCTCTGGACCAGACAACCGCGTGGCAAGCCCACACAAAAGGTTTTGTTAAGATGTGTCAGATACCATTGAAGATACAAATGGAACCTAACCACAGATGTCCTCCAATTAGATCTTCTAGATTGTCAACGCTAACAATCCATCCCTCCCCTCCACAAGGGGATTTGAGTAAATAACCAAATATAGTACTTGGGTTAAGTGTAAGGTTCATAATTTTTCTTACATCTCCACCGTCGGGAGCCCAAGTATCATATATGCCACCAAAATACAAAGCCTTAAACACTAGGAGAAAAGTACCAACACCTAGCAAGATTAGGTTCCAATCATCAAAGGTTCAATGATGAAAATGTTCCCTTAGCCAACATCACACAACTCCAATTACTCCAACAATAGATGCAGGATATGCAACAAGGGTCCATGACAAGGTACTCTTTGGAGGACATTTGTCCCTATCCTTTTGATAGATGATTAAACATGGTGAGGTTTACACCAAACTCAGATATACCAAAGTATGACAAATAAAATGGTAAGAGTGATCCTCGTGATCATGTTAGGGAATTTTGCACTATGAGCTTAGAGTTTGCCCATAATGACACTTACATGATGAGGTTATTCCCAAGAATATTGGGAGGACAAACAATGGAGTGGATTTCAAAACTCACACCTCCTATCAGGTCATTTGATGAGAGTGAAAAAATTCATTTCACAATACCCTTATAATATCCAACACAAGGTCACCATGCTTGACATATGCAATACAAAACAAAAGAACAATGAAACTTTCATGGTGTTATTAAGAAGATGGAGGTGCATGGTCTCAAGGTACCCACGTGATGTGCCTAAAAAGGAGAAAATGAAAAATTGTATAGACAATTTGAATGACAAAATGAGTTATCAACTTAAAATATAATGTCTACCTAGTTTCCAAAAGTTAATCAAGAATGGCATTGAAGTAGAAGAAGACTCAATCAAAATAATAACCTTGAAATTCTCTAGGGAAGGTGCTAGTTCATCAAACAACAACACCTATAACAATCAATACAACAACAACTTGGACAAGTCCAAGTTTTGGACTAGGAACAAGAATGTTGTTAATGATGGTGTGGTTGATGCCAACAACGTAAAATCCAAGCAACCAGTGCTAAATTTAATAGGTAGTACACCACCCAACAACAATCAAATAAATATCAATCAAGGCACTAACAACTATCAACACACTACCTATCAAAGAAACAACAACAGTCGAGGGAACAACAACAATCAAGGGATCAATAATCGAGTAAGTAACACCAACACTCCACCTCCCCAATATTGAAGAATGTTTACACCATTGGGACAAACCCTAGAATCTAAATTTTGAGAGCTCTTGGAAAACAAACTTATCACATTGCCAAACATAGGCAATTTTTAACCCCAGGTCAAACCACCATGGTGGAATGACTCACACTATTACAACTATCATCGAAACAAGGGGCATCACACAAATGATTGCCTAAAGTTAAAGAACCTAGTTCAAGACATGATAGACAAGGGTGATATAATGGTTGATGGTCATAAGACCAATGGTGATCATGAGGCATTCAAAGATCCCCTTCCTAATTATGACAAGGGAGGAGCAACAACAAAGGAGATCACATAAACCACATCTACAACAATATCATTAATTACATATCGACATATGACAACCAAGTGAATGTCATAAAAATCAAGGATAAACAAGAACATGTGCCAATGAATGTGACAACAAGGGCACAAAAATATGTCTTGAAGCGGAGCACATCTAAAGAAACAACTCTTCCTAAGACTCAATACAACTTGGTAGACCAATTCCAAAAGACACCTACCCAAATATTGATATTAGAGTTGCTCAAAATCTCACTAACACATAAGGACATTTTGGAACAAGCTCTTATGGATACTATAGTTCCAAACAACCTGGACATCAATCTATTCCAAGCCATGGTGGCACATATGACGGTGCCTCATAACCTAACTTTTTCAGAGCATGATGATGTCTCTTTGAGTAATCCACACAACACCCCACTCTATATCAAAGTTCTTGTCTACAAACACCAAGTAAAATGTGTGCTAATAGATGGAGGAGCTGGCCTAAATATATGTACCTTAAAACTTATATGTGCATTGGGCTTCTCAGAGAAAGCTATTGATCCCAAACAAAAAATCACTATCAAGGCATATGATGATGAAGAGAGGTCATCAGAAGGAATAGTGGTGCTACCCATTCAGGTAGGACCTGTGTAGAAGGACACAATTTTCCAAGTCTTAGACATAGACTTGACATATAACATATTCTTGGGTCATCCTTGGATCCATGAAATGCAAGCGGTACCTTTTAAATATCATCAATGTCTCCAGTTTCCTTACAATGGATAGGAGATCTTAATATCAGCGGACACCAACCCCTTTCAGTATTGAAACACTATGAGGGTAGCTCAAAATATTCTAGTACCACATAATAGGGAGGCCCAAGCTTCCTCATCATCCAATAATCAGGAAAAACTCAAGTATTTGTCCATAGACTTTAAAAAGAAGATGAAGAGAAAAGACCAAGGTATGGGGGAATACTCTCTTGAATCCCTATGTCTATCAAAGCTGCCGACTTCACCAAGGTCTCACGAACAACCTTCAACATCAAGGCACAAAGAAACACAACCCATCAAAAAGTTTGATGTCAAATTTATCCAAGTAGGCACACTCATGGAAGAATCAGAAGATAAGGATGTCCTCAACTAGCTATACAAAGATGAGGAAGAAACAAGAGTCACTGCTCTAGAAGTTACCATCCCCACACAACAATATGGTAATGGATTTGGAATCATGCAAAGAATGGGATACAAAGAAAAAGGACATATTGGCAAGTGTCAAGAAGGCATCACAAAACCAATCCAACCCCATTCACAACTTACCAAAGATAAATCTGGACTTGGGTATGGCTAGCATATTCAACCTATACAAAAATGAGATCATCATCAAAACCCCCAATGGAAAATAAATGTAACACATAAAGAGAAATCATGGCAAGAAGTGATACATCAAGCAGCTGAAAAGACAAACAAAGAATAAACAAATGAAGAATATGAGAAACAACAAGAGGAACTCGCTATTCAAAGAGAGGAAGCTTCCTATAAATAGATACATCATGTGTAAGCAATAACAAAACCTAATCAAGCCAGTACAAAATTAGTAACAAAAGGAACAATTAGAAAACAAAGAGAAGATGAATATGAACCATAGCAAGAAGAACTTTCCATTCAAAGGGAGGATATTGTTTATGAACAAATCCAAAGAGTACAAGAAAGCACAAAACCTGAATCAACGCAAGCAATAAAACTTGTATCAATTATCAATGAACTCTTCTCACCATACAATATTCCTGTCAGATATAGTGGTAGCCTTAGAAAGTGATTCTGAGATAGACTCAAATGAATATGAATGGGATACTTGCTCTAATGTCACTGAAGACATTGAGGTAGATACAATCCACACGTATACACCCATACCCTATGATGGAAAAGTTTCTGGGACTAGGCCAGTTCAAGTTGGATCACAACATATCAATGATTCTAGTGAGGACGATCAGGTTCCAAGTGAAATAGATTCTGAACAAGGTATTACTATTGCCAATTTTGACAACATTTCCATCATGACCCTCACTAGTGTAGACCTTAACCCATCGGACGATCCCTTACCATTAATCCACCCTTAACTTATAGATTAGGAACAACCTGAACACATTGATATACCAACCTTTCAAAATGATGATGCCATTGTCCAATACCTTTGTTCTATGAACCTAGAAACATGCTCCACCAATGAACCCCATGATGATGTCTACAATCAGGGGAGTGCCAAGTCTCTTAGTTGCAAAATGAATAAAATAGAAAATTGATCTAATGGTGAAAACCATTTAATGGCAGTAGTAGATCATAAAAAAAAGTCAAAACAAAGGATGTATCTGAGCATGAAAACCTCTTTGAGGAGCCTGAGGATGAGAGACTTGACACTCTTCCTAAACATTATCAAGAAAGATCACCAATTTTGATTGAGCCAACTCAATCGAACAATATCGACACGGAAGCAACAACAAGAACCATACATCTAGCAGAATCACTAACAGAACAAGAAAGACCCAACTTCATCAAATTCTTCAAGGAAAAACAAATTAACTTTTCTTGGTCTTATATAGATATGTTAGGGGTGGATCCGAACCTCATTATGCATCACTTATCAATCGCTCTAGGAGCTAAGCCCATTAAAAAAAAACTCAGAAAGATGAATCCACATGTGGTATTGCTAGTCAAATCTAAACTAAAGAAACTACTAGACGTCAGTTTTATCCGACCTATAGACTATGCAAAATGGATTTCCAACATTGTACCAGTCTCCAAGTCAGACAAAAGCATCTGACTTTGCACCAACTTTAGGGACCTCAATAAGGCTTGTTTGAAAGATAACTTTCCTCTACCAAGCATCGATACAATTGTGGATCTCATGGTAGGGCACATGATGCCATCACTCATGGATGGTTTTTTAGGTTACAACCAAATAAAGATAGCTCCAAAGGATCATGATAAAATGGCATTCACATGTCCATGGGGTACATACTGTTTGAATGTCATGCCTTTTGGTTTGAAAAATGCTAGTGTGACCTATCAAAGAGAAATGACAACAATCTTCCATGACATGATGCACACTTTTATGAGGATTATGTAGATGACTTGCTAGCCAAATTATTCACAAGAGAGGGATGCCTGGACATTCTTGATAAAATCTTTTAGAGACTAGAGTAATTCAATGTTAGATTAAACGCTAAAAAGTATGTTTTTGGGGTCACATCCAGAAAACTCTTGGGCTACATTGTATCAGAAAAGGGCATTGAGGTGGACCCCACAAAGGTTCGGGCAATCATGAAAATGCCACCTCGACATTAGTCAGCTACAATCTCTTCAAGGCAAGCTACAATCTATCAGAAGGTTTATTGCTCAACTAGTGGACAAATGTCTCCCATTCAACCATCTACTTCATAAAAATGTACCTTTCAGATGGGAGGACAAGTGTGCAGAATCATTCCATCAGCTGAAGCAATATCTCATGAATCCACCTATTTTGGTGCCACCAATAATGAGTAAACCACTCATTCTCTACATATTAGCAATAGAAGTGTCATAGGGGGCATTACTAGCACAAGAAGACTCAACAAGAAAGGAAAGAGCCATTTATTACATTAGCAGGATGTTGAATGGTTTAAAACTCAATTACACCTTCATTAAAAAAACTTGTTTAGCTGTGGTGTTCGCTTCCCAAAAGTTGCGACACTATATGTTAGCTCATACTATCAAGCTAGTGATGAAGATTGATCCATTAAAATACTTACTCAACAAAGCCGCTCTCACAAGGAGGTTAGCTAAATGAGTCATGATCATAAGTGAGTTCAACATTCAATACATAGAACGGAGGGATATCAACGGACAAGCAATAGCAGATCAATTGGCAGAAGCACCACTACTAGACAAACACCCACTACATGTGGAATTTCAATATATAGATGTGCTCATTGTTACACCAAAGAAATGGATCTTATACTTTAATGGGTCCTATACACAACATGGATCAAGTGTCGGCATCTTGTTCGTCACTCCAGAAGGACACACAATTCTAAGATCCTACAAGTTGATATTCCCATGCACCAATAATATCGTTGAGCATGAAGCTCTAGTGACAGGTATCAAAGTAGTCGTGGAGTGGAAAATCACAAAATTAAAAATCTATGGGGACTCTCAATTAATTATCAATTAGATCAATGATGACTATCATATGAAGGATGATGAGTTGATGCCCTACAAACACATGGTGGGTGATTTTAAGAAATACTTTGTACACATCACATTTGAACAGATGCCAAGGCTAGACAATAAAGTTGCTAACGCAATGGCCATGATTGCCTCACTCCTACAAATTCCAAACAGATAGAATCGTTATGAATTCCTAGTGGAGCAATTGTTTTCCCCCACCTATGACAGCTCAGAATCCCAAGTGATCTGTAGCCTAGACAGTTTTGATTCCCCCCTATACAGGAAGATCTATGCCTATCATAAGGATAATACCCTTCCACCAGACCTATCTTGTAACTAGAAATGCAACTTTATTCATCAAGCATCTCATTATACCCTTATAGCTGACACACTTTACCGCCAAAGTCTTGATGGTACTCTTCTTTGGTGTCTTGATCATAACGAATCTGAAACCACCTTGCAGGAGCTTCACAAAGGTATTTGTGGCACACATTCAAGTGGTCCTACTCTCGCCAATAAAATTCTAAGGATGGGATATTAATGGCCAACCATGGAAAAAGAATCATATCAGTTTGCCAAAAAATGTCCAAAATGCCAAATTCATGTCATTCTTATACATGCACCAGCCCAAGAGTTGCAACCATTCACCACATCATGGCCTTTCTACCAATGGGGACTTGACCTCATAGGAAAGATTCATCCTTCCTCATCAAATGAAAATAAGTTTATCATCACAGCCACTGAATAGTTTACAAAGTGGAATTAGGCAGTTTCGTTGACCACAGTTACCAACAAGCAGATATCTTCCTTCATTTTGAACTACCTCATTTGTTGGTATGGCATTCCTAGTTCTATTATCACAAATAATGGATGACCTTTCAAGAATCAAGATGTACAAGAATTTTGTGAATAATTTCATATCCAACATCGCTTTTCAACACCATATTATCCACAAGGGAATGGCCTAGTAGAGGCCTCAAACAAAACAATCTTGAAGATCCTCAAGAAGATAGTGAATGATGCTGCTAAAGATTGGCATGTACAGCTTAATCCTACACTTTGGGCATACAAAACAAGTATCCACATACCCACATGAGCTACACCATACTAATTGGTGTAAGGATTAGAAGCTATCCTACCTATTGAGGTATAAATTCCATCACTCAGGGTATCATTGAAAGGCCTGATTCCAGATGAAGAGTATTGAGTCAACAGACTGCAAGAGCTAGAGCTGCTAGATGAACACTGACAATGTGCCTTTGATCATCTCAAGGCATATCAACAATGAATGTGCCAAAGCTACAATCATAAGGTCGTACCAAGGGAATTCAAAATTGATGATCTAGTCCTAAAAGAAAATCCCTGAAATCAAAAAGATTGGGAAAAGAAGGGTAAATTTGAACCTGACTAGTTGGGACCCTTTGTCATCATATTAGCTTATGGATTGGGGGCATATCAGTTATCAACTTCAGAAGGGGATGTTCTTGATGATCCAACCAACAACATCCATCTAAAGAAATTCTACACTTGAGTTGTCCAATGCACGGATCAAACAGAAAAAGCAACAAAAATCAAAAAATTATCAAAAAAGCATCACTAGGATGAAAACCTAGTAAATAGGCACCTTGTGGCATAAAAAACAAAATCAAGAAAAATACAAAAAAAAAAAATCAAAAAGTGCAATAAAAAGAGGTGGTGAAAACCTGGCAACAAGCGTTATTTGTGATAGTGAAGCTCCTTTATCTATTCATACCCATATCATATCTTTGGCTCCATTTGATCTAAGCCAATAGCCATCATAGAACACTTATACACACAACATTATCTCATACATACTTAGCATAGTCACTATCATTGATTATCTGAATAAGTTATTTGAATCATATCCCACCATGGCTTGGTGATCAGTGTACATATCCATATTTAAGTAGTATCAGCAGCAAGGGGCTAATCCTCCTCATTGGGGGCATTTTTCCTTGTGGGTTTAGACATCAGACCAAACACGTAGTAAGACAACAAGGATCAGAATAACCAATAGTGAACATAGCGACATGAGAGCACAACCATTAAGGATAGACATCAAGGACTTGAACTGATTTCAACTGAACAAAAGATCTATTTGCAAGAAGTTTTATTTAACAAGAATACACTTTAGATAGCATACATGCTTACTTGTGGTTGTTAATTTTTACTTATCATATCTCCTAAGCAGCTCAAGGGTGTCTCAAAGACTAGAGAAGCAAGGAAGGAATATGATGTTTTCTTTGTCTATTGTTTGGGAGTGAAGCCTTCTACTATGCAAATTTGTCTTAAGATGTGATCAGGCAACATATCACTGAGGACATTTCGGATTTGTATTGGACTAAAGTTAACTCTTGTTTGTTGTACACAAGCAACACTCAAGTCATCATGGTTCAATTATACCTCAATGCTTGTGTCGTCTTGCAATATCAACATCCATGTAAGTGATATTCAGGTCATTATGGTTCAATTATACCATGATGCTTGTATTAACTTTCAATAAATCAAGGCTCAATGATGAAATAAAAAAGTGGGGGGGAGAACTGGAAATTTTATCAAAACAAATGGCAACATTAGTAATGAGAGTGCATTTCATGTAGTGGTCATATTAAGCTTTGCATTAGATTGCATTATCATTATCATTCTCATTTTACATCTTATTTTCAAGATGCATCTCACATAGTCTCATAGCATTATCATTATCATTCTAATTTTACATCTCATTTTCAAGATACATCTCACATGTTCTCATATCATTATCATTTTAATTTTACATCTCATTTTCAACATACATTTCACAGCATTATCATATCCTAATTAAATTTCATTAGATGCATCATCATTATCATCTCATATCAAAAGTACATTCACATACATGAACATTACCATATCAAATAAAAAATATACAAAAAGAACAAAAACATGTTAAACGCATTCACATATTCATCCATATACATTCATGCATTGCATTTAGCAGCACAATAAAAGGCATACACTCATCATATTTATAAATCATAAAACACATTCATTTGCATAATCATCAAAACATCTTAAGCATATCACCTGCAAAACATATATTTAAGTATAATCATCAAAACATCTTAATCATACCACCTTAAAAACATATCGATCATAGCGCCATAAAATCACATCATCACACACATCACATAGGCAATCATTTGCATTATCAAATCAAAAGTCATATAGATCCTACATATTATATAGATCATCAAAATAAAGGCATCCATAACATGTAGAAGTATATCTAGTATCATATCATCATACACATGTGTGACCCATGCTGATCCAAAGTAAAATCAAAAGATATAAGACATAACAAATCATCAATAAAGAATAACTATCCAAAGTCCCTAGATATCACATCAATAACAAAGTACATAAACCAAGAACATAAGCATCAATGAATCAATGGGTATCATATCAAAGAGATCATCAAAATAGAAAAAACGTACATATCAGAAACAAAACAATATTGTGTATATATATCATAGTACATCCTAGTACATCATCAAAATGCTCAACAAATACAAAAATGTATACATCATGTAATCAAAAATGGAAACCCTCATATGGACGACTCTATGCGCATGACTATCTCCAGAAGTGGTACCAAAACTACCTGCACTTGCACCATGACTAGGAGGATCTCTCCTAGGACCCATGACACCCTTGTTGGCTCCTCGTCTCTAGGAGCCCCCATGTTGAGAACTGCTAGCATAGCTAGGGGCACATCGATCTGGGGGCATGACCTGAAAGTATAAAGTCTTGTAGTATGTCACCCTGTCAATTTGATAAACTAGAGTCCTAATACTCACAGCAGTGGCACCCTGTGTCATAGTCTATTGTAGGGACTGGGCAAGATCCTTTGAACGGGCCCACCAGTGTATCTTTGTATCTCTCTCAATAGTCAATTGAGCAACATGCACCTGTAACTGAGCAATCTTTCCCTGAGCCTAGACATGCTGAGTTTGGACTCCCTGTACCTGAGCTATCCAACCTTGTGCCTGTACCAATTGTGTGTGCAGGCTCTTCACCAAGGACTGTAACCCTTCTATATGTGCCTACCACTAGTGTGAGGGCACTGTATTCCAAACCGAGCGAGGTTGTGATGGTTGCGGGTCTTGTGTTGCTGGTACCTGTGAGGAAATCACTTGTCCTCTAGTCGATGGGGGCATCTCTATCCATTGTGTCAAAGGTTGGAAATCCTCCTCCTCCTCTACATCAAAGCCCATACCACCCAATCCTACCATCCCACCACCCAACTCCTCTGACTTTGTCTCCTCATTAGATCCATCATCAGATCCCTCACCCTCGGAGCTCTCCTCCTCATCCCCGCCTCCAACTGTTGCTACGGTCTCTAGCTGTATAGTCCCTCCTTGACCTAGCATATGTTGCCAACCACCACCCCTACCCCTCAACTCCTAGCCGCTAGATCCTCCTCTTCCTCCTCTCCCATCTCCACCATCATCCCCACCTCGGTCCAACTATCCTCTGCTGCAGCCTACTCCCTGATCTCCTCCTCGACCTCTCCTCCCTCTCTCTACACCTCAGCCCCATCAATCCCCTCATCATCCTCTATATCCACCCCCATCATCATCATCATCATCTACCTCCTCTAGTGGTGGTATCAACTCTCTTGGACCTATCAATCGAGTAAAATGATGGCTCGTCAAATATAGGGCATAATCCTGGTGCATGCCTACATCGGTCACTATCGGCCTTGTATCCCAAACAACAAAAGGAAGAGCAAAACTCTGCACATGTTGTGGCATAATCTAATGGCAGCCCCCACTCTGCTCTCTCCTTGTACAATCTCATGTACAAGGTTGTCCCTTGTGGCATCGGTTGTGGCTGACCAAACTATTGATATACTCGAGACAAGATGAATCTCTCTACTACATAGGGCATCCGTCCAATCAGATATATGCTCTATAGAAAAACTAGAACCTCTATGGCATCTTCAGGCCATGGCTCACAATCCAAGTACAGGTGCCAAACCACTGCATCCATGTCATCTATAACACGCCTCTAGTACTCTAGCTTCCCAAGCATAGGCTGAGAAGTTGCATGTCTATACATATAGAGATATGGGTACCCAACTGGTCAAGATCTTTGAACAATGGGGCACATAATAGCTATATGCTCCCATCCCCAAATCTGAAGTAATGAGCAACTTGATGTTAGACTAGACTCCCAATCCCTGCCATATACTATCTAGTGTAACTCATGATATAGGTGGGCCAAAATGCATATCCCCCATGCATAATGGGTCCTCTCTCACACTATCCATCGAAGCACATAGCCCCATCCAACTGATAATCCATGTGATATCCTATCCGGCAAAAGGAAACCACCTACCAATCCAACTACAACTGAGGGGAGTGAGGCATATCTATCCACCATATCTTGCCAAGCCATTGAATATCCAGCAATGTGGTGATCATCAAAAATCTCTCGCAAAGCATCAGTCCCACCAACCTCCTCAACATCACATACTACTAGCTCACTAGTGATCAGAATCCGGAGAATTCGATAAACATCCTCAGGAGTGACTGTGATCTCTCTTGTCGAAAAGTGAAACATATTATGATCACTATGCCATCGCTCAACCAAGGCCATTAGAAGTGATCTATTCTTTGGGTAGGAAGGCATGTGTAGTAGGTGTATCAATCCGCAAGCCTCAAGCACCGCTCAATCATCATCAGTCAATCGTCCTCGCATGGAGTGTCTTCAAGTATCATTGCCAAAGCTGGATAACACCTAAGTGCTCCTCTATTAACACATGAGTACCATATTAGTTCCACCTATTCTAAGCAATCAAGCATCAACTCTCAATAAAAAAGGGGCACCTATCAAAGTGACGACAGTCACCATATCACACAAAGAGTTCCAAATCAGACACTTGACAACTAAGTGGGTTCAGCTTAACCTATCTATCAAAATCAAGAATCATATAAAAATCAAGATCCATGTCGAATTAGTTTGATCCATATCGAATCAGTTTGGCCCATATCGAATTAGTTTGACCCATATCGACAAGTTTGACCCATATCGACAAGTTTGATCCATATCAAATTAGTTTGACCCATATCAACAAAGTTTGACCCATATCAAATCAGTTTGACCCATATCAAATCAGTTTGACCCATATCGACAAGTTTGACCCATATCGAATCACCTTGACCCATATCAAATCAGTTTGACCCATATTGACAAGTTTGGCCCATATCAAATCAGTTTGACCCATATCAATAAGTTTGACCCATATTGACAAGTTTGACCCATATCAAATTAGTTTGACCCATATGGACAAGTTCGACCCATATCGACAAATTTGACCAATATCGACAAGTTTGACCCATACCGAATCAATTTGACCTATATCAAATCAATCTGACCCATATCGATAATCAGTTTGAGTCATACCAAATATTGAACCATATCAACACTTGACTCATATCAATAATCAGGATCCATACCAACGTGACCCATATCGAATTTGAACCATATCAACCCGACTCATATCGAATCAAGACCCATATTGACTCTAGACCAACATTTGACAATATCGTATCTCAACGGACGCAATCAACCAATTTCAACACAACAACAAGGTGAAAACATCATAATGCATCTAAAAATCAATTTTGCATGTGTTAAAAAATTCAAAAAAAATCAAAAATTAAGCACTGTAACAAATACGCTAGAATAGTTAACAAATTTGCTAATACAAATGCGATGTACCACTTTGCAAATGTGCATATGCGCTATGGGAAAATTCACTTCGCAACCTAGAATATGCGCTAAAACATTCAAAAAAATAAAAAATGGAAAATACCCTATCGTACAAGCAAAAAACTTGAAAAATCTAACCTAAAAACATGAAAATCTAGCAAAAAATTCACAAAAGAGGGTTAGAAGATCGAACTCACCGGTGGGTCATACTTTGCTAGTCGTTGGTAGTGTTGAAATTGCTCAAATAGATACTTGTGATAGGGGGGTCCATTTCTTCTCTCCTCTCCAAATGCCAAGTGCATAAATGAGGTGGAAATGGGCCCTTAAGGGTTTATATGGCCCATGCTGATGCAGGCGACTGTGGTGCCTCGATAGACATGTGAGGAATGTACGTGCTATGCCCACCTAGTCTCTTCATCATTTTAAACTATTCTTTTCAATAACATTTATCGACTGATAAATATCAAAAAAAAATTAAAAATTCAAAAATTTAAAATCGTCCAAAAACAAAAAAAAATTCAAAAATCATCGTGCATCGTGACCCTGCATCGAAAATCATATTTTTTCTCAATTTATCTCTTGAGGGGGCATATTGACATCAATTTCATATCGACATCAGTTCTATCATCGAATCTCATATCAAATCAATTCTTTATATCCAGGGCTTCATATCGACAATATTGACAACAACACCATATCAAGAATCTTGGCGAAATATCGAGTGTTTTTCTTTGAATTAAAATGTGGTCACATGTCGCTTCAAAGAGGGACAAAATGTAGACACCTAAAACTTGCACAACCATTTAATCATCATGTATTTGCATATTAATTAGACTAAGGTTTAATTAATATCCGTATTCTTCCAATCAGCCTATTAATAAAATTAAAGATTTGATTAAAATCCTTTTCTTCTAGCCTAACCTATTAATTAAACTAAGGTTTGATTAAGTACCCTTTAGCCATTTAATTGAATAAATCTTATTTATTTAATTAAAACCCTCTCTTTCCTTTTTAATTGAATTTACATTTGATTAAAATCCCTTTGCATTTAAATAAATCATTATTTATTTGTAAATAGTCCCCCCAACTTGCAAAATCCTACAAATGCAAGTTGCACCCCTTTTGGCTAAAATAAATCTTTTATTTTATCTAAAAATGCCTATTTCCCTCCACTTTCATTTTCCTACATTTTCCATTAGCATACTAATATTCTTCTAGAACCCCTCTAATTCGTCATTAGTTAGCCTAATACTTCTAATCATGTCACATCCCTAAATTTGGGGGAATCACTTCTCCAAATTTGGAGAAAGTCTTCAAAATGTGTTGAAGACTTTATCTCTTTCAACAAGTTAACTTGTTGAGTCTTCCAAAACTTGTAAGCCTCTTACATGAGGCTTGAAGGTTATCTAACTTCCAACAAGTTAACCTCCAAAGTCTTCAAAGAGTATTTAATGCCTCTTACAAAGACATCATCCTAGTCCATGATGGTTGTCCCTTTGACCATCCTTCAACTTTGCACAAGAGTTTACCTCTTGGAAAATAGCATGATCCCTTGGATAATAGCATTATCCAATGATGTCATCCCTTGAGGTTACCCCTAATGCTTACTTAGCATCTAATGCTTTATTAGCATCCTCTCAAGCCATCTAAAGGTGGCATTTGTCAACTTGAGATTGGATTGAATTCCCCTCATGGATTGATAACTTTCCGTCCTACCTCTTGGTGAAATTGCTTAATCTCAACCATCCATTTCACTATTTTTCCTATTAATAGAACCCTTTCCTTCACTCTTTGGGATCCATCATCTTGTGCATCAAACTTATAGTCATTTTTCAAGTTATCAAGGAGCTCAATTTTTCATCTTCAAGCACTTGGATCATCTTAGTTGCATGTTATTTTAGCTTTCATCATGTTGATAGTATCATGCTAATCCCATTTTCATGCTATCTTAATTCATAGCCATTGTATATCACTTTCATAGCAATTTTCATGTTAGTGTAATTAGCACACCTGATCTTTCAAATTGGAATCAATCTTAATCTCATATCTTGCATTCCATCTTGCATTTCATCTTTCCATATCATTTGATCATCTAGCTAGGATATTAGTTGCATTCATTTTGATCTTGGCATATCCTTCAATCTCATTCTTTAGGTTGACATCTAAAAGATCAAGTGCTCTTCCAAGTGGGAGCCACCTTGAATCTTGAATATCCTTGGAGATAGAGGAACATGAGAAGTGCTTGGGGTTTTGATTTTGAAGCTAACTTAGTTTAGTTTCTATTTTGATTTCTAACTCTAACATAAAGTTTCATGTGTGTGTTTGATGTTGTTTGATTCTCTTTTACAGAGTGCACACTTCGGAGCACACAATGTATTTTCTCTTTGATTTAGTCCCATGCCTGAGCCACCGAGTGGAGGAGGAGGGATGTAATGCATGTATAGATGGTATTGGTCATAGATATGTTCATATGGAGAAGGGACATAGTTGTAGCTAGCATATGGACCACTTGGTATGGTATTGTAATGAGGAGCACAAGGTCTAGGTCGATACATGTCACGACCACGAGGATAGGAGGTATCATAAGAATGATCTTGGATATTGCCCCCAAATCTAGCATGGGGTTTCCTTGTGTCATGATTTTGAATGTTCCCTCAAGTGTAATTTTATGCATTGGTATATGTATATGGTGAAAATGGATACAACAACATTGAAAGACTAAATGGATTCAACCACAAAACCCTAGCCTAACAACAACAAAGATCCACCATAACATATGAAGATTACCTAAGACAATGCAAATCAAATGAAATCACAAAGATTATACCATCACATGTCCCAGAGGGTTTGGATCTCCATTCTTCCTATCTCCATTGATCTTGCTTGATATATTTGCTCTCAGATTTTATATGCACAAGAGCTCAACAAAGAACAGAAGTGTGGTTGCAAGTAGGCTTGATCGCATATAAAAGGGTGTAGTCAATCGATCGGGATGAATAGATTGATTAGGGTTGATAATGAAGGAAGTATCCTATTATATAGAAGACACTATATGAAATGGAGGGATAAGATTGAGAGCTGTAAAAGATAAATGGTCAGCTATGATTAGAGAGTAGGTAAAAGAAACAATAAAATAATGAGAGGGTAGGTTGTGTAGGAATTAAGAGATGAATGACATGTGTCATGGGTAGAAAAGGCTAATGAATTAATTAAATAAATAAATATTTATTTAATTAATAGAGGAAGTGGGATCAATTAAATAAATAAGAGTATTTATTTAATTTAGAAAAAGGATAATTTAAATAAATAAATGTATTTATTTAAATGAGAAATAAGGCTAGAAGAGGATAAATGAATTAATTAAATAAATAAATATTCATTTAATTAATAGAAGAATTAGGCTTAAATAATTAAATAAATAAAATATTTATTTAATTAGATAGGAAAATTTTAGGTGTCTACATTTTGCCCCTCTTTGAGACAATGGGCTTGTCGCGTTGTTTCAAAGAAGATAATATGAACTGATACAAAGTTGCCCCAAGATGGGAATGGTATGCCCCCTTGAGAGATTGGATGAAAATGTCTGGAAAGATCGCAAATAATCTCTCGATAAGAAAGAAAGGCTAGAATGGACTGGCCAGATAGGATAGAGTGACAGAGTCACGGGATAATGAAGACTAACTCAAGAAATGAGGGCTAGCGCTAGGGCTAGGGCAGTCTATAAAATAGACCATGAGGGGAAAACATCCTCATTTTCATCCACACATCCAAGAGATTAGAGTGCAGAGAGAGAATAGAGCAGCAGCAGTCAGCAGCGATGGCATTGGTGCATAGATTCGATCACATTTGCCGATTTTAGAGGCCAACCGACATAGGAGAGCCGGTAAGTACCACAAAACCTCTTTATACTTCATCGCATTAATTGTTGTCATTAATGGATCTTAGGTAGTGCAATAAATGCATTTTTAGGTAATGTCAAAAAAAGTCAAAAAACACCGAGGCGTGTCTGATAACTCAATGATGAATGAATAGTACCAAACTGGCACTGAGAGAGGGGGGTGCATCAGTACAGACAAAATACAGTCTTAAACTGGTTTGATAGCAATTACTCCAAATGACTGGTAAACAGTGACACCGGTTTGAAACAGAGTGCAACCGGTAAAACTTAGAACAACTAAAACAATCATAAGCCGGTTACTCACTTAGCTTTCCACTCAACTCAAACTACACTACCATTTCACCCTTATGCATGAACAGGTAATCTATCATCATATCTTCACAATAGTTAGTTCAACATGTTTTATTGACAGGCATAAAACATGGAACCATCATATGCTTAACAGGCAATAACAAAGCATCACAAGATAAAAGCATCACACATGACACATATTTTTCACGTGGAAACCCAACTAGGAAAAACCATGGTGGGGATGAATACCCACAAGCTGTTTTTGAACTCTTTGGAACTTTGCTCTTTTAGGAGCCTTGTCCGGTTAAAGACATTACAAAAAGTTCTGTTAGGAACCGATCCTGTTAGAGATCACCTGGTTAAGGGATGGCTACAATACCTGGTTAAGGGTTAAACCCTATTAAGGGTACCTTGTTAGAGGATTTCAAGAACTCAATAGCTAAAGGATTTCTAGAGCTCTCTAGCTTTCTAGATCTTAATAACTTCAAGTTACCCTATTAAGGGATTTACAGCAAGCTGGTTAAGGCTACCCTGTTAGGGGATTTTTCAACTTTTGAGGTGGTTAGAGATCAACAGGTATTACAATGATCTGGTAACAACACTCAATGCCAATGCAGATCTGCTTAAGCTCCTCTTCACCTTCTGCACTTACACTCTACAGGTATCACTTCTCTCCTCTGGTCTAGCAAGAATCACATATCCCTTCTCTTGGATACTCACACACAACTTTTTCCAACAACCTCTGAAAGAATCACAACATCGACCTTATAGGACAACAGACAGGTCAGTAGCATAAACCCTAAACCCAAGACCTGTTAGGTTAAGGAATTCAAATGGTTCAATCCTAACCGTTGATCATATTGTATTTAATGCAATAGTCTTGATCCAATCTCAAGACATTCTCCATCATTTGTTTTCCACTGCTTTCATGGCGACTGATAACCCATCACACGTTATCACCATTTACAGACTTCACACATTCCCGAGGTAGATAGGAACAATCTCCTTTATGCAAGATCCTTCATGCGCACAAGGCTGACGTGGCAACATGATCTGTTCTTCATTACAATGCTAACTCATCACACAATATCACTGGTTGAGCCATATAGGCTTGAAGCATTTCAACCAGAAACCCTGAAGTTGAGACTACCAACCAGTAGTCATACAACGCTTCCATATGCCGGTTCCCATAACCATATGTCGGTTCACCTTGAACAAACACACCGCTTCACTTTGGCACAAATGTCGGTTCACAGTGTTATATCGATTCTCACATATGCCGGTTCATACCTCTTCAACATATTGACATCAATGACAACATACAATGTCATTATATTCATATACCAGTTCACATAATGCCAACAATCTCCCCCTTTGGCATTGATGGCAATATACAAAGATATCTCTTTGCTAACTCATCTTCTCCCTAATTTCTGTAGATATTTTCTCCGCTACATTTCTTCTCCCCCTTTGACAACAATGCCAAAGTGGAGGCACAAACATCCCTGTTCCATTATGCTACTCCCCCTGAGGAGTAGCATCCTTCAACACATCAATCAAAAAAAAAAATTTGACTATGCAATATTTAACTGATGTGGAACAAATACTTTTAATTTACCTCCTGAAGGGGCAGCACCCCCAATTCACCTCTTAAATACACAAATGTAGTCTTTGGGAGAGGCTTGGTGAATATGTCTGCTAACTGCTCCTTAGTGGACACATGCTCCAGTACAATCTCTTTGTTCTGAACCTTTTCCCTCAAGAAATGATACTTAAGCTCAAAGTAATTGGTTCTAGAATGTAAAACCGGATTCTTGGAGATATTAATTGCACTAGTATTGTCACAAAATATACTTACTGGTTCCGATACAGGAACTTTGAAGCCTTTCAATACATGCTTCATCCAAATTGTCTGAGTGCAGTTCATGAAAGTTACAACATACTCCACTTCCGCTATAGACTGACAGATACAACTCTTCTTTTTACTCATCCATGAGACCAGTCTACCACCAAGGAAGAATGCACCACCGGTTGTGCTCTTCCATTCATCTACATTACCAACCCAATTAGCATCTGTGAACACTTTCAAGTTGAAGTACTTGCTATATGGATACCACAATCCATAGTCAACAGTTCCCTTCAGATACCTAAGAATCCGCTTGACTGCAACCAAGTGGGATTCTCTTGGACTTTTCTAGAACCTTGCAGTAATGCCAACTGCATGTGCAATATCCGGTCTACTATGCAATTTACCAATCATTGATCGATATTCCTTCTCATCAACCAATGTTGAGTCATCCTCTTTGAGTAGTTTACAACTGGTCACCATCAGTGTACCAACCAGTTTGCTATCTTCCATGCCAAAGGTCTTCAACACCTCTTTGACATACTTGAACTGAGTGATAAAGATTCCTTCCTTCATCTGTTTGATTTGTAGTTCAATGAAGAACTTAATCTCCCCTATGAGTGACATCTCAAACTCTTCCTTCATCTCATCAGCAAACTCATGACTCATCTTGTCATCTCCACCAAAGATAATGTCATCAACAAATACCTCACAGATCAGCATCTGATCTCCTTCAGACTTCAAGTAGATATTGCTATCTTCACTTGTTCTCTCAAATCCAATCTTCACAAGATGGGAATGTAGGTGCTCATACCATGCCCTAGGTGCTTGCTTTAGACCATATAAGGCTTTATGTAGCCTACATACCATGTCACTGTCTTCAGATAGGGCAAACCCATCTGGTTGCTCAATATACACCTCATCTTCAAGTACACCATTTAGGAATGTATATTTTACATCCATTTGATATACTTTGAAGCCTTTAAAAGCTGCATATGCAAGAATCATATGAACTCCTTCCAATCTAGCTACAAGAGCAAAGGTTTCTCCATAGTCTTCTCCTTCTTCTTGAGCATATCCTTTGCACACCAATCTGGCTTTGTTCCTAATCATTGTGCCATCCTCATTCAGCTTGTTTCTAAACACCCATTTGGTGCCAATGACATTTTTATGCTTCAGTCTGGGTACCAAGGACCATGTACCATTTTTTTCTATCCGATCAAGTTCCTCTTCCATTACCTTGATCTAGTCTTCATGTTTATGAGCCTCTTTGAATGATTTAGGATCAAATTCAGAGATCATACATGAGTTTTCTCTAATCTTTCTTCTTGTAAGGATTCCTGCATCCTTATCTCCTATGATCTTCTTAGGATCATGATTTAGCTTGACATACTAAGAAATAGTCTTGATTGGTTCTTCTTGCTTTTCCTCTTCATCCTCATCTTCATCAGTATCAGCATTCACCGGTTCAGGAACACTATTACTGGTACTTGGTTGACTGACAATCGGTTCCCAGAAGGTTGCAATTGGCTCATTTACAGCTTTCTCACTACTGGTTTCCTCCAGTTTCTCAGAGGTTTCATCAACTCTCACATTGATGCTTTCCATAATTCTCTGAGTCCTATTGTTGAAACACTTGAGAGCTTTACTCTTGGTGGAATATCCTAGGAATATTCCCTCATCACATTTAGCTTCAAATTTGCCCTGATGTTCACTTATCTTGATGTAACATTTGCTACCAAATACCCTAAAGTAGCTAACCACAAGTGTCTTATCGGACCAATACTCATAAGGAGTTTTGTCCTTACCTTTCTTGATGAGTACTGGGTTCATTGTGTAGACTGTAGTGCTTACTGCTTCTCTCCAAAAGGTGTGAGCTACCTTTCCTTGAATCAACATGGTTCTAGCTACTTCAACCACAATCTGATTATTCCTCTCTGCTAGGCCATTCTGCTGTGGAGTCCGGGGGGCAGATAATTGCCTCTTGATGCCAAATTCTTCACAATACTTGTTGAATTCATCAGAAGTTCATTCCCCTCCTTGATCAGTTCTGAGACACTTGATCCTTTTACCACTTTCCTTCTCCACTAATGCTCTGAAAGCTTTGAACTTCACAAAGGCTTCAGACTTGTCTTTCAAGAATATGACCCACATTATTCTTGAGCAGTCATCAGTGAGAATCATGAAGTACCTATCACCCTGCACACTTCTAGTTTTCATAGGACCACACAAATCATTATGCACAAGATCAAGCAAGTTGTCAAGAGTGAAAGATTTACCTTTAAAGGTTGAGGAAGACATTTTCCCCAATTGACACTCTCTGCACAAGGTATTATCCAGTTTGCTTAGCACTGGCAACCCTCTAACTGCCTTGATCTTACTGGCCTTTACAATGTTATCAAAGTTTACATGGCAGAGTCTCCTATTCCATATCCAGCTATCATCAAACTTAGCCATAAGACATGTACTTATATTTGCATTCAGATGAAATAGGTTACCTTTGGTCTGCATGGCGGTGGCCACCAATTCACCATCTTTTCCTTTGATTCTGCAAACTCCGTTCTTGAATTCTAGAGTGAGGCCACCGCCATTCAGCTGGACAACACTCAGAAGGTTGTGTCTGAGACCATCAACCTAGTACACATTGGCAGCACTACTCTTTCCATTCAAAGAGATGGACCCTCTGCCTTTGACCATGCATGGTGCATCATTTCCAAAGTGAACCACACCACCATCATACTCCTTTAGGGATAGAAACTTGCTTTGGTCACCAGTCATATGGTGAGAATAGCCACTGTCAATGATCCACTCATTGGAATTATCAAACTAGGAGACAAGAGCCTTCTTGTCTAACACATCTTCTTTGAGAGCAACAAACACAATATCTTCATTTTCTTCATCCTCTAACTCTTCATCTGTGACACCTTCATCAACTGCCACAAAACAATTTCTCTAGTTTCCTCCTTTGAATTTCTTGTACCTTTTTGGTATGTCCTTGTTATCACTATTAGGACAGTTTATAGCAATATGTCCTATCTGGTTACAAAAAAAGCATTTCAAAGGTAGCTTACCTTTCTATTTACCGGTTCCTTTAGGAAGCTTCCTGACAAGGAGAGCTTCAAATGCCATCAGAATCTCCTGATCATCCATTTCTCTGCTCTGTCTAGACTCACCACTGGTGCTAGCTTCTTTTCCTTTTCTGGATGGTATAGCAGAGGCTTTAAAAGTTGATTCAGTCTTTTGAACACTGCCATCAAAACTATTTAGCTCATAGGATGTCAACTTGGCTATGATGGAGTCCAAGAATACCTTAGTCTTGTCTATTGATCTCAGCTCCTAAATAGCAGCAACCCTTATTGCATAGACCGGCAATAGGGATCTCAGGAATTTGCTTACCATAGTGGAATCTTCTATTTTACCACCTGCACTCTTGATGTCTCCAACAACTATTTTGATTCTTATTCCATACTATTGAATGGTCTCACCTTCAACCATATGCATATCTTCAAACTTCCCTCTCAGGCTTTCTTCCTTAGCCTGTTTTACATGTTCATCACCACCATAGATATTTTCAAGAGCATCCCATACCTCTTTGGCATTTACCTTGTCCTAAACATCAATAAACTCAATGTCAGATAGACTACTAATAAGGGCTTCCATGACTTGCCCATTTTCTTGCATCTCTCTCTTTTGGTCATTGGTGAGAGTACCGGTAGGGGCAACATAGACATTCTCAACATAGCTCCATTGTTGAGCACCCATGCTTCTGATGAATATCTTCATCCTATCTTTCCATATACCAAAATTTTCCCTGTTAATCTTTGGACCTTCCCTCTTCATCATTTGACTGGGATCTTTATCTCAAGCGGTTAAGCTTATAACATAGAGGACCTGGAGGATGCTCTGATACCAATTGATAACTCAATGATGAATGAATAGTACCAAATCGGTACTAAGAGGGGGGGTGAATCAGTACAAACAAAATATAGTCCTAAACCTGTTCGACAGCAATTACTCCAAATGACTGGCAAATAGTGACACCGGTTTGAAATAGAGTGCAACCAGTAAAACCCAGAACAACTAAAACAATCATAAACTGGTTACTCACTTAGCTTTCCACTCAACTCAAAACTACACTACCATTTCACCCTTATGCATGAACAGGTAATCTATCATTGTATCTTCACAACAGCTAGTTCAACATGTTTTATTGATAGGCATAAAACACAGAAACATCATATGCTTAACAGGCAATAACAAAGCATCACAAGATAAAAGCATCAAACATGACACACATATTTTTCACGTGGAAACCCAATTGGGAAAAATCACGATGGGGATGAATACCCACAAGCTATTTTTGAAATCTTTGGAAGTCTGCTCTGTTAGGAGCCTTGTCTGGTTAAAGACATTACAAAAGGTTCCTACTAGGAACCGATCCTATTAGAGATCACCCGGTTAAGGGATGGCTACAATACCCGGTTAAGGGTTAAACCCTGTTAAGGGTACCTTGTTAGAGGATTTCAAGAACTCAATAGCTAAAGGATTTCTAAAGCTCTCTAGCTTTCCAGATCTCAATAACTTCGAGTTACCCTGTTAAGGCTACCCTGTTAGGGGTTTTTTCAACTGTTGAGGTGGTTAGAGATCAACAGGTATTACAATGATCTGGTAACAACACTTAATGTCAATGTAGATCCGCTTAAGCTCCTCTTCACCTTCTACACTTACACTCTGTAGGTATCACTTCTCTCCTCTGGTCTAGCAAGATTCATGTATCCCTTCTCTTGGATACTCACACAACTTTTTCCAACAACCTCTGAAAGAATCACAACATCGACCTTATAGGACAACAAACAGGTCGGTAGCATAAACCCTAAACCCTAGACCTGTTAGGTTAAGGAATTCAAATGGTTCAATCCTGACCGTTGATCATACTGTATTGAATGCAACAGTCTTGATCCAATCTCAAGACATTCTCCATCATTCATTTTCCACCGATTTCATGGTGGCTGATAACCCATCACACATTGTCACCATTTACAGACTTTGCACATTCTCGAGGTAGATAGGAACAATCTCCTTAATGCAAGATCCTTCACGTGCACAAGGCTGATGTGGCAACATGATCTACTCTTCATTACAATGCTAACTCATCACACAATGTCACTAGTTGAGCCATATAGACTTGAAGCATTTCAATTGGAAACCCTAAAGTTGAGACTACCAACCGGTAGTCATACAACGCTTCCATGTGTCAGTTCCCATAATCATATGTCGCTTCACCTTGAACAAGCACACCGCTTCACTTTGGCACAAATGTCGGTTCACAGTGTTATATCAGTTCTCACATATGTCGGTTCATACCTCTTCAACATATTGACATCAATGACAACATACAATGTCATTATGTCCACATACCAGTTCACATAATGCCAACAGCGTCTGCGTTGGTGCCAGGTGCATCTAGGTTGGCTAGGCACGTCTGTGTTTGTGCCAGGTGCATCTATACCAAAAAGAGAATCTATGTCAAATGCGAGTGCGTCTGCGTTGTGTAGGTGCATCTGTGCTATTTGGGAATGTCTGTGCAGAGCAGGCGCGTTTGTGCAAAGCATAGGCATGTCTATGTATTTCAGGAGTGTCTATGCAGAGCAAGTGCATTTATGCAGTATGTAAGAGTGTTTATGTCATAAACGTGCATTTATGTCTTCAAGGTCGAATCGGCAGTTCTATGATGAACATACATTGTCGATTGGATAAGTTGCTGAGAGGATACACTCAAGCAGGTCCTCTAGGGAAGACTACGATAGCAGATAGGGCTAGGATTGACAATTTTGTGATAGAACATACGTTGCCAATTTGGAAACTACTCAAGAGGATACACTCAAGAAGAGGCCCTAGGATAAGATAGATCAAGGCACATTGTGATGAATAGGGAGTACCAAGATAGAGTACTTTATGATGAATAGGGAGTACTAAAAAAAAGAGCAGCACTTTGTGGTGAATAGTGAGTGCAAAAACACATAGTACTTTGTGATGAACAAGGAGTACCACTAGGATAATCAACAACACTTTGTGATTGATAGGGAGTGCCGCTAGGATAAAAAGAAACACTTTGTGATGAACAAGGAGTGTTACTAGGATAAAATACCATAAGCACTAGGATAATAAGAAATATTTTGTGATGAACAAGGAATGCCACTTTGACTGACAAAGCTGATTTTCTTGATTGCAGGAGTATCTACCTATGTTGGAGTCACGAGAGAGATTCCCATCGACTCAGAGGTTACGACCAGAGCTGACATTTGAGGATAGAGCCGCGATTGAGGTTATGGGTTTGTGATTCATTTTATATGTGTCTGAATTTTGGGTGAACATGGGTTTGTTGACTGCACTTGCTGAGAGGTGGCACTCTCAGACATGCACATTCCATTTGTCGATGGGTGAGATGACAGTCACCTTAGAGGATGTGTATAGGATTTTGAAGATACCGATTGATGGGGAGTTGATTCCTTATGATTGAGATGGAGATAGGGAGGCATTGAGACGAGTGTTCTGGGATCCAGGACTAGAGATGAGGGTAGGGCATGTCACCTGGGACACCATGATAGCGACAGGACTGGCGCTACCAGCAGTGCTAGGAGGAGTGACCAGTGGGTTCCTGTGTCTAGATAGGGCGACACGAGGGTTGGTTGTAGCCATATGTATTTTGACATCATTGTATCATGACAATTTTATTATATATATGAGATGATTCATCTTTGCGGCAGCTATATGCATGTGTACCTATGTGGTAAGATGTTCTTATGTGATGCTTATGATATGGATGCAGATATGTACATAATGAAATGAAATATTTTTGTTCTTTTATATTTTTATATGTTTATGCAAATGCAATTGTGAATGTATGAAATGCAGATGAATATGATAATGCAAATAATTATTTACATGATGAGAATGTAAAATGTGTTAACATGTGTTGTGTGCAGGATGTGATGCAATTGTGATATCTATATGTATGTATGAAATGCTTATATGTGATGATATAGGTGAAAAACTACATGAAATGCAAATATTTTTGGTGTGTCATTATACTCAGCCATGTGATAGTAGGCTACATGGACTCAAGAAGGACGATGGAGTTCAATCAAGAAAGGGGGATGGAAGGTAGAAGATATGAAAGTGAAAGAGCTTCTTGTGTGTTATCATCATTGAGCTTTATTATGGAAAAATAGGTTATGACAATCGAGGCATATGTTTGACCCAAAAAGTCATTGTACCTGTTTGCATGGAGATAAGACAGTCACAAACAAGGAATGCCCTAGTTCACACTAGACTCACAACATCCTCATATCCTTGGACAAGTCATAGCATTACTAAGAGACAATCCACAGATAGCAAAGCAAAAATAGGTGACAATACCCCATCCTCACCTTTCTAGTCAACGACATCCTGGAGATAAAATCTCTAGTCAGAGACATCCCAGAAAAGCTAAAAGACATGTCACCAAAAAAAAAAAAATCAAAAGAAAACCAAGACTCGACACCAACATCCACTGTAGTCCTCAAGTTTAGTGTCTCTTGTCACTTGTAAAAGTCTATTTGATTGTGGTCTCAATGTTTACTTTCACAAAAAAGATAGATAGCACTGAACCATATGTTGTCTGAGTCTGTTGAAAGATTTGATTTGTTGATGCTCGTTGTTGCTACTGTGTCTCATCTGAAACTGACTGAATCCATGAAACTGATACTTTATTGCAGAGAAGACAGAAATTTAGTGTGGATCTATGATGCAAATGACGCTTTATTATAGATTGTGCGCGGATAGAATAAAGAAAAGTAGAAGAAACTATACTCCTTGAAACATGTGATGCTCTCAGTTCCACACCCATCACTAGATGTAGGATTTGCCCTAGCCACAGATAGGAGCTGATTTATTAAGGATGGAAAGGGGTGAAAGGAATGTTTATTATGAATGGCTAACCAATCTTGGGTAGATCAATAACAAGCCATGATGGGAATGTGTAAAGTTTATTATGGGTGGATAGGTCGTGAGTGTGTGCAAAAAGTGAAAGGATGAAAGTGAATCTTGAAGGAGGAGGGAGCAATGTCTCTACGCATGGTGTCGGTGACACGGTTTTCACCATGATACTTGCTCAGGGTGCCACCAAAGTGGTTTTCACCGTTGGACGAAGTGTTTTTTCTTTACTTTTTTGATTTTTTGATTTTTTGTTGTCACAAGGCGCCTGTTTGCCAGGTTTTCACCAAGTAACGATTTTTATGTTTTATGATTTTTTTGTATTTTTAATTTTATTTTATTTTTTTTTGTATTTTTGAATTGGGATACTCTAAAGAGCTATGTGTAAAACCTATGAAGGTGCATGCTATTGATAGGATCATCCAAAGGTTCACCCTCTGTGGTTGAGAGATGATATGCACCAGATCCATATGCTGCTGTGATGATGTAAGGACCAAGCCAGTTCGGTTCGAACTTGCCCTTCCTCTCTCTCTCTTGTTGATTTTTAGGATTCTCTCTGAGAACTAAGTCACCTATCTCAAATGTGTGAGGCTTGACTTTATGATTGTAGCTATGAATCATTTGTTGTTGATAAGCCTTGAGATGATTAAAACCAGTTTGTCTTCGTTCATCCAATAGTTCAAGTTCTTGTAAGCGAGAGACCCTGTAGTCTTCATCACTGATAATGTTTTGCAAAGAGACTCGTAAAGAGGGTAACTCGACCTCAATAGGAAAGATAGCTTTGGTGTCATAGACAATTGAATATGGTGTAACTCCTGTAGGTGTTCGGACGCTTGTGTGATAAGCCCAAAGTGTGGGATTAAGTTGGATATGCCAATTGCGACCAGCATCATCGACTGTCTTTTTCAGGATTTTAAGGATTGTTTTATTAGACACCTCAGCTTGACCATTACCTTGGGGATGATAAGGTGTGGAAAAATGATGGGTAATATGGAAGTGGTCACAGAGTTCATGAACATCCTATTTTTTAAGGCACGCCTGTTATCAGTGATGATGGAAACAAGAATACCATATCAACAAATGATATAGTTGAGAATGAATGTAGCAATTTGTTTTCCAGTTACTTGCATGAGAGGCACGACTTTGATCCATTTTGTGAAATACTCTGTGGCAGTGATAATGAATTTATGATCGTTGGAAGAAGGAGGGTGAATCTTGCCTATGAGATTGAATCCCTACTGACAAAAGGGCCAAGGAGTCGCAATTGGCTGAAGTTCTTGTGCTGGCACATGAATGAGGTCTCCATGAATTTGACACTGCTTACATTTCTTGACAAACTGATATGAGTATTTTTCCATATTGGGCTAGTAATATTCAGTCTGAATAAGTTTCTTGGCTAAGGTAGGACCACTAGAATGTGGACCGCATATCCCTTCATGAACTTCACGTAATGCAATCTAAGCTTCGTCCCCTTCTAAACATCTAAGAAGAGTGACATCTAGACCTCGATGGTATAGGATATCAGCTAAAATGACTTATCGAGAAGATTGGCAAATGAAAGTGCGATGTTGGTTATTGGATAGGTCGGGAGGTAGGATATTGTCATGAAGGTATGCAAAAATGGCACCATATAACTGGGACTTAGGACTGACAATACATATCATCTCGATAGGAGTGATTTCACATGAAGGAACCAAAAGGTTATCCACCAAGAACTCATAGCAGGTCTCATTCAGTGGTAGATCAATTAGTGAAACAATTGTAGCCATGGCATCCACGGCTCGATTCTGCTCTCTTGGTGTCTACTCAAAGTCTATCTTCATGAAATGTTGTTTCAAGTCATCCACCATTCTTTTATAGGGCATTAATTTCTTATCCTTTGTTTGGTATTCATTAGTTTCTTGACAAATTACAAGTTGAGAGTCCCCAAAAACACAAAGTTCCTTGATCTTCCACTGAATTGTAATCTGTAATCCAGTTGTTAATGCCTCATATTTCACTATGTTATTCATGCAGGGAAATGATAATCGATATGATTTTGGTATAGAATCCCCTTGAGGAGTTATGAAGAGGGTGCCAGCTCCTACACCATACTGTGTGTATGAGTCGTCAAAGTATAGTTGCCAAGGCTTTGCATGTGACACTATTAAAATGGATTCATCTGGAAATTCTGAAATTAGAGGAACATCATCTAACATGGGAGCATCTACTAACTAATCTATGATAGCTTATCCTTTTATTTCTTTTCTGTCCACATACTTGATGTCAAATTCACTTAGGAGCATCACCCATTTGGCTAGTCGCCCAATAAGTGTTGCTCTATTGAGAAGGTATTTCAATGGATTGATCCTTGCAACCAACTTAGTTTTATGAGTTAGTATGTAATTTTGTAATTTCTGTGAAGCAAAGACCACAGTGAGACATGCACATTCAATTGGTGTGTAATTTAGCTCATATACCACCAATGTGCGACTGATGTAGTAGACTGCCTTTTCTTTGCCCTTAGCAACTTGTTGTGCTAAGAGTGTCCCCAGTGTTGTTGAAGTAGTTGATATGTATAGTAATAGAGGTTGATCTGGAACTGGTGGCATCAAAACTGGCAGATTCAAAAGATAATCTTTGAGTATCTAGAAAGCCTATTGATAGTTATCATCCCATTTGAATTTGAAGTTTTTATGTAGCAAGTGCTGAAAAGGATTACACTTATCTGCAAGTTGTGCTATGAATCTTCGTATGGACTGGAGTCTCCCTTGCAAAGATTGAAGTTGACTGATATTTCATAGTGGTTGCATCTCTAGGATGGCCTTGACTTTTGCTAGATTGGCTTCGATTCCTCTTTTTCATACAATGAATCCCAGGAGCTTCTCGGAGGTTACTCCAAAGACACATTTCTTGGGGTTTAATCTTACTTTGTATTTTTCCAACCGATCAAAGATGACTGAAAGTATGTCCAAATGTGTATCTCTATCTATTGATTTTTCCAAGAGGTCGTCAACATAATCTTCCACAATAATGTGCATGAGATCATGAAAGATAGTAGTCATGACTCTTTGATATGTAGCACCTACATTTTTTAACCCAAAGGGCATGACATTCCAATAGAAAGTTAACCAAGGACAAGTGAATGTTGTTTTGTGTTGATCCTCGGATGCAATTTTTATTTGATTATAACCAAAGAATCCATCCATCAAAGATAAAATTTCATGACCTGTTGTAAGATCTAAAATCAAATCTATGTTTGGTAATGGGAAGTCATCCTTAGGACAAGCTTTGTTGATGTCTCTGAAGTCTATACATATTCTGATGCTATTATCTAGTTTATTGACAGACACTAAGTTGGAGATCCATTCAGGATAATCAATTGGGCATATGAATCCGACATCCAATAATTTTTCAAGCTCTGCCTTGACTAATAATGCCACTTGTGGATGCATCTTTCTTAATTTTTGTTTCACTGGTTTTGCCCCCGGTTTAACTATCAAATGATGCATTACCAAATCCGGATCCAATCCAAGCATATCAGCATATAACCATGCAAAATTGATTTGTTGCTCTGTGAAGAAACTTATGAACTTTGATCTTTCTGTCTCTGTCAAAGATTGAGCCAGGAATATGTTATGTGGACTTTCTTCTATACCAATGTTTGTTTTGATGGTTTCCTCTACCAACATAGATGATTTTTCTTCATAGGATGCTGGGAGAATGTTGAGCCTCCCATCCTCAAGTGCCTAAGAGAGGTTTTCACCCTTGGATACGTCCTTTCTTTTTACTTTTTTGGGGTCAAATAGTGCCACAATGTGGTTTTCGCCATAAGACCCTTGATTTGTTTTTATTTTTATGTTTTTGTGACTGGAAGGCCTGATACCCTCACCAAAATATGCCACGCTGTTGAGTTCTATAGTGTATCTTGCCTTATGGTCCCCAAGGGGAAGATCATCTCGTATGCCTAGATAATCAATAAAGGCTTCATCATTTTGGAATGTATCAAACTATGCAGGTCCTTCATGGTCCCAGTCAATAAGTTGGTGGTGAACAAGGGGAAGGCCTTTGATGTCTTCCAAGTTAGCGGGGTTAAGAGTGAAAATGCAATTATATTCAGGTATGTCAAGGTAGTCATCAAGGTCATCATTGGCACTCTCCTCATCTATCTCGATCGTGAACGAATCCAAATTATCATCACTAGTAGCGCATTTTGGGATAGGTGTTCTCATTCTATGTGATTTTGACCTAGTTACTAGAGGCAAGGACTGTATGGGGTCCTCAGGGGTTATTTCTTGACCAACTTTGAATTTTCTATAAAATTCCTCTTCTTTTGTGGGTTCATCTAGTTCTCTGAATGTCTTGGTGAGTTCATAGTCACTGGAGGATTTGTCTGAATCCCATTCTCATTCATTGGAGTCTGTGGAATAGCGATTCTCTTGTTGAATTTTGGCAGCTTTGATTTGTAATGCTTCTCCTATCTTTTGAGTGTTTACCTTGGAAGTCATGAAACCAAGTCCTTTCGAGTGTTCCTTTTTGAATGTCAATTCAGGTTGTAAAGGTTCAATGATGCCTTCCTTCCTTAAGCCAAGAGGAATTTTGCCATCATACCCAAATTTTTGTAGGATCTTGAATCCTTTGCCATACTTTTCACATGGTATGCTGATGTGATCTTGTGTATCATTTTCAAGGTCTTTGTAAAGCATGTTGTATAAGTCTTCTTCATCCAGTTCACCCCATCAATGAAAGATAGTAGGGTCCCATTTGAGTATAATGATAGATACCTACTTATTAGGATGTGGTCTTCCATATTCTTTTGGTGAACTCATAACTTGTTGTAAGCACATGGTTTGATTCAAAGTATATTCACCCATGCCCTTGTCCTGAAATTTCCCTTTAAGCTCACCTTGTTTTGATGTCGAAGGTTTTAATGATTCAGGATCAATGTATGCAGAAGAAGGGACAGCTTCCCTATTACTTGGAATGATCATCTCAGTTTTCGGTCTCAAGTTATTGCATTATATGTATGGATTAGGATCACCATTAAGTGTTATCTCAACTCCGTTGTGAGGAAAATTAATGCATTTGTGATATGTAGATGGGACTGCCCTCATTCCATGAATCCAAGGATGTCCTAGTAATATATTGTATGTGAGGTCCAAGTCTAGGACTTGACAAACCACGTCCTTCATAACTGGCCCAACTTTGAGAGACAAGGTGACTATGCCTTTGGATGAATGCTCTTCATCATCATATGCCTTGATGGTAATTTTGTTTATAAAATTCATAGCTTTATCAGAATATCTGAATTGTTTAATAGTTCTCAATGTACAAATGTTTAGACCTGCTCCTCCATCTATCAGGACTCATTTTATTCGATGTTTGTATATGAAGGCTTCAATGTGTAATGGTGCATTATGTGGCTGACTTAAGGAGGCGTCATCTGTTGGTATATTAGTATGGTTTTATCATTGATGTCAACACCTACTAGAACACTAGCACTTTGGACATCTAGCAACATTTACCAGCAAGCAACTATTGCACAGTTACTGGTATATGGTTCACCAGCATGATATAATGTTCACCGGCACTTGGAATGATATGGAAGACACTTGGTAATGTCAAAGACATCATGTGGACACTTTGTTTTGAAGAATTAATCATTGGTATATTCAAATTTGCATATTTGGTTTTACCAGCAAATAGGTCCAAGGTTACCTAGGGTTACACCAGCAGGTTTGTCTTTTCTAGGTTAGCATGGCACGCTATGGAGATGATTTATTATTATTGTAAATGCATTAAGCCAACATGTTCAATCAGTTATTGCATCAGATATTATATTGTTTGTAAAATATTTTTTGTAATATCTTGTAGAGCTGACCTACTAAAATTGGTCTTAGGTTATGGTATAAATATAAGATCTTATTTGTAAGATCAAATGTAGAATGCGAAAAAGGTTTGTGAGAAGGTATATGCAAGATTAAGCAGAGGTATACATGAAGACATCATTTGAAGGTGAAGCTAGGTTTTTGTAGAAGCATATTAGCATTACACCAGTACTAAATCCAGCATATGAAGATTCTATTTTGTGCAGTACATTCTTATTGGATTTAACCATCCAACTGTAGTCAGTGTGACTCCCATTTTGTGATTGAGCAGTGAGCTCTAGGCTGTTGGCCTTTCTGCATGTGTAGACCCCATTTATGTACACTTACTATCTACAGTAGTATCATCTGATTATGGGTAGGGTTGCCCACCATGGTTTTTCGCCTTACAGGGTTTCTACGTACAAATATTGGTGTTATGTGTTGTGGATGACTTTATCTTTATGTTTCATGCATTAATCTTTAGCGGTATAGCAATTTACTATTAACATTGTCTACCGGCATCCTTAATTGGTTTATCGATATTAAGCATTAAGTTGGTTAAATGGTTTTTGGTTTGAATTTATTAGACAACTGATTCACCCCCCCCTCTCAGTTGTCTTTGGGACCTAACAATTGGTATCAGAGCACAGTCCTCTTTTGCAGAAGTTTAACAACTTGAGGAGATCCAATGTCTACTAATTATTTTAGGAAGGACAATCCTAAACTTGATGGAACCAACTATGGGATATGGAAGATCGAGATGGAGACACATTTGAATTACATTGGTAAAGACATCTAGGAAGTTACAAAGAATGGTTATACTGTTGTTGTAGCTGGTCAGACTGCTCCAACTACCTTACCTAAAGATGAGGAGAATGATTGCAAAGCAAGAGAAGCACTTCTGAGCGCATTATCAGATAAACAAATCATGGGATTATCAGATAGGTCTACTGCTAAAGCTATTTGGGATCATTTGGAAACACTGAATGAAGGAGATTCCACAGTCAAGATTGCAAAACTTGAAAGCTTCCAAATTAGGTATGAACATCTGAAAATGGAAGAAGATGAAAGGATTTCTTCTTTTATGGAAAGAGTAAATGAAATTGTTTTGGGTATTAAATGTTGTGGAGGAACCTTAAGTGAGGATGAAATTGTTTCAAAAATCTTAAGAGGATTGCCACTAGCATATAAAATGAAGGTTACTACTATAAATGAGTTGAGAACAATGCCTAATACATCAGTAACTAGGGATAATTTGATTGGAAAACTTTCAACCTTCGAAATTGAGGAATTTGGTCCTATTGCTACTATAAAGATAGATTTGGCCTTTAAAGCGTCAACATCATCTACTCCATCATTTGACAAATCAGACTGGAAAGCCTTTTATGCAAGAGAACTTTGAAGAAACTAGGAAGGAGAATGAAGAGCTTGAAGAACTACAAGCACTATTTGCAAGGAAAATGACAAAAGGTCCAGTTGGAAGTAAGTATGAAGGTAAAGCACCCTTTAAATGTTTCAACTGCAATAAGATTGGTCATATGGCTTCGAGATGCCTTGATAGACATGCTAGACTAAGAGAAGAAGCGAGAAGAACATACAAGCCTAATCCTGAATATCAGAGATACAGATTTAAGAAGAACAAAGACAAATCTTGTTACATTGTTGATGAAGGTGTGATTAATGATTCTAATGAGGATCTAGCAGACAATGTATAGGTTTTTGTTTCTATAATAGAAGATCAACCGGCACCTACTGCTCAACTGGTAGAACAAGCCCTAGCAACTAAAGTTGAAGTAAAGGATGAATGGATCATTGACTTAGGATGATCACATCATATGATAGGAGACAAAGGTAAATTCTTGAACTTTCAAGAATACAATGGAGGTTTAGTAAGATTTGGAGATGACAAAGCCTGTTCAATCAAAGGTAAGGGTTCAATATCTCTTGATGGTAAGCATAACGCTGACAATGCCTACTATGTTGAAGGATTAAAGCATAATATTTTAAGTGTTGGTCAATTAGTTGAGAAGGGATTTCAGTTACAATTTAAAAATGTAAAATGCAAAATCATGAATAGAACTGGTTTGGAAATTGCAACCGGTAATCAGACTAGAGGTAATATCTTTCATTTGAATAACAGTGAAAAGACATGGCTGATTGCACATATACATGAAAGTTGGTTATGGCATAAGAGACTATGTCATGTAAACTTTGATTACATGGTAAAAATCAGTACTTCCAAGGCAATTAGAGATCTACCTAAAATTGTGAAACCTCAAAATACAATTTGTAAGGAATGTCAATTTGGAAAACAAATTAGAGCTAGTTTCAAAAGTATTTCAGAAAAATCCAATAATGCTCTTGATTTAATTCACACTAAATTATGTGGTCCAACTAGAACTAAAAGCTTACAAGGTAATAGATATTTTATGCTAATTATTGATGATTATTCTAGAATGTGTTGGGTTACTTTTCTCAAGGAAAAATCAGAAGCACTTGGAAAGTTCAAACTATTCAAAGCAATGGTTGAAAATGAAACTGGTAAGAAAATCAAATGTTTAACATCAGATCAAGGAGGAGAATTCACATCTAAGGACTTTAATACATTCTATGAAGTGAATGGAATCAAAAGACAATTATCAGCACCTCGGACACCACAGCAGAATGGAGTTGTTGAAAGGAAAAATAGAACTATCTTGGATGTAGCAAGAAGTATGTTATCTGAAGAAAATTTAGCACATGTGTATTGGAGAGAAGCAGTTAGCACTACTATCTATACATTCAAAAAAGTTCACATCAAAGGTGAAATCGGTAAGACCCCTCATGAACTATGGTTTGGTAGTACTCCTACTCTTAAGTATTTCAGAATTTTTGGAAGTAAATGTTATATTAGAAGAGATGAGTATATTGGTAAATTTGATCCTAGAAGTGATGAAGGATTATTCTTGGTTATTCATCTAAGAGCAAGGCATATAGATGTTTTAATAAGAGATTGTAGAAAATTGTTGAGAGTACAAATGTAAAGATTGATGAACAATTCAGAAGAACTTCAAGGTATATAGACTCTGAATCGGGAACAAAAATTGTGATAAATGAACCTACACTAAATCCACCAGTACAGAATGAAGATCCAGTTACCCCGGTACCATCAGAAGATTCCACAATAAATGAAGAACAACAGCAAACTAAGACACCCTGGTATGTAAGATTGAATCATTCTGAAGATCAGATAATTGGAAACAAATTTAAAGGAGTTATGACAAGAGGAAGATTGGCAAATGAAGAGGTATGTCTTATTTCTCAAATTGAACCATCATCTATCAATGAGGCATGTGAAGATAAATTTTGGATTAAAGCTATGGAAGAAGAATTAGGACAAATTGAGAAAAATAATACTTGGACATTACTTCCTCGGCCTAAAGATAAAAATGTACTTGGAACCAAATGGGTATTTAGAAACAAACTTAATGAAGATGGTAAGGTTGTCAGAAATAAAGAAAGACTAGTGTGTAGGGGATATTCTCAAAAGAAGGAGTTGATTACAATGAAACCTTTGCACCGGTAGCTAGAATTGAGGCAATCAGATTATTATTGGCTTTTGCAGCTCATAAGAACTACAAATTTTATCAAATGGATATTAAATGTGCATTCATGAATGGAGATCTTGAAGAGGAAGTCTATATTGAACAACTTGATGGATTTTCTTTGACAGATGATAATGATATAGTTTGCATTAAGAAAAGCTCTGTATGGATTGAAACAAGCCCCAAGAGCTTGGTATGCAAGGTTGGATAAGTTTCTTTTAAAGACTGGTTTTACTAAAGGAAATGCAGACAGCAATTTACATTACAAAATAACTAATGATGACATCTTGATTATAGAAGTATTCATTGATGATATAATCTTTGGAGGAGAAGATGGATTATGTAAGAATTTTCTATTAAAATGCAGTAAGAATTTGAAATGTCTATGATTGGAGAAATAAAATTCTTTTTAGGATTGCAGATTTCATAGACTGATAAAGGTATATTTTTGAGTCAATCCAAGTACTTGAAAGAATTACTAAAGAAATTTGGGATGGAGAACTCTAAACCGGTAAGCACACCTATGACTACAAATGACAAATTATCTCAGAGGGATGAATCTACACCTGTTAATCCAACTAGATACAAATCTATGATAGGAGGTTTACTGTATTTGACACAAACTAGGCCTAATATTATGAATGCAGTATATATTATTTCTAGATTTCGAAGTAACCCTAGGGAAAATTATGAATCAGTAGTAAAAAGGATTTTTCGGTACTTACAAGGCACTGCAAATCTTGGATTATGATATCCTAGAGATGAAAATCTTGATCTTTGTGCATACACATATGCAAATTGGGCAGGAGATGTGGATGATAGAAAAATAACCACTGGAGGAGCATTCTTTCTTGGAAAGAGATTAGTTTCTTGGTTGAGTAAGAAACAAAATTGTACATCTTTATCAACAGCAGAATCAGAATATGTTGTAGCAACAACTAACTGTACATAGGTACTATGGCTTAAGCAAATGTTGAAAGACATAAAGGTAAAATGCAAGGAACCTATTGCTATATATTGTGATAACATTGTGGCAATTGATATATCTAAGAATCCGGTATTACACTCTAAAACTAAACATGTTTCTATCAAACTAAATTTTCTAAGGGAAAAAGTTGAAGAAAAGGAGATAAAACTGGTTTATGTGAATACTAAAGAACAACTTGCAGATATTTTCACAAAACCTTTGCCTAAGGAGACTTTTGAATATCTCATAGATCAGCTTGGAGTCATACCACCACTGGTAGAAACTTAGATAGTTGATGATTGTCATTAATCGGTAGAATTGAAAGACAAATCTTTTACTCCAGTCTTTGATGAGGAAGCTGCTTCTCAGGGGGAGTAGTTGATATATTGAATTGATTGGTATTTTGTATATGAACTTTGGCATTTGATGTCAAAGGGGGAGAGATATCTATGGAAAAACACATTATCTTTGAGGAAAGATTGATAGAAATATTGGTATTGAAAATAAATCTTTGGATAAACACATGTTGCTCCCAGGGGGAGAGATTGTTGTTTAGGAGAGATTGTTTGTTTTTGCTATTTGGCATTTCTGTTTTGGCACTTTGATGGTTTTTCCATCTTGTGTTTCCGTCAATGCCAAAGGGGGAGATTGTTGGTATTTTGGTATCGTTTTGTCATTGATGTCAACACCTACTTGAAAACTAGCACTTTGGAGATCCAGCAACATTTACCGGCAAGCAAGTAACTATTGCACAATTACTAGTATATGGTTCACCGGTAGGATATAATGTTCACCGGCACTTGGAATGATATGGAAGACACTTGGTTATGTCAAAGACATCATGTGGACACTTTGTTTTGAAGAATTAATCATTGGTATATTCATATTTACATATTTGCTTTTACCGACAAATAGGTCCAGGGTTACCTAGGGTTACACCAGTAGGTTTATCTTTTCTAGATCAGCATGGCATGCTATGGAGATGATTTATTATTATTATAAATGCATTAAGCCGACATGTTCAATCAATTATTGCATCAAATATTATATTCTTTGTAAAATGTTTTTTGTAATATATTGTAGAGCTGACCTACTAAAATTGGTCTTAGGTTATGGTATAAATATAACATCTTATTTGTAAGATCGAATGTGGAATGTGAAAAAGGTTTGTGAGAAGGTATATGCGAGATTAAGTAGAGGTATACACAAAGACATCATTTGAAGGTGAAGCTAGGTTTTTGTAGAAGCATATCAGCATTGCACCGGTACTGATTCCAGCATATGAAGATGCTATTTTGTGCAGTACATTCTTATTGCATTTAACCATCCAACTGTAGTCAGTGTGACTCCCATTTTGTGATTGAGTAGTGAGCTCTATGCTGTTGGCCTTTTTGTATGTGCAGACCCCATTTATGTACACTTACTATCTGCAGTAGTATCATCTAATTGTGGGTAAGGTTTCCCACCATGGTTTTTCCCCTTACAGGGTTTCCATGTACAAATATTGGTGTTATGTGTTGTGGATGACTTTATGTTTATGTTTCATGCATTAATCTTTACTGGTATAGAAATTTACTGTTAACACTGTCTACCGGCATACTTAACTAGTTTACTGGTATTAAGCATTAAGTTGGTTAAATGGTTTTTGGTTTGAATTTATTAGACAACTGATTCACCCCCCCCTCTCATTTGTCTGTAGGACCTAACATCATCAGATTCTGTGAATGTAAGGGAGTGTGGAATAGAAAGGTATCCCACCATGGCTTGAAACTGGTCCATGTTCAGATCATAGGGGATAGCAGTGTCTCTCAACATTTTGTCAAGAATAGTTTTATGTGCGGGCGATATGCGTAAGAGCTCAAGGATGGAGATGAGCGCGGGTGTCTTCCCCAACTATTCTACAAGGTCATATTCAGGTTTGGTTGATGAGAAAGTGGTGTTTTTAGCTGTAGCACCTTGCAAAGTGAATTTACCTCGATGAGTTGTAACATTACATTCAAAGGTAGGTTTGGAAGAAGATCCAATTTCTTGCAGGATGATCTTGGGTCTTTGGGTAGAATTCTTAGGCGTTTTGTCCTTGATGATAATGGTAGAGATATAATTGTCCATCAAAATGTGATTGATAGTGGAATCATAGTTATAGGATGCTCTGGTATAGTTGGTTTGGTCATCTGTAGTTGTAGCTTTTCCCTTGTCATGCTTTGGGAATGGTTCCTTAAACATTTCATGTTCTTGATTGGATGAGTGTCCTTCAATCTCAATGTCACCTCTATCAATAAGATCTTGTATGATGTTCTTCAGCCGATGGCAATTTCCTATCTTATGTCCTTTTCTCTTATGAAATTCATAATACTCATCATCATTCCACCAATTTGGTTTAACCTTTGGCTCATATGGAGGAAAATCTGGAATTGTGATTATCTTGTTTGCCACTAGCTTTTTGAAAACTAATTCAAGTGGTTCTCCCAATGGGGTGTACTTCCTTCATGATTTGGAAGTTGTTTGGGTATTCACTTGATTGTTTGTAGAACTTGATCTAGAAAAAATGATTTTTGGTCGTACCGTATTGGCATCCACAACACCATCATTGACTGTGTTCTTGTTTTTATTCCAAAATCTTGGCTTATCTTTTCCTTTAAAGTCATCTTTGTTTTCTTTGAATATCTTAATGACTCCTTGTTCAATTAGGACTTTCTCTATTGCTAATCCTTTTTCAATGACGTCCTTGAAGGTGGACAAACAAGCTTTTCTTAGGTCATAAACAATGTCTTTTTTAACATTCTGAGAGAACATTTCTACCATTTGTTTTTGTGGAATTTCACAAGAGCATCTGCTGGCTAAATTCCTCCATCTTTGTAAAAATGATGAAAAAGATTCTCCATCCTTTTGCTTGGTGTTGCACAAAGTAGTGACTGATATGTCTGTCTCTATGTTGTATGATAAATGTTGTATAAATGCCTCAGCTAAGTCACCCCGTGACTTAATTTCAGGTGGAAGTTGGGAGAACCATTCCATAGCTTGATCACCTAAGCTTTGTGGGAATAATCTCATCAAATATGTCTCTTCTGCTGCTACTTCAATGTAAGCTGTGAAAAATTGTCTTATGTGTGCCTTAGGATCCCCTTTTCCTTTGTACTTATCGAACTTAGGCATCACGAAATGTGTAGGAAATGGAGGCATTGGATTTATTTTGTCAAATGGATAGGGACATATGTCTCTCATTGTGTAAGTTGGCTTCAGTGTATTTATGTCCTCCATTTTCTTTTGTAAATCCTTGATTTGTTGTTCCAAATTATTCTTAGGTGGAGACTGACTTCTTGGACCATACCCCATGTTTGAACCACCGAGTGGAGGAGGAGCATGTTGCATATATGGATGATATTGATCATACACATGTTCATATGGAGGAGGTCTATAATGATGCTGCGTCTATGGACCACTTGGTATAGAGTCATGATGAGGAATGGAATATCTGCTTTGTCCATGTATACCATACTCTATAGGAATGTCATGAGTTTGTTCTAGTGTGTTGCCCCCAAATTTGATGAGGGGTTTCCTTGTGTCCAAATTTTGAGCATGCCTTTGAATATCAAATTGCTTTGGTGGTTGGTCCTTAACATTGGCATGTGATTGAGTATGTTTTTCTGCATAAGACTTCCATAATGGTCTGTGAAGGTGAGTATCATATGCTTGACCATGTGTATGTGGGACCTCTGGGTTTTGAAACAAAGATGATGGTGATTCAGGCACAAGATGTGGTCCTCTATTGCCTCCACTATTAGGCCTCCTTTGATCCATGTTGAGGTGAGGTTGTGGCAAAGGTCAATTTTCCATTATTTGAGACATGTCAAAATCATGAGGGATCTTGGCTCCATTTTGTGCCATCACTTATAAGAAGTATTGTCTATCTCTCCTCATTATTTCCTCAACCAATCTATTGAAATGGGGATCCATAATGGTGTCTTCCACTTCTGCTGAATGTACGGAAAAGTTGTCCATATTGTCATTGTGTGTATCATTGTTGTTTGTAGTATCCATGTTCTCAACATTTGGAATGTTTCTATAAGAATCCATGTTAGGTAATGTGTTATGTTCAGAATTGAAAAAGATGTCATTATCATATTCATAGGAACTCATGTTTGCGGACTCTTGAGCCTCTTTAGTTTCTCTCCTAGATTTTTGGGAATGGGTTTCAACCATGAACTAGGTATTGACCAAGATGTGTGATACTAGATGAATATGGAAAGAGTATGGAACACCAATAGTTGGATGGAATGTAAATGAATCTGAAGTGTACTTGCAATGTCCAAAGTGTAAGACCAAGTATGTATGTAGTAGAGTAGGTGTGTCTTCCAAAGAGATGATAGTTTCTCTTGTTGAGGTAAGTTGACCTTGACTCTAAGTAAGACCAAATGAGACCCAAAGGTGATAGACCTTGATGAGGGACCACTTAGCAAAATGTTGTATGTACGTAAAGTGTTGACAAAGTATGATGAGGACAATAAAGTGACCTTTTAACTCAAGTTTAGATAAATGTGAATGTAATGTAAGGTGTAAAGCAATGATGGACTTTGTCAGACCCAAAAGATAGGTTGAATTCTAGATGAAAACCCAGAGAGATACCTAGGAAGCTCAATAAGTTTGAAACTGACTGTTCCTTGTTTGCTATATTATGAAAGTTTTCAATTATGAACATAGACATGCCTGTATACTTCACAAACACGTTTAAATGACACAGATGCTATTCTATCAGACACAAATGCACTTAAATGACACAGATGCATTTTTGAAATGTTGTAAGTGCAATATTGCTCAAGAGAACACAGACGTGTTTCTACCCTTCACAAACACAGTTATATGACACAAACGCGGGTCTGTCAGACACAGACACATTTCTAAAAATTTTGTGCAATTTCTCCAATCTGTGAAGTGACTTGTTGTGACCAAATCTGAATGTTTGACTATTTTTCGTGACAAGAGGACACGATGTTGATGAGGACTCAATGTTTGCAAGTGTTTAGACCAAAAAATGACTCAAAGAAAAGTGTGTTATTTGATGTAAAAATGTTTTGCATACACTTGAAGACACAAAAGACACTATGTTTTAATGTTTCGCTCTTGAATGTTTGAATGTTTAAAATAAGTCAAGCACAATTCTTATGGCTAGCCAGGACAATAGTTGTTGATTCCCACATGAGGCTACGCTATTCAGAGTGGATACTTATATGCTTGACCCCACTGGCTCCACCCTCAACACTCACTTCTTGGGGCAGCCAAGCATCAGTCCCCACGGAAACTCCCCATGACGAACTTTGTATCTCTACTAAGAACCGTATGTGTGTGGGTCGCTCCAGAGGTTCGCCCACCTGCCCCAACAACTAGAAGGATTTTAGCTTCTAAAACAAAAAGGTGCTAGTAAGGGCATCCACTCGTGTGGCCATACATGCAGCACTTTCAGCTCTATAAATACAGAAGGCTCTCAGCCAGTAGGGGTTACGCCCTACAAATGATCAAATAAATTTGATCAAATGGGTTTATGGGGAGACTTAGTGTCGGTATGAACTAATCAGCACACGTTATCCATAGTTTTCACCATGAATACAGTTGTTTATAGTGGTTCGGAAGAGGTGGGTTTTCCTCGCTACCACTTCGGTCGTTCTCTCCTCACTAGTAGTCCTAATGACTACACAAGGAGACAAGCCCTCTAAAGATTAAACAAAAAGAGCCTATTGCTCAAGACATAAAAGACAATGGTTCAATTTTAGTACACCAATTGAAGTGTTTTCTAATCTATGAAAACAAGGCACACAATGAAAGATCAAAAACCCTTGCTAAGATCCTGCAATAAAGATTTGTTAGTAGTTTGAATTTGTTTCAAATGATCACCCCTTCCTACAAGCACACAAGTTAGGTAAATTTTAGATCCAAAAGACTTTGTGAAAATAGGGGCCTTCAACAAAATGATTTTGCTTTCAAGATGAGGTGCACCAATTTCATTAGCTAGATCTGAAGATGTTAGCTCAAAATAAACCAGATCTGAAAATCCGAATGATGAAAAACTGAATCAAAGAAACCCCAAAATGTAACAACCTCACACAGATGCGGTTATCAGAAACACAAATTCTATATAACTTCACAAACGCGCTTAGATCTAACACAGACGTGGTTCTAGAACACAGACGTGGCTCCTGGACACAGACACGCCTGAAGACTTCACAGACACTACTAGGGAACATAGACACATTTCCCAGAATCTGCAAAAAAAAAAAATATTGTCGAGGGTGCAAATGCAATTCCAGATGTCAAAGACGCGGCAAGAAAACCAAAAACACAATCTAAAAGCATGTAGACACAAAAATATCAAAATTTTGTCAGAAATGTCAGATCTGCAACTTCAAAACACAAAATCTGCAACAAGAGATGTTAAATGCAAAAGGGACAAGGGTCCCACCAGGTGTGCCAAAATGTATATGGTGAAAATGGATAATACAACATTGAAAGACTAAATGGATTCAACCACAAAACCCTAGCCTAACAACAACAAAGATCTACCATAACATATGAAGATTACCTAAGACAATGCAAATCAAATGAAATCACAAAGATTATACCATCACATGTCCAATAGGGCTTGGATCTCCATTCTTCCTATCTCCATTGATCTTGCTTGATATATTTGCTCTCAAATTTTATATGCACAAGAGCTCAACAAAGAACAGAAGTGTGGTTGCAAGTAGGCTTGATCGCATATAAAAGAGTGTAGTCAATCGATCGAGATGCATAGATTGATTAGGGTTGATAATGAAAGAAGTATCCTCGTATATAGAAGATGCTATATGAAATGGAAGGATAAGATTGAGAGCTGTAAAAGTTAAATGGTCGGCTATGATTAGAGGGTAGGTAAAAGAAATAATAAAATAATGAGAGGGTAGGTAGTGTAGGAATTAAGAGATGAATGACATGTGTCATGGGTAGAAAAGGCTAATGAATTAATTAAATAAATAAAGATTTATTTAATTAATAGAGGAAGTGGGATCAATTAAATAAATAAGAGTATTTATTTAATTTAGAAAAAGGATAATTTAAATAAATAAATCTATTTATTTAAATGAGAAATAAGGCTAGAAGAGGATAAGTGAATTAATTAAATAAATAAATATTCATTTAATTAATAGAAGAATTAGGTTTAAATAATTAAATAAATATAATATTTATTTAATTAGATAGGACAATTTTAGGTGTCTATAGTATGATCTTGGGTATTATCATAAGTATGTGTATTAGTATTTATTCTCCATGAAAAAGGACGACTACGGGGTTGTTCATGAGAGTTCCTACCAAAGTTGGTGTGAGTATGGGTATTGGGAACTTTAGGTTTTTGAAATAAGGATGAAGGTGACTTAGGCATGAAACGTTATCTCCTATTACCACCATTATGTCCTCTAGGAATTGCATTTGTTTGAACCACTTGATTAGGATCCTCCTCTAAAATTTGAGACACGTCAAATTCATGAGGTAACTTTATCCCATTTTATACCATGACTTGAAAGAATTATTGTCTATCTCTTCTCATAAATTCCTCAATCAATCTATTGAATCTTGGTTCCATCATAGTCTCTTCAATGTTTGCGGAAGTGATAGATGTATTGTCATTATCATTGTTGTTCTCATTGTCATTGTCTAGCATAATATTGCAACTCTCAAGTGGGTTGTAAAATTCATCTATAAAAATCATAAGTACTCATGTTGAGAGATCTTAGAGCTTCCTCGACTTCTCTTCTAGACCTTTGGGAATGGGTTTCAACCATGAACTAAGCCTTGGCTAAAATGAAAGATGGAAGAAAATGTGAAGACTATGGAAGACCAAGAAGGGATATGAAATGGAATGAATCTAGGGTTGTCTTGCAATGTCCAAAAATGTAAGTCCAAGATATGTGTGATCTAAAGTAAGATGTGGCTTCCAAAGAGATGATAGATATATTGATGAGGTAAGTTAACCTTGACTAAAAAAGACCAAATGGGACCCTAAGATGATAGATCTGATACGATCACCACCTAGTGAGATGTTGTAGTATGTTTGCAAGATATGATAAGGACAATAAATAAACCTTTTTGAATTTAGCTTGAAATATGTGTTTTGCAAATGAGGGAAAAATGGTTGAAAATGTATGACAGGGTTGGGGACTAATTGACTAAAGATGAAGCCCTAAAAAGGAAGCTACCTTGGAATCTCTTTGGATCTCAAAACCTATGCACGTGTTCCTTGACAAATTTTGTAAAATTTTGTTCTCCAAAATAGAGACATGTTTTTGCCCTGCACAAATGTGGTTTCCCAATGAATAGTGATTGTTTTCTACATAGACGTGACTTAAAACAACCCAGATGTAGTTTTAGATCACAAACGTAGTTCTATATAGCACAAGCGTGGTTTTTGTTGGCATTGCATGAAGATTACATTGATGAAGTATAGTGTTGTCATTGATATCAATTACAACTGGTATTGAAGATGTATTGCAATCAGTAATGATGTTGTAAAGAAACCAGTATTAGTGAAGCAATGAAGGAAACTGAAATTATTATTGAAGCAGAGTTCAACCGATAACCCTAACCCATTGAGAAGCAAAACCTAACTGATGAAGTTTGGAGAATCAGTTGTGATGATTTATGACCGAATGGTGATCAGAGATGAAGATTCCACGTATGCATGTTGCACATGATGAGTTTCAAAGTCGATTTTGTGCATAGAGATAATTGTTTATCTTGGAAAAGATAAAATGCATAGCATGAAGTGGAAAACACGTGATGAGCTACAAGATCCAATGTGCAGTGATCCAGGAGTGGTTGAAGTTGTCTTGAATAATTTGTAGTTGATTTCTATGTAATCTAATGGTCAAGATTGAAGCGACATGTTTGTAATCTCTATGAGATCTATAGGTTTTGTATTGTGTTACCGACCTATTGTATTTGCTTATAAGGTTGATGATTTGTTTTGTAATTGTGTTGGAAAATTTGGTTAAGTGTGATTGTTGTCGAACCAGAAGGTGTGTCTGTAGAATGTTGTGAAGGTAGATAGGAGCATAAAAGGATCTGATTAAGCAAGGAAGTGTTATTTCCAGATCAGCAAAGAACTTGTTGTTCTCTAACCATTACAACAATTAAATCCCCTCACCGAGCAAGCTTTAACAGGCTTGGTGTTGTTGAAATCCTCTAATAAGGTGAAACATTAGCTTGGATTTGAAATCCTCCTCCGAGGTTACCTTTAATGGGGTATTGTAGTCAACCCTTAAACGAGTGGTCCTGAACATAATTTGTTCTTAACATGACATTATTGTAGATAGGAAAATGGAATGCATCAAAAGCAACTTTAAACTAGCTCAACCACAAAAACTAGATTGCAATGACAAATCCTAATTACAATCAATAAAGGCATGAAGATGAAATACTAAAACAAAACGCAAACCAAAGCATGTATCTCCTTCATTGTTCCTCAATTGTCCTTCTTTCTCCTTCAAATTAGTGTGTTTGTGGATCTCACCTACAAGTGCAAAATACAAGTATGAAAGCAAGCAAGATTGACAAGATGAAAATTGTAGCATAAGGATACTAAAAGCGTGGTTGATTGATCTTATGATTGAAGAAAACCAAGCAATTTATAGACAAATTGGAGAGAGGACAAGATTAGCATGAAGAGATTTGAATGGAAATTCAAATCATGAATGGCAAAATTATGACAAAATTGACATGCAAGATTGATTGATTGACAAATTATGACAAAATTGACATGCAAGATTGATTGATTGACAAATTATGACAAATTATGACATGCAAGATTGATTGATTGACAAATTATGACAAATTATGACAAAATTGAAATGCCATTCCCATGAAATTAGGGGAAATATTAGAAAAATTGAAGAAAATAGGAGAAATAGAAATTAGGAATTAGGAGAAATTAGTAAATTGGAAAAATGAGGAAAAAGATGAAATAGAAATTAGGTGAATTAATTAATAGGTTTTCATCCATTAATTAATTCATGAAAAAGACCTAGGACTAAATAAATAGATTTATTTAACCCACCAAGAAGAAGAAAAGGATTAAATGAACAAATCATAAAACCCTAGAAATAAGAGGACAAGGAGTTAGGTCAAGACAACAAGAAATTAATGTCGATTCGATCATGATTTTGATTGACAAAGGATCAATGCTGATAAACAATTGAGATTGGTTGACAAATTGACCAAGATTGACAAAGAGATCAAATTGATAGGCGCCAATTGATGAGGAACAATGACTAATTGATCCAAATTGACACGATTGAAAAGGACAATGATCAATAACAAATCGATTGCAAAATGACAAGATTGATCAGGACAAGGATCGGTGATGAATCGATCGCAAAATGACAAGATTGACAAGGATGAGGATCGATGACGAATCGATCACAAAATGAGAAGATTGACAAGAGGACAAGGATCGATGACAAATCGATCGCAAGGTGACAAGATTGACAAGGATGAGGATCGATGACAAATCGATCGCAAGATGACAAGATTGACAAGAGGACAAGGATTGAAGACGAATCGATTGCAAGCTGACAAGATTGACAAGGATGAGGATCGATGATGAATCGATCGCAAGATGACAAGATTGACAAGGACGAGGATCGACCAAAATCATGACTGGAGATTGTTATCGACAAGACCAAATTTGAAAGTGAGAAAAATGAGGAATGTAGAAGAAGGACTCGATGCTCGCAAATGATAAAGACAAAGTGTGCAACATAGAAGAAATGTTAATGCGACGCAAAAACCCTAAAATAAGGCAATGCACAAATGTTAAAGTATGACTCTGCAAGCGTTGACCATTTTTAGATGTCTACATTTTGCCCCTCTTTGAGACAATGTGATTCTAAGCGTTGTTTCAAAGAACAATAATGAAAATGCCCCAGACAATAATGATGACATATGCATGCCCCCTTGAGAAATTGGTCGAAAAAAAATCTAGAAAAGAGGCCAATTGATCAATAAGAATGACAAAAAATGATAGGTTCGAACAGATCAAAAATCAGAGGTTGGATACACAAAGGACATGCAGTGGAAGGTGCAAAAGACCGCGACCAGCATAAGTTGGAGAGGATGCATGTCCATCTAGGTACTCACAAAGAGCTATAAATGAGACAAGGAGAAGGAAAAGAGCTCATTTGCACTAGCCAAAGTGGAGGAATTGTTGCTCTGGAAAAGGACCCTTGCATAGAGATGGCAAACATTCTAATGGCAAATCATCTCAGAGAATGTGTACGCACCTACAAATGACCAGATGACGTGGGAGCAATGATATGTAGCTCGAAAACCCATATGTCAAATTTCATGAATTTTTCTTGCTTGCGGGACATTGTGGGGCCCACAGAGGAAGGAAAAAGAAAGTTCTACGCCTGTGTGGGCACATTCTATGCCCATGTAAATAGGTTTTGCAACTATGTAAGGTACACAGGCATAGCTTGATGCTACAAAGGCATAGGATAGGGTACACAGGTGCAGTTATGCACTTAGGACACTAATTTGACCAAAAACAGCGCGCGCATGATCCCGAAAAGAGAGATAAGGGTAGAATAGGTCAAAATAGATAAGAAAAACCTTGATTGGTGCATGAAACAAGGAAGTGCATCCCTTAGGAGAAAAACCTAAAACTAACAAATTTGTGCCCCAATTGTGATGCAGAGTCGAGAGTATCCATTGATTACATGGGAGAACAGACCTGACTGCTTCATGTTGCGACATAGACTCAGGAGTACTGACAAAGATACACTAGCAGGAATTGGATTATACTACATCACATACATGCCCAAGATTAGAGAAAACATAGGATTGCTCACCGCATTGGCAGAGCGACGGCATTCAGAGACTTCCTCATTCCATCTGCCGACTGGAGAGGCGACGGTGGCACTAGAGGACGTGTGGCGTATCCTCAACATTCTGATTCATGGGGGGATAGTAGTATATGACCTAGCAATAAGGAGAGATACTTTGTTTAAATTATTTGAGTGTGATGTAGATGACCTTGATATCGTAGAGAGGGAGATTGGCTGGGAGACCATGGCATCAGAGTACGATCAGCAATATGTGGTGATAGTAGTGGTTATAGCATGCCTATTAGCAGGGGACAGATGAGGACATGGATTCCCTATTGGATGGGGGAGAGTGTTAGAGTGGATGGAGACAGAGGGGATTGTATATGCATGGGGACCATGTGTGCTTGCCATGCTATATTTTCAGTTGCATCAGATAGCATATCAGAGGGTTCAGACTTTGAGCTATGGGGTCACACTATTACAGGTATGGGCATTTGAGCACATAGCCATATGTCAACCAATTACAGAGAGACAGGTAGTACCACATCGACCATATGTGTACTATTATGGGGGTACACTGAGACAAGGTCCATCTGGATACATATTATATTGGTGACATGAGCTAGATAGATTGAGAGATTTCACATGGAGGCCATATCTTGATTGCCCTGGATGGTCAAATGATAGTGATGAGCTACCGTATTGTAGACAGGAGAGATACCTGATTGGGCGACCAGTAAACTGCTAGAGAGTGATTGAGATGTACTTGCCAGAGAGAGTCAGATGACAATTTGGAGAGAGGCAGGATGTACCAATAGGGACTGCACACTTTGCCCGATCTCACAAAGAGACGAGTCAGTGGGGTAGGATGATTCAGCCACACATAGCATATACTGACTTCACATAGCTATAGCAGAGACAGTGGGATTGGAGATCAGATGTCGTAGATGCTGGAACAATAGAGGAGTATGAGCGATGGTTTGCATGACAGTAGCCAGTGCCATTGACGGATCCTGAGATTCCGGTACCTAGGAGACAGGAGGACTTTCCACTTGCTAGAGAGGAGGACGGAGATGATGAGGACAGAGAGGAGGATGAGGGAGATGATGAGGATGAGGGGGATGAGGAGGGAGATGACAAGGGAGAGGGGGATGAGGAGGGAGATGAGCTGGATTCAGCAAATCATGAGGCATTGCAGGATATACCCATAGGGCAGGAGTCAGCGAGCATAGAAGAGATGCAGACATGTAGGGCCACCATAGCGAGTCAGTAGGATTACATTGCCACATTAGAGAGACAGAATGCTATCTTGAGGACAGAGAAAGATCAGTTTAGAGCAGAGATAGCCAGACTGACAGCGGCTTGAGATACAGCAATAGCCCAGGCACAGCAAGCAGAGCAGAGAGTGACCGAGTATATTGGGTCGATTAGGGATGCCAGTGCACATGAGATGGCATAGATGTTATTAGAGGCAGGAGATGAGATGCACCATTTGAGGACTCTATATGAGAGTGTAGTTCCACTAGAGTAGAGAATAGCATCATATCGATCACGATCAAGGACAAAGAGCAAGCCATGTTCTTGGAGGTCAGTGAGCAGCATGGGGGTGAGTGGACCTAGGAGACCACCACAACCAGGACCAGGGATAGGAGGGGCTTCATCCTTGAGACATAGCAAGGATGAGGAGGACAGAGGGAGCACCCAGTGACAGAGGCACATGCTCCTTATGATAGAGACATATATAGTTTGACATTACGTTCTCATCCTGCGGGCCATACTTAGGACAGACAGTCCAATTTTGTACTCTGATATTGTTTTGATATATGATATGATATGTAGCTATATGATGGGATGCAATGTGTTATTATTGATGTGTACTTTCCATGTATGGATGGCTTATGCACTATTTATGTACCATTGTGGAACATGTATGAATATATTTTTATGTGTTTTTGATGCATTTATAATATGAAATGGATAAAATGCTTGATATGGGCTTGATATAATGCGAATGCACTAACCAATGGATGTAGGATGCAGCTTATATTTTTTGGAGATCAGAGAACTAGACCAAACTGACTACCCAAACTGATAGAAGAAATGTTAGTAAGAAGAAATTAGACAAAGGACAGTTAGAGATGAAGAAAAACTTGCTTTCACCAATGCACAAAAGTAGGTGAGAACCTTTATTTAATGTAGCAAAGTGGATGCAGAGCATCATGGCATTAAAGGCCAGAGCTGGAACGCAACCCCTTTTGCAAAAGATAGACACATCACATACAAGGAATGAGTGAAGCATCCTAGGGTGCATACATCAAGGGTCGAGGTATATGCGACGTTCACAAAGTGAATGTACTTATCACAGACACCCAATGATATAGTTGCCCCAGTTTGTGACAATCATTCCACAAATAGAAAACACAACAAAAAAGGAAAGGGACCATGAACCATCCTAGTCACTCTAAATCACTCAGTGACATCATCGAGCAACATAGGAACATGATCAAAGACAAAGATAAATCAGTAAAAAGATAAGATGCACAAATTCAACCAAGTCAAACAAACAGTCTGATCATCATCGTCAAAAGCGGAAAACAAGAATGATCATGTTGTCTGGTTCCAAGGAATGCGGTACCCCGTCTAAGACAGGACACAGTCTAGTTTCGGGTATAGCACACCCTATATAAGACCCATGATAATGTTGGCAAGGACCAATGGTAATGTTGATGCTATTTGGATTGATGTGACAACTGTGATCAAGTTGAATGCTTGCTTGGTCGAACAGTTCATCTGTTAATGCGTGATTTCAGTAAAGCACAGTGTTGTAACATGTTATCTATTTGTTGTCTACACAAATGTTTGTTCGATTGTCGTTGGATGTATGCTTAGTGATTTGTCTATGCACAAAGGGGACCATTTATTGACAAAATGCAAAATGCCAAAGAAATTGTTTTTGGATTTTGATGTTTTTCACTTTGTAGGAATTTCGAGTTTTTTACAATTTTTTCGTTTGTTTTTCAGGACTTTATTTGACTTTTTAGGGATTTTTTTCAGGACATTATTTGATTTTTAGGGATTTTTTCAGGACATTATTTGATTTTTAGGGATTTTTTCAGGACATTACTTGATTTTTAGGGATTTTTTCAAGACATTATTTGATTTTTAGAGATTTTTCAGGACATTATTTGATTTTTAAGGATTATTTCAGGACATTATGCGATTTTTTTGGATTATTTCAAGACATTATGCAATTTTTTTGGATTATTTCAGGACATTATGTGATTTGAAAGCTCCAGTAATTGATCATGACAAGGGGTGTGCACCTAATGAACATTCGAAAGATATATACAGTGACCAGGACTGAAACATGTGCACAAGGACTGGAAACCTGAGTATGCAAGACAATGATGTTGACCAATCACAGGCCTGGAACAAAACATTGGGTCAAGGCAAGGATAAGCATGATAAACTTGCGGGGGGAAAGTATAGCTAGGGGTCATGATAGATGACAGAGCAATAATCTTTTACACATGCCGCTTGTTTGCCAGGTTTTCACCATGGTACTTTCCCAAAGCGCCTGTTTGCCAGGTTTTCACTAGAGGGTGAATTATTTTTCTTTACTTTTGTTCTTTTCAACTTTTCACTTTTATTTGATTTTTCAATTTTTCACTTTTTTTTATTTTTTTGTATTTTTTGAGCTTTTTGATTTTTTTTTGGTACTTTTTTAGGATCATATTTGACTACTAACAGAAAACTATGTCCAGTACTTTCGAAGGTGCATACTGTTTGCAGGATTGGATAGAGGTTCACCTTCTAGGGTTGCAAGCTGATATGCCCCCGAGCCATAGGCTGCAGTAACTATGAAAGGTCCAACCCAATTAGGCTCAAATTTTCCTTTGATGATGTCATTAGATTGTGCATTCTTTGAGTTTTCCTTTAGGACCAAATCTCCCACTTCGAAGTGTCACCCTTTGACCTTCTTATTATAAGAGCGACGGAAACGGTTTTGATATGCTTGCAAATGTGTCAAGGCTGTCTGACGTTTCTCATCTAACATCTCAAGCTGATGCAACCGAGAGACTCTATGTGTCTCATCATCAATCAAATATTGCAAGGAAACATGCAAAGAAGGAATTTCCACCTCCAAAGGTAAAATGGCTTTCGCACCATACACCAAGAAATACGGTGTTGCGCCAGTAGGTGTGCGGATGGAAGTATGATAAGCCCATAGCATTGGATTCAAATGCACATGCGAATCTTGACCAGTGTTATTGATAACCTTTTTCAGGATCTTAATAATGGTTTTATTTGATGCTTCAGCTCGACCAATACTTTGTGGATAGTAAGGACTAGAGAAATGGTGTTGGATGTGAAACTTTTCACAGAGTTCCTTGACATCTTTATTTTTGAATGGACGGCCATTATCTATGACAATTGCAAGGGGAACCCCATATCTACATATGATATAATTTAGTAGAAACTTTGAAATTTGAACACCAGTGATATAGGTCATGGGGATAGCCTCGATCCATTTTGTGAAGTATTTTGTGGCTGTGATGATGAATTTGTGTCCATTTGCAGATGTTGGGTGAATCTTCCCAATAAGATCCAATCCCCATTGAGAAAAGGGCCACGGAGATATGATAGAGTGAAGTTCTTGGGCTGGCTCATGAATGTAATTTCCGTGTATTTGACATTTGTAGCATTTCTTGCCAAAATCATGAGCATCCTTTTCCATGGTGGGCCAATAATACCCAGCATGAATCAACTTTTTAGCTAGACTCAGACCATTGAAATGGCCCCCACATATACCATCATGAACCTCGTGTAAAGCCGTTTGTGCCTCGTCAGAATCCAAACACCTAAGGAGGGTGTAGTCAAAGGAACAATGGTAAAGGGTGTCTGTGATGATGACATATTTGGCAGTTTGGCGTATGAAGGCTCAGTGTTGGTTAGAGGAAAGGTTAGGTGGTAAGGTTTGGGATTTCAAATATTGATAGATGTCATTGTACCACGGGGAATTAGGACCAACAAGAACACACATCACATCTGCTATCAGAATTTCAAAAGAAGGCACCAGCAATTGTTCGACCAAAAATTCACATTTATCCATATTGTGGGGCATATTTAACATAGAAGCAATAGTTGCCATAGCATCTGCTGACTTATTTTGAATTCTTGGAACTTGACTGAAATGGATAGCTGTAAATTTTGTCTTGAAGAAATCCACCATATGCTTGTAGGGAATAAGCTTTTCATCCTTCATTTCATAGTCATCATTCACTTGACAGATGACTAATTGGGAATCTCCATAGACTTGCAAGTCTATAATGTTCCAGTGGATTGCTACTCGGAGTCCTGTGACCAAAGCTTCGTATTCTGCAATATTATTGGTGCAATGGAAAGTTATTCTATAGGATTTGGGAATAGCATCACCTTGAGGGGTGACAAACAATATACCTGCTCCGGATCCAAATTTGGTATGGGATCCATCAAAATATAATTTCCATTCATTAGAAGATGTGACAGCAAAGATTGATTCATCTGGAAAATCCATCAACATTGGATGATCATCATGAATAGGTGCTTCTACCAGTTGATCTGCTATGATTTGTCCTTTTATTTCCTTTCTCTCAACGTACTCAATATCAAACTCACTGAGGATCATAACCCACTTTGCTAGGCGACTTGTCAAAGCTGCCCTGCTAAGCAAGTATTTCAAGGGATCAATTTTTGCAACTAGCAATGTCTAATGATTTAACATATAGTGTCGAAGCTTCTATGTTGCAAATACCACTGCTAAACATGCCCATTCAATAGTTGAATAATTCAACTCATAGCCTACTAGTGTCTGACTGATATAATAAATAGCTCATTCTTTTCCTTTCTCATCTTGTTGGGCTAAAAGAACTCCCATTGTCATTTCAGTTGCAGAGATATACAATATGAATGGCTTCCCTTCTAGAGGAGGAATTAGAATAGGTGGCGACAATAGATAATCTTTGAGAGTTTGAAATGATGATTGACATTGCTCAGTCCATTTAAAAGTGACACCTTTATGCAATAAATGTTGGAAGGGATGACATTTGTCTACCAATTGAGCTATAAACTAGTGGATTGACTGTAACTTTCCTTGCAAACTTCTTAATTGATAGAGATTTGAAGGAGGAGGCATATCCATTATTTCTTTAACCCTTTCAGGGTCTACTTCGATGCCTCTATGAGAAACAATGTATCCTAATAATTTGTTGGCTGTGACACCAAAGACACATTTCTTTGGGTTGAGTTTGAGCTTGTAGGTTTCCATTCGATCAAAGATTGGGCCAAGGATGGCTAGATGACTATCTCTTGTGATAGATTTGCATAATAGGTCATCAACATAGTCTTCCATCAAAGTATGCATAAAATCATGGAAAATTGTCATCATAGCTCTTTGATATGTTGCGCGAGCATTTTTAAGACCAAAAGGCATCACATTTCAGCAGTAGCTTCCCCAAGCACTTGTGAATGCAGTCTTACGTTGATCTTCAGGAGCAATGTGAATTTGATTATAATAGGAAAAACCATCCATCAATGATAGCATCTCATATCCAGCAGTCATGTCAACTATGATGTCTATATTCGGCAGTGGAAAATCATCTTTAGGGCATGCTTTATTAAGATCCCTAAAATCTGTACAAATCCTAATGCCCCCAGTTACTCTGCTAACTAGTACCAAATTTGAAATCCAATCTGCATAATCAATTGGACTAATAAAGCCCACATCTAATAATTTTTTGAGTTCTACTTTGACGAAGAGAGCCACCTGGGGATGCATATTTCTGAGTTTTTGTTTGACGAGCTTGGCCTCTGGTTTTAATGGCAAGTGATGAAGGACTAATTCAGGATCAAGGCCAGGCATATCTGCATAAGACCATGCAAAATTGATCTTTTTCTTGAGAAAGAAATTGACAAAATCTATTCTTTCTTGTTTTGATAGAGAAGTAGCAAAATGAATGACCTTAGGGTTGTCAGGTGTACCCAAATTTATCTCTTCGGTCATTTCCACAAGCAATGTTGATTTATCCTGACTTGATGAGGGTATGTCCAATCTTCCACCTTTGGGTGCCTCAGAGAGGTTTTCACCAGTAGGTACATCTTTTATTTTTACTTTTTCATGATCAGAAAGTGCCTTACAGTTTTCACTCAAAGACCTATTCTTTTGATTTTTTAATTTTTCTTTTTCATTTTTATGACTAGAAGATGGAGTTGACTCCCCAAAATATGTTATAGAATCTAAATCAATAGCAAACCCTGCCTTATGATTGCCTTGTGGTATGCCTTCCCATAGTCCAAGGAATGCTGCAATTGCTTCGTCATTTTGAAAACAATCTAATTTGAGTGGTTCTTGTTGGTCATGTTGGATAAGCTATGGATAGACAAGGGGTATGTCATCATCAGTTTCAAGGAGAGTTAGGGCTGAGATGGTAAGGATAAGAATGTCTGTGGTATCACTGTCTGAACTGCTTGAATCTGATTTGGAGCTTGGGTCCTAGAATGACTCTATCCAAGCATTAGGACACATTTTGGGAGGGGAGTTATTTCATGTTTGTCTTCCATGGGCAAATCATCAGGGTCAAGAAAAACAATTTCAAGGGCATAGGAGCTAGAAGAAAAAGAACTCCACTCCCATTCATTGGAATTAGTTTTAGGTTGGGTGTCCTCAAGTGTTGTTTCATCATCAGAGTCACACCCCTTTCCACACGTGGTCACTTTGGTAGATGAAGTTCCAATTCGCAATGGTACAAAACCTAACCCTAAAGTTGGAGGTCGGATCTTAGGTATAATAGGTTCTAGTTTGCCTTTCTTATCAGGGCCCAAACCACTGTAGCCATCATATACCTTTTTCTATAGTATAGTAAACCCTTTTCCATACCACTCCATTGGTAACTTGATAGATGGTGTATCAGTTGGATCCTTATAAAGCCAATCTATTACATCATCATCCAAAGTTTCTTTGTTAAGTTCACCCCATTTTGTAAATGTAGTGGGGGGCTGATATTGAATGACTATCTTAGGTTCCTTTTGCAACAAATGTGGTTTGCCATGTGATTTTGGAGATATTGGTAAATTCCCAATGAGGAATGTTTGAGCCATTGAATACTCTCCGCATCCTTGGTCCTGTATCTTCAATTTTCCTTTGACAGCATCTAACAATTCATTAGGATCCACATAATTATGTGAGTGGGCCTCTCTATTGACTGGGACTTGTTGTTGCGGGGAATCCTTTAGATTAGCACAAATTGAAATGGATTATGATCTCCTGGAATTGTTATCTCAGTCCCATTGTAAGGATATTTTAAACATTGATGATAAGTAGATGGAACTGCTTTCATTGCGTGGATCCACGAACGGCCAAGAATCATATTGTAAGGGAGATTGAGGTCTAGGACCTACAGGAAAGTGTTTTCTGTCATTGGACCGACTCTGATAGGCAATGAAATTACCCCTTTAGATGGATGCACAACATCATCATATGCTTTGATTGTTATTCTTCTGGAAGAATCAATGTCATTTTCTATATAACCAAGGCCAATGACCACTCTCAAGGTATAGATGTTAAGACCTGCTCCGCCATCTATCAAGACTCGTCGGATCTTGCAATTATGGACAAAGACTTCAAGATGTAAATGATCATTATGAGGGATCTTATCAGGAGAAATATCATTATCAAAAAAGGTGACGTGTTGGGAAACAGCTAGATGTCCAATTCAGGCTTGAAACTAGTCAACATCAATGTCTATCAGGACAGTGGACTCAGTTAAAGCTTTATCTAGGACTGCGCGATGCATAGGGGACATTTTCAACAACTCAAGAATTGATATTTGTGCAGATGTCTTCCCTAGATGATCTAGGAGATTATACTAACTCGTAGGAGTTGATTTGGGAGGAATTGCAGGAGCTCCTTTCAGGACTATTTTGGATCGACGAGTGGTGACCGGGCAAGAAGGACCTTGTCCCTTTATTCTTATGGTGGAAACATACTCATTTGATGCTCAAAAACAATTGATGACATTGTTATAACCAGTATTTGCATAATTAAGATTCATTGTTTGGGTAGAGTTTGAAGAAGATGCTTTACCCTTGTCATGATCAAGCAAAGGAGTTTTAAAAATTGTATGATCAGTGTTAGAGGTCACATTGGGCGGGTCTACCTCAATTACTCCTTGATCTAACAAGTCTTGAATCATGTGTTTCAATTGAAAACATGATGCGGTTTTATGTCCTTTTGACCGATGGTATTCACAATATGCATTATCATTCCACCAATGCGGCTTTACCAATGGTTCTTCATTGATATCTGGTAACTTGATAAACTTTACTTGTATTAATTGTTTCATTATTGACTCAATTGGCTCTCACAATGGCGTAAACTATCGAGGAGGCCCATCCCTTGATCGAAAAGGTTTTCGTTGCTAGTTTTGTTGCTGACCTTGTTGTTGATTATATTGTTGAGTATATTGTTGAGTATATTGTTGGTATTGTGGTTGTTGAGTAACATTGCTTGCTAGTGTTTGCTTTTGTTCCATAGCTGACATATTAGGAGCACTCAATTTCTTTATTGTGAACATGGGTTGATTTGCATTCATCGCTCTTGCGTCGACAACTCCATCATTAGGGACATTCTTGTTTTTGTACCAAAATCTATTGTTGTCCCTTGAATTGTTTATGTTGTCACTGTCTTTGTTGAGCTTAATGAGTCCCTTAGTTACAAGAGCATTTTCAATGTTCATCCCTTTCTTAATGAGCTTCTCAATGGTATTAGGACTTTTCAGTTTAAGCTTGTACATCATTTCTGGGACCAAATTTTGAATAAACAAGTTCACTTGTTGTTCTTCAGGTATATCTAGGGAAGAATGACTATACAAGCTTCGCCATCTTTGTAAGAAAGTCACTAATGGTTTACCTTGCTTTTGCTTTGTGTTGCATAAATCTAACATGTTCACTTCGGTGTCAATGTTGAATGCGAAGTGGGATATAAACTTTTGAGCCAATTCTGGTCATGTCTTTATGTTCCCTAGCAAATGTGAATACCAATCCATGGCTTGTCCTGTGAGACTTCGCGTGAATAAGCACATCAAATATGTTTCCTCATAGCTCACTTCAGTACATGCTGCAAAAAATGCTTGTATATGGTCTTTCGGGTTTCTTGTCCCTTTATATTTCTCAAAATGAGGTGCCTCAAAATGCTTAGGAAAGGGAGGCATGTACAAGCTCTTGTCAAATGGATTAGGACATAAGTCTTGATCGGTGTATAATTTCTTTGCCTCTTTGGTTTGCAATGCTTCGATTTGTCGTTGCAAGTTCTCAAGCTATTGTGCCACTGTGCCAGCTATCAAAGATTTTGGAAGTTCATCATTCATTCTTGGGTATACTCTTTGTCGATACATCATGCTCTCCATTGGCTGTTGATGCTCTAAAACTGCCATCTTTGGTGTTTCTGGCATATAAAGGTCTTGATACAGCTCTTGTTGCTATGGTTGTGTCATGCCTTGACATTGATCCTGTTGCTATGCTTCTTGTGGTGGGATAATCATTGGTAGCCTTGGTTGATATTGCAATTGAGGGTGTTGTTGATATTGCATGGACATAAATTGTGGTTGTGAAGTATGATAACTTGTTTGTCTTGGCACATATTGAGGCACATTTTGTTGTTGATGCTGACGAATCAGAATTTGCTAACTTTGTGCCAATTGTTGTTATCCTGATGTAAATCCCATCATTTGCAAAAAACTTTGTTTGGGAGGTTTTTGTTGTTTCTCCTTTAGATGGGGTATGGCACTCACATTTACTTGTTGTGTTGTTTTTCCAATCCATTGTGGTGGTTACAAGTTTGAATTGACTTATAATGGTGCAAAAGGCACTGTGACTTGTTGTCAGATGCGATAATGTTGTTGTTGTGCATTGTTTGTTTGTGCATTCGATTGTGCCTTTTGTGTATTTCTCAATTGTTGCAAAACTTGTTGTTGGTGCACACCACTATTCGTGGCTCTTTGTGTTACCACTATCGAAGAATCTGTCACAATATTTTGCATAATGGGTACTTGAGTATTTGCCAAACATATTGAACTTGATGGGACATAGAAACTTTGTTGCATTGTAGAATTGTTTTGAACATTCATAAGATCCGGCATTCCAGTCGTAAAGCTTTCTTGCATCTTAGATTTTGATCCACTTGTAATTATTTGAGGAATCATTTCTTGTTGAGGGACAGCTGTCAATATTTGTGTGGCCATCATTTGATCTTGTGTTAAAGGTGTTGTATTAAATAACAGATTGTTTATTGTTTCGAATGGTGACTTTTGAGGAATAGTCACTGTCAATGTTTTTGAAGCACGTTTACTCATCAAGGTGTGTTGGGTTTCTTGTTGCACATTTTCTTCATTTGGATGTGGGGAGAAACTTAACAGCTCACCGCCTTGTTGTTTTTGCACATTAATTTGTGCATTTGAGGAGGTCACATTACTCATCATATCAAGATATTTTTGTGGAAACATCTTAAAGACCTTGTTCAAGAATTTATCCATCTTTTTTGTCAACTTTGGATCTTTAAGGAACATATCAACATCATCAAAAGAATCAAAATTTGAAGAAGAATCTGGTAAAACATTTGGATTTATTTCTTGTTGAATGCCTTGATCTGAACCAAATCCTTGTGAAAGAGTTTGTTCCTCATGTAATGTTTGAATTTCATGTTGCATATTTGGTTGATTCCAGTTGAAAGGTGCATTTTCCCTTGGTGTTGGTGGAACACTCCCATATCCCAGTTTCATGGGTACAAACACTGGCTCATATAATGGAGGTGGTCCAAGTTAAACCATTCCATATGGTGGTAATGATGTGTTTGACGAACCTTCAATTTGTAATGATTGACTAGGTTGAAACTATGAGTTTGATACGTTGTCAATGGGTTGATATGTTGGTTTGCCCATCTTCTTAGATTTTGACCTTGTTTCAACAGGCATGTCACTATGCAAATGCAATATTTTTTGGGGATTTTTTTATTTTAAAAGGATGATGTATGATATGCAACTAAATGCAACCTAAATAAATGAAAATGCAATCTATGGCAAGAATGCAACCTATGTTTTTGTTGTTTTTCAAGATTTTGACAAACTTTTTGGAATGCAAACCTAAAGACTCAACCCTGGGAAGTTGAAATGAAGCCAAGACCTTAAAGGAAAAAGGACCAAATGACAATAGGACAAATTGACAATGTCTCACCTATATGCTTGGATACTAAGCTAGGTTTGACAAAAATGATATTAATAAAAGGACAAGTTTTAGACAAGGTCAAGACTTCTTAACAACAACTTAGGGTATCATCCAAAGTTTTGATTTTTTGAGTTTGAAAAACCAAATTTTTGAGACTAAATGCAAGAAGGCAATGATTATGACAATGACTTAGGATATGACATGAAAATGATCTAAGGATATGACATGACAATACAATGATAAGGATATGTGAAGACCAATGACTTGGAATATGCAAAATGCAACCTAAATGGAAATCTATCTTGGATATGACAATGAAATGCAAACTTAGGGAAATGATTTTGAACCTAAGTGCAAAATGAGGACGCTTGCAATAAAAAGGACTAAAATGAAGGGAGATGACAATATGCCCTAGGACCTAAGTTGGACTATGCAAAACCTAGCCTAAAGTGACATGAATGTTGAGACAAAGTTTTTTTTTTTCAATGTGTTTGAAAGCCATGTTTTGAAAATGTTTTGAACTTTGTTGGATGAATGTTCTCTTTTTAAAACCTTGTTTGGACAATGTTTGGACTTGTTTGACAAATGATGTTTTGTGACAATTGTATAATTCAACTTTTGACAATCACAAAAGACAAGATGTTTGGACATAGACCCAAGACAATCATGCTCATTCACAACAACTCCTATGGTTGGCAAGGGCAATATCTGTTGAATCCTCTAACCATAAAATACAACACTTAGCTAGAGAGCTAGATGCTTGGTAGCACTGGATCCCCTTACAGTGCACTCACTTCTTGAGCATACCAAGCTTCCAGTTCAAGGGGCATCACTTCCCAATAACTTGTTATCTCTAACTAAGGAGTACATGAGAGGTGTCTTCGGCATGCGTGTATCACAATGCCTGAGCCAACAGATAGAACGATTTTGGCCTCTAAAACAAGAGATTCTAGTAAGGGCATCCGTTCAGGTGGGCATTGATCTGGTGAATAAATCATCGCAATACCATTCCAGCACCCATTGTCTACAAATTTTGTTGCATCCACACTTATTTAGAGTGGTTTGGAAGACCTTGGCTTTAGCCCATCACCACTTTGGGTCATTCCCTCTCACCAATGCCTGTGCGAAGTGCCAGGTAAATCGGGAGGCAGCCCCAATTCTAAGGGTTAAAAAATTGCAATCAAGCTAAAAACAAACAAAGCATGTATGGTGTTCATTAACCTTTAAGAAATTAAATATGCAACTACTTCAAAAAATGCAAGCACGATGTTTTAGTGAAAGGCTTTGACCGCGTCCTGCATAAGATTTGTTAGTAGTTGTATTTTTAGTCTTCGTCACACGTAATGCCAAGATGCTGCATAGAGAATCAGTACCAAGGAAAACCAGAATGCAAGAAACGGAATGAAAACAAACTAATTTGTAAGTAAAAACACTGATTTTACCTCTGTTTCTAGCCTTACATAGGCGCAGAATGTCTCAACACAAGTGCAGGATGTCTTGACATGGGCACAGATCCCCTCCACATAGGCACAGGATGTCTTGGCATAGGCACAGATGTCTTCAACACAGGCACAAGATGTCTTGACATATGCGCAGGATGTCTAAACACAGGCATAGGAGTTTCCAGAAAGCTCTAAGTCACCCTGTTTCTTGAGTTTTCACCTGCAAATCAGCTCAAGAGCACTCAAAACATGGTTAAGGGGGTTAAGATTCATGTCAGGTTTAGCAAAAAATGTAGATAGGAAAATGGAATGCATCAAAAGCAACTTTAAACTAGCTCAACCACAAAAACTAGATTGCAATGACAAATCCTAATTACAATCAATAAAGGCATGATAATAAAATACTAAAACAAAATGCAAACCAAAGCATGTATCTCCTTCATTGTTCCTCCATTGTTCTTCTTTCTCCTTCAAATTAGTGTGTTTGTGGATCTCACCTACAAGTCCAAAATGCAAGTATGAAAGCAAGCAAGATTGACAAGATGAAAATTGTAGCATAAGGATACTAGAAGCGTGGTTGATTGATCTTTTGATTGAAGAAAATCATCCAATTTATAGACAAATTGGAGAGAGGACAAGATTAGCATGAAGAGATTTGAATGGAAATTCAAATCATGAATGGCAAAATTATGACAAATTATGACAAAATTGACATGCAAGATTGATTGATTGACAAATTATGACAAAATTGACATGCAAGATTGATTGATTGACAAATTATGACAAATTATGACATGCAAGATTGATTGATTGACAAATTATGACAAAATTGAAATGCCATTCCCATGAAATTAGGGGAAATATTAGAAAAATTGAAGAAAATAGGAGAAATAGAAATTAGGAATTAGGAGAAATTAGTAAATTGAAAAAATGAGGAAAAAGATGAAATAGTAATTAGGTGAATTAATTAGTAGGTTTTCATCCATTAATTAATTCATGAAAAAGACCTAGGACTAAATAAATAGATTTATTTAACCCACCAAGAAGAAGAAAAGGATTAAATGAACAAATCATAAAACCCTAGAAATAAGAGAACAAGGAGTTAGGTCAAGACAACAAGAAATTAATGTCGATTCGATGATGATTTTGATTGACAAAGGACCAATGCTGATAAACGATTGAGATTGGTTGACAAATTGACCAAGATTGACAAAGAGATCAAATTGATAGGCACCAATTGACGAGGAACAATGACTAATTGATCCAAATTGACACGATTGAAAAGGACAATGATCGATGATGAATCGATCACAAAATGACAAGATTGATCAGGACAAGGATCGATGACGAATTGATCACAAAATGACAAGATTGACAAGGATGAGGATCGATGACGAATCGATCACAAAATGAGAAGATTGACAAGAGGACAAGGATTGATGACAAATCGATCACAAGGTGACAAGATTGACAAGGAGGATCGATGACAAATCGATCGCAAGATGACAAGATTGACAAGAGGACAAGGATCGATGACGAATCGATTGCAAGGTGACAAGATTGACAAGGATAAGGATCAATGATGAATCGATCGCAAGATGACAAGATTGACAAGGACGAGGATCGACCAAAATCATGACTGGAGATTCTTATCAACAAGACCAAATTAGAAAGCGAGAAAAATGAGGAATGTAGAAGAAGGACTCAATGCTCACAAATGATAAAGACCAAGTGCACAACATAGAAGTGTTAATGCGACTCAAAAACCCTAAAATAAGGCAATGCGCAAATGTTAAAGTATGACTCCGCAAGCGTTGACCATTTTTAGATGTCTACAATTATTATATAAGCTTCTAACAAGGCTTGGCTCCTAACAGGATGAACTTTAGAAGAGTTTAGAATACTTGTGGGTATTCATCCCCACCGTTATTTTTTCCCATTTGGGTTTCCACGTGAAAAATCATTGTGTCAAGTGGTGAATGATTTTGTGGATGTTTTTGATATCGTTGATATGTTTAACTGGTAAATCAACTTAGATATATTTAAATGACTGAAAAAGATCTGAAATGATTTATTACTGATATTAGTGAAGTGGTTTAATGTTTTGGTTAAATGGTATTTGAGAATCAGATCTATTGCATTGTATCATTGATATTTTGATCAATCGGTAAAGTTTGACAGTGTCATTGCAGTTTTGGATACAATGACTAAACCAGTTAAGTTTAGTGATTGGATTTTGAGTTGAAAGTTTGTTTGGTTTAGCATATTTTCTATCTACTAATTCACCCCCCACTCTTAGTAGTTGACTCGATCCTTATAGTTTCATCATATTATCAATTGGTATCAAAGTGTTTTAGGTCCTCTTGAGTTTAAGCCTAATAGCTTGAGGAAAAGATCTAGGAGAACATGATGAAGAAAGAAGGTCTGAAGTTTAATAGAGAAAATTACAGAATCTGGAGTGATAGGATGAATATCTATATCAAGAGCTTAGGAAGTCAATATTGGGAACATGTTGTTACTAAATATAACTTGCCTAGTGGGATTTCGTCAGATGATCAAAAGAAGGAGCAATAGGAGAACAATCAAGAATTGGAGGCCATCATCAGTTCCTTGTCCGATTCAGAGTATGTTGATGTTCATGGATTGGAGACTGCATATGAAGTTTGGAAGAAATTGGAAGATATCTATAGTGGTGATGAGCATGTTAAGATTGCCAAGGAAGAGAGTCTTAGAGGAAAAGTTGTTTATATGCGAATAGCTAAAGGAGAAAAAATTTAATAGTATGGTCAGAGGATCAAGGAGATAGTCGAAGAAATCAAAAGTCTTGGGGGTACAATGAAAGATACCACAATGATTAGCAATGTGTTGAGAACCCTTCTACCGGTCTATGCTATCCAAGTTGCAGCCATTCAAGAACTCAAATCTATTGATAAGACTAAGGTAACTCTTGACTCTATCATTGGTAAATTGACTGCTTTTGAATTAAATGGTTTTGATGGAAGTATTTAGAGATCAGAATCTGCATTTAGAGCCTCAGTCTCAACCCCACCGGTAAGGAAAAGCGAAGAAGTGAGCTATAGACATGAGTCTAGATCTAGCAAAGAGGTAGATGATGAAGACAGTCTGATAGAGATTGAAGCATTGTTGGCCAAGCAGTTACCCAGAGGTATCGATAAGTACAGAGGTAAATTATCGTTGAAATTTTTTGCATGTAACCGGATTGGACATATTGTTGCTAACTATCCAAACAGAGATAATGAGCAAAAATGTGAGAAGTTTAGGAAGTATAAAGGCAAAGGTAAAAGAGATTCTCTCATTGCAATGGATGGAGGAATTACAAATGAAGAATTTGAGGAAGATGCAAATGATGACATTGTATTTGTTGCTATTAAAGAAGAGATATCAGATCAAAAGGCATTGGTCTTGTGTATGGTGAAAATAGATAACAATAATAACAAGATTGAAAGGCTAAATGAATTCAACCACCAAACCCTAGCCTAACAACAACAAAGATCCACCATAACATATGAAGATTACCTAAGATAATGCAAATCAAATGAAATCACAAAGATTATACCATTACATGTCCAATAGGGTTTTGATCTCCATTCTTCCTATCTCCATTGATCTTGCTTGATATAATTGCTCTCAGATTTTATGTGCACAAGAGCTCAACAAAGAACGGAATGTGGTTGCAAGTAGGATCGTAGTGTAGTCAATTGATCAAGTAGTTAGGGTTTGATAATGAAGGAAGCATCTCCTTATATAGAAGACACTATAAGAAATGGAGGGATAAGATTGAGAGGTGTAAAAGGAGGTCGGCTATGATTAGAGGGTAGGTAGAAGAAATAATAAAATAATAAATTATCCTTTTCCTAAATTAAATAAATATTTATTTATTTAATTGATCCCACTTCTTATATTAATTAAATAAATCTTTATTTATTTAATTAATTCATTAGCCTTTTTCTACACATGACACATGTCATTCATCTCTTAATTCCTACACTACCTACCTCTTTCATTATTTTATTATTTCTTCTACCTACCCTCTAATCATAGCCGACCTCCTTTTACACCTCTCAATCTTATCCCTCCATTTCATATAGTGTCTTCTATATAAGGAGATGCTTCCTTCATTATCAAACCCTAATCACTGATCTTAAGGACTTGGCTACACTATGATCCTACTTGCAACCACATTCCGTTCTTTGTTGAGCTCTTGTGCACATAAAATCTGAGAGCAAATATATCAAGCAAGATCAATGGAGATAGGAAGAATGGAGATCCAAACCCTATTGGACATGTGATGGTATGATCTTTGTGATTTCATTTGATTTGCATTGTCTTAGGTAATCTTCATATGTTATGGTGGATCTTTGTTGTTGTTAGGCTAGGGTTTGGTGGTTGAATTCATTTAGCCTTTCAATATTGTTATTATTGTTATCCATTTTCACCATATACATTTTGGCATGCCTGGTGGGACTCTTGTCCCTTTGTATTTAACCTCCTTGTTGCAGATTTTGTGTTTTTGAAGTTGCAGATCAAACGTTTTCGACAACATTTTTGCTATTTCCTCGTCTGCGTATATTTGGATCGCGTTCTTGATTTTCTGACGCATCTGCGATGAATAAAATCGCGTTTGTGTTTTTGGCAGCATTTTGTTTTGCAGGTTTTCGAACTTGCGTTTATGTCCTAGAGTCGCGTTTGTGACTGTTTAAGCCACGTTTGTGTTGTATAGTCGCATCTGTGACTTATAGCCGCATCTGTGTCTCATAGAACCATGTTTGCATCATAGAACCGCATCTGTGTCTGGGGTATCTGCATCTGTGTTTAGCACTTTCAAATTTTTGAAGTTTATTCATTCAATTCCAATTTCATATTTAGGGTTTCAGATCTGGTTTATTTTGCGCTAACATTTTCAGATCTAGCTAACGAAATTGGTGCTGCTTGTCTTGAAAGTAAAACGTTTGGTTGAAGGCCCCTATTTTCACAAAGTATTTTGGGTTTAAAATTTACCTAACTTATGTGCTTGCAAGAAGGGGTGATCATTTGAAACAAATCCAAACTACTAACAACTCTTTGTTGCAGATCCTTGGCAAGGGTTTTTGGATTTTTATTGTGTGCCTTGTTTTCATAGAATAGAAAACACTTCAATTGGTGCACTAAAATTGAATCATTGTCTTTTGTGTCTTGAGCAATAGGCTCTTTTTGTTTAATCTTTAGAGGGCCTGTCTTCCCATGTGGTCATTAGGACTACTAGTGAGAAGAGAATGACCCAAGTGGTAGCGAGGAAAACCCACCTCTTCCGAACCACTATAAACAAATGTATTAATGGTGAAAACTATGGATAACGTGTGCTGATTAGTTCATACCGACACTGTCTCCCCATAAACCCGTTTGATCAAATTTATTTGATCATTTGTAGGGTGTAACCCCTACCGGCTGGGAGCCTTCTGTATTTATAGAGCTGAAAGTGCCGCATGTATGGCCACATGAGTGGATGCCCTTACTAGCACCTTTTTGTTTTAGAAGCCCAAATCCTTCTAGTTGTTGGGGTAGGAGGTCGGACCTCTGGTAGCGGCCCACACACATACAGTTCTTAGTAGAGATACAAAGTTTGCCACGGGGAGTTTTCATGGGGACTGATGCTTGGCTGACCTGAGAAGTGAGTGTCGAGGGTGGAGCCAGTGAGGTCAAGCATCTAAGTATCCGCTCTGAATAGCGTAGCCTCAGGGGTAAAACCCCATGTGGGATCAACAACTATTGTCTTGGCCAGCCATAAGAATTGTGCTTGACTTATTTTAAACATTCAAACATTCAAGACCAAACAGCAAAACATTGTGTCTTTTGTGTCTTCAAGTGTATGCAAAACAATTTTTACATCAGACAACACACTTTTCTTGGAATCATTTTTGAGTCTAGACACTTACAAACATTGAGTTCTCATCAAAATTGTGTCCTCTTGTCACGAAAAACAGTCAAACAGTCAGATTTGGTCACAACCAAATGACTTCAAAAATTGGAAAAAATTGCATAAATTTTACAGAAACGCGTCTGTGTCTATTATAATCGCGTCTGTGTCGTATAACTGCGTCTGTGAAGGGCATCATCACGTCTGTGTCCCCAAAATCAATAGTGCATTTCAAAAAAATCTCAGAAGCACGTCCGTGTTGAACAGAGTCGCGTCTGTGTCAGGGAACCGCATCTGTGAAGTATACAGGCGCGTCTGTGTCCAGAATTGAAAATTTTTATAGTCCAGCAAACAAACACAGTCAGTTTCAAAATTCTTGAGCTTCCTAGGTTGTTTCTCCAGGTTTTCATCTAGCATTCAACCTGTCTTTGGGTCTCACACAGTCCATCATTGCTTCACATCTTGCTTTACATTCACACTTATCTAAACTTGAGTCAAAAGGTCACTTGCTTGTCCTCATCATACTTTGTCAACACATTACATACAACAATACTTTGCTAAGTGGTCCCTCATCAAGGTTTCTTACCTTTGGGTCTCATTTGGTCTTACTTAGAGTCAAGGTCAACTTACCTCATCAAGAGAAACTATCCTCTCTTTGGAAGTCACACCTACTTTACTACATACATACTTGGTCTTACACTTTGGACATTGCAAGTACACCTCAAATTCATTTACACTCCATCCAACTCTTGGTCTTCCATACTTTTTCCATTTTCATCTAGTCTCACATATCTTGGTCAATACCTAGTTCATGGTTGAAACCCGTCTTCAAAAATCTAGGAGAGAAACTAAAGAGGCTCAAGAGTCTGCAAACATGAGTGTCTATGAGTATGACAATGATGTCTTTTTCAATACTGATCACACTACATTACCTGACATGGATGTCTATAGAAACATTCCAAATGTTGAGAACATGGGCACTACAAACAATAATGATACACACAATGACAATATGGACAACTTTTCAATACATTCAGCAGATGTGGAAGAATCCATTATGAATCCCCATTTCAATCGATTGGTTGAGGAAATAATGAGCAGGGATAGACAATACTTCTTACAAATGATGGCACAAAGTGGAGCCAAGATACCTCATGATTTTGACATGTCTCAAATAATGGAAAATTGACCTTTGCAACAAACTCACTCCAACATGGATCAAAGGAGGCCTAATAGTGGAGGCAATAGAGGACCACATATGGTACCTGAATCACCATCGTCTTTGCTGCAAAAACCAGATGTCCCACATACACATGGTCAAGCATATGATACTCACCTTCGTAGACCATTATGGAAGTCTTATGCAAACAGATATGCTCAATCACATACTCAAGCTACGAATCAACCAAAGCAATTGGATATTCAAAGACATGCTCAAAATTTGGACACAAGGAAACCCTGTGTCAAATTTGGGGGCAACACATTAGAACATGACATACCTGTAGAGTATGGGATACATGCGCAAAATAGGTATGGTGTTCCTCAACATGAATCTATACCAAGTGCTCCATATATGCAGCATCACTATAGACCTCCTCCATATGAACATGTGTATGATCAATATCATCCATATATGCAACAAGCTCCTCCTCCAATGGGTGCCTCAAGCATGGGGTATGGTGCAAGAAGTCGATCTCCACCTAAGAGCAATTTGGAGCAACAAATCAGGGACTTACAAAAGAAAATGGAGGACATAAATACACTGAAGCCAACATACACAATGAGAGACATATGTCCTTATCCATTCGACAAGAGAATTCCAATGCCTCCATTTCCTACACACTTTGTGACACCTAAATTTGATAAGTATAGAGGAAAAGGGGATCCTAAGGCACACATAAGACAGTTTTTCACAGCTTGCATTGAAGTAGCAGCAGAAGAGACATATTTGATGAGATTATTCCCACAAAGCTTAGGCGATCAAGCTATGGAATGGTTCTCCCAACTTCCACTTGGTATTAAGTCATGGGGTGACTTAGCAGAGGCATTTATTCAACATTTCTCCTACAATATAGAGATAGACATATCCGTCACTACTTTATGCAACACCAAGCAAAAAGAGGGAGAGTCTTTTGCATCATTTTTACAAAGATGGAGGAATCTAGCTAGCAGATGCTCTTGTGAAATTCCACAAAAACAAATGGTAGAGATGTTCACACAAAATGTTAACAAAGACATTGGCTATGATCTAAGGAAAGCTTGTTTGTCCACCTTCAGGGATGTTATTGAAAAAGGCTTAGCAACAGAAAAGGTTCTAATTGAACAAGGAGTCATTAAGATATTCAAGGAAAACAAAGATGACTTTAAAGGAAAAGATAAGCCAAGATTTTGGAATAAAAAAAAGAACACAGTCAATGATGGTGTTGTTGATTCCAATACAGTGCGACCCAAATTCATCTTTTCAGGATCAAGTTCTACAAACAATCAAGTGAATACTCAAACAACTTCTAGATCATGAAGGAAGTACACTCCATTGGGAGAACCACTTGAGTCAGTCTTCAAAAAGTTAGTGGCAAACAAGGTAATCACAGTTCTAGATTTTCCTCCATATGAACCAAAGGTTAAACCAAATTGGTGGAATGATGATGAGTATTGTGAATTTCATAAGAGCAAGGGTCATAAGAAAGGAAATTGTCATCGACTGAAGAACATCATACAAGATCTCATTGATAGAGGTGACATTGAGATTGAGGGACACTCATCCAATCAAGAACATGAGATGTTTAAGGAACCATTTCCAAAACATGACAAGGGAAAAGCTAAAGCCACAGATGATCAAACCAACTATACTAGAGCATCCTACAACTATGATTCAACCATCAATCACATCTCGATGGACAATCATGTCTCTACTATTATCATCAAGGACAAAACTCCTGAGAGTACTACCCAGTGACCCAAGATTGTCCTAAAAGGTGTTGGATCTTCTTCTGAACCTACCTCCGAATGTCATGTTACAACTCGTCAAGGTAAAATCACTTTGCAAGGTGCCTCCAACAAAAACACCGCTTCCTCATCAACCAAACCTGAGTATGACCTTGTAGAATAGTTAGGGAAGACACCCACGCTCATCTCCATCCTTGAGCTTTTACGCATATCTCCCGCTCATAAAGCTATTCTTGACAAAATCTTGAGAGACACCACCGTTCCTACTGATCTGAACGTGGACCAATTTCAAGCCATGGTGGGATACCTATCCATTCCACATTCCCTTACATTCACAGAAGTCGATGACGCCTCTGTAAGTCAGCCACATAATGCACCACTACATGTTGAGGCCTTCATACACAAACATAGAATCAAATGAGTCCTGATAGATGGAGGAGCTGGTCTAAACATTTGTACATTAAGCACCATTAAACAATTGGGATATTCTAATAAAGCTGTGAATTCAACAAATCAAATCACCATCAAGGCATATGATGATGAAGAGCGCTCATCCAAAGGCACGGTCACCTTACCTCTAAGAATTGGCCCAGTTACAAAGGATGTGGTTTCTCAAGTCCTAGATCTAGACCTCACTTATAATATATTGCTAGGATGTCCTTGGATTCATGAAATGAGGGCAGTCCCATTGACATATCACCAATGCATTAAGTTTCCTCACAATGGAGTCGAAGTAACAGTTAACGGTGATCCTAATCCGTTCATATATTGCAATAACCTGAGAACACATACTGAGACCATTATTCCCAGTAATCGTGAAGTTGTTCCTTCTTCGGCATACATTGATCCTGAGTCATTGAAACCTTCGACATCAAAGCAAGGTGAGCTTAAAGGCAAATTTCAGGACAAAGGCATGGGAGAATATACTTTAAATCAGACCATGTACTTACAACAAGTCATGAGTTCTCCAAAAGAATATGGAAGACCACATCCTAACGAACAAGTATCCATCGTGGTACTCGAATGGGACCCTACTATCTTTCAAAGATGGGGCAAACTGGAAGAGGAAGATCTATACAAAATGCTCTACAAAGACATTGAAGATGACACACAGGATCACATCAATATACCCTATGAGAAATATGGCAAAGGCTTCAAGATTCTACAAAAATTTGGGTATGATGGAAAAAGCCATCTTGGGTTACGAAAGGAAGGCATCATTGAGCCTTTACAACTGGAATTGACCTTCAAAAAGGAACGTTCGAAGGGACTTGGTTTCCTGACTTCCAAAGTCCACACTAAACAAATCGAGGAAGCCTTAGAAATCGAAGCTACCAAAATTCAACAAGAGGATCGCTATTCCACAGACTCCAACAAATGGGAATGGGGTTCAGACAAATCCTCTAGTGACTACGAGCTCGCCGAGACATTCAGAGAACCAGATGAACCCACAGAAGAAGAGGAATTTTATAAAAAGTTCAGAGTTGGTCAAGAAACAACCCATGAGGATTGCACACAGTCTTCGTCTCAAGGTTCTAGGTTGAAATCACATAGGATGAGAACACCTATCCCAGAATGCGCTACTAGTGATGACAATTTGGATTCACTCATGATCGAAACTAATGAGGAGAGTGCCATCGATGACCTCGATAATTACCTTGACATACCTGAATATAACTACATCTTCACTCTTATCCCCGCTAACTTCGAAGACATTAAAGGCCTTCCCCTTGTTCACCACCAACTCATCAACTGGGATCATGAAGGACCAGCACAATTTGACACATTCCAAAATGATGAAGTTGTTATTGACTATCTTGGCATACGAGATAATCTTCCCCCTGGGGACCATAAAGCGGGATACACTATAGAACTCAACAACATGGCATATTTTGATGACGGTGTCAGACCTTCTAGTCGCAAAAATGTGAAAATAAGAACAAACCAAGGGTCTTATGGTGAAAACCACGCCGTGGCACTATCTGACCCCAAAAAAGTAAAAAGAAAGGACGTATCTGAGGGCAAAAACCTCTCTGAGGCACCCGAAGATGGAAGGCTCGACATTCTCCCATCATCATATGAGGAAAAGTCATCTATGTTGGTAGAAGAGACTATCAAAACAAACATTGGTACAGAAGAGGTTCCACATAACATATTCCTGGCTAAATCATTGACAGAGTCCGAAAGGTCACAATTCATAAGTTTCTTCAAAGAATGACAAATCAACTTTGCATGGTCATACACTGATATGCCTAGACTAGATCCGGATTTGGTAATGCATCATTTGACAGTCAAACCAGGGGCAAAGCCAGTGAAACAGAAATTAAGAAAAATGCATCCACAAGTGGCATTACTAGTCAAAGCAGAACTTGAGAAATTATTGGATGTCGGATTCATACGCCCAATTGATTACCCTGAATGGATATCCAATCTAGTGCCTATCAGTAAACCAGATCGCAGCATCAGAATATGTATAGATTTTAGAGATATCAACAAAGCTTGTCCAAAAGATGACTTCCCATTACCAAATATTGACTTGATCGTTGATCTCACAGCAGGCCATGAAATGTTATCATTAATGGATGGATTTTCTGGTTATAATCAAATAAGGATCGCACCCGAGGATCAACACAAAACATCATTCACTTGTCCTTGGGGAACTTTCTACTGGAATGTCATGCCCTTTGGACTAAAAAATGCAGGTGCTACATATCAAAGAGCCATGACTACTATCTTTCATGATCTCATGCATGTAACGGTGGAAGATTATGTTGACGATCTCTTAGGTAAATCAGTGGATAGAAATACACATTTGGACATACTTTCAGTCATCTTTGATCAATTGGAAAAATACAAAGTAAGATTAAACCCCAAGAAATGCGTCTTTGGAGTAACCTCTGGGAAGCTCTTAGGATTCATCATGTCCAAAAGAGGAATTGAAGCTGATCCAACAAAAGTCAAGGCCATCTTGGACATGCCACCACCCAAAAATATCAATCAACTTTGATCCTTACAAGGGAGACTCCAGTCTATATGAAGATTCATAGCATAACTTGCAGATAAGTGTAATCCTTTTCAACACCTACTACGTAAAAATATCAAATTCAAATGGGATGATAATTGTCAACAAGCTTTCCAGATGATCAAAGATTATCTCCTGAATCCGCCCGTTCTGATGCCACTAGTTCCAGATTAGCCTCTGTTACTATACATATCAGCTACTCCAACAGCACTAGGGGCACTCTTAGCACAACAAATTGTTGAAGGCAAGGAAAAAGCAGTATACTATATCAGTCGCACATTGGTGGGATATGAGCTAAACTACACACCAATTGAGCATGCATGTCTTGCCGTGGTCTTTGCTTCATAGAAATTACGACATTATATGCTCACTCATAAGACTAAATTGATTGCAAGAATAGATCCGTTCAAGTACCTTCTCAATACAGCAACACTTACTGGGCGACTAGCCAAATGGGTAATGATCCTAAGTGAATTTGACATTGAGTATATGGACAGAAAAGAAATAAAAGGACAAGCCATCGCAGATCAATTAGCAGATGCCCCCATGATTGATGATGCACCTCTAAATTCAGAATTTCTAGATGAATCCATTTTAACAATATCACATGCAAAGCCATGGCAATTGTACTTTGATGGCTCATACACACAGCATGGGGTAGGAGCTGGTATCCTTTTTGTAACTCTTCAAGGGGATTCTATACCAAAATCATACCACTTATAATTTCCTTGCACTAACAATATAGCGGAATATGAGGCATTAACAATTGGATTACGAATTGCAGTTCAGTGGAAGATCCAGGAACTTCATGTTTCTGGGGATTCTCAACTTGTCATCCGTCAAGTAATTGATGATTACCAAATAAAAGATGAAAAATTAATGCCTTACAAACAAATGGTGGATGACCTAAAACAACACTTCACAAAGATAGATTTTGAGCAGATACCAAGAGAACAGAATCGTGCCGCAGATGCCATGGCTACAATCGCTTCATTAATCGATCTGCCTCCAAATGAGACTTGCTATGAGTTCTTGGTGGATAACCTTTTGGTTCCTTCATATGAGATCACTCCCACTGAGATGATATGTGTTGTCGGTCCCGAGTCCCAGTTATATTGTCCCATCTTCACATACCTTTGTGACAATATCCTACCTCCTGATCTATCAAATAACCAACGTCGCACCTTCATTCGCCAATCCTCTCGATATGTCATTTTAGTTGATATCCTATATCGGCGAGGTCTAGATGGCACTCTTCTTAGATGTTTAGAAAGCGACGAAGCTCAGATTGCATTACATGAAGTGCATGAAGGGATATGTGGTCCACATGCTAGTGGTCCTACCTTGGCCAAGAAACTCATTAGGACTGGATATTACTGGCCCAATATGGAAAAAGACTAATATCAGTTTGTCAAGAAATGTAAGCAATGTCAAATTCATGGAGACCTCATACATGCGCCAGCACAAGAACTACAACCAATTGCCTCTCCTTGGCCCTTTTGTCAGTGGGGACTCGACCTCATAGGCAAGATTCACCCTCCTTCTTCCAATGGTCATAAATTCATTATCACTGCCACAGAGTATTTCACAAAGTGGATTGAATTCATGCCTCTCACACAAGTCACTAGAAAATAGATTGCTACATTCATCCTTAACTATATCATTTGTCGATACGGTATTCCTATTTCCATTATTACTGATAATGGGCATCCCTTCAAAAATTAGGATGTTTGTGAACTCTGTGATCGTTTCCATATTTCCCATCATTTCTCCACACTATATTACCCTCAAGGTAATGGCCAAGATGAGGCATCTAATAAAACAATCCTTAAAATCCTCAAGAAGACAATCGACGACGTTGGCCGTAATTGGCATATCCAACTTAATCCTGCACTTTAGGCCTATCGCACAAGTGTTTGCACACCTATAGAAGCTACACCTTATTCACTTGTCTATGGCACTGAAGCCATCTTGCCTATTGAGGTCAAGTTACCCTCTTTACGGGTCTCTTTGCAAAACATCATCGGTGATGAAGATTATAGAGTCTCTCGCTTACAAGAACTTGAACTACTGGATGAATGGAGACAAACTGCTTTTAATCATCTCAAGGCTTACCAACAACAAATGAGTCGCAGCTACAATCACAAAGTCAAGCCTCATACATTTGAGGTAGGTGACTTGGTTCTCAGAGAAAACCCCAAGAATTAGCAAGACAGAGAGAAAAAGGGCAAGTTCGAACCAAATTGGCTTGGTTCTTACATCATTATAGCAGTATATGGATATAGGGCATATCAGCTCTCAACTACAGAAGGTGAACCTTTGGAGGATCCTATCAACAGCATGCACCTTCGCAGGTTCTACACATAGCTCTTTGGAATATCCTAATTCAAAAATATAAAAAAATCAAAAAAATTCAAAAATACAAAAAAAATCAAAAAATTCAAAAATACAAAAAAAATCAAAAAATACAAAAATACAAAAAAAATCAAAAAATCGAAAAAAGTAAAGAGAAATAATTTCGTCCAATGGTGAAAACCACTTCGGTGGCACCCTGAGCAAGTACCATGGTGAAAACTGGGTCACCAGTGCCATGCGTAGAGACATTGCTCCTCCCTCCTTCAGGATTCACTTTCATCCTTTCACTTTGCACACACTCACAACCTATTCATTCATAATAAAATTACCCATTCCCATCATGGCTTGTTATTGATCTACCCAAGATTGGTTAGCCATTCATAATAAATCTCCCTTTTCACTCCCTTTCCATCCATAATAAATCAGATCCTATCTGTGGCTAAGGCAAATCCTACGTCTAGTGATGGGTGTGGAACTAAGAACATCACATGTTTCGAGGAGTATAGTTTTTTCCAGCTTCCTTCAGTCTATCCACGCACAATCTGCAATAAAGTAGCATTTTCACCATAGATCCACAATAAAGTTCCATCTTCTCCACAATAAAGTATCAGTTTCATGGATTCAATCAGTTTTAGATGAGACACAGCAGCAACAATGGGCTTCACCAAAATCAAATCTTTCAACAGACTCAGACAACATATGGTTCCGTGCTATCTATCATTTTTTGTGAAAGTAAACATTGTGACCACAATCAATTGAGACTTATACAAGTGACAAGAGACACTACACTTGAGGACTATAGTGGATGTTGGTGTCGAATCTTGGTTTTCTTTTGATTTTATCTTTTTGGTGACATGTCTTTTAGCTTTTCTAGGATGTCTTTGACTAGAGATTTTATCTCCAGAATGTCTTTGACTAGAAAGGAGAGGATGGGGTATCGTCACCTATTGGTATTTGTTGTCTATGGATTGTCTCTTAGTAATGCTATGACTTGTCCAAGGATATGAGGACACTGTGAGTCTAGTGTGAACTGGGGCATTCCTTGTTTGTGACTGTCTTATCTCCATGCAAACAGGTACAATGACTTTCTGGGTTGAACATATGCCTCGATTGTCATAACCTACTTTCTATAATAAAGCTCAATGATGATAACGCACAAGAAGCTCTTTCATGTTCATATCTTCTATCTTTCATCCCCCTTTCTTGATTGACCTCCATCATCCTTCTTGAGTTCGCATAGCCTGCTATCACATGACTGAGTATAATGACACACCAGAAACATTTGCATTTCATGTAGTTTGCACCTGCATTACCACATATAAGCATTTCATACATACATATAGATATCACAATTGCATCACCTCTTGCACACAACACATGTTAGCACATTTTTCATTTTAATCATGTAAATAATCATTTGCATTATCATATTCATCTGCATTACATACATTCACATTTGCATCATGCATACACATATACAACATAAAAGAACAAAAAAAATATAATATTGCATTGCCTCATGTACATATTTGCATCCATATCATAAGCATCACACAAAACATACATCATAAGAACATCGCATCACATAGGTACACATGCATATAGCTGCCACAAAAATGAATCATCTTATATATATAATCAAAAGTGTCATGATACAATGATGTCAAAATCATATGGCTACAAAAGCACCCACAGGTGTCTACATCATCATACAAAAATGGTACAATACTGATACAAAGGGAGCCCTCTATGGCTATGATGAACTCCCTCCCTCGGAGCCGCCTAGCCTCGGTGGAATCTGAGCCCTTGAAGGACCTACCCTAGGATCATCCCTCTTGTCTCCTCTATCTGGTGGTGGTGGAGGACCCATGACCCCACCACTAGATGCCTGCCTCCTCTGGCTCCCTCCCGTAGCTGTCACTGTACACGATGGTCTATGGAAGCTCCTCGCCCGCTGATCTGCTGGCACTGCACCATAGTAGAGATCTCGCCAGTAGGCAATCTCCTCCCCTGCTCGCAAGACATAAGCATATATCCTACCCCTACGTCCTCTGCTGCTTGTCTCCCTGCCCTCAGCACTATCTCAGCCTCTATATAACACTGAATAGCCTAATCGTGCTCCCACTCAGTATCTCGGAGCCTCCCCCTGAGTCGATCCCTCTCCCTCTCCAACTCCTGGATCTCATCTGCCTGACCCTAGCAGATATCCCTTAGCTCTAGCAGCTCATCCTCCTCTATGTTAGCCCCCTCTGCCTCTACCTATGGCTCTCCCGGATCCGTCAAGCGTGGGAAGGGATGCTCTGCCCAGTATGTTGTATACTCAGCATCCATGTCGGCATCGTCGACCTCTGGCCACATATCCTAGGGTAGGGGCACCATCTCTGCCAGCTGTGTGACTACCTGATCAAATGACAATAGCGGCCCAAACTGTGTCTGATCTTTCACTGTCCGTGCATACACATCGAAACCCCGTGGCATCCTCTGGATCCGGCCAAATTGCCTGCAAACCCTATCCACACGCTATCTCTCTAGCACATAGGGCATCTGCCCAATCAGATACCTGCTCTGAAAGGTGTATGGAAGCTCAACTACATCATCCTCCCACTCCTCACATCTCAAATGTGGCCTCCATACGACCATATCAATCTCATCCATCACCCGTTGTCAGTGCTCCAACCTGCCAATCTGTGGCTGTGACATGATCATGTCATATAGGTACACAAAATAGCGTCCATGTCCCCTGCCTCTGAACTGTATCGGCCTCATCACTGGAAAATGCTCGTAAGCCCACACCTGCAGCAGTGTCACCCCGCAGCCCAATTCCACTGATCCATGGTAGACGAACTGATGCAGCTCATAATAGAGGTGTGCCAACACACACAGTACCCAAGCATATCTGGTGTGCTGCATCACCAGTGTCTCCAGTGCTCCTCCCTAACCCACAGCCAACCCCCGTGTCGCCCTATCAGGACACAGGAACCCACTGATCGCTCCTCCTATAACTGCTGGCAGTGCCAATCCTGTCGCAGTCATCGTATCCCAGGCCACATGCCCAGCCCTCATCTCCAATCCAGGGTCCTGGAACACTTGTCTCAGGGCCTCCCTATCTCCATCTCGATCATACGGAATCAGATCCCCGTCGATTGGTATCCTAAGTATCCGATAGACATCCTCCAAGGTGACGGTCATTTCTCCCATCGGCAAGTGAAAGGTACAAGTTTCGGAGTGCCATCTCTCCGCCAGTGCAATCAGCAGTCCCATGTTCGCCCGAAACTCAGGCACATATAGCACATGTCTCAATCACATAGCCTCGATAGCAGCTCACTCCTCAAATCTTAGCTTAGGTCGCAATCTCTGAGTCGATGGGAATCTCTCCCGTGACTCTAGCATAGGCAAATACTCCTACAGTCAAGCAATTCAATCATGTCAGTCATCGTGGCATTCACTATTCATCACAAAATGCTACTTTTTATCTAAATGCATATTGTTGTTTATCCTAGTGACACTCCCTGTTCATCACAAAGTGTTGCTTCTATCCTAGTGGTACTCCCTGTTCATCACAAAGTACTACGTGTTTTGCAATCCTTGTTCATCACAAAGTGCTCATCACATTTGTACTCCCTGTTCATCACAAAGTGTTGCTTATACTTTAAGTACTCCCTGTTCATCACAAAGTACTCTATCTTGGTACTCACTGTTCATCACAAAGTACCTTGATCTATCCTAGTCTTCCCTAGAGGACCTGCTTGAGTGTATCCTCTCAGCAACTTATCCAATCGACAGCGTATGTTCATCACAGAACTGCCGATTTGACCTAGAAGACAAAAATTTGCACTTTAGACATAAACGCGCTTCTATGACACAAACGCGCTTAAAGACTGCATAAATGCGCCTGAATAACACAGACGCACCTGAAAGACACAGACGTGCCTATGCTTTGCACAGACGCGCCTGAGCGACACAAACGTGCCTTCTTGGCACAGATGCCCCTGGACTGCACAAACGCGTCCGCATGTGACATAAACACGGTTCCAGACACAGACGTGGCTGGCACCTACACAGACATGCCTAACGGACACAGACACGCCTGGCACCAACACAGACGCGCCTAGGCATTTGTTGACATTTTTGAGACCCTAACCTAATGCGCATTTATTGCCCTACCTAGCATGCATTAATGACAAAAATAAATGCATCGAAGTACGAGGAGGTTTGGTGGTACTTACTGGCTCTCCTGCCTCTGCTGGCCTCTGGAATCGGTGAACGCGGTCGAATCTATGAACGAAAGCCATCGCTGCTGACTGTTGCTGCTCTTTTCTCACTCTGCAATCTACTCTTGTGGATGTGTAGATGACAATGAGGATGTCTTTTTCCCATGGTCTATCTTATAGCCTATCCTAGCCCTCGCCCTCGTTTCCCGAGTCAGTCTTCATTATCTCGTGACTTTGTTACTTTATCCGATTAGTCCATTCTATCCCATCTTTCTTATCGAGAGATTGTCTGCAATCTTTTCAGACATTTTCATCCAATCTCTCGAGGGGGCATATCATTCCCATCTTGGGGCAACTCTGTATCAGTTCATATTATCTTCTTTGAAACAACGCGACAAGCCGCATTGTCTCAAAGAGGGGCAAAATGTAGACACCCAAAATTGTCATGTCTAATTAATAAATATTTTATTTATTTAATTATCTAAGCCTAATTCTTCTATTAATTAAATAAATCTTTATTTATTTAATTAATTCATTTATCTTCTTCTAGCCTTATTTCTCATTTAAATAAATACATTTATTTATTTAAATTATCCTTTTCCTAAATTAAATAAATATTTATTTATTTAATTGATCCCACTTCTTCTATTAATTGAATAAATATTTATTTATTTAATTAATTCATTAGCCTTTTTCTACACATGACACATGTCATTCATCTCTTAATTCCTACACTACCTACCTCTTTCATTATTTTATTATTTCTTCTACCTACCCTCTAATCATAGCCGACCTCCTTTTACACCTCTCAATCTTATCCCTCCATTTCATATGGTGTCTTCTATATAAGGTGATGCTTCCTTCATTATCAAACCCTAATCACTGATCTTAAGGACTTGGCTATACTACGATCCTACTTGCAACCACATTCTGTTCTTTGTTGAGCTCTTGTGCACATAATATCTGAGAGCAAATATATCAAGCAAGATTAATGGAGATAGGAAGAATGGAGATCCAAACCCTATTGGACATGTGATGGTATGATCTTTGTGATTTCATTTGATTTGCATTGTCTTAGGTAATCTTCATATGTTATGGTGGATCTTTGTTGTTGTTAGGCTAGGGTTTGGTGGTTGAATTCATTTAGCCTTTCAATATTGTTATTATTGTTATCCATTTTCACCATATACAACTATAAGATAGACCACGGGCAAAAGACATCCTCATTGTCATCCACACATCCACGAGAGCAAAGTGCAGAGCGAAAATAAAGCAATAGCAGTCAACAGCGATGGCTTTTGTTCACAGATTTGACCGCGTTCTCCAATTGCAGAGGCCAGTAGAGGCAGGAGAGCCGGTAAGTACCACAAAACCTCATTGTACTTTGTTGCATTTATTGTTGTCATTAATGCATGCTAGATAGGGTAATAAATGCACGTTTATTTCAAGAAAACACGTTTGTGTCCAAAAATATGAATTTTTGTCTTCTAGGTCAAATCGACAGTTCTGTGATGAACATACGCTGTTGATTGGATAAGCTACTGAGAGGATACACTTAAGCAGGTCCTCTTGGGAAAACTAGGATAACAAATAGGGCTAGGATTGACAATTATGTGATAGGACATACGTTGCCAATTAGGAAACTACTCAAGAGGATTCACTCAAGCATAGGCCCTAGGATAGGATAGATCAAGGCACTTTGTGATGAACAGTGAATGCAAATGTGAAGAGCAATTTGTGATGAACAGGGAGTGCAAAACACGTAGTACTTTGTGATGAACAGGGAGTACCACTAGGGTAGAAGCAACACTTTGTGATGAACAGTGAGTGTCACTGGGATAGATAGCAACACTTTGTGATGAACAGGGAGTGTCACTAGGATAGATAGCAACACTTTGTGATGAACAGGGAGTGTCAATAGGATAGAATGCCATATGCATTTAGATAAAAAGTAGCATTTTGTGATAAACAGTGAATGCCACTATGACTGACACAATTGATTTGCTTGACTGTAGGAGTATTTGCCAATGCTAGAGTCACGGGAGAGATTTCCATCGACATAGAGATTGTGACCTGAGTTGACACTTGAGGACCGAGAAACGATTGAGGCTATGGGATTGAGACATGTTCTATATGTGCCTGAGTTTTGGGCAAACATGCAACTGCTAACTGCACTGACGGAGAGGTGGCACTCCGAGACATGTACTTTTCATTTGCCGATGGGGGAGATGACAGTCACCTTGGAGGATGTATACAGGATTCTGTGGATACCGATCGATGGGGAGTTAGTACCCTATGATCAAAACGGAGATAGGGATGCACTGAGACAAGTGTTCTAGGATCCAGGACTGGAGATGAGGGTGGGACATGTGGCATGGGATACCATGACATGGATAGGATTAGCACTACCAATAGGGCGACACGAGGGGTGGTTGTAGGGGACACAGGGGCCAGGAGAGATGATCTTGGGGTGGGTCCTTCTAAGGCTCCGACTTCGTTGAGGCCAGCCAGCTCTGAGGAAGGGAATTCATCATAGCCGTAGAGGGCTCCCTATGTATCAATATTGTACCATTTTATATGATGATGTAGACACCTACGGGTGATTATAGCCATATGATTTTGACATCATTGTATCATGACACTTTATATATATATGAGATGATTCATCTTTGCGGCAGCTATATGCATGTGTACCTATGTGATGTATGTTTCTATGTGATGCTTATGATATGGATGCAAATATGTATATGATGCAATGCAATATATTTTTTTGTTCTTTTATGTTTTATATGTGTATGCATGATGCAAATGTGAATGTATGTAATGCAGATGAATATGATAATGCAAATGTAAATTGTGCTAACAGGTGTTGTGTGCAGGATGTGATGCAGTTGTGATATCTATATGTATGTATGAAATGCTTATATGTGGTAATGCAGGTGTAAACTATATGAAATGAAAATGTTTTTGGTGTGTCATTATACTCAGTCATGTGATAGAAGGCTACGCAGACTCAAGAAGGATGATGGAAGTCAATCAAGAAAGGGGGATGAAAGATAGAAGATATGAACGTGAAAGAGCTTCTTGTGCATTATCATCATTGACCTTTATTATGGCAAGTAGGTTATGACAATCGAGGCATATGTTTGACCCAAAAAGTCATTGTACTTGTTTGCATGGAGATAAGACAGTCACAAACAAGGAATACCCCAGTTCACACTAGACTCACAGTGTCCTCATATCCTTGGACAAGTCATAGCATTACTAAAAGACAATCCACAAATAGCAAAAGAAAAATAGGTGACGATACCCCATCCTCACCCTTCTAGTCAAAGACATCCTGGAGATAAAATCTCTAGTCAGAGACATCCTGGAAAAGCTAAAAGACATGTCACCAAAAAGATAAAATCAAAAGAAAACCAAGACTCAACACCAACATCCACTGTAGTCCTCAAGTTTAGTGTCTCTTGTCACTTGTATAAGTCTTATTTGATTGTGGTCACAATGTTTACTTTCACAAAAAGGATAGATAGCACTGAACCATAATGTTGCCTGAGTCTGCTGAAAGATTTGATTTGTTGAAGCCCATTGTTGTTGTTGTGTCTCATCTGAAACTGACTGAATCCATGAAACTGATACTTTATTGTGGAGAAGATAAAACTTTATTGCGGATCTGTGATGCAAATGTTACTTTATTGCAGATTGTGCACAGATAGACTGAAGAAAGCTTGAAGAAACTGTACTCCTCAAAATATGTGATGCTCTTAGTTCCACACCCATCACTAGATGTAGGATTTGCCTTAGCCACAGATAGGATCTGATTTATTATGGATGGAAAGGGAGGTTTATTATGAATGGCTAACCAATCTTAGGTAGATCAATAACAAGCCATGATGGGAAAGAGTAAGTTTATTATGAACGAATAGGTTGTGAGTGTGTGCAAAGTGAAGGATGAAAGTGAATCCTGAAGGAGGGAGGAGCAATGTCTCTACACATGGCGCTGGTGACCCAGTTTTCACCATGGTACTTGCCCAGGGCACCACCGAAGTGGTTTTCACCATTGGACGAAATTATTTCTCTTTACTTTTTTTGATTTTTCAATGTTTTTTGTGTCACAAGGCGCTTGTTTGCCAAGTTTTCACCAAGTAACGATTTTTTTTTTGTTTTATAATTTTTTTTTGTTTTTTTGAATTTTTTTTATTTTGTTGTATTTTTGAATTAGGATATTCCGAAGAGCTATGTGTAGAACCTGCGAAGGTGCATGTTGTTGATAGGATCCTCCAAAGGTTCACCTTCTGTAGTTGAGAGCTGATATGCCCCAGATCCATATACTGTTGTAATGATGTAAGGACCAAGCCAATTTGGTTCGAACTTGCCCTTCTTCTCTCTATCTTGTTGATTCTTGGGGTTTTCTCTGAGAACCAAATCACCTACCTCAAATGTGCAAGGCTTGACTTTGTGATTGTAGCTGCATTGTTCCTTGACTGAATGATGTGTAGCTCGAGTGATTGTCTTCCTTGATGAAGGAACTGAGATAGAATTACTAGTGTGTAGACTATGTTTGCCCATATGCGTGTCACCTGAAGAAGTTTGGGCAACCCTGACAACAAAGTCCTTTGAGGAAGCTCCATTAAAGGTCCATGATGTATCGCCAAAAGGGAAAGGATGTGTGGAACAAGTGGATGAGTGATGAAGGCTTAGGACTATGAAAAGAAGTGAAAGTAGGATAGCATGATGGAGACTTAGGATCAACAAGTATGCATTTTGACTTGAAATTTTAGAACTTTTGCCCCCAGTTATTTTGATATTATGGGAGATCAACTCTTGTTCTTTTTGCTTCATAAGATTTTTATCCTTGACTTTGATTTTTGCAGAGTCCAGTAGCTTTTGATTTTGATTTGGACTAAAGGATTTTTCTTTATTATTGACTTTTAGATTTTTCTATTCATAGCTTGATTTGTGATCCCCAATGAGTAAGGGCTTTTGTAATTCTTGTTGATCCAAGTCTGGAAGTGGAGTGGAAATAGAATGAGTGGATGAAATGGTAAGGCTATGTGAGTTCTCAAGAGGGTTGGCGATACACTCAATAGATTCTTCATTAGAACCACTCTTATGACTATTGATATCAAGAGATGCTTGCACCACTAGAGGAGTTTTGCATTCAGACTTAGTAGCCACAACACTAGGTGGTTCACACCCAATTCCTTGGCATTGCAAATTGTTTGTAGGATGTTCCTATCAACTGAATACCTTAGGAGATAGTGGGAGTTGATGAACATGAAAAATATACTCACCACATCCCATGTCCTTAATCTTTAACTTTTCTTTGAGCTCTGCTTGCTTTGATGTCGAAGGTTTCAAGGATTCTGGATCCACATATGCTGATGAAGGAATAGCTTCTCAATTGACTGGGATTGTTATTTCTAATTGAGGTTGTAGATTGTTGCAATATATGAATGGATTTGGATCTGCTTTGATGGTCACTTCAACTCCATTGTATGGAAACTTGATACATCGATGATATGTAGATGGGACTGCGCTCATCTCATGAATCCATGGACGTCCTAGCAATATATTGTATGTGAGATCCAGGTCTAGCACTTGATAAACCACATCCTTTGTAACTGACCCAACTCTAAGAGGCAAGGTGAATGTACCCTTGGGTGAACGCTCTTCATCATCATATGCTTTGATAGTGATTTTGTTTGTAGAATTCACAGCTTTATCAGAATATCCCAATTGTTTAATTGTGCTCAATGTACAAATGTTTAGACCAGCTCCTCCATCTATCAGGACTCATTTGATTCTATGTTTGTGTATGAAGGCTTCAATGTGTAAAGGTGAATTATGTGGTTGGCTTACAGAGGCATCATCGGCTTCTGTGAATGTAAGGGAATGTGGAATGCAAAGGTATCCCACCATGGCTTGAAACTGGTCCACATTTAGATCAATAGGAACGACAGTGTCTCTCAAGATTTTGTCAAGAATAGCTTTATGTGCGGGGGATATGCATAATAGCTCAAGGATGGAGATGAGTGCGGGTGTCTTCCCTAACTGTTCTACAAGGTCATACTCAGGTTTGGTTGATGAAGAAGCAGTGTTTTTAGTTGAAGCACTTTGCAAAGTAATTTTACCTCGATGAGTTGTAACATGACATTCAGAGGTAGGTTCGGAAGAAGATCCAACACCTTTTAGGACAATCTTGGGTCGCTGGGTAGTACTCTCAGGAGTTTTGTCCTTGATGATAATAGTAGAGACATGATTGTCCATCGAGATGTGATTCATGGTTGAATCATAGTTGTAGGATGCTCTGGTATAGTTGGTTTGATCATCTATGGCTTTAGCTTTTCCCTTGTCATGCTTTGGGAGTGACTCCTTAAACATCACATGTTCTTGATTAGATGAGTGTCCCTCAATCTCAATATCACCTCTACCAATGAGATCTTGTACGATGTTCTTCAGTCGATGACAATTTCCTGTCTTGTGACCCTTGCTCTTATGAAACTCACAATACTCATCATCATTCCACCAATTTGGTTTAACCTTTGGTTCATATGGAGGAAAATCTGGAACTATGATTACCTTGTTCGCCACTAGCTTTTTGAAGACTGACTCAAGTGGTTCTCCCAGTGGAGTGTACTTCCTTCGTGATCTGGAAGTTGTTTGAGTATTCACTTGATTGTTTGTAGAACTTGTTTCTAAAAAGATGAATTTGGGTCGCACTGTATTGGCATCAACAACACCATCATTGATTGTGTTCTTGTTTTTATTCCAAAATCTTGGCTTGTCTTTTCCTTTAAAGTCATCTTTGTTTTCCTTAAATATCTTAATGACTCCTTGCTCAATTAGGACCTTTTCTATTGCTAAGCCTTTTTCAATAATGTCCCTGAAGGTGGACAAACAAGCTTTCCTTAGATCATAGCCAATGTCTTTGTTAACATTTTGTGTGAACATCTCTACCATTTGTTTTTGTGGAATTTCACAAGAGCATCTGCTAGCTAGATTCCTCCATCTTTGTAAAAATGATGCAAAAGACTCTCCCTCTTTTTGCTTGGTGTTGCACAAAGTAGTGACTGATATGTCTGTCTCTATATTGTAGGAGAAATGTTGAATAAATGCCTCTGCTAAGTCACCTCATGACTTAATACCAGGTGGGAGTTGGGAGAACCATTCCATAGCTTGATCACCTAAGCTTTGTGGGAATAATCTCATCAAATATGTCTCTTCTGAAGCTACTTCAATGCAAGCTGTGAAAAACTATCTTATGTGTGCCTTAGGATCCCCTTTTCCTCTATACTTATCAAATTTAGGTGTCACAAAGTGTGTAGGAAATGGAGGCATTGGAATGCTCTTGTCGAATGGATAAGGACATATGTCTCTCATTATGTATGTTGGCTTTGGTGTATTTATGTCCTCCATTTTCTTTTGTAAGTCCCTGATTTGTTGCTCCAAATTGCTCTTAGGTGGAGATCGACTTCTTGGACCATACCCCATGCTTGAGGCACCAATTAGAGGAGAAGCATGTTGCATATATGGATGATATTGATCATACACATGTTCATATGGAGGAGGTCTATAGTGATGCTGCATATATGGACCACTTGGTATAGAATCATGTTGAGGAACGAAATATCTATTTTGTCCATGTATACCATACTCTACAGGTATGTCATGTTCTAATGTGTTGCCCCCAAATTTGACATGGGGTTTCCTTGTGTCCAAATTTTGAGCATGCCTTTGAATATCCAATTGCTTTGGTGGTTGATCCTTAGCATTTGTATGTGATTGAGCATATTTCTCTGCATAAGACTTCCATAATGGTCTGCAAAGGTAAGTATCATATGCTTGACCATGTGTATGTGGGACCTCTAGTTTTTGAAACAAAGATGATGGTGATTCAGGCACAAGATGTGGTCCTCTATTTCCTCCACTATTAGGCCTCCTTTGATCCATGTTGGAGTGAGTTTGTTGCAAAGGTCGATTTTCCATTATTTGAGACATGTCAAAATCATGAGGTATCTTGGCTCCACTTTGTGCCATCATTTGTAAGAAGTATTGTCGATCTCTCCTCATTATCTCCTCAACCAACCGATTGAAATGGGGATTCATAATGGATTCTTCCACATCTGCTGAATGTACTAAAAAGTTGTCCATATTGTCATTGTGTGTATCATTGTTGTTTGTAGTGCCCATGTTCTCAACATTTGGAATGTTTCTATAGACATCCATGTCAGGTAATGTAGTGTGATTAGAATTGAAAAAGACATTATTGTCATACTCATAGACACTCATGTTTGCGGACTCTTGAGCCTCTTTAGTTTCTCTCCTAGATTTTTGAAGACAGGTTTCAACCATGAACTAGGTATTGACCAAGATGTGTGAGACTAGATGAAAATGGAAAAGGTATAGAAGACCAAGAGTTGGATGGAATGTAAATGAATCTGAGGTGTACTTGCAATGTCCAAAGTGTAAGACCAAGTATGTATGTAGTAGAGTAGGTGTGACTTCCAAAGAGAGGATAGTTTCTCTTGATGAGGTAAGTTGACCTTGACTCTAAGTAAGACCAAATGAGACCCAAAGGTGATAGACCTTGATGAGGGACCACTTAGCAAAGTGTTGTTGTATGTAGTGTGTTGAGAAAGTATGATGAGGACAAGCAAGTGACCTTTTGACTCAAGTTTAGACAAGTGTGAATGTAAAGCAAGATGTGAAGCAATGATGGACTGTGTGAGACCCAAAGACAAGTTGAATGCTAGATGAAAACCTGGAGAAACAACCTACGAAGCTCAAGAATTCCAAAACTGATTGCTCTTGTTTGCCGGACTATAAAATTTTTCCAATTTGTGAAGTTGTTGGTTGTGACCAAATTTGAATGTTTGACTATTTTTCGTGACAAGAGGACACAATGTTGATGAGGACTCAATGTTTGCAAGTGTTTAGACTGACAATGACTCCAAGAAAAGTGGGTTGTTTGATGTAAAAATGTTTTGCATACACTTGAAGACACAATGTTTTGCTATTGGGTCTTGAATGTTTGAATGTTTAAAATAAGTCAAGCACAATTCTTATGGCTGGCCAAGACAATAGTTGTTGATCCCACATGGGGTTTTACCCCCTAAGCTACGCTATTTAGAGCGGATACTTAGATGCTTGACCTCACTGGCTCCACCCTCGGCACTCACTTCTTGGGTCAGCCAAGCATCAGTCCCCATGAAAACTCCCTGTGGTGAACTTTGTATCTCTACTAAGAACCATATGTGTGCGGGTCGCTACCAGAGGTCCGACCTCCTGCCCCAACAACTAGAAGGATTTGGGCTTCTAAAACAAAAAGGTGCTAGTAAGGGCATCCGCTCGTGTGGCCATACATGCGACACTTTCAGCTCTGTAAATACAAAAGGCTCCCAGCCGGTAGGGGTTACACCCTACAACTGATCAAATAAATTTGATCAAACGGGTTTATGGGGAGACATAGTGTCGGTATGAACTAATCAGCACACGTTATCCATAGTTTTCACCATTAATACAGTTGTTTATAGTGGTTTGGAAGAGGTGGGTTTTCCTCACTACCACTTGGGTTGTTCTCTTCTCACTAGTAGTCCTAATGACCACACAAGAAGACAAGCCCTCTAAAGATTAAACAAAAAGAGCCTATTGCTCAAGACACAAAAGACAATGATTCAATTTTAGTGCACCAATTGAAGTGTTTGTTAGTCTATGAAAACAAGGCACACAATAAAAATCCAAAAACCCTTGCCAAGGATCTGCAACAAAGATTTATTAGTAGTTTGGATTGTTTCAAATGATCACCCCTTCCTGCAAGCACACAAGTTAGGTAAATTTTAGATCCAAAAGACTTTGTGAAATAAGGGCCTTCAACAATGCATTTTGTTGAACAATTCAAATATCCAATTCATCATAAAAAAATACCACCTGTAAAATTTCAAGAGATTTCCAGAAATGTAAGAAAATCCAAAAAATTTGCTAATTTGCTCCAAAAATTAATTTTTTATGAAAAATCATAAAAAAATAATATAAAATGCAAAATCAATCCAAAAAATTTTAAATTTTTACTGGAGAGTCCTGATGGTCATCCAAACTTGCATAAAAAAATTTCTACAACAAATCCAAGTATTTTGTGAGATATGATTAAAATAATGCAAAACCCTAATTTTCAAAGATCTAATTTTTGAGGAATGATTTTTCATCAAATTTAAAATCACAAAGAACAAATCCTATGTATAATTTTGAGATATTTCTAAAAATGTAAGAAAATCCCAAAAAATTTATAATTTTCTCTCAAAATTAATTTTTTATGAAAAATCATAAAAAAGTCATATAAATTGAAAAATTGATCCAAAAAATCTGAAATTTTTACTGAATCCTTCTGATACTTTTCTTGAATTTTAAAAAACATTTGATGCCAAAATTTGAAGTCGTTTGTGAGATCTGATCAAAATAAGAAAAAACCCTAATTTTTAAAGATCTGATTTTTAGGGAAATATTTTTCATCAAAATTAAAATCACAAAAAACTGATCCTATGTATAATTATGAGATATTTCCAAAAATGTAAGAAAATCTAAAAAATTCTCTCATTTGCTCTCAAAATTAATTTTTTATGAAAAATCATAAAAAATTCATAGAAAATTAAAATGAGCTCCAAAAAATCAGAATTTTATATTGAGAGCTCCTAATACTTTCTTCAACTTGTGAAAAAAATTTGGTGCAAAATTTCCTAGCCGTTTGTGAGATATGATCAAATCTCTCCAAGATCTTGATTTTTGGTCCAAAACCCTAGCTGCACAAGGTTATTCTCCAAATTGTTTTACAAAGCAGCAATATAGGGTTAGAAAAATCTTCAAAAAACATATATCTAACAAAAATCCATGTCCCACCGGGTGTGCCAAAATGTTTGTGGTGAAAATGGATAACAATAATAACAAGATTGAAAGGCTAAATGAATTCAACCACCAAACCCTAGCCTAACAACAACAAAGATCCTCCATAACATATGAAGATCACCTAAGACAATGCAAATGAAATGAAATCACAAAGATTATACCATTACATGTCCAATAGGGTTTTGATCTCCATTCTTCCTATCTCCATTGATCTTGCTTGATATAATTGCTCTCAGATTTTATGTGCACAAGAGCTCAACAAAGAACGGAATGTGGTTGCAAGTAGGATCGTAGTGTAGTCAATTGATCGAGTAGTTAGGGTTTGATAATGAAGGAAGCATCTCCTTATATAGAAGACACTATAAGAAATGGAGGGATAAGATTGAGAGGTGTAAAAGGAGGTCAGCTATGATTAGAGGGTAGGTAGAAGAAATAATAAAATAATGAAAGGGGTAGGTAGTGTAGGAATTAAGAGATGAATGACATGTGTCATGTGTAGAAAAGGATAATGAATTAATTAATTAAATAGAGATTTATTTAATTAATAGAGGAAATGGGATAATTAAATAAATAAAATATTTATTTAATTAGGAAAAAGATAATTTAAATAAATAAATGTATTTATTTAAATGAGAAATAAGGCTGGAAGAGGATAAATGAATTAATTAAATAAATAAAGATTTATTTAATTAATAGAAGAATTAGGCTTAGATAATTAAATAAATAAAATATTTATTTAATTAGACATGACAATTTTGGGTGTCTATAGGTCTCTCACTTAGATAGTTTAGATGATTGGATTATAGATAGTTGTTTTTCACACCACATGACCAGTGACTAGAGTAAGTTTCTTACATTGAAAGAGTTTGATGGAGGTGTTGTGAGATTTGGGAATGACTCACCCTGCATGGTGAAAGGGAAAGGATCCATCTCTTTGAATGGTAAGAGTAGTGCAAATGATGCCTACTGGGTTGAAGGTCTGAGACACAATCTTTTGAATGTTTCTCAACTCAATGATAAAGGTTACCCACTAGAATTCAAGAATGAAGTATGCAAGATTTATGGAAGCAAAGGTGAACTGATTGCAACTGACAAATAGACCAAAGGTACTTGTTTCACCTAAACTCTAAAGTCAATAGTTTTTTAATTGCAAAAGTAGAAGATAGTTGGCTTTGGCATCGGAGATTCTATCATGTAAATTTTGATAACATCGTAAGAGTCAGTAACTGCAAATCAGTAAGAGGTTTGCCACTGTTAGACAAATAGGTGACTTCTTTGTGCAAGGAATGTCAGTTAGGGAAAATGACATCCTCAACATTCAAGAGCAAATATTTCTCAGTTGAACATTTGCTAGATTTGGTTAATATTGATCTATGTGGACCAATGAGGACTAGGAGTATTCAAGGTGATCGGTACTTCATGATATTTACCAATGATTTCTCAAAGATGATGTGGGTCACATTCTTGAAAGACAAGACAAAATCATTTAGCAAGTTTAAGGTATTCAGAGCCTTAGTTGAAAATGAAAGTGGTAAGAAGATAAAGTGCTTAAGAACTGGTCAAGGTGGTGAATTTACTTTGGAGGAATTCACTATATATTGTGAAAACAATGGAATTAAGAGGCAGCTTTATGCACCTAGGACACAACAACAGAATGGTATTGCAGAAAGAAACAACCGGTCAATAGTTGAAGTTGTTAGGACTATGCTAATTCAAGGAGGTGTAGCTAAGACATTCTGGAGAGAGGTTGTCAGCACAAGTGTTTACACAATGAGCCAGATATTAGTTAAAAGAGGTAAGGATAAAACACCCTATGAGTACTGGTATGGTAGATTGCCTAATGTCAGTTACTTTAAAAATTTTGGTAGCAGATGTTTTATCAAAAGAGGTGATTATATTGGTAAATTTGATGCCAAGAGTGATGAAGGCATTTTCTTGGTTACTCCACCAAGAGCAAAGCTTACAAGTGTTACAACAACCGGACTAAGAAGATCATTGAAAGTGTAAATGTCTAAGTTGATGAGTTTCCTAAAAGTTCGGGTGAAACCAGCAAGAAGGAAGAAGAAGAACCTTACACACTATTTTTGGAACTGGAACCGGTAAAACCAGAACTTGGTGAACAGAACAGAGAAGCCCCAGTTCAACTAGAACAGGAAGGTCCAGTAGAAGATGAAGAAAGTGAAGAAGAACATGAAAACCAAGATCATGTTATTCCAAGGTATGTTAGACTCAATCATAGCCTCGATCAAATTATTGGAGACAAGGATGCAGGTGTGCTAACTAGAACAAGGCTTAGAGAGAACTCTTGTAGGATTTCCACCATTGAGCCTAGAACTACAAAAGAAGCCTTTAGAGATGAATGCTGGATCAAGGCAATGGAAGAAGAACATGACTAGATAGAGAAGAACAATACTTGGTCATTGGTACCCAAATCAGAGAACAAGAATGTAATAGGTAAAAAATGGGTATTCAGAAATAAATTGAATGAAGATGGAGTAGTGGTTAGGAATAAAGCCAGACTGGTATGCAAAGGATATGCACAAGAAGAAGGTGAAGACTGTGGTGACACATTTGCACCAGTAGCAAGATTGGAAGGAGAAAGGACTCTACTTGCATTTTTAGAATACAGAGGATTAAAGGTGTATCATATAGATGTTAAATCAACATTCCTAAATGGAAAATTAGAAGAGGAAGTCTACATTGAATAGCCTGATGGTTATGCTTTGATTGGAGAAAAGGATATGGTGTGTAAATTACATAAGGCATTATATAGATTAAAGCAAGCACCTAGAGCATGGTATGAAACACTACATTCTCACCTAGTGAAGATAGGTTTTTAAAGAACCAGTAAAGACAGTAACATATATATCAAAATAGAAGGAGATAAGATACTGGTATGCGAGGTATTTGTGGATGATATCATTTTTGGAGGTCATGATGACATGTGTCATGATTTTGCTAATGAAATGAAGAATGAGTTTGAAATGTCACTAGTAGGTGAGATAAAATTCTTCATAGGTCTGCAAATCCAACAAATGAAGGAAGGTATTTTTATCACATAGTCCAAATATGTGAAGGAAGTGTTAAAAACTTTTGGAATGGGAGACTGTAAACTAGTTGGAACACCAATGGTTATAAGTTGTAAACTATCCAAGGAGGTATGATTCTGCACCAATTGATGAAAAGGAGTATAGATCCATGATAGGTAAACTACGTTATGTTGTCCACAACAGATCAGACATTGCTCATGGAGTAGGATTGGTAGCCAGATTTTAGAAAATTCCAAAGGAGATGCACATGGTTGCAACCAAAAGAATTTTCAGGTATTTGAAATGCACAATTGATTATGGATTATGGTATCCATATGCAGGAGACTTTGATTTAAAAGTCTATACAGATGCAGACTGGGCAAGCAATGTTGATGACAGGAAGAGTACAACTGGAGGAGAATTTTTTCTTGGAGGCAGACTAGTGTCTTGGAGTAGCAAGAAATAAATTTGTATCTCTCAATCAACTGCAGAAGTTGAATATGTTGCAACTTGCATGAATTGTACCCAAGCAATTTGGATGAAACACATTTTGGAATGTTTCAAGTTGAAGATATCAGAACTGGTAATAATTTTCTATGATAACACAAGTTCTATAAACATTTCTAAGAACCCGGTGTTGCATGCTAGAATAAAGCATATTGAGTTGAAGTATCATTTCTTGAGAGAGAAAGTGAAAAGTAAAGATGTATCATTGGAGCATGTATCTACTAAAGAAAAGCTAGCAAATATCTTTACCAAACCTCTACCTAAGGCTACATTTGGGTATCTTAGAGGTAAGTTAGGGGTTGTACCCCTACATGAAGTCAATTAAGCAAATGTGGAAGACAATAGTCTCAGAGCCTATTGAAAATATTAAAGAAGGATTTGTGTAGAGTGGAGCTACTCCACAAGGGGAGTAGCTAGTTGCAGATCAGTGAAGCATGAAATGGTTTTACCTTCACTTTGGCATTTTTGTCAAAGGGGAAGAAAAATTGTATATGATTGATAGCCAGTTACCAGCTGAAGACATGAAGATACAGTTAAAGGAGAGTATATGATTGGAAAATGTAAACCAGGATTCCTATAACTGTGTATGTGCTTTACTCTCAATCATCACAATCAATTGGTATTGATATTTGTATTTCCATCAATGCCAAAGGGGGAGATTGTTGGAATTGCATGAAGATTGCATTGATGAAGTATAGTGTTGTCATTGATGTCAATTGCAATCAGTATTGAAGATGTATTGCAATTGGTAATGATGTTGTAAAGAAACTGATATTAGTGAAGCAGTGAAGGAAATCGGTATTATTATTGAAGCAGAGCTCAACCGATAACCCTAATCCATTGAGAAGTAGAACCTAACTGATGAAGTTTGGAGAATCGGTTGTGATGATCTATGACTGAATGATGATTGAAGATGAAGATGCCACATATGCATGTTGCACATGATGAGTTTCAAAGTGGATTTGGCGCATAGAGATAACTATTTATCTTGGGAAAGATCAAATACATAGCATGAAGTAAAAAACATGTGATGAGCTACAGGATCCAATGTGTGGTGATCCAAGAGCGATCGAAGTTGTCTTGAATAATGTTTAGTTCATTGCTATGTAATCTAATGGTCAAGGTTGACCTGACATGTTTGTAATCTCTATGAGATCTGTAGGTTTTGTGTTGAGTTACCGACCTATTGTATTTGCTTATAAGGTCGATGATTTGTTTTGTAATTGTGTTGGCAAATTTAGTTAAGTGTGATTGTTGCTGAACTAAATGGTATGTCTGCAGAATGTTGTGAAGGCAGATAGGAGTAGAAAAGGATCTGATTAAGCAAGGAAGTGCTATTTCCAGATCAACAAAGAACCTGTTGTTCTCTAACCATTATAATAGTTAAATCCCCTAACCGGGTAAGCTTTAACAGGCTTGGTGTTGATGAAATCCTCTAACAAGGTGATCCATTAGCTTGGATTTGAAATCCTCCTTTGAGGTTACCTTTAACAGAGCATTACCTTTAACAGGGTATTGTAGTCAATCCCTTAACCTGGTGGTCCTTAACCAGATCTGCTCTTAATGGGACATTATTGTATAAGCTTCTAACAAGGATTGGCTCCTAATAGGGTGAACTTTAGAAGAGTTCAGAATACTTGTGGGTATTCATCCCCACCATGGTTTTCCCATTTGGGTTTCCATGTGAAAAATCATTGTGTCAAGTGGTGAGTGATTTTGTGGATGTTTTTGATATGGTTGATATGTTTAACTGGTAAATCAACTTAGATATATTTAGATGACCGGAAAAGATTTGAAATGAGTTATTACTGATATTATTGAGGTTGTTTAATATTTTGGTTAAATGGTATTTGAGTATCAAATCTATTGCATTGTATCATTGATGTTTTGATCAACCGGTAAAGTTTGACAGTGCAGTTGTAGTTTTGGATACAGTGACTAAACCAGTCAAGTTTAGTGATTGGATTCTAAGTTGAAAGTTTGTTTGGTGAAAGTTTAGCATATCTTCTATCTATTGATTCACCCCCCCTCTCAGTAGTTGACTGGGTCCTTATAGTTTCATCATATTATCAGTTTTAACTATTGCTCTGACAATATTGATTCTCTGATACACATATGTTAATCTTCCCTACGCAATTTCCTGACACAGACATGATTTTAACTGTCATAGATGCAGTTCTGAGAGAATTTTTTGAATTTATTGAATAAAACCAAATCTTGATGTTGAATGTCTTGTGGCAAGAAACCACAACAAACAATGAAGACACAACATCTAAAGGTGTTTTTGTCCAAAGGGTTTTGTGTATTTTCAAAAGATTTCCACTGGTATAGCACAAATTGAAGACACTTGAAAACATGCACAACCTAGGCTGGAATGAGAAACCATTCAATGGGGCCCCCACGAGATTAAAATACCTCAAATAAGTAGACATCTAGAGATTTTAGTAGCACTGGCTCCCCCACCATGACACTCACTTCTCAGGCATACCAAATTCTCTTACCTCAAAAGACCAAAGATCAAATGAGGGATTTCTGTCTCAACATGAAAGGGTACATGAGGGGTATCTACGGGGTATGATCTGCACTCACTGAACAATCAAATATAAGGATTTTTTGCCTCTAAAACAAAAGGTGTTTAGTGGGGGAACTTTTGTGATTCTTGGTATCTACCCATGCAACGACAATTCATTTAATAACCCACTCCTAATCCCCAAAGAGGATTTTTAACACATCCAACACAAGTGTGGATACTAGGGAGAACCATAGTGTAGATACGCGTCACCAAGTCATCACAGATTTCGCCTAACATATTAACTTATATAGCAAGCAAAAGAAGTACTAATTGGGTTGTGCTCTCTCACTTGGCCCTATGGGCTACCTGAGAGGCATGCCCTCCTACCTAAAAAGAAGATGATAACAATTTCTCTTACACCCAAGGTCTAATGCAAGGCGAGGGGAGAGGATGCTTTTGTTATCACCTCTAGGGTTATAAACATAAAGTGTGCAAAATGCACCAAACACTTCAAGCAAGTTCTTCAACCCCAAATGAAAAAGATGTGACTCTAATTAGACTCAAAATCAAGGACACACACCTAGATTACCCTTGCAACAAATGATTAGTAGTTTTGATAAATTACCCCCACCTACAAGCACACTAGTTAGGTATATTTTAGAAATCCAAATCTAAATGTGAAAAGGGGGCCTTTAACAATACATTTTTTTTCTTTTCAAGACAACTGCACCACTTGTTAGTCCAAGAAAGGGGTTCAGTAAAAAACCAGATCTGAAAACTATAAATTCAAAACCAAAAATGAAAACTGAAAAATAAAAAACATGGTTATAACAGATGCAAACGCAAAAAATTTGAACTCGGACATGCAAAGATAGTGAACCTGAATTTGCAAATCACAGAGCAAAAATAAAAAGCTCGAAAAGATGAAAGTTAGACGTGATTTAATTATGCAGATGTGAAAAGAGGAGATCAGACCTGCAAAACACTAAACAAGGCAAAAAACACGAAAATGCCAACCATAGACACGATTTCTGGACAAAAATGCAAAAATGTACAACCTAGACTTGAAAACAAAATCCCAAACCTGCAAAACTAAAAAAAAACACAAATGTTGAAATATATAACGCAGACATGGTTTATGATCATAGACGCGGAAATAAAAGTCACAAACGTGCAGTAATTTGAAATCGTCGTTGATCTGACCTACAACTTTGACAAAAAAACTAAAAACAACCAACAAAAGTTAGAAACAAATGGACAAGAGTCCCACCAAGCATGCCAAAATTTTATACGGTGAAAAATGATGATGATAAACTACTATAAAACCACAAAGATCGAACTACAATAAACCCTAGTCCCATAATAAAATATTCACCATACACCAATAAAGATACCTACGAACATGCAAATCAACAAATTGAACAATAATACCATTCACATTTCAAGTAGGGTTTTAATCTCCATTGTCTCTTATCTCCATTGATCTTGTTTGATATATTTTCTCTTGGATTTTATATGTGCATTAGAGCTCAACAAAGAACAGATTATGGTTGTGAAGTTGCTTGATCGCAAGAAGGCCTGACTGCATAAAGTTCTGATTAGGGTTGTGAAAGGAGAGTATCCTCTTGTATAGAAGATGGTTCAGAAAATGGAGGGATAAGATTAAGAGGTGAAAGAAAGAAATGATTGGCTAGGATTAAATGCTAGGTAGAAGAAATAATAAAATGATGAAGGGGGTAGGTAGAAGAAAACTTAAGAGATAAATGACATGTGTCATAGAGGAAAAAACTAATGAATTAATTAAATAAATAAAGATTTATTTAATTAATAGAGTAAGTGGGACCAATTAAATAAATAAAATATTTATTTAATTTAGGAGAAAGATAATTTAAATAAATAAAAATATTTATTTAAATGAGGAAAGAGCTAGAAGAGGCTAAATGAATTAATTAAATAAATAAGAATTTATTTAATTAATAGAAGACTTGGGATAAACTAATTAAATAAATAAAAAATATTTATTTAATTAAACAAGACAATTTTAAGTGTCTACAATTTAGAATTCATGTATTCCCCATACAAATACACTGCAAAACCCCACAAAGCCATATCAAGAGACATGCCCTTTCGCACGCTTAATTTCTCATGGTGCAAGACCAATGCAAGCAATAAGAACATCAATGATAAGAGAGCAACCCAAAAATATGACACCAAACACCCTAATGAAGATGAATTGCCAATAGATTATGTTCCACAATAGAGCCATTTAGTAACTAAACTCCCCTAGGTTAAATCTATTGTAGCATCCTAAATTGTACTCCCTTACAATTTGGACCGCATTTGGGGCCCTCACCTTAGTGTTTGTACTCTAATGCTTAATTAAGATCTAATTATGATTACATCATGCAAATATGGCCTTATTTTGACTTCATACACCACATGCCCCTTAGTTTCGGCCCTAAAATAGGGTAGGACCAAGGCTCGGTGCCCTAGTCCTCATTGGGACAATGGTGCCACGCCTTGGTCCTCCCTATTTGGGCCCCCCTTTGAACCCCTTGAGCATTTCCAAATTTGAGTTGTAAACCTAGCCCCATGTCAACCTATGTTCAAAAATTAACATGTTTTTCCATGAGAAAGTTTATAAGGAGGCTTTCCCCTTTCATTTTTATATATACAAGGATAGAAGGGAAAAATTATAATCACAAGGCATCAAGAATTCAGGCATTCAAGCATTGAAGTATTCATCATCAAGCATTTCTAGAGATCTTCAAGGCTGCATACTCTTCATTCATCAATTGTGGAGCAACATTACATCATTCATATGCAAGTATGTGTCTGATTAGGGTTTTGTAATGTTCATGTCATTTCATGCAACATATGTGATTACATTCAAGAAGAGAATCATCATTATCAGTCATTGCAAATCTAAGGTATATCCTTCCATTATTTATTTTAGTATTTGCAATATTTCAATCAAGGTTAATTCCTAAACTGGGGTTTGACTTAAGCAAACCCCTATTCCCAACCTTTTTCCCTTTCTTTTTGTGTGTAGGAAATAGGTACAAAGTCATGATATTCATAATAAGCATTATTTATAGTGACAAATTAGAGTGTGAAAAGTTCGAAGGACCAGCGCGACGGGCACCACGGTCCCGACATTTTGGGAGCTCTTTTAGGGAATAGATCCAAGTCTTCTTATATTTCTCAGATCTAGGTGTGTGGCTCAATCTGACAGCTATAGCTCACTTTTTTTGCATTTTCATTCTTATTTCCAGCACTTCACCCTAATTTCAACAATTCAACTCACAAAAGAGGGTAAACAAATTCACATGTTGAATCCAATCAGTATTTTCAATCCTTGTCTTTGCTAGTTTGTGACAGAGTCTATTGGATTCAACCCCTCTTTTGAATGTAATTGGTCCCTAAGTAAAAATTAGAAATTTTCATCCTTCTTGTGGTGGAAACCCTAATTTTTCACCAATTTACATCTACAACACTATTCTTTGTTTTGTATTATCCTCTCGGAGGCAAGCAAATGAATCTAGAGCCTGGGAAGTCATATTTGAGCTCTCAAAGCCTCTTCACAAATTGTAGAAATGTGAGGGGCAAACATAACATTGAAATAAAAATGAGTAGGTAGAGGATTGGGCGGGACAAGTTCAAAACTGACTTCAGACTTAAGTCGTAGAGGTAAATATCATTGTGGAGGGTTAGTGGAGAGAACAAAAAACACAATGGAAACAAAAAGTTTAGATGAGACCCACACCAACCACCTAAGAGGTCCATGCTTAGAGTGTGTTGGTTAAGCCTGACCATAAATTTTGGCTCTTCAAATCCTGGATAATGTTATTATGATTATTTATAAAGAGCATGCTATTGTTGTCATAAGTAATGTATGTAATGTATATGAGAAAAGTGAATAATATATTGCCTTGCTTAAGAGTGGATGTAGTCATATTTGTGAACCACTATAAATTTGTGTTTTTTTTGCTGTTCATCTTTTGAATCCCTAATTTTGTTTCTGATTTTGTTTATTTCTCTTAATTAATTAACAATTTGTATCAAAGTCATGGTGTTCGATCATTTGGTAGGTGAGGTTCAAGTTTGAGTGGGAGAAATGTTGATTGAAGAAGGAAAGGTTCAATAGCTACAATTATCAATTATGGAAAATACAAATATAGGATTATTTATATCAGAAAGATTTATGGTGACCATAACATGGTAAAACAAAGAAACTAGCAACCATGTTAGATGAAGATCAAGATATTTTGGACAAAAAAGCACTAGGAGTGATTCAATTGTTCTTATATCCATTTACGACGTGTAATGTATCTAAAGCAACAACAACTACTTATTTGATGAGTATATTGGATAAGTTGAATGAAATCCCTCAACATCAAATATTATATTTCTAATGAAGTAGTTATTTGATTTGAAAATAGTTGAAGAGGGTTTTGTAACAGACCATTTAAATGAATTTAATAATATTACCAATCAATTATCTTTTGTAAAAGAAAATTTTGATGAAGAGATCCAAGCTCTATTATTTTTTTGTTCTTTGCCAAAAAGTTGGAATAGCTTGGTTATGGTAGTTAGTAACTCTATTTCTAGTTCAAATACACTGAAATATGATGATTTTGTTGGTGTCATTCTAAGCGGGGAAATGTAAAGGAAGAGAATGGGTGAGACTTCAACATTAGGTAATATTTTGAATGTAGATGAGAAGGGAAGATCAAAAGAAAGAGGCAAAAGTCCAAGAGGTTGTGGAAAACCATGAGGAAGATCAAAATCCAATGGTACAAATATTGGTTGCCTGTATTGTGGCAAGCAAGGCCATATCACAAAAATTTTGTTGGTCTTATAAGAAAATTGAAAGATAGTCGAAAGAAGATGAAGCCAATGTAGCATTTCAAGAAGATGCATATGTTCTTATTCTAACTGCAAAAGAAACTACAACCAATGTTTGGGTGTTTGATTTGGGAGCATCGTTTCATGCCACTTTGTGCAATGAGTATTTCAAAAATCTACAAATCGGTGACTTAGGTAAGGTTTTTCTTGGAAATAATAACTCTTTTCATTTTATTGGCAAAGGGAATATTTTGTTAAAATTAATGAATGGAATTAGTTGGATTCTATGGGATGTTAGATATGTTCCCTAGCTCAAACAAAATTTGATTTTGGCTGGACAATTGGATTCTCAAGGATGTGAAGTCACTTTTGAATCCAATAGATGGAAAGTAACAAAAGGGTCCTTGGTAATAGCTTGGGACAAAAAATTAAGCACCGTTTATAGAGTAAAGATTCACCCTGAAGTGTGAGTTGTTCATCCCATGCAGACTCTTTCAATGCCTGCACAATCTTTGTCATTATGTGAGACCTTGCCTCCTCAGAAGAGGGCTTTGGAGTAATTAGAGAGCGATAAGATTTGTGCTAATGAGTTGGGGCAAGAAGATGATGTAGTTGATTCAGTCATTGAGGAATTCCTTAACATGTTGGAGTCTGGTAAAAGCCCAAGAGCTCCTAGTAGTGACATGGAGTATCTACCGATAGTGAGTGTAAAATGGCAGAGGGAAGTTTTTCCAGTAGTCAAAATTGACACAAGTCATCCACCTCTTGTATTCAAATGTCATTTGTATGGATTGATTGAGGTCACCCCTGAGAGACAAAATATCATGGTTGAGGGTGGTCTCATTAAAGATGACACTATTTGGGATGCCTTAGGTGTGAAGTAAAAAAGAAGATTGATGATGATGGACACTACAAATGAGATATTAAAGGCTAAAAAAAACCATGTATTTGTTGAGGACCTTATAGGAAAAGAGTTGGTTTCTTGTGTGGTCCATACAGTTGGTTTATTCAATCTGGGAAATACATTCTATATGAACTAAACTATTTAATTTTTGTATTTTGTTCCAAAAAAGTTGAGGCAAGTTCCTAGAGTTATGACTGAAAACAATCTCATTGTTGCCTCTTTCAAGGACATTGAAAATGTGAGAGAAGAGTTGGAGAATTATGAGGAGGTAAAAAGTACAGAGGCACTCGAGGCTCCGAAAGAGGCCATCTTACAATTCACTTCATTTAAGGAGGAGAGCAACTTTGTGGCTGATCTAAAGGAGTATAAGAGGAAATCCCTATAGGAACAAAAGGTCTAGGTGGAGGAAGCCATTAAAAACAATGAATTCATTGAGTCTCCTCTAAAGGAAGAATTGACGACTCAGACCAAAGTTGAATAGGCTGAGGAATCAAAGGTAGAAGTGAAGATCATGACTACAAAACATTTGTTGTAGAGGAGGTTTCTAAAATGAAAGTTTCACCCGAGATGGATACCCCCCCCCCCACTCTTAAGGTGCCCACTTTGGCCATGGAAACCAAAGAGCCAAACCACACACACTAAGCAACATATTAAGCTTATTGAATGCAACCTACTTTGAGTGTTTAACACTTTTAAGCTTAGAAGTAAAAGCTTTGTGTGTGTGACTTAGCCATTTGGAGCCAAAACCGACTATGGAGCTCAAAGTAGTAAAGATAAGAGAGGAAGAGGGAGAAGTAAACCTTGCCTAAGAAGAGGAGGAAATAAGCAGTTCTCGTGTTAATGCTTCTAAGAAAAACAAGAAAAATGATAATAGGAAGAAGGCAATGGTGCCTCCTAGGAATTATTTAAGCATGGATGATGAGGTTAGTGTTCTATTGGGTGATTTAAATTCAAGAAATATGAATAATAATGGCAAGATTTCGCTTGAAAGGGGTCAAAGTTCTTTTTATGTAAAGGCCTACTTATTACAAGGTAGAGGATGCAAGAAAGGGAAGGAGATAGATAGAAGAAATTTAGTATAGACACTATAGCTCGCAGGTGGCACCTAACAACCAATAATGATGTCGAACATAAAAATGAGTACAAAAAGGGATTGAGGCCTATTTAATGGTTTTGCATCGTAAATACTCACTAGTCCAATTTACACCTCATGTTTGTGCTCCTACTTTAGCATATCCTATCCTCATCCCCTCTATAGGTCCTATTTGACCATATTATCCAACTTTGATGTCATGTAAACCCTCTGGTGGGTCCTACTATGGGATAGCCCCCCTTGGTTGCTTAATCTAGTCCTATTTGTAGAAGGACCGGGGCATGGGAAGCCCTGGTGCCTCTCAAATGGGCCCCAATTTGAAATGGTGTAGGTGTCAGATCTCCTTAATAGAATTTGATTCTCGAGGCTACACATGACCATTGGAGGTTGGCCTAATCAGTAATTTACTTAGGGAACCCTATATAAAGACATCTTATCAACCTATTTTGATCTAAGAATCCATATTCAAAGCTATTTATAAAATTCATGCATCCATGAAGCAATCATCATCAAGTGTTTTCAAAGATTCAAGGTTGCATATTTATCATGAAGCATTGTGGAGCAAAGTTACATCAATCTTCATGTAAGCATGTGTGTGTCTGTGATTAGGTTTTTTCATGTTCATGTGTTTGTCATGCCATTACATTCAACATTTGTGATTACATTAAAAGAGTATTTCATCATCATAAACAATTGAAGATCAGAGGTATATCTCCTTAACATTTATTTGAATATTTGCATTATTTCATTCATGGTTAATTCCAAAACTAGGGTTTGACTTAGGTAAACCCCTATCCCAAACATCTTTCCATTTCTTTCTATGTGCAAGAAATAGGTGCAAGATCTATACTTGGGAATTTCAATAGTGTTGACAACGACGAATAGGTTCAACTTTCAACAATAGAAAATTTGGAGGAGCAAGGTGGATTTGTGCTACCTAATCCCAAAAATTTAGGCCGAACTTATGCTCGGACAAGTTCTAATCATCTTATTTTGCCTAAATCTCAGTTGGTGGCTTTGTGGGACATCTATAGCTTACTGAATTTATCAAATTACTTCAATAATTCTTCATTTTACCCTAATTTTACAATTATATCACAAATTCAACTAAGAAAGAGGATAAACAATATAAACTAGTTGAATCCAATTAGAATCTTAGTCTCTTTTCCATTGGGATTGAGCCTAGATCTATTGGGTTCAACCCTCTTTCAATGTAATTTGGTTAATTGGGCTATTTAGTGGATTTACTTAGTGAAATCCTAATTCCCAATTTTCCATCCATTAGAGATGGTTCACACCTTAATTTCCTCTTTGCATGGAAGAATTTTTACCTTTGTTGGACATTTTGGCAAATAAGTTTAAGGTCACTGCCTTAGAGAATTGCTTACTATAAAGCTTCTAAATGATACATTTCATGTAAAGATTTCTCTTCCTTGTAGTTCCTACCATCAAAGTGATTTTCACTTTTACTAAATTTGAAGAACCCAATCCATTTACTTTAGAGGGTAAGGAGGTTGCATCGATTGCTTATCATTATAATTGTTGAAAATTGGATCAAGATATATCAATGGTCACAAGGTGTGATGTCCACAATGTTATGGATTTACGGGGTGAAACACAGTTTCTCACTTTATATACTTTGAATGAATTTGATTTAGATTTACGAGTTTTGATAATTTGGAGGAAAATAATAAACTTTAAATGAAGTTGATATTATAAGACATAGAGTAAATATTGTGTCAGAAAGTAATGTGGATAGATCTGAAAATATTTTGAGATTTGAAGCGAAAGATGCTCAGCTACTAAATTTTGTTGAATTCGACATAGCTTGGAGAAGTCTCATATGGAGTGTCCTTAAACACATATTAGAAAAGTTAAAGTCTTGCAATGATTCTTTGGGATTTCTTTCAAATTGATGTTAAGAATGAAAATACAAGGGATATCATTGTTCGTAGTGATATGCAAGATTATTTGTTATGTGAATGTCTCTAACGATTTGTAGTAGTAGTTGGGTTTCAACTGGGAGATTGTTGGACATGAAACCCAACAAATATTGTGTTTTACCTCCAATAACTTTTGACTCTTCACATTTTGAATAATGTTATTATGATTGTGTATAAAAATCACATTGTTGTTGTCGTGCTTTGTGAAGTGTACCTGTACCTGCAACCACAATGCACTCAATAAATCATTACAAGCATGGTTAGAAGATTTAATCAAGGAAATGTAAAACCATAGCTAATCGACTTATTGCCTCCTAGTAAATGCGAGTATGAAGAATGCTCTCAGATCTGATTATGCATATTCTAGTGACTTGACTACATTTAGATGGAGGATTTGAATGATGAAAATGCATGATCTAGCAAGAATAGCATGATTAAGCTATATGATTTCATGATTGATCTAGAAAATGAACTAAGATTAAGATGCAATTAAGCTAAAATTGAGCATGATAACATTGCTAAAATGATAACTAAAAGCTAGATGCCTATAGTAACAATGCATAAGATGAAAATGAGATGGGATCCATATTGCTCCAAAATGAGGTCTATTTATAGGATTTCCAAGGCTAGCGGTGAGGTTTCAAGAATCAACGGTCAATATTGATCTAAAGATATCAATGGTTAAATTGGAGGAGGTTGGCAAAGGGGTTGGATTAAAGGGAACATCTGTCATCTCTATGGTGACAAGTGTCAAGAGACTTCTAGAAGGGTTTGGATGAGAGGGAAAACTTAGTGACAAGTGTCACAAAGCTTATAGAAGAGGTTGGATGAAAGGGGACATGTGGGTAGGATGGAATGGGTTAGGTTTAGGAATGGTTACGTTTAGGAGTGGTAGAAGTTAGGAGAAATTGAATTTAGAAATTCAAATAATAGGAAAAGGCTAATTAATCTCAACAACTCATGAATTTGATTTGTTTTAATTAATTAGGGGATTAGAAGAAATGATTTTGGATGGGGAAAATTAATTAATTTGAATTAATTAATCAAAGGGGATTATTGAAGTGAACCTATTAAATAAATCCTTAGATTTATTAATAAGTAGAGGAAAGGGGAAATTTAATCAAATTGTTGATGAATTCAATTAAATTGGGGAGGGAAGATAAATTAAATAATTGCTTATTCAATTATTATCTTCAGACCATTTTTAGGTATATACATTTTGCCCCTCTTTGAAGCGATGTGTGATGACGCGTTGATTCAAAGAATAATCTCATTTTGATGATGATATTGATTTGATAGGATGCCCCAGCTCTTGATTGCTAAATTTTGGTATGATGATGCCCCCTCGGGAGATCAATTGATATAATTGATCTTTGGAGTTTTTGTGAAATTGATATCCCGATAGATTTGATTTGATCTCTGCAACTGTGTTCTGATGAAAATGTGATTTCTTTTATTAGCTTCATTGCTTAGATTGGTAATATTGATAAATCTTGATTGATTAGATTGATAAGATTGAAATTCAATCTGGTTTCAGGAAGGATTCATCATGTATAAGACAATGATGATCAAAGTGTCTGGTTTCAGGAAGGATTCATCCTGTATAAGACATGATCAAAACGTCTGGTTTCAGGAAGGATACATCCTGTATAAGACATGATAGAATCAATTAGGTTTGATTGATTGATTTGATTTAATAAGGTTTATTAGATAAAGAACTAACAGTTTGTTGATATCAAGTTGCAGAAATATTTGGATATGTTGATTGTTGATTCTATTGAGAGAGATAGCATAAGATTTTCATTGGGTTGACAATATCTGAAGATATATGAGTTATCATTCTGATCGCGTATACACTTGTGATGATATCTTACTGATTCCTACGATAGATTTAACCTTGGATGAAAGGAGCTTTCAGGATCCCATGCAAGAATGAAATCCAAGCTAAATGTAAATGAAATGCAATGGAATGCAAAGCTACGACCGGACCAGTAACTAGATTATTGCATTTTTGTCATCATTGAGCTTTAAAATGTGGGAAGTGAGTGCAACCATCGATGGTATAATTAAACCATGATGACCTGAGAACGTCTTTCCTGGATTTTGATATAGCAAGTTAGCACAAGCATCAAGGTATAACTGAACCGAGATGACCTTAGTGTTGCTTGCGTAAAACAAGCAGTATTAATCATTTCAATACGCAAATCAGAAATGTCTTCAATGATATTCTGATGATCATGTTCTAAGACAAATTTACACATATTAATGATTAATTTTCAGACAGCAGACAAGAAAAATATCATGTTTTTTCCTTGTTCCTCTAGTCAAAGACATCCTAGAGTCACTCAAAAATCATGATAGCGAAAAGCAATATAGAAAAGTTGAACAATCATGTTACAATAATTATCCAAAAGATATTATCCATTCAAAAGTGTGTGATGTGCTTAGATTGACTTCATGATAGCTTGATAGTTGATAGTTTGATCTTGTGTTCAATGTTGGATGTGTCTCAGTTGTCTAACTATTTGTTCTACCTGTTTGATTTAGCTCAAAATGATCAAGAATTTTGCCCCCAGCTAGGTGTAGGATTTTGCCCCAAGCCTAGAAACAAAGTCGTTATGATATATCCAATGATCCAAACCATGGCAAGAAGTCACCTGGGATGTCTGCATATGTACCAAGGTTTTATGATGGTCATGGATAGTGTTGATGGAAAATGCATGAATGCAAGCGGAAAAATGCATGAACTAATAGACAAAAGAGCTAGCGGACAGATAGCACCTGTTTGCCAGGTTTTCACCATCTATTTTTATTGCATTTTTTCTGATATTTGATTTTTTCCTTTCTTTTTTTCTTTTTCACTTTTTAGGATTTTTCTGCTTTTTTCCCTTTTTTTGATTTTTTTGATTTTTCACTTTTTTTTTTTTTTTTTAATTTTTCACTGTTTTTTATTTTTCTGATTTTTTAGACATAGAATTTCTTCAGGTGCATGCTATTGATGGGTTCTTCAATTTGATCATCATCATGTGTTGATAGCTGATATGCTCCTGACCCAAATACCGTTGTGACCACAAACGGACCTAACCAGTTTGGTTCAAACTTTCCTTCCTTTTCTCAATCTACCTAGTTGCATGGATTTTCCTTTAGCACTAGTTCTCCCACTTGAAAGATTTGTGGTTTAACCTTGTGATTATAGCTTTAGCACATTCTTTGTTGATATACCTTTAAATTATCAAAGGCATTTTGTCTTTGTTCATAAATCAATTCTAAATCTTGTAGTCTAGATACTCATTGTTCTTCATCTGGGATGAGTTCTTTTAGTGATACATGTAGAGAGGGTATCTCTACTTTGATTGGCAATATGGATTCTGATCCATATATAAGAGAGAAAGGTGTGGCACCTATTGGTGTGTGGATACTGGTGTGATAGGCCCAGAGAGCAGGGTTTAGTTGGATATGCCAATCTCTTCCAGCATCGTTCACTGTCTTTTTAAGGATTTTTCAAAATAGTTTTGTTAGATGCTTCTACCTACCCATTTCCCTATGGATAATATGGTGTGGAGAATCTATGCTAGATTTTGAACTTCTCACAGAGCTCTTGTACATCCTAGTTCTTGAATGGTCACCCATTATCAGTGATAATGGTCATTGGTATTCCATAGCGACAGATGATGTAATTCAGGATAAATGCAGCAATCTGTTTTCCTATGATATTTATGAGAGGTGTTGCTTCAATCCATTTTGTAAAATATTCTATAGCTACAAGGATGAATTTGTGTCTATTAGATGAAGAAGGATTTATCTTTCCTACCAGATCAAGACCCCATTGACAAAAAGGCCAAGATGTTGTTAAAGCATGAAGTTCTTGTGTTGGTGCATGGATCAAATTCGCATGGACTTGACATTGTTTGCATGTTCTTGCTATTTTTAAAGAATCTCATTCCATAGTCGATCAATAATAGCCCAAGTGTATGAGTTTTTTCAAAATAGTAAGACCACTTGAATGAGTGCCACAAATTTTGTTATGGACTTCATGTAAGGCCTTCTCAGATTCTTCTTATTCGAGACATTTAAAAGAGTATCGTCTAGACCTCGTTTATATAGGGTATCCGCGACGAGAGTATAATGGGAGGATTGGCAAATAAAATTTCTCTTTTGGTTTTTTGATAAGTTAGGAGGTAGGATATTTTCTTTCAGGTATGTGTAAGTTTGGCCATAGCGGGAGGAATCATGTCTAATAAGTTGACAGATGGTTTGGGAATCAAGACAATTAAAGGCGGGATGAAACAACTCTTCAACCAGGAATTCATAACATTGTTGATTTTCTTGTGTCTGTAATAGAGAAGCAAGTGTAGCCATGGCATCTGTTGCTTTATTATCATTTCTTGGAATCTATTCAAAAGTTATTTCTACAAAGTACTTCTTGATATCATCAACCATCTTTTTGTAAGGGATGAGTTTGTCATCTTTTGTTTGATAGTCATCATTGATTTGATTGATGAGGAGATAACAGTCTCCAAAGACCTGAAGTTGTTTAATGTTCCATTCTACAGCCATTTTGATACCTGTTACCAATGCTTCATACTCTGCTATATTGTTTGTGCATGGAAAGCTTAATTTGTATGCTTTCGGGATTGTATGACCTTATGGTGTGATGAATATAATTCCTACTCTTGATCTGTGTTGTGTTCCTTTATTGATGTTTTCTCTTGGACTGATATTTGGGTGATGTATTATAAGATATGGATCGAACCCTGGAATGTCTATAAATGACCAGATAAAGTTAACTTGCCACCTTTTGAAGGGTTCCAAGTATTTTTGGCTTGCTAGTTATGATAGAGAAGTTGTTGGATGTAGATCAGTTGTGCCAATGATAACTACCTTTGCTGGTTCTATTAGGATAGATGACTTTTCTTGATAAAATTCAGGTAAAGTGTCAAATCTCCCATCTTCTGGAGCCTCAAGGAGGTTTTCACCGTTAGATGCATCCTTTGTTTTTACTTTTTTCTGATCTAATGTTGCCAATAAATAGTTTTCAGCATTAGACCTGATATTATTTTCTTTATTTTCAATTTTGCGACTAGGAGATTTGGCACCCACTTCACTCAAAGATACATTAGCAGAATCCCTGGTGAAAGTTGTTGCGGGTTTGATTTCATCAAGATATAAGGATATGGCATGGTCATTAGGTAAGTTATCAATGTCAAATGTTCTTCATTTTATTAGTCCATAGGTTCTGGATAGCTTAAGGATAAAGGATCTCCAGGTTGAATAGTTTCAAAGATATTAGGGGTCATGATAGAGATCTCAGAGCTTTCAGTATGTATTTCCATGTCTAGAATGATACTCTCATCAGAATGACCTCATATAAGAAAATCTTGATCGTCCTCAGTTAATTCCATGTCAGTCGAATGTGATTCTAATTCAATTGGGCTAGTTCCTAACGTTTGTCCTACATACATGTGAACTACATCGACTACTATATCTGCTTCTTCATCCCTCTCAATTTGAAGTTGCTCTTGTTTGTTTTTCCCTGATAGCAAATATTCTCTATTTCCCTGATCTTTTAGCTACATTTGTTCTTCCATGTTTGACAAAATTGATGCAAATGATTGTTCCTTGGATTGTGTACTTGAAGATGCTACCTCTTTGTTATGTGAAATTATGATCTCTTGAGCTGATTTCAGATTATTACAACACTGCAATGGATTTGAGTCTGTTGATATTTTATTTTATGTTCATTGTATGGAAATTTTAAGCACTGATGACTTGTTGATGGAATATCTTGTATGTCCTGAATCCATGGTCTCCCCAAGTGTATATTGTATGGTAGATCCATGTCTAGAACTTGGCATGCTATGTGCTTCTACAAAGGTCCCACTATGATGGGTAATATCACCATTCCTTTAGATGAATGCTCTTCTTCATTATGTGCTTTGATTTTTATCTTTTTCTAGGGATCAACTGCATCTTTTGAATAGCCTAGAGCATAGACAAGATTCATAGAGCAAATGTTCAAGCCAGCTCCCCCATCTATTAGGAAATGTTTAACAAGCATTCTATGAATGAGGGCTTCAATTTGCAAGAGAGTGTTATGGGGATGTTGCAATGAATTAATGCTTGGATATGATGGAGATGAGCTTTGAATAGGATCCTCTGAAATAGGTTTGATGGCAATTATGGATATCCCTTGGGGAACTTCATCTTTGGATATATTCTTTGGTGATGATGCTATGGAATATTCTTGCAAGCTTTCAAGAGGTGTAGGAATAGATGCCTTTGGAGAGTTGATTTTTTTATGGGGGGATGAGCCATTGCTAGACATAGGTGTGCGATTTTGATCTTCTTTAGCCAAATCCTTTGGGGATCTCTTTAAGAGGTGCATAAACGAGCCACCTTTCTTTTGAGATGTATTTAAATACTTGTGAGGTTTTAACATAATTGGATTTTTAATTTGAACTTGTTTGATTGCTCTGATATGTTGGCTTGTTACTTGTATTTTGCTTTGGTATTCCATGTTGATATGATCTTTGGCTATTTCAAGTGTTTATGTTTCCATTTTAGAGGTTTGATTGTCTAAAAGTTGTTTTGATAAGTGATCAATGGTCAATGTCAAGGCAATAGAGTGATATGACACTAAAAGAGGATTCAAGTGTTTAAAAGTTTGCAAGTTTTTCAATCTTCGGTTTAGGAGTGCAATGATAATGATTTGATAAGAAACAAGTCAAGTAGGAACAATATATCCTATGATGTGGGACAAGATTATCTTGACCAAACGTTTTAGTTTCATGATAAAGGATGATTGATCTTGATGAGAAACTATGTTTGAGTGACCAGTTTACCAAAGAGGGTGATAATGCACTTTAGGATGTTTTAGATTTTGAACTTGTTGAGGGTAAGCACTTGAAAATCTAGAGGTGTTTATCTTCTAGAGTCTGATTTTGACAGGTGATAACTTGACCAAGTGAACCAAGGAGACAATTTAAGCATAGATTGATAGATAACAGGTGTTTATGTTTACTGCAAATTGATCAGGCAGAAATGATAAATCTAAAATAGGCATGCAGGACACAGCTCTGGACTAATAAATGTAGAGTTTCGTACGACTACATATGCAGTTTAGAATGACACAAGATATGAGTATGTACGATAAAGCAAATGTTTTCATGTAAAAAGCAGAGGCTCGTACAACACACTTTTCTGAACCATACGACAAAACAACTGACTCACACGACATAGAATGTTGTGTAGCACAACACAAAATTTTATGCAAATAGGTTCGTACGATAGAGATCCTAACTCATACGACAGATAACCAGACAGAGATAAAAAAATGTTTGTTTGGTTGAATTTTTGATAACTGAAGTTTAATGTTTTGCTTATGTCTTCTAGTTTTTAGATGTCTGATTTGTCGATTTAGGGATGAATACACAGCAAACACATGATGTGATAAATGACTCAAAGCATGCTAAAACCTAAGGAAGTTGGTTGAGAATGAAAACCTTTACTTGCAAGCTTAGGTACACACCCAATAGCTAATCAGAATACAGTTGCTGAGTCTCACGCAATGGATTCTCAACATCGTATTATCCGACTCCAAATGCTAATGGGGGCAAGCTATGGAAAGTGTCTTGGGAGAGTTACTATCTCTCTTTCACAAAGATTATCACCCTTTCAGAGGTGAATCGGGTAGCTTCTATTTTAACTGGCACTAGTAAGGGATTTGTTTGGCAGGTCAGGGTATAAACTCAATTAAGAGGTCTCCCAGCCTTGAAAACCAAGGTTTGATATACCTGAAGGTACGGAGGAGAGTTATTCCCAAGCACTATCATTGCTTTGATTTTCATCAAAAACACATTTATTTTATAGTGGGTTGGATTACTTGGCGTTAGCCATTCCCACTTAGGTCGTTCCCCTCTCACCAGCCTTAATGGCTAAGAGTTATTACTCCTTGGGAGGGCAGGCCTGCTAAAGAAATGCACTAATGAAAGCAAAAGATGAGTCTAGCTTTTTAATCACCTAAGAAAGGTGAGAGCATACTCGCCTATCATCAAAAGACACATAAGACATGATTGTTCATTTTTTAGCCCAAATTGAAGTGTGCCTAGAAAAATTTAATGAATACACAAAGTTTAGTTAAATTCATAGGCAACCTGCAAAATAAATTCGTTAGTAGTCATGATTGGTTTTTGAATTATGTCTTTGACAAGCGTATCTTCGTCAATCATCCTACAGAAAAAGGTTAGGCTGCCAAAAATCTCATAAACCAGTCAGGGTTAGTGTTAGAAAATTTCATATTAGAATCAGAAAACCCTAACATGCAGTTTATAAAAAAAATCACAGATGCAGAAACTTGTACGACATGATTTATCAGATAGTACGATAAATATTTAGACCTCTGACACAAGCCAAAACCATCTCGTACGACACAGAATTATGCTTAGTACGAGTAAAGAATTTGCAAGAAATAGACTCGTACGACACATCTTTAGACCTAGTACGAATAAAAAATTTGCAACATAGAACCTCATATGACACAGATCTATACCTAGTATGAGTCAAGATGAGGTGTTGTCCTGGGCTGAAAGGAAGTTCGTACGAGCTGAAAAGGCAACTCGTACGAATTTTAGAACCAGAGCCAGACAAAGATGAAGTTTTTTGAAGATTAAGAGGCCAAAAGTGATGATTACGGCCCCACGGTGAGCGCCAAAATGTCGTGCTCTATGAAGTGTACATGTACCTGCAACCATAATGCACTCAATAAATCATTACAAGAATGGTTAGAAGATTTAATCAAGGAAATGTAAAACCATAGCTAATCGACTTATTGCCTCCTAGTAAATGCGAGTATGAAGAATGCTCTCAGATCTGATTATGCATATTCCAGTGACTTGACATTTAGATGGAGAATTTGAATGATGAAAATGTATGATCTAGCAAGAATAGCATGATTAAGCTATATTATTTCATGATTGGTTTAGAAAATGAACTAAGATTAAGATGAAATTAAGTTAAAATTGAGCATGATAACATTGTTAAAAATGATAAACTAGAAGCTAGATGCCTATAGTAACAATGCATAAGATGAAAATGAGATGGGATCCATATTGCTCCAAAATGAGGTCTATTTATAGGATTTCCAAGGCTAGGGTTGAGGTGGCAAGAATCAATGGTCAAGATTGATCTAAAGATATCAATGGTTAAATTGGAGGAGGTTGGCAAAGGGGTTGGATTAAAGGGAACATCTGTCATCTCTATGGTGACAAGTGTCAAGAGACTTCTAGAAGGGTTTGGATGAAATGGAACACTTAGTGACAAGTGTCACAAAGCTTCTAGAAAAGGTTGGATGAAAGGGGACATGTGGGTAGGATAGAATGGGTTAGGTTTAGGAATGGTTACGTTTAGGAGTGGTAGAAGTTAGGAGAATTTGAATTTAGAAATTCAAATAATAGGAAAAGGCTAATTAATCTCAACAACTCATGAATTTGATTTGTTTTAATTAATTAGGGGATTATAAGAAATGATTTTGGATGGAGAAAATTAATTATTCAAAGGGGATTATTGAAATGAACCTATTAAATAAATCCTTAGATTTATTAATAAGTAGATGAAAGGGGAAATTTAATCAAATTATTGATAAATTCAAATAAATTGGAGATTAATTAAATAATTGCTTATTTGATTAATTATCTTTAGACCATTTGTAGGTGTATACAATTGTTGTATGTAATGTATCTGACAAACAATGAATACTATATTACCTTGCTTGAGAGTGGATCCAGCCATGATGGTGAACCACTATAAATATGTGTTATGTGTATTGTTCATTTTTTGAATCCCTAATTTTATTTTTTATTTTTTTTTATCTACTCTTAATTATTTAACAATACCTTCTTTTGCAATCGCTCTATTCATGAGTTCACGATATTCCTCTGTCTAGTGTGTCCAACCAAGCAGCTTGCAAACAACAAGCTTGCAATTTTATTCTCCAAATGACTCTATTTTAGTTGCTCCAAGTGAATCTATTGTCGCCATCTACTTGCTTCTTGCAATTTCATCTCTCATTAATTATTTTGAAATATTTTTTTGGTATTGTGTCTCCCAATGTACCATACCCATTGCCAATTGAATTGAACTAAAGGAATTTTAATGACGTCCACGAGACCAACAGTCTAAGGGACCAAGAATCACATCATAAGCCATCTTCATGATCTTCTTGTTGTCATCTCTTTGGTTATGAATATTTGTCAATAAACCAATAGTTTGGTGAATCATTGCTTCCTCAAAAAGTTGGTTTAGACAATCCTCCTTAAAGTTGTTCTCATATTGACCATATATATCCTAGTAAGCAGCACATTCAAAGATAAAGTGCCATTTAGTTTCAACAACTCCTTTACTATATACAATACACGCTCTTTCTACCCAAACTTCTTTGGGGACCATAGACCTACCTATCTCGCACCTTATATTATGAGACCTAGTTCTTAATCATGCCACTATCAATCTAGCCTTGCCCTTAATTGCCACTCGCAAGTAATCTTTTTTATCATGTTTCCATGTGGATTGAGCTCTTTAATGTAATGAGATTTTTTTGACCAATTTGCTTTGTCCACATGTGAACTTGAATTTCGATAACACAAATTTTTTTCTCATTAATATTGGGGCATTTTTGCAAGTTAATGCCTCATTTCTTCATCCACTTCTCATTTTGCTTCATCCACATCCTCTTTCTATGGACTAGATTCTCCTCAACAACCATTTTGGGCTAGTGGTAATTATCCATGTTTTCACTTTTTTTAAGATAGCTCAACAAATGAATTATTGTTGAAAGCCTCCATTGAAAACATACCCACTTCAACTAAGAGAATCTCATAAAAGATCATTGACTTTGAGGCTACTAGTGATTTGATCCAATCACTTCCATGCCAGTTGGTCACTCTCCTCCCCATCCAATCAACTCTATCTAACTATCAGCTATGGATGAGACCCACTCACCTCCTCCATCCATTTCAACCAACCTTGCTTCTCCTTGTATTTCCCTTGCTTGTGTGCGCCTAGTCCCATGTATCCCCTTTCATTAATGATTTTATTGATTATCTCTTTCCTCGGTCTTCTCACCAAATATCTTCTCTCTAACCCCAACCACTTAGCTTAATCAACCTACTTGCAATTCACGGTTGGGACTCCAAGCTTGTTGTCAACCTTTTGAATGTTGTCTTAGACACCCTCTCTTTGAATTTTCTAAAATGTAGCCTTGGATTTGCTTTTCCCCCTCATTCCATCCCCCATATTGACTTCCTCATCGAAATTAGGAATCGAAAGGAAAGCAGAGTGCAAAAAATACCTTCCAAATATTAAATTTAAAGAGGAGAAATGTAGGGATGACTTTTAATTCAACAGTCATTGAAGATGCACAATAACAGAAAAAAAAAGAGTAAACAAAAACATTTGTAATCACATAAAAACACTAGATTTCGGTGGGAGAATCCTTATGGGTAAAAAACCCACACACAAAGTAATGTCTTATTGTATTACACTAAAACAAGTTACATACAAGATACAAACTTAACACTTTGTACTAGCCTTTATTCAGGTAGCATACAACATCAGATCAATTTTGATCCACATAGATTACAGTCACCAAAATTCTGTAAATTAGCATTCAACAACCAACAGTCCCATCCAATCGATCAACTTCCAATTGACTGACTTCATCAACTAATTAATCCACTTTTGCAATCGATTGATCAACCTCTACAACCATTTCCTCAGATGATTTATAATTTTGCACAGAAAACAATTCATTTCAATTTCCTCACGGCTCAACTGTCAAACTTCTTCAATTGTCAAAAACACGGTGTGTAATCTACACTGAAGTCCAACTGCACTCTACATAATCCAACTCAGACCAATTAGTGGCATCCAACCCAACAAGTCAAATTAAGTCACACGTGGTCCCCACTAAGTCTCACGAGATATCAACAAGAGTTGCTACTTGGACAATGTCTTAGAAATCTTTTATCAATCTCCATCATCTCATCGAAATCAACTATGCCACCCACACAACTCTCCTATCTTATCGACATTCTCCTAGAAATACTTTACCAAAACACAAAGCTACACTGAAATCTACCCTTTGTTGCCAACACCAAACTCCTAGTATAACAAAATCTTCTTTGTCAGTGAAGGATAACTACTTCAGCTAATGCCTAAGGGAGACATACTGAAAAGGAATATTACATTGACAAAACTTCTCCTGTTGTGTGTAAAACATGAAAAGTATTACTCCACCTTTGGAGCTAGTCGACAACACAAAAATTTTCCACACCAAAACTATTCACTGCAGAAACCAAATGCCATCTACTCCAGATTTCAACCAGTAAGTTTGAGACACCCATTCTCAACAAGAATCTACTCTCTCCCTTCTAATGTAGCCCTAAGGCTTGCTAAACCTCCTAGGTGTAATATTCCTAAGCATGAACTTTATGCATTAAACAAGATATTGAGTAATCATGACTTAATCATCTCCAATTCAGACAAAGGTAAATCCATAGTCTAGAAAAATCTAGTATATTACCCTCTTTTAGGCTTTAGAGTTTAGTTTTATGTTATTTTCTATCATTTTCTCTATAAACTGTAGTAGGACAGATTAGTTCTTTTTCTAAAAGAAATAATATACAAAGAACTAACTTTATAATTGGAGGTTTGGCCTCAAACAACAAACTCCCACACCTTGAAGCTATCATAATGTTTCATTGAACAATTGAACTAAGTTCAACAAGGGTGCATGTTCGGGTGATAAATAATAACATTGCCTATTAAAATAATTGTTAATTATAAAAAAATAAGTTGTTAAAAGATACATAAAAAAATCACAAATTAGTATTTTTAAATTGAAAATATTTATATTTATAATCTATAGATAAATCCCCAAAAACACTAGTTCATGTTATCTTCAAATTCTTAATGGTTTAGTTGCTATTGATGTGAGAAAATGAAAATTTGACTAAAAAATATTGGATTTAATCTATTACTTTTACCAAAAAATGAGACACACTATTGTATCATTAGTGCATGTGTGTAAATTTTTAATTAGCCATAGAATAAATTTTTAAATCTTCTCTTATAATAATAGATTTCCTATAATTTTAGTATTGTATCTAATATAAAAGTTGAAATTATGCGGCTACTGCTTAATGAAAAATATGTCACATTGTCAATGGGCCCTTTGTCTACTAGTAAAGGGTTGTTAATGAGCCCATTAGGGATCAAGTCTTGTTGAGTGCAAGGCTCCGACATCAAAAAGGGATGAGGTCAGAATCATGCCCCACACATTTATTTCCTTGCTTTTTTTTGCTATAAACTAATATAAAATTCTAAATCATCCTTTGTATTTAGTTCATAATTTATATATGAAAACTTGTATTACAAAAACTTAGGAAATAAATTTAAATACAACCACATGAGACAATTCATGCTCAATTTTGTATCTTTCTACTTAAAATTTTATGGTATTAATGATACAAAGGCACATTTGACTTCACTTGAATCAATCATACAACCATTATGACTTTTGTTAAAAAGGCACCTGTGTATTTTTTTAATTTAGCATGAAAGAATTTTTAAAATCTTCTCTTATAATAATAGATTTGCTATAATTTTAGTATTGTGCATAATAGAAATGTTGAAATTATGTGGCTATTGCTTAATGAAAAATATGTCACATTGTCAATGGGCCCTTGGTCTATTAGTGAAGTTTAAAGATTCTTAATGAGCCCACTAGGGATCAAGTCTTATTGAGTGCATGACTTTGACATCAAAAAGGGATGAAGCCAGAATCATACCCTGAATGAACTTGGCAAAATGGATACCCCTTAATCCTTAGCTCTTAACCGAACAAAAAAATGGCGCATTTTATGCCTAATTCCATCTTTTTCACACATTTCTTTTCCTGCTCTCCTTTACTATAAACTAATATACTAGCAGTTGTAGGGGAAGTTCCTACAATGGGATGCCGATAGGTGAGGCGTAGGTGTGGGAATTGTTTTGCAGCGTGACAATTGTTGGCGAGATTTGTGAAACATATTTGAATGTAGAATTGAAGTAGAGAAATAAAGAAGTGAAATCTTTATTATTTTAAAATGTGTAACTGTACATAACCCAACCAATGTAATTTGTTGGTCCCAAAAATGAATTAAACCATCCACCATCCCCCATGTTGCAAACGACAACATGATGTACTGTAGCACAAAGTATTAGAATTTTTTTTTACATTGCTGTTTTTTTTGGTTTGCAACCATTGTTGACCATAATTTTGCTTATACAGAATCAAGAAAGCATAGTATTGTATTGCAACTGTGCGAAGTACATAGCCCAATCAATGTAATAAGTTGTGCCCAAATATGAAGTAAACCACCCACCAACCCCAATGCTGCCAATGACAGCATGATTTACATTATCAGAAACTATTAGAATGTTGTCATTACAATGTTGTCTTGCATGGTCTGCAACCAATGTTGATTATATTTTTTGGTCATAGACAAATAGGAAAGGATAGTATTGTGGACTGTATTAAACCCAACCATTTTGATGTGTTACCCCCATGCTAGTATTGCCAGCATGTTATACAGTCAATTCTGAAACCCATCGAGTTTTCCCATTGAGGGGAGAGAAGCATTTGTCTATACCTGCAAGGAGCCAAAACGTATGAAAAGAGTTCATAGAACCAACAATGAAATGAAATTGCAAAAACATGGAAATGGAAAAGAAGAGAAGGGGAAGATACATACAGGAGATGAATAGCAGGTGATTAGCATGACAAAGGAAACTGTGTTGAGGTTGTGTAATCTGCAATGAAGATAACAACATGAAGCAAAAGTTAGAGATAAAAAAGTGGAAGGTGCAACAGGGAGAAATGGGCTTGTTTTTTGTCTGCAACAAAATGAAGTTCTCTTGATGTCCTACATGGATGATAAGAACCAAAATGAATCAGTAATAGATGAGATGCTTTCATGCGAGAAAGGAAATAATGGAAAGAGAGGAATTAAGACCAAAAATAAGAGTGAACTGTGTTCATGGGGGAGGTGTGCATACTTGTTTTGTTACCCTGTGAATGTAAATGTATGTGAAACTATAAAAGAATTGTACAAAGAAATGAAAGCGTACCTAGAATTTTTTGAAGCAGGTATGCAACATGTTATATGTGTGGTTAATCCTACAAGGTGCAATGGTGAGAACTTGTGGAAATGTATGAAATCATAAAAATGAAATGCAATAGGCGATAGTTTGAGAGTATGATACCAGCGATGGATATTTTCGGAAGTGTTTGTTCTTTGTGTTCTCTGATAGTTTTAGCAATTGAGTTTCTTCTTTCTTCCTGGAATTGGTTGAAGGACCACCTTGCAATTTGGAGAGTCTTTCATAAGTGAAGGGTGGATTAATTGAGAGGCCTACAAGTGATTTGACTCGAGAGAGCATTGTAAATGTGAGACCCTATTTTTCTATTTTGCCAATGTCAATTTTTGCATAGTCGAGTATGAAGCCCTATGATTTGTGGATAGTAATACCCCAAGCCATTGTTAGTGGAATTTGTGTGTTGTTGCCTCTAGTAATCAGTGGAATGGGAACATATCTTGGGTTGGCATTATCCCACTATGGCCCGGTGTAATGTGGAAAGAGGACAACCACATATTTTAGCAAATATGGTGGTTTATAACCTACATCATAGACAATAATTTTAATTTGTCCCAAAGAACCATTAATAAGTCCAACTTCAATCCACAAATTGGCAATGAGCATGAGTTGTTGGTCTATAAAAAGTAGAATTTCAAATGGGAATTGTTCATCTTCATCACATTGTTTGTCTTTGTGTGTAACTATTATTGTAGGCACTCTTGCTATTGGCAAGTGCAATTGCTTTAGCATTCTAATATTGTGTGACTTTGCAACTGCATTGGTGGAAAATAAATGAATTCTTTTATCAAAGTGCCTGTTTTGATTGGTTGAAAGTGTAGAGGGTGAGTGGGGCTACAAAGTTTGCTAGTCTATTTCTAGCAGGGTTGCATTGTGTACATTTTGTAAAATAGAGTGGAACTACATTTGTGAGTCAGAGAGGCCTTGTTGGAGGAAAGAAACATCTAAGGTCATGACATCGGTGAAGGAGTGCCACAAAGCAAGTGTTGTAGAGTATGATGCATATAATGGTTTGTCCATAACTGGGGGCAATTGGTCAAGATCGCCGACTAGGATAATAGAGAGGCCTGTGAATGCCTCATGTTGTTTGGTGGGAAAAGCCTGGTGCAATTTGTTACCAGCTTTGAGGAGTAGTTGGGGGCCTAGGAAACTCATCTCATCAATCAAAATGTATTGCAAATGTTTGCATTTCTCTTGAAACATTAATAAGGAATGTCCTGTTAAAGGACATTACTCTTTAATAAGAATGCATAGGCCATCATGGATTGTTGTTACTTGAATGTTATATGCGGAGACACCTGTTGGTGCAAGCACAAGCAATGGAAATTCTTTTCGATTGTTGGAAACATTTGGCTTACTTCGTATGTGGTTAATAAGGAAAGATTTTCCAGTACCTGTTGTGCCTTGGATAATCAATCATAAAGGTGAGGCGGAAAAATTGTGTGCATTGTGGGAGCTTATAATAGCAAGTACATTTTGTTGATTCGCTGCAAGTTCATAAATATTGGGGTGAAGCGTATAAATGTTGGCAAGAAGTGGGACTGATTGAGTTTTTTTGGTCAAAATGAATTAAGGAGTAGTACTATGAAGTGATTCATCTGGTAGGGATGCATTCCAATCAAAATATAGGTCATAATCATGTCTAACAAGCATTTGAAGGGTAGTTATATCAAATGTGTTTGAAGCACCCATTTGTGAAAGGAACTCCCATTCATAAAGGTCTTGATTAGAAGATTGTGGAAGATCTTCTAAGTGTGGATCTTCATCATTTTCAGCAGTGGAATGTTCTTGAATACCATTGACATGCCATCGGATGTAATGAGTACCATGAAGGAGTTTCCAATTTGTTATAAATTCATTTTTTGATGTTCCTATGTCTACAACAATGTTGTGGAAAGGCTTGTACAATAGTAATTCACTCCAACAAAAATATTCAAATGTATTGTCATCTTCAGCGGGCAAGGATTTAAATTGTGGGTAGACATTTACAATGGCTTAAGATTTGCATTTTTGCCATTAACGTTTCTTGTGATGTTGGTTGTATGAATATTGTTGGGCTGATTGAAGTAAAGTAATGTCGGCTAAGTGTGGTGGTATTTTTATGTAAGTTGATATGTAAGAAATTGAAGCCTCACAAGGATGAGAAGAGTTTGTGACACATTGAAAGACCTTTTTTTCAACATTCAGGGAGACAAATTGGCATGTACAGGAAATTAAGGGGAGTTTCAGCAGCATATGGCAAGTTTCCTCTACACTAATGTCCCTATCAACAATAATGCCCATCATAAATCTTTGATATGCTAACAGAATTGTATCTTCCATATTTGTTGAAGCAACAATTCTTTTGAGCATGTCAGTATAGCTCTCATATTTGTGTTCTAACTTGGATGCATATTTAGAAATATATTGGAGGACTACCTTTTTTTAACAGACTGGCTGGCAATCAACATTTGCCCTCCATATTACAAGCATGGTTGGGTTGTGAACATTGAGACGATTTCCATTCCTTGCTGGTTGGAAGCATGGGTTATTATTATGGTTGATTTAAAATGATGAAATTAGTTGTTCAAGCCAAGGAGCTTTGTAACGACATTCGACAAGTGTGCCCTTTTTTTCAAGCAAGTAAACTCAGAACATTTTGTATGACGTTGAATGACATTAATTAATTCAACATAATCTATGGAAGGATCATATCTTAAAATGAGATTTGTGTTTTCTAAGCATGGATCAGAAATAAAAGGTGTGTATTTCCTATTGGAGTGCTCTACCTGACTACGTGGATTCCATGTTGTGATGTACTGGTCAAAGAAGGATTTCATTGATTCAATGCTTCTATGATCATTCCAATCAAGTTTGTCCATATTTGGTGCATTTGGCAACCATATAAACCCGTGTACATGTGTTGACCCTTAGTGCTGCCATTCATACATATACCAATGGTTCATTGTATGCAACAGATTGACAATGACTTCATGACGAAAAATCTGGAATTTGAGATGCAAGTATAATGTTATTATATGTGGGTTATTGACAAGATTGCCAATACATTGTTTTCTAGTTCGTTGCAAATTATTATGAGCAGTGTTTGGGAAAATTCTTTGGAGGTCTGGCCATTTTGTATCAACTTTTCTTAATGTGAAGAAGAGCGTGGGGGCTCCTAACTGATCTATCATTGTAGTGACGTCCCTACGACATTTGTTCCAAAATGTGTGTGTGTCACGCAATGAAGCAGCATAGTGCATGAGGTGGTTAGGCAATTCACCTGGAGGTGTGTTTTGCAAGTGTTGTCTTAGCGCGAGCATACTAGCCAGAAGGGAATCTTTCAAATTTGCCTTGATGAAAACAACAGCTGATTGTTGGGAGTGGTGCCTCATCATGAGATTGTAGATATAATATTTGAACCACACATGTTGACCAAATTTGTGGTCATGATATTTAATTAAGTGCAAAGCATATTCATGCAAATGCACATGTTTTGTTCTTTCTTGAAGTGGCAAGGACAATCCATTAGGAAACAATGTTGGAAATGCCATAGCAAACAAACCTTCTGTATTGAATTCATTGATAGGCGAGGAAATGATTTGTGGCCAAGGAATGTGATTATTATTGTTAGGATCTAGTTGTAGCATTGTCCTAATTGAATCTAGTTCAAGCATCAAGCATGGAAGCCTAGGAATAAATGAGGAAGTGTTTTCCACTTCATCTTCATAATGGGTAGGTGGGGTTGCATCTTCATTATGCTCTATAATTTGTTCTTCAGTTGTTTGAAGTTTATGTAACAAATCAGAAACATCAGTACTTGTTTCAGGCAATAATTGAACTACACCAACATCAATGACTACATCTATATAATATTGGTCATGGTGGATTTTGTAATTCAATGCATCCATGACATGGTATCTATTAACATAGAAGTCATAACTTTTGCCTTCTAAATTATTTCTTTGGATAATTAGGATTTCCAAATGCTTTAATTTGCATGGCAAGCAAATATCAATTTCTAGAATGTCCTGAGGGAAATTAATTGTGTGCCTTGTATATTAGTTGTTAGGCCCAATATGGAAATCTAATGTACTGAGAGGGGAGGGGTGAATCAGTACTTCAAATCCTTTTTCCAACAATATCTTTATTGTTATGCATAAACCACAAATTGTTGTAACATAACATAAAGCTAAAAAAAAAAAATAACAATCATACATGATTCATTCCATAACACATATATTTTGGTTACACAGAAACTCTTGGTTAGAGAGAAAAACTGTGGTGGGGATGGCACCCACAACTTCACTACTACAATAATAAAGGTTGCTCAGTTAGAGCTACATGTTTAGCTATTTCTGATAGCTTGCCCTGTTAGGAGTATCAAGATCATTAGATCTACCTTGCTAAAGGATTTTACAACACTTAAACTAAATGTTGCACCTGGTTAAAGGCTTTACAATTTATAGAATTTGTTAGATTCTTTTGCCCTGTTAAAGGTTTCTCTTACAACTTTTAAATATTACAATAAAATCTTTACAAATATCTGCAACTTTACATCTAGAATGTTATAGCAGATTCTATGTACTTAAAATGAGATTACCTTGCTTATAGCATACCTCGGTAACCCATAGAGTAACTCGGTAAACCCTTTTGTTTACTCTGTTCTTTGACTATTCTCTGAAATCCTTCTCGGTGACCTTTGTGTCTCTGTAACAGTCATAACACTTAGTGCTTTCTTATGTATCACACATGTCTTGCTTCATACAACTCTACATCTCTCTTTGTCACACTTTTATCCTTAATCAATGCTATATAAATAGATCTCTTATGTAGGTGATTTGATTCATTGCTTCGATCTTACAAACATGATTTATTGAATGAATAACTATACAAAATATTTCATTGGTTAGATGACCTCAAAATCATACACAATCTTTAAGTGCAATTTCCAATGTGATAACAGTTCTATGTTCCTCGATCTTGTAACAGGTTTCCACATGTGTGTCTAGGTTCAATGAATCTGGTAACACGTTTCACTCGGTGTATCATTATTTATGCTTGGTAGACATGGAATGTTACTCGGTAGACAACTCGGTGAATACTGGGCTCTGTGAATACTTTCTTCTATAACCAACTATTTTGTGCATACCGACTGAATGTTTTGGTAGTAGTAACCAACTAGAGTATATAGAATGACTTTGGATATAAAACTAATGGCAACTATAATAAGTAGTAACAATCTCCCCTTTTGACATTAGTTGAGATGTTTGATAAAACTACTTTCAAAGTCATAGCTCAAAAAATCTATATACTTACAAAATTTTGACAAAACTGATAGTATATACTTTTGTCAATGAAATAGTATATTTAAATATACTCCCCTTATCAATATATTGTATAAAACTTTGATTTTGCATTCTCAGTGATCAATATTCTGTACTTAGTTCTATTTGATGATCACTGCTCGGTGTACTGGTCGGTTCACTGCTCTTCTGGTCAAAATTAACTATGCATATGCTCTGTTCTGCTTGGTATACTCCCCATGTATACTACATTTCCCTGTATACTTTGATATGATACTCACTCTCCCTTTTTGACAAACATCAAAACTTAGTTACCATTCGATGGTGGCAACTGGTCAAAAATGGATTTATACTTTGTCTGAGCATTGGTGAGAGCGACAGAGAGGGCATCCTTAACACTGTCCATGAGTGAATTATGAGCTGTAATGTCAGCTAACAGTGAAATGAGTCCATCTAAGGTGCTTCCCTCTTGTTGGGTGGATAGGGATGTAGCTTTGTTGATCTGTTCTTGGACGGAGGAAAGATGAGGAAGGAATAATGTTTGAAGTGTCATTATGTCCATCCTTATCTTGTGTTCTTCATTCCTGAGTTCCAATTGTTGAGCCATGAGCTTTTGTAACTGTGTATAAAAATTCTGAATGGAATTTGGCTCAGTGGTCAACTTATTTGAAAGATTGGTGATCTCTTTCTCAATCACTTCAATTTTATTCCTGATATCTTTAATGAATAAAGAAAATGTATAGAGTTTCTGAAATAAATAAAGAATGTGCTTGAGTTGAGGGGTCAACTCAGCAATAAATTTGACTAGTTTAACTTTGCCAATAGCAATAGCTTTCTGTACCTCTTCAATCACTTTTGTAGTGAGCTCCTTGTCTTTTAACTTGCTCAAATATTTAGATGCATCTACTCCAAATGTCTCTATCTTGGTTAGGAGTTCATCCAGTTGAATGTGGATGGTTGCATCTTTTGTTACTGTTGCTTTAGGTAGCATATCTGTTAAGAGTGCTTTCACCTTCTGAAGTACTTTATTTTTCTTTTGAATAGCCATTTGCTTCTCTTGTTCGGCTTTGGCTTTGCATAGTTCACCGAATTCAATGAGTGCTTGCCCTTTTAATTTGGATATATCAACATTGGGCAACACTATTGGTTTTGACAAATCTAATTTGAAACTATGCTTTTTCATTTTCTTTTCTTTACCTTTCATTGGTTGAACTAAAACAATGGCTTGTGAGGCTTGTTGACCCTCGGTAGGTTGCTCGGTAGAGGCAACACTTTGGTCGGTTTCTTTGCCTCTGTAGTGTCCTTTGGTGTCTCTGAGCTTGGTATCTTGGTTGTAAAATTTTCAATGCTAGAGGGAGCTTGAGAGGTCTATTCTTGAGAAGTACCTTCTCCTGTTGTAGACTTGTGACCTTCGGTGCCTTATTTTGTATCCTGAGGGACCTCGGTTGAGATAGGTTGATTGACCAAACGATAGGGATGAACTTGCTCCAAAACTGATTCATTGGATACAAGTTGGGCATAAGCATTCCCTTCTATCATTTCCTATTCGGGTGCCTCGGTATCCATGATATCCTCATCTACTTGTATAGTATCAGCAGGGTCTTGCTCGGTGATATCAGGATCTTGCTCGGTGAATTCAACTATTTCAACTTCAGCTTGCTCACCATCATTCTTGTTTCGAAAGATTTCCTGCCATTTTTCTTTGGTCTCATTCTCTACATCCAAGTAAAGGCCATTCATCAATTTCAAGGCTCTTTGCTTGACTAGGAATTTTGTCTGGCAGTTTTTTAGATGTTCGGTGATCTCATCTACCGACATGTCTGGGAAAAGATGTACTAGACTTCTTTCTCTCATCTATTTCTCTAAGTCCATTGCATACTTCCACCTGTTGTCAATATGTAAATATAATTCATTTGGCAGTGACTTAGATACTTCCAATGGGACCAAACGGAATTTCAATAGTGTGCAAATGACAGCTTCTTCTATTTGTCTCTTTTCATCAACAGATCTGGATTCATACTTAACATAACTGAATGCTCCAAATCAACCATATTGCTTCAGATTAGCACAAAAATTTTCAACACTATGTACATTTACCTTCTTGCTCTTGACAATCTGAAATTTACTTGCATCTTCAGATTCGGTGTCACTAGACTCTTTTGCCAAAATGAGTCTCTGAGTAGATTTCTTGTAAGTTTTTGTTACCTTGGGTGCGGCAACATTCTTTGGTTTCTTACTCGGTGATGCTACAGATGCTCTTGTGTTATTTTACTTTGCTAGAGGAGTCGATGATACCTTTGATGTATCATGTTTCTTTCTTTTCAAAACTTTCCCTTTAGGCAATTCAGTGCTCAGTGTTATAGTTGCCTCTTGGGCTTCAGATTCCTCTTCGGTAATGGCTACAGTGCCCTTGATAGGTGTGGAGGAAGAACCTTCTCCAAATTTCTCTGTTAATGCCTTTATCATCTTTGTTGCCTTCCTTGTAGCCTTGGGTACTACAATGCTCATTTTTACTTTTTCCTTCACTTCTTCATATGTTCCATACCTCAACTCGGTAGCATGCCTTGGTAATGTAAGAAAAGCATCTATCTGCTATTGTGTGATGTCAAAATCAATCTCATAACCCATAGGTGGCAAAGATTGATTTCTCGGTTCCACAGCATTAACATAGCAGTAATTAGTGTCAACTTCAAAACATATGTCATCCTTGTATTTCTCCACTAGCTTGGGTGGAATCTGGTACCTATTATGCATCCTTTCCTGAAACTTGCTAAAGTAATCATCCATAATATAATTAAAGTTATCACCTAGCTTCTTGATGAAGTCATTGATTTGATGGGTGATTGGTCAGTGTAGTTCCCAAACAACTTTACCGACTGATAGAAAGAATTTCTCAAAATAGAAAAACATGCATATTAACAATGATCCAAACTTTAGTGTATTAGCCGAATTGTTCTTCTTTGGCTTCCTTATGGTATTGAGATTCCCAAACAGTTTTTTCAACAATACCTCACATAAATCAATTTCCATGCCTTTCTTTACAATTTTATATGCTAAGTCTACTGCTGCATAGGGTACACTGTTTTCCCTTGCTGATTGGAAGACACAATAACCTATTACTCTAATGGCAAACTTTAGTTCTGCATCAGTGACATTGTTCAATTTCAGTCCCGTGCAATCAGATTCTACTCCGGTTAAACTGATCAATTCCTTCTATGATATCATTTTCTGAGCTCGGTCTTGATCATAAATAGGATAATGGGTGATCAAATGAATGATTTCCTTGGTGATCTTAAATGGTTGCTCTTCTAGCCACATGAAGTCATCATGAACTCTTCTCAGAACAAACTTGACCCACTAGGGTTTGAAGACATGGGGATAGGTTAGGGCTTCAGTCAATCCCTTGATCTTAATGTGCTCATACTTGCTATCCATTTTACCATTGGTGCACAATTCATCATATGTGTCGTTGATCTCAACATGACCTAGTTCTTCAACTCGACATTTAGTAAAGAATCTCACATCCTCAACTAATAAAACTCTATCCGAAATGAGTGAAAATGCAGTTTTGTCATTCGGTTCAAATTCAATTTTGGGAGTTAAAGAGTATTTTAGTGAGGGCTTTTCGATGTTCTCAACAACAACGGGATTCTAGATCGTAGGTGCCATTGTAGATTTCAGATAAAAATTAACAAAAGATCCTTAGGGTTTGAATATTTTCAAACGGTAGACGCTTCACACTTAGCAAATGTAAAATAGATAATCACACCTGATATGATAGGTAAACCAGCTTAACAATGCATTGAGATTGATGTAAATACCTTTGAATTTGCTTCGAAGGAGGTTTGATTGCCTTTGATTCGCTTTTCTCTACTTTCTTGAAAACTTGGTGAGTGAAAAATGACTGTGCAATAGCTTTAAGTATTCATTATACCTTATCGGGCTCTATGCAAGTTAGGTCAAAAACATTAAATGCACTCGGTTCCACTAAACCTTCTTTCCTTTTTTTTTGCGCTTTAACCAAGTAGCCAAACTTCCTTCATTTACCGACTTGACAGGGTTCCTGTATAGTGCTCCAAAAGACTTTGATAGAATTTAAAACTTATTAATACATCTTGGTTATACAGATTTTGAATTAAGTACATAATAAAATAGGAACTGTTAAGATCTGACCTTTGAGATAATACAGTCCCTTCATACCTTTACCGATTAATTTGGAATAGGTGCACCTAACTCGGTAGGTAAGGTGCTTTCTTCATTTGACACAATTTCCTTCTTTTTCCAAATCATTTGTAATTTGCCTTTTATTTCTTTAGTGTCTCCTCTAGGTTGATCTCTGCAATCTCTAGCCAAGTGTCCAATTTTGTGACAATGAAAACATGTCATACCAGGATTTTTCCATGATCTTCGGTTGTTCATTCTAAACCTTATAAAGCAGTTGGCACTTATATGTCCATATCTTCCACAACATTCACACCATATCCTTGTATTGTAATCCCATGGTACTGCAAAATACTATTGGTAAGGATCTGTGTGAGTTCGGTAGTCTCTAGTATTTGCTCGGTGTGTAGACCACATATAGTTCTTATGCTTAAGCCAACACTTCCGGTACTATGTCCATATCTATTGCAGTTTTTACAAAACCCTTCGAATTTTGCCTTCTTATAATTGCTAGTAGACTTTGTCCTACATTGGTTAGATATGTGACCATATTTATTGCAATTGTGACAATAACCATTAGACCTAGTGACATTCGGTTGCTTACCTTTTCTGATTTGGCATATGTTAGTAGTGTGACCTTATTTTCCACAGTAGTTGCAAACAAGCTTCTTTCCTTTGATATTCTTCTTATTTCCAGCTTGCTTTGATGATTCTCCTCTCTCGGTTGTATGAATTCCCTTCTCAGTAGAGTCTTTTCCTTTGTAACCGAGTCCTGCATCTTTGTTGGGTCTTCTTGTATTCAGTTCTTCATCCAACATCTGTGATGCTTCATAACTCCTTTTTAGTGTTTCCTTGGATTTCTTTTTTGTTTCAAGTTCATTGGTCAACCTTGATACTTCAAGTTTCAATGCCTGATTCTCATCATCTTTCAAATTTGCTTCATGATGTGCATAGCCCAATTGATCTGACAAATTTTGTTGAATCCCAATCAACCTTGTGATTTCACCATTCTTTTCAGATACTAATGCTTCAAGCTATTGTTTTTCTCTTTCTAGATCTCTTGCTTTATCCTCAGTTGTCCTTAGTGCATCAAGATTCTTAGTCATCTATGTGCTGAAATGTTCATGTCCTCTTTTCATTGCTTTTAACTTATCAGCCAATGCTTTGTTTTTTTCTTTCAATACTCCAATCATTTCTTCAGTCTCTTCAAATATATTGTTCTCAGATGATGTTTCAATTTGTTCCACTAACTCTTGAGAGTGCTACAAATCATCAGATAATCTTCTTCTAACTTTCAATGATTTTTGCATTTGTCTTTGCATGTCTGCAATCACTTGATTAGCATGATCCAACTCTTCTTCCAGATACACAATTCTTTGAGATTGTTTATAGCCTTCCATTGATAATATCTTTCTCTTTAGGTTGTTAAACCTTTTTCCAAGTTTCAATCTCTGATACCAATTGTTAGGCCCAATATGGAAAGTTAATGTACTAAGAGGGGAGGGGTGAATCAGTACTTCAAATCCTTTTTCCAACAATATCTTTACTATTATGCATAAACCAAAAATTGTTGTAACATAACATAAAGCTAAAACAAATAAATAACAATCATACATGATTCACTCCATAACACATATATTTTGGTTACGCAGAAACTCTTGGTTAGAGAGAAAAACTGTGGTGGGGATGGCACCCACAACTTCACCACTGCAATAATAAAGGTTGCTCAATTAGAGCTATATGTTTAGCTATTTCTAATAGCTCACCCTGTTAGGAGTATCAAGATCGTTAGATCTACCTTGCTAAAGGATTTTACAACACTTAAACTAAATGTTGCACCTGGTTAAAGGCTTTACAATTTATAGACTTTGTTAGAGTCTTTCACCCTATTAAAGGTTTCTCTTACAACTTCTAAATATTACAATAAAATCTTTACAGATATCTGCAACTTTACATCTAGAATGTTATAGCAGATTCTATGTGCTCAAAATGAGATTACCTTACTTATAGCATACCTCGGTAACCCATAGAATAACTTGGTAAACCCTTCTGTTTACTCTATTCTTTGACTGCTCTCTGAAATCCTTCTCGGTGACCTCTATGTCTCTGTAACAGTCATAACACTCAGTGCTTTCTTATGTATCACACATGTCTTGCTTCATACACCTCTATATCTCTCTTTGTCACCCGTTTATCCTTAACCCATGCTGTATAAATAGATCTCTTATGTCAGTGATCCGATTCATTGCTTCGATCTTACAAACATGATTTATCGAATGAATAACTATACAAAATATTTCATTGGTTAGATGACCTCAAAATCATACACAATCTTTAAGTGCAATTTCCAATGTGATAACGGTTCTATGTTCCTCGATCTTGTAACATGTTTCCACATGTGTGTCTAGGCTCAATGAATCTGGTAACACATTTTACTCGGTGTATCATTATTTCTGGTTGGTAGACATGGAATGTTACTCGGTAGACAGCTCGGTGAATACTAGGCTCTATGAATACTTTCTTCTATAACTGACTATTCTGTGCATACTGACTGAATGTTTTGGTAGTAGTAACTGACTAGAGTATATAGAATGACTTTGGATATAAAACTAATGGCAACTATAATAAGTAGTTATTAGTCATGGTGGATTTTTTAATTCAATGCATCCATGACATGGTATCTATTAACATAGAAGTCATAACTTTTGCCTTCTAAATTAGTTCTTTAGATAATTAGGATTTCCAAATGCTTTAATTTGCATGGCAAGGAAATGTCAATTTCTAGAATGTCCTGAGGGAAATTATTTGTGTGCCCTGTATATTAGTATTGACCCCCCCTTGCATGACTAACTTGTAAAACATGAGCAACTCTTGCTACATGAGAATTTCCTATACCTGGGAAAGACACTTCAAAATGAAAGGTTGCTCACCTGGGTCCATATTGTTTGCAGAGGAGAAACGGTGAACGCCTTTTTTAGCAAAACACCTCATGAAAATCATTTCATGCTTTGCAGCTTTAAAAAGCATGTTGACATAGCTTTCTTTAACAAACAGTACATGTTTGTGGGAGGCCCAAGTTGTCTATCTATTTTTGGAATGTAGATAATGTGTGTTGAAAGGAAGGAGTGTGTGAGATGTGTTGGGGAGCATTGCCAGGTGTTTGCAGAATATTATTTGGCTGATGAAGATTTGATGGCAATTGCGATAATGTCTAGAAGGTAGCAGTAGGTGCTTGATTGGCACACTATTTTAGCTATCATGTTGGAGATTACCTCTTTATGCTTCGCATAGTAAAGCCTATTTGATTCATTCTTCTTGGCTTTGTGTAGATCAGGTTGTTGTGTGGAAGGCGTAGCATCATAAAATTGTGACCTTGCTATTTTTGACCACATTTGGGTCTTCGCATTGCCAGATGAATCCCTAAGCCTGATTGGTGTTGGCATTTTTGATGTTTATGTTGTGATTGTCATTGATGGACACACACTTGTATTGAGATCTCCTTTATATGTATGAGTTAGAGCACAACCAGTATCTGTTCGAACCGGTATGTTGTATTATAGTCTTTAGACTTTTGGTGTTTTGCAGAATGTGTTTCTCGGTCTGAAGCGGCATGTTGACCCCAAGTGGTTCATGGATCCCAAGTGGTATGAGGGATTAAAGTGGCATAACACATTTTTACCAGTCTTCATTTTTGTCAAACCGGCAATCGGCATTTTATATGAACCGGTAATACTTTGTGATGAGTTACCAACCGGCATTTTGTGATGAGTTACCATCTATCGATTGTTTGATGGTGCCGATACCTAAACGGTGCTTTTTGTGTGGTGGTAACAAGTATGTCCAAGTTCATTGAACCTAGGAAATTGTTATGTAATCCTATTGGACCAACATGAAATCAGATTCCTTTATAAGGACACCATGTCTAGGGTTTTAGGTTGTTGATGTGGTTGTAGCAAAAGTTTATGTTGTTGCTAGGGTTTAATGTGGTTGAGGAGTTGGAGAGAATATGAATGTGTAGAAGACTAAAGTAATGTTGGAGTGCATTAGGAATGAGCTATCAAGGATCTAACAAAGTAGTATGTGCTACTAGCTAGATCAAACACTTCTTGATTACTCACATCTTTGACAAGTCTGTAGCCCTTAACCGGGTAGGCCCAAAAGCCTTTTGTAAATCCTCTAACAAGGTGGTTCACATCTGTGGATCTAAAATCCTCTAGCAAGGTAGTCTTTAATCGGACTTATCTCCTAACAGAGATTGAGATTCCTAACAGGATCTGTTTTGGTAAAGAACATTGTAAGACCTTAACTGGTCTGGTTCCTATTCTGCAGATAGTTACTTGTGAGTTCCATCTCACCGTGGTTTTTCCCATTTGAGTTTCCATGTCAAAATCTCTTGTGTTATGGTGGTTTTGCTTATGTAGGTGAATGCATTATTAGCCATTTGGTTTGCATGTGTGTTAACCGGTTTATCTACTAAACTATTTTATCGGTTTACTATTAGTCTTGCAAAGTGTTTAAGTGCAGAGATTTTTGGCATACTAATTCACCCCCCCCCCCTCTTATTATTCATCAATTGGTATCAGAGCCTCCCTTTCTATAAGTTTAACCACTTGGAAAGAGATATGGGGGAATACTCTATAAGGGAACTTACACATTGGCTCACTTAGTCTGAGCAAGCCCATGATGATCTTATGGTCAAATACAAGGCATCTCAAGCAAAAAGGAGAGAACATGCTGAAAAGCTAATGGAGCTATCTAAAAATAGTTCTTCAAATGAAGCAAACATGGAAGCCCTAATTGCAGAAGTAAATAAGTTGAATGAATCAAACTCCAACCTGAGAAAGGAATTGGAAGGACTGACTATCTGGATGTGTCAAGAGCTTGAGAACCAGAGGAAAGCTGAAGATGTGGTGAAAGAAAGAGATCATGAGATCTCCAAGCTGAAACAACAAATCAGTGCCCTAACTGCTCAACTCCATGCAAGCAAAGTGGAAAAGGAAGACATGCAAGGAGAACTGAACATTGCCATCTCTGAGAATGAAAACCTATTGGAAACAAATGCTGCTATTTCCAAAGAACTCTCTGAGTCAAAGGAAATACTTTCTAAGTTCAACAAGAGTACTATCAAGCTAGAGCAAAAGCTTGAATCTGCCAAACCGGTCAAGAATACCAATGGACTTGGTTATTCTGGTCATGAGAAAGGTGAGACCTCTGGTACAAATGTTGGAATGTCAAAGAAACAACTGGCATCAAAGGATAAAGGTAATCAAAATTTTAAACCTGTTTGCTTCAACTGTCTTAAAGAAGGACATACTACAAATGTGTGTAGGAGTAAGGCTTACAACAATTTTCCTTATTTCCTAAATGATAAGCCTAGATCCTATAGATTCAATGGTAACTGTTATGCATGCAACAAGTATGGGCATAGAGCATCTGAATGCAGGTCAGTTATGAAAAACATTGATAGATATCCTTAGAGGACACAAGGAGCTGGTCTTGAACCTTTTGTGAACCGGAATCACAACCGGTTTAATGTCTTCAATCATCAGCAAAGAAGCGGTGGCTATCAAGCAGCAACCGGATGTAGAGAAAACTGAATGGTCTATCATGGTCATGGTCACACTGCTGCAACATGCAAAAGGAAGAATGGAAACATGAATAATGGACCTTGGAGAGCACCTGGATTGGTCTGCTATCACTACAACAAACCGGGTCACATTGCCAGATTTTGTAGATCAAGAAAGAACATATTTGATGATATACCAGTCACTCCAGAAGGAAACATTGATGTTGACATTGTTCAAGCGGACATGAACAAAACCTGGAAGAAGAAACCAGTGGTGTTACAAGAGGAACCGATTTCTGCACATAGTGTGGAAATCACAGAACCGGCAAACTAAGCTTCAGAAAAAGCTAAGGGGGTGCAAACGGCAAAATGTTTTGAACCCTCGATTTACACTGATAAAAGACCTTAACCGGTATGTGATACCTGTCGTTTGGCAGAAGACCAGAAATGGTAAAAAGGAAAATTAGGGTTTATGCCCTAATGGAGGAGCATTAATGATGGTAGGTGAGGAATATGCTTAAAACCATTTTTCAAATCATTTCTCACTATCATTTTTCTAGTGAAGAAATTTTTAAGGCGATTTGAGCTGAGATTTCGAGAAATTGAGAAATTGTGAAGGAGATTCAAATTCAAATTGCAAACAGTCAAGTGGAGAACACAAAGCGGTGATTCAGCAACCGATGGAGTGTGAAGTGAAGGAGAATCTGCAAGCCCTAAATTCACGTGTTTCAAAAGGTATTTCTCGAGTTCTAAAAATTTCTATCATGGCTTCCACCTCTCATACCAGTTCTAGTTCATCTGTCGATTCTACAAGTTTTATTCAATGAAAGTCTAAGTATAATGCCCTATCACAAGTTCCAGTTGGTGTGATAGTAGAAGAGGGAATTTTTAACTACATAGATTGCAAGATTGAAGACCTAGGGTCTCTAGCTATCCACTCCCAGTTACGTTTCTTTTGTGGAAAGGATAAGAAGATCAAACCAGAGTATAATATTTTGGAGAAGAAGAAGCTCCACAATGTTGTTTACTTCCTAGAGGATTTCACAGAGGATCATATAAGGATCATTCTGAGTAGAATCCATGGTGACAAGATGTACCTAGAAAGAACACATGATATCACACCGCAGGCAATTCATACAGTCACCAGTTTCTACAACACAGGGGAAGTGCCAGCCCTAAGGACGGTAAGCAAAACTAAAATGTCCAAGCTCACTGGTTCAATGAGTGACTCACGAGGCATGACAGTCACTTCTATCAAGGATGATCTGGTTAAGTATGCCTGCATGGTGATAGGCTACCAGACATTCTCTGCCAGCAGAATTAATTCTATATCTGTTGTAGCGATAAATGCCACTTACCGGATGATAAAGGAGGATGCATCATTTGACCTGTGCACCAGTATGCAGAGACAACTCATGTTGAATCTGAAGTCAATCAAACAGGATAATGCACTAAGGTTCAAGTTTGGACAACTACTGGTTGGGTTGTTCTTCTATTTCCAAGGCTACTTTCTAGGAGTAGGAGATGTCTAGTGGTCTGTTGACCAACTGGTGACCAAGCAAATCAAGGAAAGCATTCAAGCAATTAGAACCAGTTACCCTGATGTTTTGAACAAGTATTTTGATGAGTTCAGACAGAAAATGAGCCAAAGAATGAGGATATTGGGTGACATCGTCAAGAAATATGAAGGTGATATATGTTTCACTATCCAAGTGGATAAATGCATAATGGAGGCTGTTGAGACCAGACAGGAAGAACTGGAGCCAATGGGCTATGAGGTGATGTACGATATGTTGGAAGGGTATGCCTCTACCCTTATTGCCTCACCTCTTGACCCTAAGGCAAAGAGGACCGGAACCTATCTGGAAAGGGTTACACTGGTCGAGAAACCCTCTCCAAAGAAAGGAAAAGAACCTGTAGTGAAGAAGGAAAAGGCAGTGCCTGCAACGTCAACACCAGTTACAACAAAAAGTCCAAAAGTGACCAAACAGTCACCGACCAAGAAGAAACCAGAAGCAGCACTGGCTAAAGTCTTCGAGAGGAAAAGGAAGACAAAAATCAATACACCAGACTTAGAGGAAACTGTGTCTGAGGAGCAGCCCAAGAAGGCGAGACAGACAAGAAAGAAGACAAAGAATGAACCTGCATCATCTGCACCGGTAAATATTGATATCTCCTCCTATAAACCTTTGACACATTATCAAAGAACAATAAAAAATATTAGGAGAAAATTGCTACATGATTTAATTGAGTATTTTGATGACTTTAATGATGATGAAAAGGAAGTGGTTGAAAAGGAAATAATTCAGTATTTATGTGTTAATGACCGGTCACCTTCAGAAATTAGATCTGAAACACCAGATTCTTTGTATAAGTCCTTAGACAATAAATGGTGCATTGCCATAGAGCAGGAACATGAAATGCGAGAAAAAGTTTTTGTTGAACATTTTCCTGATGTATCAAACTCGAAACTGTTTGATGTAATGAACAAATACAAAGGTCTTTTCTTCATGAGAAGAAGAAGACTCCTATTACTGGAAGGGAAGGGTAAGGAAGTGCTCAAGGATACACACACTCGTGCTCTACAAGCTATGAAGATGCATCGAGTGGTTGAAGCCAGCCGGCAAGCTGAGAAAGAACCAGTTATATCCAAACCGGACGAAGTACTTGATGATGAAGGAAATATGGTTGATGAACTGGTCGACACTATTGATGTCGATGCCCTGGACGTAGAAGATGTTACTCAGGAAACACCATCTGAGGCATCAAGATAGGAGCAACAGGATGAACAGGTTGATAAGCAAGTCGAGGACAGACAGGAAGTGACAAAGAAATAGGTCGAGCAGAAGAAAAAGAATGAAGAGGAGAAGAAGAAAAAGGATGAAGAAGAGAAGACAAAAAAGGATGAAGAAGAGAAGAAGAAAAAGGATGAAGAAGAGAAGAAGAAGAAAGATGAAGAGGAGAAGAAGAAGAAGGATGAAGAAGAGAAAAAGAAGCAAGAAGATGAAAAGAAAAAGAAAGAAGAGGAAGACAAGGAAGCTGAGAAGAAGAAGAAGGAAGAGGAAGAAAAAGAAGAGGAGAAGAGGAGAGAAGCAGAGAAAAGGAAGAAGGAAGAGGAGGATAAAGAAGAGGAGAAAAGGAAAGAAGCAAACAAGAAAAAAGCAGAGGAGGATAAGGAAGCAGAGAAGAGGAGATAAATGGAGAAGAAGAAAATGGAAGAGGACAAGGCAAGAGAAGTGAAAAAGAGCACCCAGATGGAGACTCTGAAGGCAACCGGGAGTCAAGCAAAACTAGCTGATCTCACCAGTCCTATCGATCTCCAGTCTGCAAGTGAAACAGAGCTGATGCAGAGCATCAAGGTTGCTCAAGAGCACCTTGAAATTATTCGAAGGAAGAAGGAGCAGGATGTAATTCAAGTGGTTGTGGACACTCTTACCAGTTTGATACTCGGTACAAATCTTCCCAACACCGATTCATCACTAGCTAAACTTAAGCTCTTATGCACAGTAGTGGATGATCAGGTGCAGAGCCTAGAAGAGGCAGCAGAGGCAAATGTCAAGAAGGAGCATCAAAAATCTCTTAATATAGCTCTGGTGAAGAAGTTGAATGAGCTCTGGTCTGAATTGAAGAAAGAACAAAAGGATATAAGGGACACTCTAGATGAGGGGAATCTACTACTCAACAAGATCTGCCAACCCCATCTGTTCTATGATGATGTGCTAGCTCAGAAGCAAAAGCTTCAAATAGACTTGTAATCCTACATGAGCACATTCAAGCCCCCTTATGATTCCTTTACAACTTATGGGCAAACCGTTCATCGATTTCACATCCAGTCAGTAAAACTGGAGCAAGAGATCAGCACCCGGTCTAGAGATTTATAGGAGCTACAACTAGTTCTACTCCCACGATTATAAATTCTTCAGAAGTTCTATCTAAACCTGGATGCCTTAATAGTTACATAGGAGATGAGCACAATTGATGCCATGGAAGAATAGGTCTCCCAGATGCAGATAGAAAAAGAAGTAGCCACCTCCCTACTTGAGTCCTGGTCTTTGTCGATGAAACAATTCTTGCAGGACTTTAAATCTGTTTTTGACAAGTATTATTCCTTATTGTCATAAACTTTTATTACTTTAATATCAAATGAAAACAGGGTTGTTCAATTGTACTTTGTCATTGTTGGCAAAGGGGGAGAAGAATTCTATTTGGGAGAAGTATCTGGTAATCAAAATTTTGATATATGCTCTGAATATCTCAATGTTTATGCTTTATATGTAAAAGTGTTATACATTGTATTGTTAAAGGGATAGTGTATATGCTTAGGGGGAGCAATTTTGCTAATGGCATGATTTTGTTGTAAAACACTTACATGTCAAAATTTTATTTTCCTAAGTGTTGCCATCAATGCCAAAGGGGGAGATTGTTGGCATTTTTTATGTTTATGTTGTGATTGTCATTGATGGACACACATTTGCATTGAGATCTCCTTTATATGTATGAGTTAGAGCACAACCGGTCTCTATTCCAACCGGTATGTTGTATTATAGTCTTTAGACTTTTGGTGTTTTGCAGAATGTGTTTCCCGGTCTGAAGCAGCATGTTGACCCCAAGCGGTTCATGGATCCCAAGCGATACGAGGGATTAAAGCGATATAAAACATTTTTACTAGTCTTCATTTTTGTCAAACCAGCAACCAACATTTTATATGAACCGGTAATACTCTATGATGAGTTACCAACCGGCATTTTGTGATGAGTTACCATCCACCGATTGTTTGACGGTGCTCACACCTAAACGGTGCTTTTTGTGTCATGGTACCAAGTATGTCTAGGTTCATTGAACCTAGGAAATTGTTATGTAATCCTATTGGACCGACATGAAATCAGATTCCTTTATAAGGACACCATGTCTAGGGTTTTAGGTTGTTGATGTGGTTGTAGAAAAAGTTTATGTTGTTGCTAGGGTTTAAGGTGGTTGAGGAGTTGGAGAGAATATGAATGTGTATAAGACTGAAGTAATGCTGGAGTGCATTAGGAACGAGCTATCCAGGATCTAACCGAGCAATCTATGCTACTAGCTAGATCAAATACTTGTTGATTACTCACATCTTTGACAAGTCTGTAGCCCTTAACCGGGTAGGCCCAAAAGCCTTTTGTAAATCCTCTAACAAGGTGGTTCACATCTGTGGATCTAAAATCCTCTTGCAAGGTAGTCTTTAATCAGACTTATCTCCTAACAGAGATTGAGATTCCTAATAGGATCTGTTCTGGTAAAGAACATTGTAAGACCTTAACCGATCTGACCTTAACCAGTCTATTTCCTATTCTGTAGATAGTTACTTGTGAGTTTCATCTCACCGTTGTTTTTCCCATTTGGGTTTCCATGTCAAAATCTCTTGTGTTATGGTGTTTTTGCTTCTGTGGGTGAATGCATTATTAGCCATTTGGTTTGCATGTGTGTTAACTGGTTTGTTTGCTAAACTATTTTATCGGTTTACTATTAGTCTTGCAAAGTGTTGAAGTGCAAATATTTTTGGCATACTAATTCACCCCCCCCCCCCTCTTAGTATTCATCAATTGGAGACCTGAGACACCCGAGACATGCTCATACCACCTGAAACTTGCATTTTCTTGCACCCCGCATTGCCTGCTCTCACTTCTTGTCCTGAATTAGGGAAAGACAGGGGCGTGGCACCCCTATTCCCACTAGGAAAGGGGAGTAGCGCCCCTATCCTTGCCCTATTTTGGGACCCCCTTGACTTATTCTTGCAATGGGCTTGTCAATTGCGAGCAGAAAAAAGTTTTCCTATGTCAGCCTAAGTCGGAAAATCAATTAAAAACCCTAATTGGCAAGTATATAAGGAGCATTTTCCCCTCCTATTTGCATAATTTCAACAAGTTAGTCAGTATAAGAGATTATAAGGTGAAATTACCAAGTGGCATGACCATCAAGCATTCAAGAATTCAAGCATCCATTCAAGCATTGAGCATTCCAAGTCTCCTAGGTCAACATTCAAGACATTCAATTCCACATATCCTTTCAAACAACTCTATCCACATTTCAATTACATCCTATCTTGAGGTTAATCCTACTTCAGACATTTCCTTTCATTTACTTGCAAGTATTTTTCATCATTTGGTTAATTCCAAACTGCGGTTTGACTTGAAGGCAAACCCCCAATCCCAACAACATTTCCTCTCTTTTATATGTGTAGGTTGCAGGTGCTTAGCTGTAATTGTGGGTTTACACTTTATTTTAGAGACAAAAAAAACCCTTTTCAATGTGCGGATTTTTTGGAGGACCAAGTACACTTTCAACCGAATCCTGGCAACTTTCGCTCAAATTTGCAGGGGAGATTCGTCTTGACATTTTATTGCTAATTCTAGGTGCACAACTTCATCCCGCGTCTCTATCTCAAGATATAATCATTTCTTTGTCATCTTCATTCTTAGATTCAATTCACTTAATTCAACTTGTCTATTTTAAAAGAGGGTTACTTTACTTTCCAAATCATTGTCAATTCATTTAGCATTCAATCTCTCTCCATTGAGATTGGATCTAGTGAATTCAACCCCCCTCTTTTAAATGTAATGTGTGTGAGAAGTTGAAGGGAATCCTTTGTAAAACTTTCACTCCTTTCTTGAGGAGGGTAAATCTTTCCACTTGATCCCCTCTCATCACTTTTCATCGACATTACATTTTGGTGAACCTGACGTCTTACATGCTTTACATTACAAATTATTGCATATTTTTTATTTACAAGTTTAATTTCCTTACAAAACTTAGTGGTTAATTTATTCAAACCCCTAGTTGTCAAAATTGAACTCGTGTTTTGCAAAAATTGTTATCTATTGTCTTAGATCTGAAAATTACATTTCTTATCAAATTCAATTCTTTCATTGTCTTCTTCAATTTGCAAATCAAATTTACAAAATTAAGTAGTTGATTGTCAAAACCCTAATTTTCAAAAATCAACTTGAATTTGTGCAAACATTGGATTCACGTTTAATTTTCAGATTTAGGACTATTTTCAGACTTGTCTTCTTGCCTAAAATTCAAATTTTCAATTTCCCTCCTTTTTCCAAAATTCAAAATTTCAAAATTCAGTGGTTAGGCCCTAAAACCCTAATTTTCAAATTTACTTGGATTTTGTGCAAAATTTCAATCAATTTCAATCAATTTCAGTTTTCTAAATATTATTCAAGGTTACCCTATCCATTAGGTTTGACCTTTTTCAAATTTGCAATTCAATTTCTTATATTTTTCAAAACCCTAATAGGGTCCTATTTTGACATTCAAACCTTATTTTTGCCTATCTAGAGATCGTAAAATTAACCATTTTTGGGGGGTTAGCTCTAAAATCATCATACCTTTCATCCCTAAAAAATCTTTGAAAATTTGAACGGACCAGGTTTACTTTCAACCTGATCCTCGGTTTTTTTTCCAAAATTTCAAGAGACTATTATGACTTTATTTAAGTGCTTAAATCCAAAAAATTGGCTGACTTTGTTGAATTTTGATCCTCTAAAATTAAAAATACTTCCTAATTTCAACATCACAACTTTCACATAAACATTTAAAATTAAGTGGTTAATTATAATCTGCCCTGATTTTAAACATCTAAATTTTGTCAAAATTAAGTGGTATCCCATTGGCCCTAATTTTGTTGGCAATTGGAGGAATTAATTATGTGTTGCATTGATGTTTTGTCATTGATGGCAACACCGGTTGTTTTGGTTGTTTATCAATTTTCGGTAGATTCTGGTAGAGCGGTTGGATTATGATATTGATCTGGTATGCTTCAGTTTGTGGAATTGGTTTGGATCTGTAATTTAGATGTGTATCACGATCAGTTGGTTCAAGATTCGATGAATCAAGAGCTATCATTTGTTCTAGTAAGCCTTTTGGTCACCAGTAAGGGTTCTACCGGTAGAGTTATCTTGTTCATGTTCCTATTGATCGATGATGTTGGATTTGGGTCCGGACCTAATGCTATCTTATTTGGCTAGGTTATGGATCAGTTTATGTAACGTGTTGGTGGATGATCTCAATGTGTTTCATGTTGGATCTATTGATTGGATTATGTTGTTTCGGTCTTAGGATGACTTGGTTGATCATTGGATTGCAGGTTTATGTTATGAATTTATTATATAATCTTTTGGTGGCCAACCTAATTGTTTAGGTCTCGGGTCAGTATAAATATGATGTAAGATCTCTTTATAGATCATGGGCATATGGGTTTTTTGGATATAGGATTATCTGTGTGCAAATAAGGTTGTAATCATATGGAGAGGTTTTGGTTGATCATAGGTGATCGAATTGGGTTAGTAAAAGAGAATTAAGACCTCTGGTACTGAACTTAACCAGAACTGTATTCAGGCATAGGAGATGTTATTCTTGCAGTTCATTCTTCTTTTCAGATTGTTGTCTGGATTTATTTTGTAGTCGGTGAGGCTCCTTTTGTGATGAGTAGTGTGCTCTAGGTTGTTGAACTTCTTGCATGTGCATGCCCCTCTTTATGTAATCACATGCTTACTACAGAAGTATTATCTAACTGTGAGTAGGCTTCCCACCGTGATTTTTTCCTTTACCAAGTTTTCCACATATAAATATTAGTGTTATCTTTTGTGGATGGTTGGTAATTTTTCTATGGATTATATTTGTGTTTAACTGTTATATCTGTTATTTTGGTATTTGGTTTATGTATTCCAGTAACAAGGTTTTAATGCTTAAAGTTCTATAATCTATTAAGAACTGATTCATCCCCCCCCCTCCTCTCAATTGTTCACTGGTTATCTGAGTTGTCTAATAATTGGTATCAAAGCTTGGTCTTCTTTGTAGAAGCTTAACCACTTGAGGAAGATCCTATGGCATCTAACAGTTCAAGTTCATCAAGTTCATCTGCAGCTATTTTTTGGAGAGAAATTCCTAGGCTTGATGGAACAAATTATAGAGTATGGAAGATTCGGATGGAGACTCATCTGAGATGTCTTGGCAAGGATATTTGGGAGATCACTGAGAAAAGGATATATACCTCATAATCTGGCATCTGGCAATCCTCCTCCGGTAGGCTTGGATAAGGACATTGAAAATGATTGTAGAGCTAGAGAAGCCCTTTTGTGTACACTTTTTGGTCAACAAATTATGGGACTAACTAACAAATCAACTGTAAAGGCTATATGGGATAAATTGGAGACTCTTAATGAAGGTGGCCCTATTGTTAAAATTGCTAAACTTGATGGTTATCAGGTGAGATATGAGAACCTAAAAACTGGAAGAAGATGAAAGGATTACTACTTTTATGGAGAGAGCTAATGAAATTGTTCTAGGAATTCAATGTTGTGGTGGATCTCTGAGTGAAGATGAAATAGTGTCTAATGTTTTGAGAGATTTACCACTGACTTATAAGATGAAGGTTGTTGTAATTAATGAGTTGAGAACAATGGCAAACACCTCTGTTAATAGGGATACCTTGGTTGGGAAGTTATCATCTTTTGAGCTTGAGGAATTTGGTTCTTCTGGAGTTGCAAATTTAAATCTGCTTTTCATGCATCTACGTCATCTACTAGCAAGAGTGATTGGAAAGCCTTATATGCTAAGGAATTGGAGGAAATGAAGAAAGAAGATGAAGAGTTTGAGCAACTTGAAGCCTTATTTACTAGAAGAGTACCTAAAGGTCCGAGAAGAAGTAAGTATGAAAGAAAATCACCTTTTAAATGTTTTGCATGTAATAAGATAGGTCATTTTGCATCTAGATATCCTAAAAGGAATTCAAGATTTGAGGAAAGAGCTAGAAGATCTTTTAGGCCTAACCATGATTATCAGAACAAGCATAAGTATAAGAGGAACAAAGCCAAATCATGCTACTATGCGGACAAGGAAGGTGTGACTGATTCTAATGATGAACCGACACAAGATTCGGCTAGTGGATCCGACAATGGAAAGGAATTGGTATTCTTGGCTATCAAGGAAGATGATCTGGTACCTGAAGAAAAGGCCCTTGCTGCTAAAGTTGAAGACATGGATGAATGGGTAATAGACAGTGGATGTTCACATCATATGACTAGAGATAAAAGGAAGTTTCTATCTTTGCAAGAATTTGATGGTGGTCTGGTTAGATTTGGAGATGACAAAGCATGCATGATAAAGGGAAGAGGAACTATATCATTGGATGGTAAGCATGATACTGATAATGTTTATTATGTTGAAGTTTTAAGGCATAATATTTTGAGTGTAGGATAGTTGGTGGATAAGGGATTTCAGTTACAGTTCAAGGATGGAAAATGCAAGATTATCAATAGATCTAGATTGGAGATTGCAACCGGTACTCAAACTAAAGGCAACATCTTTCATTTGAACTTTGGTGAGAAGACATGTTTGATTGCACAAATTGATGAGAGTTGGCTATGGCATGAGGTTTTGTCATGTGAATTTTGATTGCATTGTAAAGATCAGTTCTACTAAGGCAGTTAGAGATATACCTAAGATTGTGAAGCCCTATAATCCAGTATGTAAGGAATGTCAAATGGGAAAGCAAGTCAGAACTTCTTCTAAGAGTATACAAGACAAATCTAATGATGTTCTTGATCTTATTCATGCTGATATGTGTGGTCCTGCTAGAACCAAGAGTTTTCAAGGTGAGATATTTTATGCTAATTATCAATGACTATTCTAGAATGATGTGGGTTACTTTTCTAAAGGAGAAATCTAAAGCATTCAAAAAGTTTAAAATATTTAAAGCTAAAGTTGAGATAGAGACATGATTGAAGATTAAATGCTTAAGGTCTGATCAAGGTGGAGAATTCACATCCGGTGAATTTAACAGTTATTGTGAAAAGAATGGGATAAGGAAACATATATTTGCACCCCTGACACCTCAATAGGAATGGAGTTGTGGAAAGGAAGAACAAAACTATCTTGGATACAGCTAGAACTATGATGATGGAAGCTAATCTGCCTCATATCTACTAGAGAGAAGTTGTGAGCATGATAGTATAAACATTCAATAGAGTTCATATCAAAGGAGACATCGGTAAGACACCTTATGAGTTATGGTTTGGTCATACACCTATAGTTAAGTATTTCAGAATCTTTGGTAGTAAATGCTATATCAAAAGAGATGATTTCATTGGAAAGTTTGATCTTAGATGTGATGAAGGAATATTTCTTTGTTATTCTAATGAAAGCAAATCATATAGATGTTATAACAAAAGATTGCAGATAATTGTGGAGAGCACTAATGTCAAGGTGGATGAGCTTAACAGAAGTCAAATCAGAACATATGAGAGAGAACCGACATAGGAAATGATCATAACTGAACCAGTAGCACCTACACCAAAACATAATGTTGAACCAGTTACTCCAACAGAATCAAAAAATTCAACAGTAACTGAAGATCGGAGCAGAGGAACAGAAAATCAAAAGACTCCTAAGTATGTTAGGTTAAATCATTCAGAAGATTAGATCATTGGAGACAAGAATAAAAGAGTGATGACAAGAAAAAGGTTGGCAGTTGATGAGGTATGTTTAATTTCTCAAATTGAACCGGCATTAGTAATTGAAGCATGTAAAGATGAATGTTGGATGAAAGCTATGGAAGAGGAATTAGATCATATAAAAAATAATAATACATGGACTTTAGTTCCCTGACCTAAAAATAAGAATGTTATTGGGACTAAATGGGTTTTTAAGAATAAATTGAATGAAGATGGACAAGTTGTGAGGAATAAGGCTAGATTAAGGAAAGTTGTATATGGATTGAAACAAGCCCCTAGAGCTTGGTATGCAAGATTGGATAAATATCTTTTGAAGATTGGTTTCACTAAAGGTAATGCTGACAGTAATTTATATTATAAGATCACTGATGATGACATATTGACTGTTGAAGTCTTTGTTGATGATATCATTTTTTGAGGTGAGGATAAGTTATGTATGGAATTATCTGATAATATGAAGAATGAATTTGAGATGTCTATGATTAGTGAGATGAATTTTTTCTTAGGTTTTTAGATTACTCAAACTGATAAAGGTATTTTCATCTATCAAACTAAGTATGCTAGGGAGTTGTTGAAGAAATTTGGTATGGAAAATTCTAAACCGGTTGGTACACCTATGGTTACAAGTGAGAAATTGACTAAGATAGATGCATCAACACCAGTAAATCCTACATGGTACAAGTCTATGATTGGAGGTTTGTTATATCTGATTCAGACTAGACCAAATATAATGAATGCAGTTTGTATTGTATCAAGATATCAAAGTGATCCTAGAGAGAATCATAAGAGTACGGTGAAAAGGATTTTCAGGTTTTTGCAAGGAACAACTGAATATGGTTTGTGGTATCCTAAAAATGATGACTTTACACTATGTTCATATACATATACAGATTGGGTTGGAGATGTTGATGACTAGAAGAGCACATCTAGTGGAGCTTTCTTTCTTGGAAAGAAACTTGTTTCATGGATTAGCAAGAAGAAGTCATGTACCTCTTTATCTACTGTTGAATCTGAGTATGTTGTTGCTGCTACTAACTATACACAAGTTCTATGGATGAAGCAAATATTGAAGGATATAAGGGTGGACTGTAATGAACCAGTAGTTATTCATTGTGATAAATCTGCTGCTATTGACATATCAAAGAGTCTGGTATTTCATTCTAAGACTAAGTCCATATCTATCAAGTATAACTTTTTGAAGGAGAAGGTGGAAGCAAATGAATTCAAACTGGTTTATGTGAACACTAAAGAGTAGATTGCAGATATCTTCAGTAAACCTTTTCTTAAGGAATCATTTGAGTACTTTAGAGATATATTAGGGGTTACTTCTCCTCTAATAGAGACCTGAGTGATGTTGATTGACATCAGTCCGACATGCATTTACAGAGCTACTATTCATTTTCGGATTGATGTGTTGATGCTACTACTCAGGGGGAGTAGTTAGTTGTGTGGTTCAGTGGATTTATGATTTTTCTTTGATGTCAAAGGGGGAGAGATATGTGTGAAAAATTGAGCTTAACAAAATATCAGTCAAAGCGGAGAGATCAAATCTTAACAGGATTCATAGGGGGATTTTGTTAACTTCATTGTAATACCATCTTATGGGTGATTGTTGGTTGTCTTCCTTTGGGGGAGACTTGTTTGGCATTTCTGGGCAACTGGATGTTTTTCACATCTAGTGTTGCCATCAATGCCAAAGGGGGAGATTGTTGGAAATTGGAGGAATTGATTATGTTGCAGTGATGTTTTGTCATTGATGGCAACACCGACTATTTTGGTTGTTTACTGGTTTCTGGTAGGTTCCAGTAGAGGGGTCGGATTATGATATTGATCTAGTATGCTCTGGTATGGATCGGTTCATGGAATTGGTTTGGATCTATCATTTAGATGTGTATCATGATCAGTTGGTTCGAGATTTGATGACTTGGGAGCTATCATTTGTTCTAGTAAGCCTTTTGGTCGCCAATAAGGGTTCTACCGATAGAGCTTTGTTAAAGATATTTTGATGCACATGATAAGTGGTGTTGGCGTGACTTCTAGATGGATTTCGAGATGCTAGTGGTTATCTTGTTCATGTTCCTATTGATCGGTGGTGTTGGATTTGGGTCCGGACCTAATGCTATCTTATTCAACTAGGTTATGGACCGCTTTTTGTAACTTGTTGGTGGATGATCCCGATGTGTTTCGGGTTGGATCTATTGATTGGATTATATTGTTTCGGTCTTAGGATGACATGGTTAATCATTGGATTGTAGGTTTATGTTATGAATTTATTGTATATATTTTAGTGGTCGACCTAATTATTTAGGTCTCAGGTTCGTATAATTATGATGTAAGATCTCTTTGTAGATCATGGGCATATGGGTTTTTGGGATATAGGATTATCTATGTGCGAATAAGATTGTAATCATATGCAAAGGTTTTGGTCGATCACAGGTGATCGAACTAGGTTGGTGAAAGAGGTTTAAGACCTCTGGTACTAAACTTAACTAGAACTATATTCAGGCATAGGGGATGTTATTCTTGCAGTTCCTTCTTCTTTTCAGATTGTTGTCTGGATTTATTTTGTAGTCAGTGATTCTCCTTTTGTGTTGAGTAGTGTGCTCTAGGTTGTTGGCCTTCCTGCATGTGCAGGCCCCTCTTTATGTAATCACATACTTACTGCAGAAGTATTATCTGATTGTGGGTAGGCTTCCCAACATGGTTTTTCCTTTTACTAGGTTTTCCACGTATAAATCTTGGTGTTATCTTTTGTGGATGGTTGGTAATTTTTTTGTGGATTATATTTGTGCTTAATTTTTATATCTACTATTTCGTTATTTGGTTTATGTATTCTAGTAACAAGGTTTTAATGCTTAAAGTTCTATAATCTATTAACAACTGATTCACCCCCCCCCCCTCTCAGTTGTTCACCGGTTATCTGAGTTGTCTAACAAATTTTAAATTTTAATTTCTTTTCATTCATCATAAATTATCTTGGACATTGTGCCATTTTCTCTTTCCACAAAGTTCAAATTGTATAATTATCATTTTTTTAAATTATTTAATTTTGTAAACTTTGTTCCCAAAATTCAAAATTCAAATTTTCCATCTAGTGCATGTGTTTTACCACTATTAGTCCTACCTATACTATCCCCGTTAGATGAAGCATGAGAATTAGTCATGCCTATAAAGAGTTGTGCTAAAAACTTAGGTTATTGCAACCTTCTACACAAATCAATCATTTCATTCCTTTGACCACTTCAATGACTAGCATTCCTACTTTCACTTCAAACATCATGGCTACATCAACTCAAAATGTCATACCTACAACCATTAGTCATGGGGGAAATCCCTCTTCCTCAACCAATCCTCCATCTTTATCTATGCCTTCAATGAGTATTCATATTGTCTCTCAACCAATCAATATGACACAAGGGGGCAATTCATCCAATCATTCTATCCCTCCTTTTAGTGTCCCATTTCCTACTCAATCATCACCTATGCCTACTTACCATAGTGTTCCACCACCCTATTCTCAATCAATGCCTTCTTTCAATAACATCACACCACCTTCTCAATCAAACATGTCTAACATAAATTATTCAACCGAAGCAACCATTATTAACCTTGCTCAAATTGTGTCATCATTGAAACAACAAATTGCTTCTATGAGTCAATCCAAGTTTAGTATGCCCACATTTGATGTTGCAAGCCCACTTCCTCTTGATATTGATAGATTCATCCATCCTAAACATGTTGAAGTCTCTCAATTGGAACTCTATAATGGAAAAGGTGATCCTTTAACACATGTCAATGTTGGCATATGTGCCAAGTTTGATGGCATGATGATATTGTATGTTGTCATTGATGTCAATATGCTGAAGTATGAACCAGTATATTAAAGTAAGCAAACTGGCAAGGGAACCGGTATATGTGAAAAAGTGAAGCAGTATGTTTGTTCAAAGTGAATCGGTATGTTGGAATGTGAACTGGTATATGGAAATTTTTATATTGGGGTTTCATTTGGTATGACTACCGGTTCGTAGTCTCAGCTTTAGGGTTTCCGGTTGATGCATTTCAAGTCTGTGTGATTCGACTGATGACATCCTGTGATGGGTTAGCATTGAAATGAAGATCAGATCATGTTGCCACATCATCCTTGTGCACATGAAGGATTTCCTTGAGGATATTGCATGGAGATTGATCCTATCTACCTTGAGAATGTGCGTAGTCTCTGTAAACAGTGGAGAGCGCGTGATGGGTTATCAGCTTCCTAAAGCGGCAAAGAATGAATGATGGAGAACATCTTGAGATGTGTTCAAGATTGTTTTACACTATGCAAAGTGTTTGAACGGTCAAGATTGGACTGATTGTATTGATAACCTAAATGTTTAGGGTTTAGGGTTTAGGGTTTATGCTACCAACCTATCTGTTTCCTATAAGGTCGATGATGATTTGCATTGTGAAGTTGTTGGCAAATGTTATGTGTGTATCCAAGTGAAGGGATACTTGATTCTTTCCAAACCAGAGAAGTGTGTTGTTACCTACAAAGTGTGATTGTAGAATTAAAGGAGCTAAATTGGATCTGCCTTGGCATTGAGTGTTGTTATTAGATCACTGTATTACCTGTTGACTTCTAACCATTTCAGCAGTTGGAAAATCCCTTAACTAGGTAGCTTTAATAGGCTTTGTGTAAATCCTTTAACAGGTTGACTCAATTCAATGAGTTCTTCAAATCCTTTTGCGAGGTAGCCATTAGCAGGGTTCTAACCTTTAACCAGGTATTTAGCCATCCCTTAACTAGGTGATCCCTAGTAGGATCGGTTCCTAGCAGAACCTATTGTAAAGTCCTTAACCGGATTAGGCTCATAACAAAGCGGACTTCAGAAGAGTTCAAAGAACAACTTGTGGGTATTCATCCCCACCGTGGTTCTTCCCAATTGGGTTTCCACGTGAAAAATCAGTATGTCATGTGTGATGCTTTTTCATGTGATGATTAGTGTTTTCTGTTAAGTGGTAATGCATGTTGATCTAGTGGTCTTTATATTTCTGATGTATTACTTTTTTATGCATATGGGTGAAGTGGAAAGGAGAGATTAGGTTGTGAGAAGATCTAAGTGTTACCGGTTTGTGTGTTTCACAGTCTCACTGTGTTTTATCGATAGTGCCCTGTTTTAGATCGGTGATCCTGTTTACCTGTTAGTGCAGTCTTTGTAGTCAAACTGGTTTGGGAGATATTTTGTCTATACTGATTCACACCCCCCCCCCCCCCCCCCGCCCCCACTCTCAGTATCTGTTGAGTACTTACTATTCATCATTATTCATCAATCAAAACATTCCAATCCTTGTGTACTGACTTTGCTTATGATCAAAGATTGTTTTCCAAATTGTTTACTAGAACATTAAGAGATAAGGCTTTACAATGGTATTTCTCTTTGCCTTCTTATTCTATTACATCTTTTCAACAATTAGCAAATGCTTTTATTCAACAATTTCAAAACAACACAAGTCCTAAAATCACTTTCACTAATTTAATGCATTGTAATCAAGGTGTTAAAGAAAAAGTGACTAATTTCATTGGTAGATATAAGCACTTGTGTTCTCAAATTTCTTTTCTAGTGCCTGATAATGATATTCAAAGAATTTTCATTTCTAATTTGCAAAAAGACATTACAGACAAAATTCTCCTTTCTGAGTTTACTTCCTTTCCGTAGTTCTGCGCAACACTCCACAATTATCAACTGACTGTGAGTCAACTGGAACAATCTTCTCTTATGGCTCCAAGTGATAAGGGTGAGAGTGCTCAACAGCCATTTGCAAAGTTCAAATCAAATAAAGGCTTCATAAAACTTAATGACACCATCAACAACAATGATGTGAATGCTACAACAGGTGTGCCTCCTATTTTTAAATTTTTCAAAAGAGAAAGACAAATTACTCCTTTGAATGAATCCTTGCATAGCATCATGTCTCAGTTGTTACAAAGAAATGTTATCAAACTCCCTCCAATAAAACCAGTTGACCCTTCTTAGGTAGCATCACCTTACTTTGATAATAATTTTTTTTGTCAGTTTCATTGTCAACCTGGTCATGATACTGAGAAATTTTATGCATTAAAAAGTAAGATTCAAGACCTGATTGATAATAATACTATATTTGTGGCAAGTGTGAATGATAAGGGAAACAAATCAATAGCTCCTCCTAATCAAAATCTTGAGATTTTTACTGATCCTTTACCCTCTCATACCTCTAACGTGATTGAAAATGAACATACCTCTTTCTCTCCCTTTGATTTCACTACCACGGCTTCAAATTTAGTGAATATGATAGTGAAACAAGAAACGCCTAAGGATCAATGCATCACATTTAACCCTAGTGAGACCATTAGAGCACCTGATGGCCCTTTATACATCGTTGCTAAAATCTAAGACAAACCTTGTCACCGTGTTCTTATTGATCCCTCTTGCATGGTTAATGTCACCATTGAAGAATATCTCTATATTTTACATTTGCATAAAGCAATCTATGATGATACTAATGTGGTTGTTAAATTATTTGATGGATTTTATTGTCCTACTATTGGTTCTATCACACTCCCTATTGATGTTCACACTAAATCTATAGATGTCAACTTTGTTATCATTCCTTCATTTGAACAATTTTGTGTGAAGTTAGGTTACCCTTGGCCATCTTCCATGAAGGCTATTGCCTCTCCAATCCACAAGTGATTGAAATTTCCCCACAATGGAGAAATCATAATTGTTAACCATATCATATTTCGACCAACCGAAAGAAGCCCAGGTGTTCCTATTGATTACTTTTGGCCTCAACAATTTCAATCTCTTCCAACAAGAAGTGATGCTCTCTTTCAATCTTATCAGAAATGGTAGAAAGATATGATCGTATCCTTAATCCAACCTAGAACTCCAACATTTGATTGATGACTAATGATGAATAGTAAGTACTCAACAGATACTGAGAGGGGGGGTGAATCAGTATAGACAAAATCTCTCCCAAACCACTTTGACTACAAAGACTGCACTAACAGGTAAACAGGATCACTGATCTAAAACAAGGCACTACCGGTAAAACATAGTGAGACTATGAAACACACAAACCGGTAACACTTAGATCTTCTCACAACCTAATCTCTCCTTTCCACTTCACCCATATGCATAAACAAGTAATACATCAGAAATATAAAGACCACTGGATCAACATGCATTACCACTTAATAGAAAACACTAATCATCACATGAAAAAGCATCACACATGACACACTGATTTTTCATGTGCAAACCCAATTGAGAAAAACCACAGTGGAGATGAATACCCACAAGCTATTCTTTGAACTCTTTTGAAGTCCACTCTATTAGGAGCCTAATCCAGTTAAGGACTTTACAATAGGTTCTTCTAGGAACCGATCCTGGTAGGGATCACCCAGTTAAGGGATGGCTAAATACACAGTTAAAGGTTAGAACCCTGCTAAAGGTTACCTCGCAAGAGGATTTGAAGAACTCATTGAATTGAGTCACCCTGTTAAAGGATTTACACAAAGCCTGTTAAAGCTACCCAGTTAAGGGATTTTCCAACTGCTGAAATGGTTAGAAGTCAACAAGTAATACACTGATCTGATAACAACACTCAATGCCAAGGCAGATCTACTTTAGCTCCTTTACTTCTGCAATCACACTTTGCAGGTAACAAAACACTTCTCCGGTCTGGCAAGAATCAAGTATCCCTTCACTTGGATACACACATAACATTTGCCAACAACCTCACAATGAAAATCATCATTGACCTTATAGGAAACAGATAGGTCGGTAGCATAAACCCTAGACCCTAAACATTTAGGTTATCAAGACAATCGGTCCAATCCTAACCGTTCAAACACTTTGCATAGTGTAAAACAATCTTGAACACATCTCAAGACGTTCTCCATCGTTCGTTCTTTGCCAATTCAAGAAGCTGATAACCCATCATGTGCTCTCCATCGTTTACAGAGACTACGTACATTCTCGAGGTAGATAGGATCAACCTCCATGCAAGATCCTTAAGGAATTCCTTCACATGCACAAGGCTGACGTGGCAACATGATCTGATCTTCATTTCAATGCTAACCTGTCACAGGATGTCATCGGTCGAGTCACACAGACTTAAAATGCACCAACCGAAAACTCTGAAGCTGAGACTACCAACCGGTAGTCATACCAAATGAAACCCCAATATAAAACTTTTCATGTACCGGTTCACATTCCAACATACCGGTTCACTTTGAACAAACATACCGCTTCACTTTTTCACATATACCGGTTCACATCATCATATCGGTTCCCTTGCCAGTTTGCTTACTTTAATATATTGGTTCATACTTCAACATATTGACATCAATGACAACATACAATGTCATCCCGCACATATGCCAATAATCTCCCCCTTTGGTATTGATGGCAATATACAAAGATATCTCTTCCCTTCACATCTTCTCCCCAATACTGCAGATATCTTCTCCACTTCACATCTTCTCCCCCTTTGACAACAATGCCAAAGTGGAGGCACAAAGAAACTATGTTCCACTATGTTGCTCCCCCTGAGGAGTAGCATCCTTGTACACACCAATCCTGAAAAGATTTGACAATGCAATACCTGATTGATGTGGAGCACATACCTTTAGTTCACCTCTTGAAGGGATAGCACCCCTAATTCACCTCTTAAATAGATAAATGTAGCCTTCGGTAGAGGCTTGGTGAAAATGTCTTCTAACTGCTCCTTACTGGAAACATGTTCCAATACAACCTCTTTGTTCTGAACTTTCTCCCTCAGGAAATGATACTTGAGCTCGAAGTGCTTGGTTCTACCATGCAATACCAGATTCTTAGAAATATTAATTGCACTTGTGTTGTCACAAAATATACTCACCGATTCAAATACAGGGACTTTGAAACCACTTAATACATGCTTCATCCAAATTGTCTAAGTGAGGTTCATAAATGCTGCTACATATTCTACTTTTGTTGTAGACTGAGAGATACAACTCTACTTCTTACTCATCCATGAAACTAGTCTACCACCAAGAAAGAATGCACCATCGGTTGTGCTTTTTTTGTCGTCCACATTACCAGCCCAATCGGCATCGGTAAACACTTTGAGATTGAAATCATTATTGTATGGATACCACAATCCATAGTCAATAGTTCCCTTCAGATATCTAAGAATTCGCTTGATTGCTACCAAGTGAGATTCTCTTGGACTTTTCTGGAAACATGCAGTAATGCCCACTGCATGTGCAATGTCCGGTCTGTTGTGTACTACATAGTGCAACTTACCAATCATTGATCGGTATTCCTTCTCATTCACCAATGCTGAGTCATCTTCTTTTGACAATTTACAACCAGTCACCATTGGTGTACCAACTGGTTTTCTATCTTCCATGCCAAAGGTCTTCAACACCTCTTTGACATACTTGGACTGAGTGATAAAGATACCATCTTTCATTTGTTGAACCTGTAGTCCAATGAAGAACTTAATTTCTCTGATTAATGACATTTCAAATTCCTTCTTCATCTCATCTGCAAATGCATGACTCATCTTGTCATCTCCACCAAAAATTATGTCACCAACAAACACTTCACAGATCAAGATCTAATCTCCTTCTGACTTCAAATACATATTTCTATCTTCACTTGTTCTTTCAAATCCAATCTTTACAAGATGTAAGTGTAAGTGTTCATACCATTCTCTAGGTGCTTGCTTCAATCCATACAAGGCTTTATGTAGCCTACACACCATGTCACTATCTTCTGATAGGGCAAATCCATCTGGTTGCTCTATATACACCTCCTCTTCAAGTATTCCATTCAGGAATACTGATTTTACATCCATTTGATACACTTTGAATCCCTTGAAGGCTGCATATGCAAGAAGCATTCGAACTCCTTCCAATTTAGCTACTGGAGCAAAGGTTTCTCCATAGTCTTCTCCTTCTTCTTGAGCATATCCCTTACAAACCAGTCTGGCTTTGTTTCTTACCATTGTGCCATCTTCATTCAGCTTGTTTCTAAAAACCCATTTGGTGCCAATAACATTTTTATGCTCAGGTCTAGGTACCAAGGACCATGTACCATTCTTTTCTATCTGGTCAAGTTCCTCTTCCATAGCCTTGATCCAGTCTTTATCTTTATGTTCCTCTTTAAATGTTTTAGGCTCAAATTTAGAGATCATGCAAGAGTTTTCTCTGACCTTTCTTCTTGTAAGAATTCCTGCATACTTATCTCCTATGGTCTACTTTGGATCATGATTCAACTTTACATACCTAGGAATGATCTTAGTTGTTTCCTCTTGCTTTTCTTCTTCATCCTCATCTTCATCAGCATCAACATCTGCTGGTGTAGGAGCACTGTTACTGGTACTAGGTTTTTTTGTAACCGGTTCCCAGAAGGTTGCAACCGGTTCATCTACCACTTGCTCACTATTAGTTTCCTCAAGTTTCTCAGAGGTTACGCACATTCTCGAGGTAGATAGGATCAATCTCCATGCAAGATCCTCAAGGAAATCCTTCACGTGCACAAGGATGATGTGGCAACACGATCTGATCTTCATTTCAATGCTAACCCATCACAGGATGTCATCGGTCGAATCACACAGACTTGAAATGCATCAACTGGAAACCCTGAAGCTAAGACTACCAACCGGTAGTCATACCAAATGAAACCCTGATATAAAACTTTCCATATACTGGTTCACATTCCAACATACTGGTTCACTTTGAACAAACATACCACTTCACTTTTTCACATATACCAGTTCACATCATGATACCAGTTCCCTTGCCAGTTTGCTTACTTTAATATACCGGTTCATAATTCAGCATATTGACATCATTGACAACATACAATATCATCATGTCATCAAACTCTGCACATATGCCAACATTGATATCCCCACTATTCTTGAAGATGAAGTTCTTCCTCTAATGGATAGAACTAATCTTCCTCCTAAGGAAGATTTCCAACCTATTGCTATGGATAAAACTACGCCTTCTCTTAAGAATAACAATAATATCCCTCCTATCCTAAGGTTAGACCTGTACCTCCTCCTCATGATGGACCTGGTCTTTTTCCTACACCAAACATTCCTCCTTTATATCATGTACAATTTCGCCTCCTTGCTCTTATAGACAGAAGAGACTTGCCTCTCCTCTTGTTCAACCTAAGAGACCTCAACCAAACCATCCAACTACCAAAGATGAGAACATTCCTCTTTCAATAAATATTTATCCTTCAACAAACATTCCTCATCCAATAAATATTCGTCTTTCTTCTCAGCCTTCTGCTAAGACTCAATGGAATTGTTGTGTGAGAGATCGCCGACGAAAAATTTGTGCTAGAGCTCAAGAAGTTGTTGCTCAAACTATTCAATCTCCTAAAACACCAATAGTTGACATGATTCCCCTTTCTCCTAAGAAAGATCTTGAACCTAAATCTCCAAATGATAAGTTGCAAAAAACATGTGATGGTTTTACTTCTATTCATGTTAGAGCTCCTCTTTCTATAAATCTTGATGAAGAAATAGGTGAAAATGTCATTCATGATGGCAATACAAATCCTAATTGTTGTCATTATAACACACAATAAGAGATTGTTGGCATTATAACAGACAATAAGAGATTGTTGGCATTTCAATTAGGATATTGAGAAGGTTGTTGATAATTATGGATATAAGTGATTAAGGATGTTTACTATCTTCACAATATTATTTTGTCATTGATGTCAAAAAATTGGTTTTCTGATTTAGTATGATGTTGCCATATCTTAAGAAGTATGTTTTGAAGAGAATTAAGATGTCGGTAAAAGACACAGAAAGAATGAGATGAATAAGGGGAGGAATAAGTTATTCAATGGGCAACTATTACCAAGCTAGACAATGATGAGATCATGTTGTTTAGATTGTTTTGATATCCTACATATGCTATTGTTTGTAAGGTTAATACTATACTATGTTATTTAGCAAGGAACCTAGTCGATAAACCCTAAGGAACCTAGTCTGTAAACCCTAAGGTTATCACTATCGGTTAATGAAGGTGGAATGTCTACCAAGTGAAGTTTAGTATTTACCGAGTTGCAACCGAGTAATAACAGAATGCATTGGATGTATACATGCATTATTTAATGATGGAAGATGATGAGCTTGTTATGATTAAATGATTGATACAACATGTATAAAGTTTGTTAAGGATCTATGGCAATGGAAGATCGGCAAGAAGATCTACAGCTCAGATTAAACCGCAATACCCTAGCACAAGTTCCAAGAAATGTATGCAAGTTCCAAGGCAAGGTAAAACATTTTCCGATCGAAGGATACATTGAACCAAGATTGAAGATCTAATGGCTATGATTGATCATGAGAAATGTGATCAAAGAGATTAAGTGGTTAGCAAATTGTTTATAAATAAGGAACTGTTGATAAACAATGTATGCGGGCAAGTGTAAGCACAGGGATGCTACATAGTGATTACCAAGCACAGAAGCTTGAAGACTTGTTTGGATAACAGAGTAAGGAGCCCAGTAGAGGGACAAGATAAGTCCTATGACTAGATTGTATTGAGCAAATAAGAATCTGCTTTAGCTTTTTAGATGCAAAGTTGCAGACATACTCATTACTGTTATTTATTTGTAAGTGACAGAAAATCTCTTAACTGAGTGGACTTAACAGTCTTATTTGTAAATCCTCTAGCAAGGTGACATTCCGATTGAGTGTTTGAAACCCTTTAACAAGGTGAAGATCCTAACAGATCTGAGGGAAATCCCTTAACCAAGTCACATCTAGCAATGTGTTTGTAATCTTTAACAGGATTTTATTTTAACCGAGCATACTCTAGAAGAGTATATTTCTTAGTGGGTCCGAAATCCCACAGTGGTTTTTCCCTATTTGGGTTTCCACGTTAAATCTGGTGTTGAATGTGTTGTGATGTTATCTATTTATGAGTTTGCATGTTTTACAGTTTTGGTTACATATATCTGTTAAAGCTACCGAAGTTGAATCTGTTGAATATATCGAAGATTAAGTTTGTATGATTCACCCCCCCCCCCCTCATCTTGTTAGCTTGGCATCTGTACTTAACAATTAGTATCATAACTATCAATTGGTATCAAAGCTTTGGACTCCGGAAGAAAAGTTTAAAGGTACTTGAGAAAAAAAGATCCAAAGATGTATAAGAGGGATGCATCGAAGCTGAACAAGTCAAGTTTCTCTACATGGTAGAAATGGATGAAGCTGCACCTATCAGGAATTGGAGAATATGTTGTATATTATCTAGAGAATGATTTCATTACACCTAGCACCTATCCATTGACAATGGAAGAGATAAAAGCAAAGCAAGAACATATTCAAGCAATGATTGAAATAACATCTTTATTGACCGACTCAGAGTTTAATGATCTAGAAGGCTGCAATGATGCCAAGGCAATGTGGGACAAGCTCATATCTGTGTATGGTGGTGATGAACATGTTCAAAGAGAAAAAGTGGATAGTCTAAGAGGACAACTTGAATCTATGAGAATGAATGAAGGTGAGAACATAACTCAGTATAGTACAAGGTTAAAGGAGATTGTCAATCAAATCAAAGGAGCAGGAGGAACCATTGAAGAGAAGGATGTCACAAGTAAGCTATTAAGAACCCTTCTACCTGCTTATGCAATCTGAGTCTCTGCAATCAATGAATTGAGGTATGTACCCAATATGTCAGTTTCTTTGGACGCTACTATTGGTGAGCTACATGCATTTGACTTAAGTAACTTTGATAACAGTAGGTCTTCGGTAAATAAAATTGAGTCTACATTTAGTTCTTTTCATCTTGATGAATCTGATGATTACAATGATAGAAAGTATAAGTACTCTGAAGGGAATCACAATGGAGCAAGTGAAATATTTCACAAAAACATGGAGGAGGTACACAAAATTTATGAAGAAATCAAAAAGCAAGAAGAGTTTGAAGCACTATTAGCTAGAAGGCTACCAAGAGGAAAAGGTAAGTACAAATGAAAGTTGCCTTTGAAATGTTTTAACTATGATAGAATAGGGCATATGGCTTCTAATTGTCCTGACAAAGAATCCAGTAAAAAGAGAGATTACCGAGATGATAGACAGAAAGATAATCATTACAGAGGACACCGAGACTTCAGAAGAAGAGATAAAAAGACATGTCTAATAGCTAATGAGGAATCTAATGATGATAAATCAGATGAAACTGATATAGAGGAAGTTGTTTATGTGGCTATCAAAGATGGATTAGATGAAGAAAGGTATGAAGAAAAAGCTTTAATATCTCACATAAATACTAATGATTCTTGGATCATAGATAGTGGATGCTCACATCACATGACAGGTGATAAACACAAGTTTGTTATGTTAGAAGATTATGATGGAGGTTATGTAAGATTTGGTAATGATGCACCATGTTTAGTAAGAGGTAAAGGATCTATAACACTTCTTGACAATACTAAATGTAATGATGTTTATTGGGTTGAAGGTTTGAAATACAATTTGTTGAGTGTAGAATAGCTAAACAATACAGGATACTGAATAGAGTTTCAGAAAGGAATTGTCAAAGGTCATGACAAGCATGGAAAGTTAGCAGCTACCGGGACACAAACAAAAGGTAACACATTTCACCTTGACTCAACTCGGAATAAGTGTCTATATGCAAAGATAGATGATACCTGGTTATGGCATAAAAGGTTTTGTCATGTAAATTTTGATAATCTAATCAAAATAAGTAAGAAGTACCGAGTAAGAGGTCTACCGAGTCTTGAGAAACCTGAGAATGCTATATGCCGAGGATGCCAGATGGGTAAGATGACAAGATCAAGCTTTAGAAGTAAGTCCTACACTTCTAAGGGAATTTTAAATCTTGTGCATATTGATCTTTGTGGTCCTATGAAAGTTCAGAGTTATTATGGTGATAAGTATTTCATATTATTTGTGGATGATTACTCAAGGATGATATTAGTAATTTTTTAAAAAGAAAAATCAGAAGATTTTCAAATGTTCAAATGGTACAAGGCAAGAGTTGAAAATGAAACAAGAAGACAACTGAAATGTCTTAGATCTGATAGAGGAGGTGAGTTCACTTCTGATGAATTCAACTTATACTGCAATGATCATGGTATAAAGAGGCAAGTATCTGCATCGAGAACACCCAAGCAAAATGGGATAGCTGAGAGAAGAAACAGATCAATTGTGGATTGTGCAAGAACCTTGATGATAGAAAAGAAGGTACCTTAAACATTTTGGAGAGAAGCAATCAGCACTGCAGTTTACACCCTAAACCGAGTACAACTGAAGAAAGGAACCTTGAAGACACCATATGAAATTTGGTATGACAAGAAACCTAATGTAAGTTATTTTAAAATATTTGGAAGTAGATGCTATGTACACAAAGATGATAGAAATGGAAAGTTTGATCAGAAAAGTGAAGAAGGAACATTTCTTGGTTATTCTTCTAGAATCAAAGCATTTAAATGTTTGGTCAAATCATCTAACAAAATATTTAAAAGTGCAAATGTGAAAATTGATGAATTTGCATAAAGAAATGGTGAAGGAAACTCCAAAGAACCAGAAGATTATGAAGGATTTGTATATGTTCAACCAAGAAATCCTACCGAGAAAACTGTTGAAAGAAATGAAGAGAATATCCAGTTACCAAGTGATGAAGAAGATCATACAGAATCTACCGAGCCTATATTAGCCAAGTATGTCAAAAGAAATCATGCATCAAGTCAGATTATAGGAGATAAGAATGATCCAGTGATGACAAGGAATAAAATGAGACAGAACACATGTCTAATATCTAAATTTGAACCAAGGATAGTGAAAGAGGCATTTAATAGTGAAGATTGGATAAATGCTATGATAGAAGAGATTGATCAAATCAAAAAGAATGACACATGGACACTGGTCCCAAGACCAAAGGACAAAAATGTAATCGGTACAAAGTGGATTTTCAGAAACAAGCTGAATGAAAAAGGTGAGGTCATTCGAAATAAAGCAAGACTAGTTTGCAAAGGTTATGCTCAAGAAGAGGAAATTGATTATGGTGAGACTTTTGCACCTATGGCAAGACTTGAAGGAGTAAGAACATTGTTGGCATGTGCTGCTTACAAGAATTTCAAAGTATATCAAATGGATGTCAAATTTGCATTTCTGAATGGTATATTAGAAGAAGAAGTTTTTATTGAACAACCTGAAGGATTTGTTGAAGGAGAGAATAAAGATTAGGTATGTAAACTGAACAAAGCTTTGTATGGTCTGAAACAAGCACCTAGAGCATGGTATGAAAGATTGCACTCTTATTTAATCAAGATTGGTTTTATAAGGACAAGTGAAAACAACAATATGTACATGAAGAATGATGAAAATGGAATACTGATCTCAGCCATATTTGTTGATGATATTATCTTTTGTGGAAATGACTCTTTATGCAAGAACTTTGGAAATGAAATGAGCAAAGAATTTGAGATGTCATTAATCGGTGAGATAAAGTATTTTATAGGTCTACAAATACTGCAAATGAAAGATGAGATTTTCATTACTCAATCCAAGTATATAAAGGAAATCTTGAAGAAATTTGGAATGGAGGATTCAAAACTAGTAAGTACTCCTATGACTACCAACTATAAACTATCAAAGAATGATGAATCTGCATCTATTGTTGAGACACTTTAGCAATCTATGATTGGAAAGTTGCAATATGTTGTTCACAGCAGGCTAGATATAGCACATGCAGTAGGTATAGTTGCAAGATTTTTTGCAGATCCCAAGGAAACACACATGACAGCAATCAAGAGAATTTTCAAATACTTGAAAGGCACCGAGGATTATGGCTTAGTATATCAGAAAGGAAATGACTTTGATTTAAAAGTTATACTGATGTTGATTGGGAAGGCAACACAGATGACACAAAAAGCACAAGTGGTGGAGCTTTCTTTTTAGGAGAAAGACTAGTGAGTTGGCTTAGCAAGAAACAAGGATGTATTTCACAGTCAACAGCAAAAGTTGACTATGTTGTTGCAGCATTGAATTGTACCAATATAGCATGGATCAAACAACTGTTGGAAGGCATAAATGAGAAAGTTACCGGCATTAACATTTCAAAGAATCCTGTTATGCACTCTTAGACAAAGCACATCTTTATCAAATATCATTATCTTAGAGAAGAAGTTCAAGAGAAGAAAGTGGTGTTGGAGTATATTAGTTCAAAGGAACAAATAGCAGATATTTTCACCAAGCCACTGCCAAGGGACACTTTTGAGTATCTCAGAAGTAAGTTAGGGGTCCTACCCCTATCTTCTACTCACTGACCAAGTTCGATAAAAGCATCAATTTGATGACTCTAAAGAATATCTTTTCGGAGTTGATGTTGATTTATACACTTTAGGATGTTTTCTAAAGGTGTGTAGGAAACAAAAATAGGGAACAGGAATTGAAGATAAAATGCTCTAACCGAGACTGAGTTGATACCGAACAGCAAAGGAATTACTTCACATAGGAAGAACTTATGTATTAGTTTTCTTTTGGCATTGTTGTCAAAGGGGGAGAAGACTAATGACAGGGGGAGAGAATTTCAGCAATTTAAGCAATCACAATCACAACAATCTGAATTCAAATCTTTTAGGTCAAATCAATTGGTTTTGCCATCAATGCCAAAGGGGGAGATTGTTGGCATTATAACAGACAATAAGAGATTGTTGGCATTTCAATTAGGATATTGAGAAGGTTGTTGATAATTATGGATATAACTGATTAAGGATGTTTACTATCTTCACAATATTATTTTGTCATTGATGTCAAGAAATTGATTTTCTGATTTCATATGATGTTGCCATATCTTAAGAAGTATGTTTTGAAGAGAATTAAGATGTTGGTAAAAGACACATAAAGAATGAGATGAATAAGGGGAGGAATAAGTTATTCAATGGGCAACTATTACCAAGCTAGACAATGATGAGATCATGTTGTTTAGATTGTTTTGATATCCTACATATGCTATTGTTTGTAAGGTTAATATTATACTATGTTACTGAGCAAGGAACCTAGTTGGTAAACCCTTAGGTTATCGCTATCAGTTAATGAAGGCGGAATGTCTACCGAGTGAAGTTTAGTATTTACCGAGTTGCAACTAAGTAATAACAGAATGCATTGGATGTATACATGCATTATTTAATGATGGAATTTGATGAGCGGGTTATGATTAAATGATTGATACAACATGTATAAAGTTTGTTAAGGATCTATGGCAATGGAAGATCGGCAGGAAGATCTACAGCTTAGATTGAACTGCAATACCCTAGCACAAGTTCCAAGAAATGTATGCAAGTTCCAAGGCAAGGTAAAACATTTTCTGATCGAAGGATACATTGAACCTGGTCAAGATTGAAGATCTGATGGCTATGATTGAACATGAGAAATACGATCAAAGAGATTAAGCGGTTAGCAAATTGTTTATAAATAAGGAACTATTGATAAATAATGTATGCGGGCAAGTGTAAGCACAGGGATGCTACATAGTGATTACCGAGCACAGAAGCTTGAAGACCTGTTTGGATAATAGAGTAAGGAGCCCAGTAGAGGGACAAGATAAGTCCTATGACTAGATTGTATTGAGCAAATAAGAATATGCTTTAGCTTTTTAGATGCAAAGTTGCAAACATACTCATTACTGTTATTTATTTGTAAGTGACAGAAAATCTCTTAACCAAGTGGACTTAACAGTCTTATTTGTAAATCCTCTAGCAAGGTGACATTTTGATTGAGTGTTTGAAACCCTTTAACAAGGTCACCTCTAACAAGGTGAAGATCCTAACAGATCTGAGGGAAATCCCTTAACCGAGTCACATCTAGCAATGTGTTTGTAATCTTTAACAGGATTTGCTTTTAACTGAGCATACTCTAGAAGAGTATATTTCTTAGTGGGTCCAAAATCCTACAGTGGTTTTTCCCTATTTGGGTTTCCACGTTAAATTTGGTGTTGAATGTGTTGTGATGTTATCTGTTTATGAGTTTGCATGTTTTATAGTTTTGGTTACATATATCTGTTAAAGCTACCAAGGTTGAATCTGTTGAATCTGTTGAATATATTGAAGATTAAGTTTGTATGATTCAACCCCCCCTCCTCATCTTGTTAGCTTGGCATCTGTACTTAACAATTAGTATCAGAACTATCACTAATGCTTCTGATAGTGAATATGAATATGTTGATGTTGACAAACATTTATCTGCAGAATTTTCAAAAGCCTTAATTTTAGCTCCTCGAAACGAACAAAGTGACTTGGCACATGAGCATAGTCCTTGTTTGGATCTTGTGATAGCTCCATCTACTGTGCTTGATGTCGCTCCTCTTGTGTGTTTCTCGCCTTCCCAAAATAGTGATCAACAAGATTGGGAGGTGGATGTCGTGCTAGACTAGTTGCATTAGCACCGTAGATCCTCTACCTCTCTCTTTTCTCGCTCTTTTGTGCCCATTCTTCTATGTGTATTCATATTCTTCTATTTTTTGTCCCTAGTGATGTCTACTTGAGGACGATTCAAAGCATTGAGATCTCTTTTGGTCTCTTTCATGTTGACTCAGAAGACACATGTGTTCCCTTTCTTCCAAGGTGGTTTCCTTTTTGGGGGGAATGAGGACTATTCTATACATATATACATGATATACATGAGTTATCATACAACATACTAACCCTCAGGAAAGTGAATCCACCTCATTCTTTGTGTTTTGTGTTCATTATCCTTGGGTTTATTCCTCAATTGGGGGATAAATCCTTGCGATAACGTGCTCCCTCTCTTTCTCTCTCTTTGGTGTATCCTACTTTAAATAAATTGCTCTCGATAAGGCATGCGTGATCGCTTTAATGTGGGGGCATACACTCTACTCATATTTTCCTTCTTGATACTTTAAGTTACTTAGTGAACTTGGCGTTGCTTTGTAATTTTTGGTATCCTTACTTTTCATGACTCATAGTGAGGGGAACCTTACTACTTGCAGTCATGGTTCTCTCCCTCTTGATCTTCCCTTTTACTTTGTCAACCGAATTTGTAAGATCCTTAGTCCACTTGGGGCTTTGTGTATCTTACCTCCTTGACGTTGTGAAAGTCTTCAATCTTGTTTCCTTGTACTTTACCGACAGTATTAGTGTACACTTATACTCTCGCTAAAGTGAGGGTTAAATGTAGCATCATAAAATTGAGACCTTGCAATTGTTGACCGTATTTGGGTCTTCGCATTGGTAGATGAATCCCTAAGCCTGATTGGAGACCCGAGACATGCTCATACCACCTGAAACTTGCATTTTCTTGCACCCCGCATTGCCTGCTCTCACTTCCTGTCCTGAATTAGGGCAGGATGGGGGCGTGGCACCCTTGTCCCCCCTAGGACAAGGGTGTGGCACCCCTGTCCTTGCCCTATTTTGGGGCCCCCTTGACATATTCCTGCATTGGGCTTGTCAATTGCAAGCAGGAAAAAGTTTTCCTATGTCGGCCTAAGCTGAAAAATCAGTTAAAAACCCTAATTGGCAAGTATATAAGGAGAATTTTCCCCTCCTATTTGCATAAGTTCAACAAGTTAGTCGGTATAAGCGATCATAAGGTGAAATTACCAAGCGGCATTGTCATCAAGCCTTCAAGAATTCAAGCATCCATTCAAGCATTAAGCATTCCAAGTCTCCTTTCAAGGCTAGGTATTGCATTCAAGTCAAGGAATCAACCATTGAAGAGGAGATCCCTAGGTCAACATTCAAGATATTCAATTCCACATATCCTTTCAAACAACTCTATCTACATTTCAATTACATCCTCTCTTAAGGTTAATCCTACTTTAGACATTTCCTTTCATTTACTTGCAAGTATTTTTCATCATTTGGTTAATTCCAAACTGGGGTTTGACTTGAAGGCAAACCCCCAATCCCATTTCAACATTTCCTCTCTTTTATGTGTGTAGATTGCAGGTGTGCAGCTATAATTGCAGATTTAGGCTTTATTTTCAGATATGGAAAAACTCTTTTTAGTGCGCAGATTTTTCAGAGGACCAACTACACTTTCAACCTAGTCCTGACAACTTTCACTCAAATTTGCAAGGAAGCTTTGTCTCAACATTTTACTGCTAATTCCAGGTGCACAACTTCATCTTGCATCTTTATCTCAAGATATAATCATTTCTTTGTCATCTTCATTCTTAGTTTCAATTCACTTAATTCAACTTGTCTATTTTAAAAGAGGGTTACTTTACTTTCCAAATCATTGTCAATTCATTTAGCATTCAATCTCTCTCCAATGAGATTGGATCTAGTGAATTCAACCCCCCTCTTTTGAATGTAATGTGCATGAGAAGTTGAAGGGAATCCTTTGTGAAACTTTCACTCCTTTTTTGAGGAGGGTAAAGCTTTCCAATTGATCCCCTCTCATCACTTTTCACCGACATTATATTTTGGTGAACTCAACATCTTACATGCTTTACATTAAAAATTATTGCATATTTTTCATTTACAAGTTTAATTTCCTTACAAAACTTAGTGGTTAATTCATTCAAAACCCTTGTTGTCAAAATTGAACTTGTGTTTTGCCAAAAATGTTATCTATTGTCTTAGATCTGAAAATTACATTGCTTATCAAATTTAATTCTTTCATTGTCTTCTTCAATTTGCAAATCAAATTTACAAAATTAAGTGGTTAATTGTCAAAACCCTAATTTTCAAAAATCAACTTGAATTTGTGCAAACATTTGATTCACATTTAGGACTATTTTCAGACTTGTCTTCTTGCCTAAAATTCAAATTTTCAATTTCCCTCCTTTTCCCAAAATTCAAAATTTCAAAATTCAGTGGTTAGGCCCTAAAACCCCAATTGTCAAATTTACTTGGATTTTGTGCAAAATTTCAATCAATTTCAGTTTTCTAAATATTATTCAAGGTAACCCTATCCATTAGGTTTGACCTTTTTCAAATTTCTTATCTTTTTCAAAACCCTAATAGGGTCCTATTTTGATATACATATGCATAAAATTATATAGATACATATGATTATATAGAAATATGTACATGTGTACATAAACATACATATCAATATATATGTGTGTGTGTGTGTGTGTGTGTGTGTGTGTGTGTGTGTGTGTGTGTGTGTGTGTGTGTGTGTATTTTATTTTGCAGTTTTATATTAAGGAAAGTGGAAACAAATCAAGGCAGATACATAGACACATAATATATATACACATATGTATAGTTACATATTTGTATATACATACAGATGTTTGTATATACATGCACATGTATATTTATATAAATACATATAAATATACATATGTACATAGATATACATATGTATGCAAATATGTATATAATTATACAGACACATATGTATATATATAAATTTGTACATATGTATATAAAAATACTAATCTATGTATATATATTTATGTGGCCATATATGTATATAGAAATGTAAATGTGTATGTTTATATACAAATCTATATATAAATATGTATGTGTATATGAGTTTTGATGCATAGAGGATTTGTTTTGTTTTGTATGTGTATTGTATTCTGCAGTTTTATATAAAGGAAATTACAAGAAAATCAAATTTATTTTGCAAGGCAAGTAACCAAGATGGAAGAGTATGTGTTTGAACACATCAAAGATTAAGAAAGGTTGGGGCCTTGTAGTGTGGAATGCAGCAAGGACTGCTATAGTAGATGTCAACCGACTTGTGTATTTGAAAGTACATTTACATATGTATTTATCTATATATAGGTGTACATTCTTAGTGTCGTCTGTGTGAGCACATAAATATATATGTACATGGATGCATCTATATATAAATATGTATGCATAGAGGTAGATTTGCATGGTGAAGGTCAAAAAGTAAGTAGAAGCATTTTGGAATTTCTTGTTTCATCTATTGAAAGAAAGAAGGCAGTAAGAAGATCATACAAAAAAGTAATTAATTTAAGGTGGAGATAACAGTAATTATGGTTGTAAGTATGAAAAAACATTAAGTAAATATCATTTTAACTATGTAAATGCAATGCGAAAGTTTTTGGTTATGCATGAAAGAAATAGTCAAGCATCATAATGTAATGAAACGAGAATTGAAGGATAGCAATAAAGAAGTGAAATGTTTATTATATTAGAATATGTAATTGTAGATAACCAAACCAATGCAATCTATAATAAGAACTATAAAACAAAATTTCAAAACCTAGGAAGAAACATAGTGAAAACAATAGAAAGTTTAAAATACCCTATTGATCCTTTAGTTTAAATACAGTGCCAAACGCAGGGACATTTAGACAACTCATTACAAATAACAGTGTAGTCTAAGCATGACGCAATGAAACCATTTATAAAAAAAAAGAATTAGAAGAAAGGACAGACTTTCTTGTTGCTCGTTTTAGAATATATGTATAGTTCAAACAATGGAATAAAGACATCAGGTAAAGGATAATCCACAAACATTTGAAAAACAAGTTATAAAAGCAACATATTTTTGTTCATCATTGCATATAGGCAAATACAGTGGAAAACATAATGACATAGGAGGAGGCATTTACAAATGTATGAAATATATTTATGTGCATACCCATTTTAAATGAAGAACCAAACATATATGCACATACACAGATGGAGACATATAAACAAAGGCATAGACAATGTAGGAATGAATGGAGTAATGACAAGCGTATACAAACACACAAAGATATAGCTAAGTATATAGTTGTGCACATAGATATAAGCTTGTGTGGTTAAACACCTATTTTTGTCTACAACTCTATGCCTACATACGTGTAAGTGCACATACAAAACTTTTTTTGCACAAAGGCAACTGTTCACAAAGAAATGGAATTTATAAAAGGATAGAGACAGTTATAAATAAGGACCAAACATATATGCACACACATATGGAAACATATAAACAAAGGTATAGTCATAATAGGAATGAGTCCAATTGTGACAAGCTTATACAAACACACAAAGATATATTTAAGTGTAATATAGCTGTGTGGAGATATAAGCCTTTGTGGTTCAATACCTATTTTGACTATGCTTATATGTCTACATATGCGTAAGTGCATATGAAAAAGCTTTCAGTATATGCATTTTTATATGTATCTTAGGTAAATGTAAAGAGCTATAAACTATAGGTAACTATTAAACAAACGTCATTACAACAACAAGTGGTAGGCAATGCCCTTAACATCTTCAAAACTTTAAAAAAATGTATTGTCTATCTATCATTGTAATGATTGTTATAAAATAGTCGATAATGTTGGAGGATCGCATGCATAGAAAATATGTCAAAACGCAAAAGAGTTAACATGAATAGTCATATATCATAATAAAGCAATTTAAATAGCCAAGGGGTGCAACATGGTGCTAAGGTTGTGCGGAGAGGCGAGCAATCTCTGTAAGCAAAGCAGTGCACTCAGCTTCATAATCAAGCTTGCACACTTTGTTTATGGATACCTTCAACTTTCACTCAGAATTGTATGTGTCGGTAGAGACCAACAGAGTAAATGTGTAGGTATTTAAAACAACTTTATCAATCATAGCATGAGGTGTTTCTATTGTGGCCATGTCGTATTGGAGCATCTAAATCTCTTTTACAAATCTTTTTATTAAATTTGCCCCCACCTCATCAAAAGCAGTTGCCTAAAGAGTTCATGTTGCATCTTACAGTTTCATTGGTAAAAGGTATTTGCAATTGCATTCAATCATGCTTACTTGACATCTAGGGTAGACCTTGATAGTTCTGATACTTAATGTTAAGTACAGATGCCAAGCTAACAAGATGAGAGGGGGGGTGAATCATACAAACTTAATCTTCCATAAAAACAACAGATTCAACCTCGGTAACATATACTTTAGCAATATAACCAAAACTGCTAAACATGCAAACTCATAAGCATATAAACATCATAACACTCATAACACCAGATTTAACGTGGAAACCCAAATAGGGAAAAACCACTATGGGATTTTGGACCCACTAAGAAATATACTCTTCTAGACTATGCTCGGTTAAAAGCAAATCCTGTTAAAAATTACAAACACATTGCTAGATGTGACTTGGTTAAGGGATTTCCCTCAGATCTGTTAGGATCTTCACCTTGTTACAAGTGACCTTGTTAAAGGATTTCAAACACTCAATTAGAATGTCACCTTGCTAGAGGGTTTTACAAATAAGACTGTTAAGTCCACTCAGTTAAGAGATTTTCTGTCACTTTACAAAATAACAGTAATAAAAATCTATCTGCAACTTCACATCTAAAATGCTAAAGCAGATTCTTATTTTCTCAATACAATCTAGTCATAGGACTTATCTTGTCCATCTGTTGGGCTCTATACTCTATTATTCAAATAGGTCTTCAAGCTTCTGTGCTCGGTAATCACTATGTAGCATCCATGTGCATACACTTGCCCGCATACATTGTTTATCAACAATTCCTTATTTATAAACAATTTTCCAACCACTTAATCTCCTTGATCACATTTCCCATGATCAATCATAGCCATCAAATCTTCAAACTTGACTAGGTTCAATGTATCCTTCGATCTGAAAACATTTTACCCTGCCTTGGAACTTGCATACATTTCTTGGAACTTGTGCTAGGGTATTGCGGTTCAATCTGCGTTGTAGATCTTCCTGTCGATTTTCCTTTGCCATAGATTCTTTAACAAACTTCATGTATGACATACCAATCATTTAATCAGTTCCACCTCATCAGCTTCCTTCATTAAATAATGCTTTTATTCATTCAATGCATCCTGTTATTACTCGATTGCAACTCGGTAAATACTAAACTTCACTCGGTAGGCATTCTGCCTTCATTAACCGATAGCGATAACCTTAGGGTTTACCGACTAGGTTCTTTGGTCGATAACATAGTATAGTATTAACCTTACAATAAATAACATATGTAGGATATCAAAACAATCTAAACATCATGATCTCGTCATTGTCTAACTCAGTAATAGTTGCCCATTGAATAACTTATTCCTCCCCTTATTCATCACATTCTTTCTATGTCTTTTACCGACATCTTTATACTCATCAAATCATACTTCTTAAGATATGGAAACATCATACTAAATTAGAAAATCAATTTCTTGACATCAATGATAAAATAATAATATTAAGACAGTAAACATCCTTTAGCAGTTATATCCATAATCATCAACAACCTTCTCAATATCCTTATTGAAATGCCAACAATCTCTCTTTGTCTGTTATAATGCCAACAGACCCATGAGCCATCACTTACCTGAGTGCATTTTTTTTGCACTCTTTACCATTAAATTTTAGTGGACAAGCTGTGTAATAGAAGTTATCATCTTTTATGTTTCTAAGAAGAGAAACTATAGTGGTTTCAATTATTTCTGGTATAGCACTCATGCATTCAAGAATTGATGCAATAGTCACCCTGTTGTAGCTTCCATCAATTTGAGTGCATCCTGAAGACAATGCATGAGGATGCAATGGCACATGGCCTCTCGATGTGAGGGGTTCTGCCTCTGGGAAAGGAGGGTTAATATGTAGTGTTGCAGATGTCATATTGACAACCTTGCCATTTGTAGCGTCATAAAATTGTGACCCTTGCAATTTTGACTGTGTTTTAGGTCCTCACCTTGGCAACTGCATCTCCCTACTCAATTGGGACCCCTTTTTGCATCATTCTTCCAAATCTCTATAAGGTTCCCTACCCAGTATCCTGAAATGAATGCAAAGAGTTGGTAAACTGGAAGAAAAACAATTACCCTTTTAATCTAATAATTTTGATAATATACATAAAGATCCAAATTATTAAGAATCATATGGCTTCACATATTAAATAATTATGATTTAATTATCAGTTGTGCGGTTCCAGTTTAATGTTATAGGTTTTGTAGTCATGATAGGGTTGCCCATCCAGACCCTGCTATGCCCACTGGTCTTACTAGCATAGTGTGGGTCTTACGTCCCTAACCATACTCAATTTGGGGTTCCAAGTCTTGACCCGATTGCCCATCTAGACCAGGCTATGCCCATCGGGTCATACAACATGGTGTGGGTCTTATCCTTTCGATCATTCTCTATCCCCCTATCAGTTCATTCTAGTTGATCAGATGTTAATCAAATATTACAATATTTATATTGTCATTCATTGATTATCTATTGTTATAATGTGTTTACATTATCGTTATGGAATTTTACGATTATTATACCAGGGAGATAGAATATGAATCCATTAGATTTGTGTACTGTGTTATAATGTGTTTCATTTCGCTAAGATCACATATATCGAATAATTGATATTAGATGTGTCATGAATTTTCTGTAGGTTTATTAACAGATTTCCAGACACATGAAAACAGTTTGTATTTATCTCATATTATAACTGTTTAACAATGACCGATATGGTTGATTAATCTCCATATATTGTTAGACACACTAAATTACCCAGATACCATTACTTTTATGCAAAATGCAAATCTATAAATGTTATTTACTATATTGATTAGATTCTCAAATTATTATCGTACATCGTCTATACATCTATTGTCAGTAATATCCATTAATTCACCCATTTATGATTACAGTCTAACTGTTTATCATATCATTCGATATTGACTCTATACCTTATATTTATTATCTTTTATATTCCCAAATGCTTGTTATATGCTTATGGTAGAGGAATTTACCTAGCGCGATTCCTTAATTCTTTAATTCTCGTCTGGAAGCTTTTTCCTTCTCCCCACCTTCCCTTTCCCGTGTAAGAGCCCATGAAGCCTTATAAAGCATATCGTGCAACCATGGCCGGATGAGTCACGACCCTTTTGGAGGGATGCAACATTCTTACCTTAATCCCTGATGACTTCAAGAGACACGATTCAAGAAGAGAGTCGTGATTCTTATAAGAATATCGCATGGTATAACTTATGGGTTATTAGTAACAAAATATTAAATATCAATCGTTAACATTTGCAATAGAATATCATTTTGATTATTTATTTTTACACTAATAATCAATAATAATTCACATAAATCAGAGATTAAATAAATATTGTTTTTTCAACACAACAAATGCGTTTAATATTCAGTGTCAGAAATTAAATAAAGATTTGTAGTATAAAAATATATTCATGTTTAGTACATTTAATTCTGGGACATGACAATCTCCCCCTGTTTCAGCCCTTATGTCACCTTGTGACCCTGTCCATGCCCCAAAATAGGGCAAGATAGGGGCATGGCGCCCCTGTCCTCCCTCTTTAGGTGACCCCAAAATGGGTCCATCTAACCCTTGACCCTAATTTTCTCTTTGGGATTCAATCTCCCCTATGTCAGCCTTCGGTGAGATGAAATTTATCCTCCTAGGCAAGTATAAAAGGGGGATCTAGTCCTCTCATTTGCATAAGCGTAGATAGGCGAAATTCAGGAGGAGGCCTTCATTATCGTCATCAAGTGTTCAAGTCTTCAAACATCTCCTATTTCATGTGTCTTCTTCATTCATCTATTGAAGCAACATTATAATATTCATTTGCAAGCATGTGTGTGTGTTAAGGTTTTGTCATGTTACATGCCATTTTATACAACACTTGTGATTACATTCAAGAAGCAAAGCAACCATCATCAACAAATTGTAGATCTACAAGGTATACATTTTCATTATTTACATTTAAGCATTTGCAATTACTTTCTTTCAAGGTTGATTCCTCAACCAGGGTTTGACTAAGGCAAGACCCTATCCACAACCCTTCTTTCCTTCTTTTCTATGTGTAGGTTGTAGGTGCGCAGCTATAATTGCAGATTTAGGCTTCATTTGTAGAGACGGAAAAACCCTTTTCGTCTCATGGATTTTTCGAAGGACCAGCTGCAACTTCAACCTAGTCCTGATGACTTTTCTCCAAATTTGTAGGGCAGATCTGTATCAATCTAAATATCTCAGATCCAAAGTCACAACGTGATCCCGAATTGATAGCTCCTTATTTCACCCATTTTGTCTTCATTTTCTGCATAGTCAACAAGTCAACTCTTCTACTTACAAAAGAGGGTAAATTGCATTGCACCCTTGCAATTCACTTAGTATTCAAATCTCCCAAGTGAAAATCATCCTAGTGATTTCCTTTCTCTCTCCTAGGTGGGGAATAACTAGGGTTCAATTTTCCACTTTACACCATTGAAATACCCTACACGGGCACTGTGTATAGCAAGAATAAGAACTGTATCAGGTTTAATCATATTCTTTAAGTCATGGCCTGTTTGTTCTGATGTTGGCCCCCATAGATTGACATCAATTGTGAAAGTTGACATATCATTAATCTTTACATCTTCTTAGTTTGAGTGCCATCCTTTCTATGGATTGCAATAACATCCCCAACATACACAACAACACTGATGATGTCAACCAATATATTATTAGTCAACTGAACCACTTCACTAATAGGGGTGAAAGGGGAGTGGTTCTTAGTAGGGCCAACATCAGGTGTGCGACGTTTCAATATTGAAGCATCATACAAGAAGATCTCCAGATGGCTATTTATTTTATTATATTTTGTGTCTGCCTCCTTTATGGAGCCCTTTGAAATGACATAGTGAGTGCCCACCTCAACACGATGGTAATGTAGTTCAACAATTTGATCAAAGCATGTGACCCTAACCTCACAACCCTTGTTGTCTACAATGTCAAAGCTAAACACTTGCCCATTCTGGTTGGATGTACTGTATTGACATATTTGTCGTTTGTTCGTCACCTTTCCCTTGATGGTCCATTTATTTTGGTAGGGATTTAAACTTTTTATAGGGCTTATGTTATCAGAGGTGTTGCTTTGTGGAGATGGAAGTGCAACACCAAATTGAAGGGAACATTTAGAGGATGAAGGAGTTTCCTGGCCCAGCATTTTTGGTTCTTTTTCTTTGAATAGGTACGTAGGTTTGCCAAAGAATTCACAGTTACTTTGTTTGACCTCTAGACTGAGTATAATTATAATCCTGTAAAAGGCAAATGGTGTTGTTTAAGTTTTTGAAGATTGTTGCAGCAAAGGATAGAACATCAAAGAAGGATATGAATGTAAACATAACGTGTAGCTTGTCAAGAGAACCAATGAACCTATTTTTAGAGTGTCTGAAAAAATCAGATCAACATACTTAGGGGACATAATTTCCAGCTGCATGTACGTGCCATCAGACAACACAAGTTTGTATCTTTGCGTGTCATCTTCGGCACTGTGCATTTTATGGAATGACAAGACCTAGAGCAATGTTGAAGGAAGGTCATCTCCAACATTGATAGATTGAATTACAGATGGGGTGGGGGAACATTGTTGGGCAAGTGCCTACAACAAGATAAGATCAACACTAAGGAGATATTGTAGAGGGGTAGTAGCAAATATATATGGCCATCCCTTCATATAGAGTTGACTTAATTTGAATGTGTGTATGGTGAAAATGGATAATGGAAACAACAATATTGAAAGACTAAATGAAGTCAACCACAAAACCCTAGTCTAACAACAACAAAGATCCACCATAACATATGAAGATTACCTAAGACAATGCAAATCAACAAAATCACAAAGATTATACAATCACATGTCCAATAGAGTTTGAATCTCCATTCTTCCTATCTCCATTGATCATACTTTTTATATTTGCTCTCAAATTTTATGTGTGCACAAGAGCTCAACAAAGAACAGAAATGTGGTTGCAAGTAGGCCTGATCGCATATGAAAGTTTGAAAGCGTAGTTGAGTGCTTAGAATGCTTAGGGTTGATAATGAAGGAAGCGTCCTCTTATATAGAAGACACTATAGGAAAATGGAAGGATAAGATTAAGAGGTGTATAAGATAAATGGTCGGCTAGGATTAGAGGGTAGATAGAGGAAATAAGAAAATAATGAGAGGGTAGGTAGAGCAAATAAGAAATTAATGAGAGGGGAGGTAGTGTAGGAATTAAGAGATGAATGACATGTGTCATGAGTAGAAAAGGCTAATGAATTAATCAAATAAATAAAGATTTATTAATTAATATAGGAAATGGGATCAATTAAATAAATAAAAGTATTTATTTAATTTAGAAAAGACATTATTTAAATAAATAAATGAATTTATTTAAATGAGGAAAGACTTAGAAAAGGATAAATGAATTAATTAAATAAATAAAGATTTATTTAATTAATAGAAGACTTAGGATAAAATAATTAAATAAATAAAAATATTTATTTAATTAGACAGGACAATTTTAGGTGTCTACAGAATGCATGCAATTAAAAAATGTTGAACCATTGGAGGATGCAAGAGTATAGACAACCATAAACGAAAGAATGCATAACTATATTTGTATATGCCAAAAAATAGAGAGCATGTACAAATGGAAGGCATGCAATCAGTTGAAAATGTATTATGAACAACACATATACTGAAAGTAATGACCACAAAGTTGTGGTTGTGAGTAGGTAGAATGTATCAGCTTACTGAAGAGGTCGGGACAGACTGTTGTGGACATTCAGAAGAAGCTGATGGAGACGGCATATTGAAACGAGATCTTTAAAATTCAGAGGAAGGATATTCTATGGTAGCACTAAACGTCTATAAAACAAGTAGGACGAGAAAAATACATGCAACTTCATATTAACATAAAGAATTAGCATTAATGCATGTTATTCAAAAAGCAATTGTTGGAGAAGCCAAAGACAAGCTTTTTTAATCATTCTTTAAAAAGCCATTAACAGATGGAAGGAGGCATGACTAAGAAGTGTTTTCTATGTTTGAAGAGATCATTGTACTTTCTAGGGCACATTTATTAAGAATCTCTTGTAATATGTTTAGAGCATATTTTAATTTTTTCAAAAAACTAAAAAATTCAACAATTTGTATACAAAGAAAGGTATTCACAGACAAAGACATGTGGACAAATAAATAACATAGTTTTTTTAGCCATAGAGAAGAAGGCATTTAATTTGCAAAGAACACATACGCATATGCTAAAAGAAGGATGCCTTACCTCACTTTGGTGGAAGAAGGCTTTCACTTTCAGTGTGAGGAAAGGAGTGTTGTCGTCTGGACTGGTATGTTGCCTTGCAGAATAAACTTGATTTTAACCATACAACTTCGGATGAAGATAAAGAATTAGCATTAATACATGTTATTCAGAAAGCAAGTGTTGGAGAAGCCAAAGACAACCTTTTTTATCATTCTTAAACAATATTGTGCTTTCCTATTTCTGTGTAAGCAAAAATAAGGTCAACAGTGGCTGCAAAACATACAAGGCATCATTGTAATAACACCATTCTAAAGCAAAGTCTAAGACCCACAACACATTGCCCTATATAAACATACAAGATTTTAAAACCTTTCTAATTCACTCTTTAAAACTCAAAAGATAGTACAAGTGCACAATAATTGGTTGGGTTCTATACACTCAACAATACTGTGCTTTCCTATTTCTGTATAAGCAAAAATAAGGTCACCAATGGCACAAAACATACAAGGCAGCATTGCAATAGCACCATTCTAAAGAAAAGTCTAAGACCGACAATACATTGCCCTATATAAATATACAAGACTCTAAAACCCTTCTAATTCACTCTTTAAAACCCGAAAGATAGTACGAGTGCACAATAATTGGTACTACTAAATCAAGACTTCGTCTAACTTCAAGCTTGTACCTTCTAGTCTATGGATCAAAACATAAGATTATCAAAATTAAAGCAGAGCATAGAAGTTTTGTTTCCTAAAAGGGCATAATTTTCTCTTGTACCATAATCTTACTTAACAAGGAAAAATAAAATCGTAAGGATTCAAAAAGTTCTACATAACAATAAGGAATTTCGGTGGCTGTACATAATTACAAATAATTGAAATTTCTTATTTACTTGCAATTTCTTATTTACAATGCAATCACAATAACATTGCAATCTCAAAAATAATTCTCATGTACTTAAATAGCATTGCCTACATGTACACAATTTCATAAACAACTTACTTGCAATTTCAGAAACAATGCAATCTTATTTACTTGCATTGTTATTGTGATTACTTGTTATTTACTACACATTGCCCTATATAAACATACAAGAAGTGCAATCTTATTTACTGGCATTGTTATTGTGATTACTTGTTATTTACTTGCATTGTAAACAAGAAATTGCAACCAAATAAGAAATTGCAAGTAAATAAGAAATCACAAGTAAATAAGATTGCATTGTTTCTGAAATTGCAATTTCTTATTTACAATGCAATCACAATAATAATGCAATGCAATTCTAATGACAAGAAAATAATTGAAGACGCTGCCTTTGACGTGCAACAGGAGTGAGCCTGAAAGCTCGAAAACCCTAATGGGTTTTCTCCAAACAAAATTGCAGAGGACTCTTTCGTATAACAAATTACAAATTGGGTTAATATTAACGACATGCAACAGGAGTGAGCTCGAAAGCTCAAAAACCCTAATGGGTTTTCTTCAAACAAAATTGCATTGTTATTTACTTGTTATTGTAATTGCATTATAAACAAGAAATTGCAAGTAAATAAGATTGCATTGTTTCTGAAATTGCAATTTCTTATTTACAATGCAATCACAATAAAAATGCAATGGAATTCTAATAACAAGAAAATAATTGAAGACGCTCCCTTTGACGTGCAATAAGAGTGAGCCCGAAAGCTTGAAAACCCTAATGGGTTTTCTTCAAACAAAATTGCAGAGGGCTCTTTCGTATAACAAATTACAAATTGGGTCAATATTAACGACGTGCAACAGGAGTCAGCTCGAAAACCCTAATGGGTTTTCTTCAAACAAAATTGCAGAGGGCTCTTTCATATAATGAATTACAAATTGGGTTAATTATGTCTGCTCTTTCGATAAGGAATAAATTACAAATTGGGTTAACATTACAAAAATAAAAGCTTTGTTGCTGCCAAAAATTCAAAAATTACAAATTTGGTTAGCATTACACAAACAAAAGCTTTGTGGGCGGTCAGAATAGCGGACCTCCACCTGCTCTAATGCCTTTAGCAAATGGCAAGCGATATGAATCCGCTCACACCAAAACCGTCTACTTAGCGACCGACGCTAGGTTAACATTACACAAACAAAATCTTTGTAGGCGATCAGATTAACGCACCTCCACCCGCTCTAATGCCTTCAACAAATGCCAAGCGATATGAATTCGCTCACACCAAAACCGTCTACTCAGTGACCAACACACATAAGCAACAAACAAAACCCTAATCAACCAAAAACTTGTAGAGTAACAACAATGTCGCGATATTAATCCAACCACACCAAAACCGTGTGCTTAACGACCACCGCGCACAACCACCCACTGAAACCCTAATGAACCGAAAACTTGAAGACTAAAAACAATGCAGACGAAAATGACAAGTGGAAACCAAAACAGAAGGCCTCGCTTTAGGGTTCGCTGATTTCATCGCGATGTGTGCAGGCGAGGACACATGTCACAATTGACGACAACAAACACCAAATAGCTTTTTTTAACTCGGTTGCCGGAAAAAAATAGCATTCGTCGGGAATGGTGGCCGATAAAACTTATCGTCGGTCGCCACAAACAGTCACCCATTGACGGAAACAACCCTCCACCGTCGTCAACACCAAAACGCTGATAGTTTCCCAAGTAAAAGCCCATAGTCTTAAAAATTCCAAATCATCCTTTTTAATTAGTTGATAATTTACATATGAAAACCTGTATTACGAAAACTTAGGCAATAAATTTAAATACCACTCCATGAGACAATCAATACTTAATTTTATTTATTATTCCACTTAAAATTTTATGGTATTCATGAGACAAAGGCACGTTTAACTTGACTTGAATCAATCGTACAACCATTGCCGGTTTTTTGTTAAACAGGCACGTTTAGCTGGCTTAGCTTGACCTGTATGACAACGAGACAAAGAAAAGAATCTTGGGCATGTGCATAAGACCGTTGAATCAAATCCTCTCCACTCGAGAATAAATATTTCATTCGATCGAGCGAATAGAGTATTCAGGAGACGCACACAATTCAAAGGCCGATGATAAAAGGAGTGATTGATGATGCTTCGCCACTCAATTGTATTGGGTAGAGCAGCGCTATCATCGTCTCTGCCCTTGTCAAGGTGTGCTCCATCACTGAAAGCCAAGCCCCTTTTCATCACTCTCAGTAAGAGCCGCCTCATTTCTGGAAAGGCGATCGGAAGTTCACCTACAACTCCCACAATGGAGGCGGAAAACATGAGCGATGTTCAGAGGCGCCTCATGTTCGATGACGAGTAAGCACTCTCTTCTTTTCTTTAGTGTATTTATTGTTTGTATCTGATTTGAACCCGGATGATGGTGATGCCCAAATATAGTAGTATGCCCCAATTTGTGTTTGAGATAAAAAATTAGAAGTTTACTTCAGAGTATTACTGAGTTCGAATATTATAAATATTAGAAAAATATGTTAATCCTGCATTTTCAAATGTCTCACCCATTTAACATGAGAATGTTATTATTGCTAATCCGAGTACTGTAGAGTTTGAGGCGTAAAATGCCCTAAAAGAATTGGACGGAGGATACAAAGGCAATGCAAGACTAGGATAACAGTGCAAAATCAAAAAATTTAAGTTTTCTGTTCAAACAAGTCTGGTATACTGGCAACTCTGTTGGAAATAGTTACATGTGCTGGCTTTATTTGGGTTTTGGTATTTATAAAGATAAAGGTAAGGGTAGTTTTTTGGGTCACGTCCACGTGAGTGCCGATTTGGTGTATGAGATCCCTTGGACAAGCCCACGAGGAGATTATTTTTCCAGCTACAAATTACTCAAAATATTGTGCAAGCAAGGTGCTGCCCTACATGTGAACTTGTGCTGCTTCTATGGAATGTTTATGACATCAAGCCCATTCAGGTGCACACCTTATTTGACTACATAACCCAATTGCATTCAACCCTGGAAATCAGGTGTTTAACTTTCTAGATTTTTTCGAGCCTAGTTATCCTCCCAATGTCTATACCGAGCTCAAGATTTTCTCAAGGTTTGATGATACCATGTTGAATTCCTTTTCTACTGTACTAGATCTCAAAGGGCGAATTATCTCTCTGCTATTGCAATGCAGCAGCGGTTAAAGAACTTATGCTACAAAACCAGAGCAATTAGTTAAATGACACAGCTATTAGCCTTAATGGATCAATGCATACATCATTGTGATATAGTTCTTAAAACGTTAACATCCCAATCTGCTATTGTACATCAGCACGTCATCCCCGACCATTATAGGGCCCCCATTGGATTTACAGTTACATACATAGTTGTTCCATTATCCAGGAGTTTCCCTTTCTACCTAATGGGTTATGAAGTACTTAATTCTTAAAGAAGCATTGAGAATCTGGATGAAAGCATCAGGTTTCAAACCTTTTGGTTGTTATGGCACGAACAAGTCCCACCATGGTGCATCAATTATTGTGCATGCTTTGCCTTTTTGTTTGTTGCCTTTGTGATATTTTCTTAATCCAAGCTGCCAACTTACCAGATAGTGTTACCATCGTGGATTTCTTTCCATGTTAATGGGCCTAATGGTTTCTTCCTGGAGAACAGTTTCCTTTTGTCAAGGGGAGTTGGTCCATTGGTGAGTTTAATAAAGTGCCTGATGTCGTCCAGGTTCCATTGCAGCTGCAGTGTTCCTCACTCAAATGAGATTTGGAATAAAAAAATGATGCCTGTCAGAACTCTGGCATCTAAGCTGAAGGATTTCCCTGCCTTTGGTGCAGCCACTTCGATGGTGTATTTGTTGTAGCATCAAAATCAATATTGATTCTATTTGGCTTATTTTAAGCATAATTAGTCTTTATTCAAGTACAACACTAAATAGTGATATTTTTTTGTTATCAGCCTATCATCATCAAAATCAATTTGTTGGTGTATTTCTTGTAGCATCAAAATCAATATTGAATGTATTTCACTTGCTTCAAGTGTAATGAGTCTTTATTAAAATAAAACACTAAATAGTGATAAAAAAACTTATCAGCTTATTATCATCAAAAATAGTTTCATTTCTCTTTTGCTTGCTTTAACAGTAATGAGTATTTATTGAAATGAAGTTATTAAATAGTGCTATAAAGCTTTAGCAGCTTACCTTTCATGATAAATTTTTATTTTTTATACACAGTTTCTGTGTCATAAAGCCCAAATAAATTCATGCTTTCTCATTGCAGATTGATAATTCGGGATCCTGCAAAGTAAAGTTTCTTTTGTAAAAGTTATTGAATTCTTGTTTTCTCAAACTTGGAAGTAGTTTTTGTCATACATGCACCTGTTGTTTCCACCAGTGTTGCAATTACTAATAAGCAGTATAGGTTTCCCTACAATAAAATGTTTTCTAGAGAGGGTTTTCCAGTTATTTTAACTTTATAACATGCTACTATTATAGTCTATTTAAAATACAAAATCTGGAGATGTGCTAGACAATAGAATATACCCAACTTCTTGAAGTTCCCCATGTTTTGAGCAGAATGTTGCACTTCTTTTAAATACCTTGGTTACAATCCAAGGTTTTAGAAATACACGCCAAGGATTACATGTGCTTAAGGTCCTATGCCACCATGTTGATTTCTTATTTTACTTCAACAACTCTTAGAAGGGTTAATTATCTCAACGGTATTACAATGCAGCAGTAGTTTAAGAACCCAAGGCACAAAAACAGAGCAATTGTTTTAGTGAAACAGTTATTGGCCTTAGTGGATTAATGTATACATCATTGTGCTGTGGTTCTTGAAACATTAATATTGCAGTCCACTGGTGTGCGTCAGCACCTCATTCTCATCTGTTATGTGTCCCCAACCCAATTAACAAGTACACACCTAGTTCTCCCATTATCTAAGGAGTTTTCCTTTCTACTTAATGGGCAACTCATTGAGCAAATTTAATTTATAAATATGCAATTCTATTATGGGCATGGTTTGACATAGGGATCTAGCAATTTTAGTTTATAAATTTCCTAACAGTCTGATGAGAAGAGTAATAGCTGTTATTAAAGGGAAATTCTACTAAATGGAGGTAATTTTATCCTTTGTGCTGCTGGTTAATGACATTCATTTGTAGCATATCCTCTAGAACCTAATTAACTCTGTGTCTCTCCAACTATTAGGGTAATAACCATTTCTTTAGGGTTGTGGGCCATCTTATTTCAGGGAGGGAGTTTTGAACTAGGTTTATTCTTCTTGCTCCTTATTATTACTACACCACCACTGGTTGGACAACTTGAAAGTTGAGTTAACAATAACAGTTAACAGCTATATCCCTGTATCATTCAATCAAAAGTGAGAATTTTTTTGTGACATGCCACTTAATAATAAGCATGTTAGTTCTATCAAGATACACAGTCTGCTGGAAGGAAGTGAGGGATAGATCTTTTCAAAAAAGACCACACGTGCACTGCTTATCTGGTTCTACTAACTGTAGCTGTGACATCCTGCTGTACTGTATCTTGCCAATGCAGACAATCTGTGATTCTGCATTTAATACCTTAAAGTGAATCGTGGACTGTATTCAAGACCTATTGATCCTGAGATCAAACTTATATGCCGGGTTTATTGTTCTCTTTACTTGCTGGATGCAACTGTAATGGATGCATTTTCCTATGCATTACTTTTGAGCTTTGGCTAATATCTCGTGTAAATTTTCTTTCATTCTGTACTGAAATCTCCCAGGCCTATCCTGTATTTTACATGATTAATCTGTGAACTAATGTGGATGATTAGAAAGAGTAAGGACTCTAATTTATATTCTCAATCATCACGTATCAACTCAGGAACTAAGCATGTAAACATGTTTTCTGCCCGTATCTTGATTACAATCCTCCCATCCATTACCATGTGACTAACATTACGTACCTTGAAGTTATTACTTGCAGGACTATTTGGAGCTCTAACCCTGTTAGTGTTCTCAATCATCACCCTGTAATGGCACATTTTGTACATTTTGTCTGCATGCTATCTCGCATTGAGGTGTTATGTTATGAAATAGTTTTCTCTGTTAGCTCTCCGCATAGTGGAGTGAAAATCTTTATTTTGTGTTAGCAATCATCTCTTCTTTGCAGCTACAGTAATGTTGTAAAATAGGGCCTGTGTAGCTTTGTAAATGCCGTTCAATGTTTTCACAATTACAAGTTTGTTGACTTACCACATGGTATATGTGTTATGATTTATCTTCTCCCTTGTGTTTTATGTTAGCTCCACCTTGAAATTAATTGTGATTCACGTGACCGCTCATGCAATATGGATCTGGAAATTGGGGATGCTTATTTCTGAGTGGATTTGGGATTCATCTGGTTGGACAGCCCACTCAGAGCTGAGATTTTCCCTGAGACCAAAGAGAAGCTGAGTTTTGTTGTCTCCTTATAATTAATTTAATAAAAGATGTTTGATTGAAAACAAAAAATTATGGATTATGAAGTACTTAATTTTCAAAGAAGCATTGTGAAAATGGATGCAGATGTTAATGTGCAAGTCCATTGGTTGTGATGGTACTAACAAGTCCTTAGGTTGTCAAGGTACATCAGTTTTTTTTGCTGATATGTAAATGGCTTTGCCTTTTGGTTTGTTATCTTTGTGATGCTTTCATAATCCAAGCTGGTGACTTCTCACATAGCATGCCCCTTGTGGTTTTCTTTTCTTGCTAGTGCATCCACTTGTTTCTTTCTAGAGAACAATTTCCTTTTGTCAAAGGGGAGTTAGTCCATAGGGGATTTCACCAAAGTTCATGAAATCGTTAGGTTTTATTACTGCTGCAGCCTGCTTCACCCAGATAACATATGAAATAAAGGATTGATCACCATCAGGACTGGCATCTTGCTGAAGGTTTTCATGCCTTGTGGTGTGCAGCTGTGCTCATTCTGAGGTATATATCCCGTAGCATCAAAGGCAATGGTGATTCCATTTGGTTTCGTTAAAAGTAATGAGTCTTTATTCAAATAAAACACTAGATACTAAATAGTGATAAAAAGTTTATCAGATTATTAGCATCAATGGCAATAGCATTTCCATTTGGCTTGCTTTAGGAGTAATTAACGAGTCTTTATTCAAACCAAACATTATATAGTGATACAAAAAAATTCCTGCTCACCTCTTATAATAAATATTGATTTTTGTATAAACATGGTTTTTGTGTGTGAAGCTCAATTAATTCATGATTTCACATTGCAGATCTATTATTTTTATATTTTTGCAAAGTAAAGTTTAGTTTGCCAGAGTTAGTGATTTCTTGTTAACTCAAATTTGTAATAGTTATTGTGACATTCATGCACTTGTTGTTTCCTCTGCTGGTGTATTGATTACTGGCATCACAAACAGTATAGGTTCCCCTACAATAGAATGCTGCATAGAGAAATTTTTCTTGGTCTTTTAAATTTATAACGTGGTGCTATTATCATAGTGTAGTTGAATAGATTGTTGGGAAGATGTTTTGAACAATAGAATATACCCAGCTTCTTGAAATATTCCTTATTTTAAGCAGGATGTTGCTCTTGAATTTTTTTCATGACACAATATTTTAAATTGAGGTTTTCGGAAACATGACCATACAACTTTACGCAGGTGTATTTTGGTGGATAAAGAGGATCATGTCATTGGGCATGACTCAAAATACAATTGTGAGTAATCATCCCTGTTCTTCTAGTGTCTTTGAAAATCCGTGTTTGGAAGGTTACATGTGGTGATGTTTATAAAGTTGTTTTCTAGTAAATGGAACCCAGTTCTGCTGATTTGATTTCATGTTGTTCATATGTGCATTTCTCTTTTGTCTGTTTGATTGAGTTGGAAGTTTTGATTGAAAATATCTGTGCATACCAGTGATAGGGAATGCCAACAGAGAAGATAATGACAAAATAAATAGATGGAAAAAAATCCTTTTTCTTTTTCAAATGATTTTCTGCATGTAATGCAGAGGTATACAGAAATAGACTCCACTAATCATGCCATGCATTAGGGATATGTTAACTGAGACAAGACTGGTATACAGAAATAGACTCCACTAATCATGCCATGGATTAGGGATATGTTAACTGAGACAAGACTGCACAAATCAGGATTTTATTGATTGAAACAGAACTGAATAGAATGCAATTAATTTAGTGCCTGTTGACTGACTTTCTATCTAATCTAGACTGGTGATGGCAGCCAATTAGTCCAACATTCCCACTTTAGCTAACATCTATTGGTTGCTGATTTGTCATAATTCCAGTCTTCCCAATGCACAATTCATTCTTGAGCTTTGGGAGACCTTTTGGTGAACATGTCAGCATCCATGCTTTTGGTGCTACAACACTCATCTGCACCTTTCCATCTTTGGTTTTCTCAAGAACAAAGTGGCGCTGGATGTCTATATATTTTGTTCTCGCATGGAACTTGGGATTCCTAATTGTTGTCTATTCTCCTATTATCTTCTATTACTCTACTCTTCATCTTTACAAATGGGAAAATTGAGCCTTATATAGATAGCTCTTTTCAATGAGTAGCTCAGATTGATTCAAAATCAATGGCCGAGATTACAAGATGGAAACCCTAATTAGGGTTTGTTACAACAAACTCCTTTCGGCCAATGAGAAAATTTCATCATTTTAGACACATGTCCATCTTTGAATGTGAACCAATGAAATATGAGGTTACTTATCTCGAACTCTTTGCCTCCATAAGATGAGTCAGGTGCCTCGTATTTGGACATCTTGACTTGAAATCTTCTGATTGGGTGAGTGATGACAAGGATGCCACCTCAGTTTGCTTGGTAGACTTGATACCTCATCACAGGCAAGTGTAGTTGAGCAATATCTCTTGATACTCAACATCTCTAAGCTTGGTGTGATGATGATGGCATCGTCACGATGAAGTCAATCTTCTAACTTTGATTAACTCTTCTGAAACTATCTGACTTGATTGCATTTGCATTTCAATTTTCTAACCTGGGAATCTTCCTCTTTGATATGCACTTCATCTTGATGATGCTTACGTCTAATTCTCCTACTTCTTGACTTGAACTTTCTTTCTTGCACATTTCATCATCTTTCTTATGCCTCGGAGGTACTTTACCTGTAACTTCCATTTGCACTTTCTTTATCATCACCTTGAACATGTTGATCTTTGCACTTGCATTGCTGAGTTCTTTCAATCAATTCTTTGCTTTACACATGTTGTTGAGTCTTTGTATGATGCATTTGTATTTGTAAGTTGTAATAGATTTCTCTCAATTCTTAGACATAGAAGCCTACCTAGAAGCCTGATGTCTGCAATGCATCCCTGTAAGCCTGATAGTTGCATGACTCTTCTATTATGAATCGCATAACATATGAAGCACACTGTCACTGGAACGAACCTTGAAATCATTGCATGAGAGCTTTATTTGCTTTACTGCATTCCTGTTTTTCTTGTTCTTTGTTCATAGATGGGTCTGGTGTGCACCTCACGTCTATCATAAATGTCATATTTAATAATTGCATGGACAATTTTGGGCCAGTCATGGATATAAATGTACATTCTTTCAATTTTTTTGTTTATTTTTTAATATTGAATAAAATGGAAAATTTTCCACATTACTTGAAAAATCATGCTGGACTAGCATAAAGTCTCTTCTATTTGCTCAAGATTATTATTCTTTGATGTGCTGAAGTTTATTATGAATTGATTTCTTGGCCATGAATCAATACTGTAACAGGTCACTTGATGGAGAAAATAGAGTCAGAGAACTTATTGCATAGAGCTTTCAGTGTCTTTTTGTTTAATACAAAATATGAATTGCTCCTTCAGGTATGAGAACAGCTAATCCTTGAAGTTGCAATAATATAGATCTTGTTATGTACTTGTTGGAGGAGGGAAACTGTATCACAATTCTTCTAATAATCTAGCTATCATAAGGTGTTTTTAGAGGTTTTATGATTGTCTTTTTATGGGCTTGTTTATTATAGAATCAGCTAATCTGTCTACAACTGGATAGATAAAAGTCATACAAGACGCCATTATTTGCTAGTATCAGCATTGCACATCAGTAATACTTTATAAGTATGTTGTTACAGTTCATATTGAAAGTATCATAAATTCGAATCTCATGTCGACCAGATAGTATAATCTGATCGTTCTTCATTAATGGAATTTAATTATTGTGAAAATTCAACATTAATTTGGATATGCATATTCTAGAGCAGTTAAATTTAAAATATCAACTTTCTTTTTCTTCCTCTTTAGAAGGACATTTTGAATTGGGAGTTACTTTGAAATCTCTTAATAAATTCAGCTCACTAGATAAACTGCAGACTTAATTTCTAAGTTTTGACAAGTGGAAATTATCCTCTCAATACACAAGTAAAAATAATATAGTATTTCATTGAAGATCGCCCAATATAGCGCATACATGATTGGGATAAGAGTCAGTCTCATCAATCTTATGCCAACAGTATCTATTTTCCCCAATTTCCTAGGAGGGGGGAAGTAAAGAGATGTACGCACAATTACCTCTTGTATTGGGGCTACTGATCTTATGGATGAGAAAGAAGAGCAAAATGGTGACAACTAAGTTAATAACTCACTTCCATGGGATACCCTTGTCTTATATATATTTTCTGATCTGTAAAATAAGGTTTAATGGGCCCTTTGCTCACCAAACCAAAGCTGGCTCAAAATAACCAGAATCTGATAGAGAAGATTTATCCTGGTTTCAACTAGAAAAGTCACCAATCCCTACCCCAAACCTCTGAAAGTAAATGACTAAAGTAGAATGTTTGGAGTCCAAAGGCGACCCAATCCAATGAAATATATCATGAAGCTAAATCAACAAACTTTTTAATCTCAATCTATGATAGAAGAAATCAAGAAAGTAGAGCCAAACCCCTCTGAACCCTGTGTGGGAAGAGAGCTTCCAGAGTTCATTGGTAGCTGTCCCCAAATAGCCTTCTGTGCATCTCTCTGAATACTTTCTAGCTCAGTCGTCCTTCCCCTATCCTTTTCAACAGGGTTCACAACCCCCATTCTTGTTTGAGCAATACCACCTGTTGGGGGATAGATTTCCAATGTCTTGATTCTTGCAAAAAATGCTCTCCCATTTCTGTATCCAGGCCATCATTCATCCTTAATCTTGAGGATGCAGATGAGGATTTTATGCTATCCTGCGCCACAAAATTCTGTCCCCTGTCCTTTGAAATCTCCTGTCTTCCACCACTATCCCTGCCATCAGAAAAGGAAGAACATGCTCAATTTTTTTTGATAGTTTCTCCATTTGGACTCCCTGCTCGACTTGCAATTCATAGGCTTCCAAACCTTGTTTAGTCTCTGACTTGTACTAAGGAGGGGCAATCACTGATTCTTGTTCCATTTGCTACATCTAAAGTATCTTGCATTAAAGTCCCTCATAATCAATGCATCAAGTCCACAAAACCCTGTGATGAACTGATTCTAAAAGAGTGAATAAGAGGGCTTTAAGGGTCTACTTTCACACATGCAGGTAACAATATATCTATCCTTTCCTACTGCTACATCTTCTTTAATAAACTCTGCTATCAAGCTTGTGTTCTGCCTGAGCATATGAGGATTCTTCATCACAGGCAACTTATGCAGCCTGACCCAAAAAGGAATTTCTGAAATCTCACCTACATAAGGAAAAAAAAAAGTGGAGTCCATGGTTTAAAACTTTAACATTCAATCTCCTGCTGCCATGAAACCAAGGGTCTGTTTGACCATAAAATCCCACTTTCGTTTGACTCAAACACAGCCTGGAAGAAGCCATTGGCCAAAGGAAAGATCTCGGGGAGAGGACAACCTGGCCAGAAAACTGCCATCCAGTGTTCCTGAGTTCATTTGAACTTTGATCTCCTTTTGTTTTGTATGCTTACCTGTCAATAAATACAGAATTTTTCAAATTTATTGAGCAGATCACTATTGTCTTTTGATATTTAAGATACAAGTGCTTACCTGGCTTTGTAAACATGATTTATGTTTTTGGGCTCACAAAAGTTTTTTGTACCTGGTAAATGGTGATTCTGTGATAACTTCTAAGATTAGACGCTAACCATTTGATCATTGTCCCAGGTTTTCAGTAATTTGGTTTTTAAACATGCTTGATGCTTTTAAATTCACAACAGTTTTCTAATGCTTCTAAGCACACTCACACCTTGTCACTGGAATATAGTGGTTCTGTGCTAAGACCATAGACACTAACATTTGATCAGGGTCCTTGGTTCTCACTAATTTACTGAAGGAAGATTACCATTCTGTTCTTGTCCATGAAATAAACAACAGCTTATTAAAGAACTAGAAAGATTCTGCAATCTGCTGTAAGTATTGTGTATTTTATTATTATTTAATGAATGTAAAACAGAAGCTTGCAGCATCTGAGACAGCTTTTGTGCTTAGCCAATTTGCTGCCCTGACTGTGGTCTATGTAGGCTTCAATTAAAGGATAATTGTTTAATTTGAAGTTGCAAAGTAATTGTTTCTATTTTGAAGGTGCAAATGACGTGTAAAGTAAGTTCAAGTTTCAACAATCACTGTAATAAAGTCCTCTGGAGTATTATTTTTGACATTGCTGGAACAATATTATAAGTGCTTTTTCACATGTCTTACTGCTTATGACAAGATTGAATCCTCTTAATGATGTTTGTAGTATCCTTCATTGTGTAGAACTCTAATCAGGAGTGGTTTGTACCATGCATTGTAAGGTCTGAACTCTGTTAAATGTTATCATGAAAACCTCTTCTATTTACTTGCATTTTTTTATTCTTATCTATGAACTGAACTGGAACTAAACCAAAACACAAAACTTGGATCTCTATGCTATGGACTAAAACTAGAAGGAAGCCAGTAATTTTGCATAGAGGCCTGTAAACTACATGTTGATGTATGAGCCTTTGGGACAATTTTTTTCTGATTCTTACAGTTAAAGCAGAATTGTATGTCGATACAAATAAATGATCATTGCAGTTATAAGACTCTTGGTAACTGCTGAAAACATTTATTATTGTTAACCACTACCTGGTGATTTGCAGCAACGTTCTGCTACAAAGGTGACATTCCCTTTGGTATGGACGAATACTTGTTGTAGTCATCCTCTTTACCGGGAGTCTGAGCTCATTGAGGAGAACACTTTAGGTATTGTTAATTGTCCGTTTTATTCTTGTTGTGTTGCTTGTTTAAAAATCTTATAGGCAGAAGCAGTTAATGCTTGTCACTGATATACAGGGGTAAAAAATGCTGCACAGAGAAAGCTCTATGACGAACTAGGAATTGCAGCAACAGATGTGCATGTTGACCAATTTGTGCCTCTCGGTCGTATACTCTACAAGGCCCCTTCTGATGGCAAGTGGGGGGAGCATGAATGTATGGAAATACTTTATTTTTTCAAAATTTGTGGAATTAGTTTTGATTTTCAAATACTTGTTTTGTTTTGTACAGAGTGAGCAGCTCCAACATCTGCATTTTATCATGGCCATAGAATGTAAATGATTTGTGTGCCGAATTTGATATGTATTTTCAAATATTGAGTACTCCTATTTATTATTCTTGCTGTTTGATTTGCAGTGGATTACCTTGTTTTTTTTGTTGGGGATGTTACCGTGCATCCCAATCCAGAAGAGGTTGCTGACATTAAATATGTGAACAAAGAGCAGCTAAAGGAAATTATAAGGAAAGCAGATGCCGGCGAAGATGGAATTAAGCTTTCCCCTTGGTTCCGTCTTGTTGTTGACAATTTCTTGTTTGATTGGTGGGACAAGGTGGAAAGCAACACTCTATCAGAAGCAGTCAACATGAAAATACATAACTTGACATAGCTTCACTGTAAAATGTGCAAAATTTTATACATTTTTTATGATCCCCAGTTTGTTTTAGTGACCTGTTTGGATTTAAGGACTAAGTTATGAATAAATGTCCCAGGACAGATGTTGTTTTACAATCGGAGGCACTTTAATATGTCTTCTAATTCAAACTTTTGTATGTGATCTTTTATTTTCACATGTGCATGACCTGGCTAAATTCCTCTGTTCCAAAGATACGTATTGTGACATGGACCATGAATTGATTATGTCTTGCAACATGGATAAAAGGCAACTTGAAAACCAAATTTGGTTTCTAATGTTATTTCCTTTGTTTCTTCTAATGGTCTCTGGTAATTCTGCTTTTTGGTTTTTGCATGCATTTTTGTATGCTTATCTTTTCACTTGTGATTTTTTTATTTTGGCCTTTTCTCTTCATATTTTGGAATCTGAGCATGTCAATAAGGTGTTTGAGATTCTGAAGCTTTCCTTGTGTTGTCAAGAAAAGGATGATGGCTTATTTTAAGTCATAGATAAAAAAACTCAATGTACTTAGAAAGTTTGTGAAGATCATCTGGAAAGCTGTAATATTCTTCCCGATGATCAGTCCTGTATGCAACTTGAAACATCTGTACAAAAACAAGATTTTCTATCATGTTTTTTCCACAAGATTATAATAAATATGCAGCATTACGAAGTTAACATCAAGACTCCCCTTAGAAAGCCATGCTTACGTTTAACATTTGTTAATAGCCATCTTGAAGTTCATCTGGAAAACTATAAAATTCTCCCCGATGCTGAGTCCTGAATGCAACTTGAAACATCTGTACAATAGCAAAATTTTCTGTAACGTTTTTCCAGAAGATTATTATAATCACGCAGCATTGTGAAGTGAACATCAAGACTCTCCTTAGAAGGCCATGCTTGTGGTTAACGTTTTTTGATAGCCATGTTAATCATGGATAATGTTTGTTGTGAGTTCCCTTAAAGCAAATATTCTTGGTGACACATTTTGTTTTCTTTCAAAGGAAGAAGGATGCTGCAGGCATGGGTATTACCTGTTATCAAAATTTAAGATATGAAATGCTTTTCCTTTGTGTCTTGAATGTAAAAACTTTCATGACCTAGGAAATAGGCTTGTGCTTACAAGGCAGCTTTTGAAAAATGGTTCTGCTATTGACGACATGCCTACTTCCATGATTTTAGTAAATATACCAACAAAGTCGTGAGACTAGACCATAAGAACACCTACAGAAAGTGGCCAAGCATGCTTCAAATATAAAACGGTCAAATTTGCTAGGATTGACAGGAATGCTTGACAGACATATTCATATGATAAGATCAACAAGCAACAAATTGCATGGGTCATGATGCAGAGGATTATATTTCATATAAAATACAATCTTGAATGATTCACATAATCTGTTTGGCGAATTTCCTTTTGTTTTGGAACTCTTGAATTCCCAAAGGGCTAAATGTGGATGTTATTGTACAAAGAATCAACAATGCACGTAACAAAATACATGTCTCTTTCCATACGAACAATATTACAATATACAATTCTCTCTCCATAGGCCATGTACTCTATGAAATATGTTGTTTTGTCAGTGGATGCAATTTCGATTTGTCCAACAAACTGAAATCGTGGTTATATTAAACTAAGGTTTTGTTATCACAATTTATCCAAGGCATATCAAATAATCATTAATTCACCACATGATGTGTTTTCCTGAAAAATTAACAAGGTTTGTGAGTACACACCTTAAAACATGTTATGTACGCTTCCACCTATACGCATGCTATTCCACCAAAGACTATATTTTATTTTAATTAAGACAATCTTAAATTCTTGGTAAGACCAAAACCAAAACAAATTTAACAGCAAATTCAAAGCTAAAACCAAGATAACCCATGTCTGGTATTTGAAGTTAACTAGCCATCGCTCTACTAGAAGGGTTTGATGGGCTTTGGCAACATAACCACCAGACTTCACTAAAGAACGAAGCTTTATTACAGATTAGGTGTTGTAGTGCCCCTCCCTCTTTTGGCTTGTCAGACTTTGTGATTTGTGTTGTGTGGTTTGACCCTGATTTTGGTGTTGGTCAATTTTGGTTTTGGAGTGTGAGGCTTGTTTATGTTTCCTGAATTTGTATATGACTATGATGTTACATGTTATGTGTTGGGTTAGAACAATGATGTTACATGTTATGTGTTGGGTTAGAACAATGATGTTATGTGATGTATCTTCGTTTGGTATGTGTGTTAGATGATTATAGATGTATATATGCCTTGATCTTGTGTTTCTTATTATTTCTGATGTGTTTATGTGGTTGTGATTATTTTTTAATGGCATTGTCTTCGATGGAAACATGTGATGTAGTTTATGATGTGAATATTAGATGTATTCATACATGATATTTCATTAGGTTATTTATGAGTTTCTTTATATTTATTGATGTATACTAACTTGATGTACACTGCTTCCATGTTTGATGTGCTTAGGTGAGGGGGAAAAGCACCGCATTGCTCTCTACGGGCAAGTTACGTCGCTTCCATTCCCTACTCATGGTATGATATTTTGTGGTTCATATATATATATATATATATATATATATATATATATATATATATATATATATGCTCAACAGTTTGTTTATGCAGCTGCAGGTATTGAACATCGACTCCACCTGAATCTTCAAGTTTGAGCGTGCTTTCCAACCCAATGGTAAAGTGGACAAGGAGATATCAGTTAGACCTCGTTAGGCACCCTAGTTCCTTATTCGTCAGGTCTTGTCAGTCAAATCTTGTTAGTCGTCACCCTCTGTTAATTTACCATGTTTTGAGTTGTCGTAAATTGTTGCTCTTTCTTATAGTCAATAATTTTGTGAAATGATAAATATTTTACCCCCTCTTAGTATTTGGGATGTGGTTGATTAATTAATTAATAAGTTGAAATTGGTGGTACTTTAAGATTAATTAATTATAATTAATTATAGCTTCTTCATTTGACTTGTTTAATTGAGTAACTTGAGGGCTTAGATTATTTTATAAATTGGAAGGATTAATTGAATAGAAAATTATAAATATTCAATTTAGTATTTTCATTACTTTTGTATTAAATTATTAAAAAATATAATTATTTTTATTTGTTTTAAAAATCATTTTTAAAGAAAAGAATTAATATTTATTATTTATCTTTATTAGTAATTTGCATGTGCATGTGGGAGTTACTAATAATTTAATAAAATTAATGAAGGAATAACGCATGTCGAGATTTACAATTTTCTTTTAAAAGTTATTTTTAATGGGGGCTTTCTGGCTTTTTGGGGAAGGATTGCTGTCGTGAATCTTCTTGCAAAAAAAATTTGTTGGTTGTTTCTCTTTTTATTGAATGGAGAAAATGTATGGATATGTCTGATCATGGAAAAATTTGGGTTTTATAGTTCTTGTTGTAATTTTATTCCAGATTTAAAAAAATGGTATCTGGGGAAAAGGGTTTTAATATTATTAAAATTGATTATAAGCATTTTGGGATTCTTTATTTGTGAAATTGAATTCATGAATTGTTCTCAAGATCAAATTTGTGATTTCAGTTTATATTTGATGTCTTTATTCCTGTTTTCTTTTTTACAGATGTAATATATATATACCCTCTTGCATTTTATCGTGTGGTAATTGCTTAATGTTTCGGGTTATTCGTATGTTTTCATGGCACTGACTATGTGGCGGATATGGCATGGGGAGCCATAGCTCTACCCACAACCTTTTCCGCTCTTCTCTCCATTCGTGGCCACCATGGTTGTGGAAACCACAGATTCGAGCCACCACGATTGTGGAAACCATAGTCTGTGGCCACCACGGCTGTAGGTGCCACAAGTCGTGGACTTCCCATGGCATTTCCTTGTGCCTTCATGCCTTCGTTGTGTTATTCCACTTTCGATTTCAGTTTTCAATGTTATTTTATGATATGGAATTATAAATATATATGTGTGTATATTTATATAGTCTTATTTTATAACAGAGATGTTTAATATGGGGATTATGGTAGATGTTAGTATAAAAGTGTTTGTGCAAATGTGATTATATATATATAGGTTTTTTTCAATTATGTTTCTATAGTGGAATTAAGTTGATATCTGAAGTTGTATTTTAAGTTGTAATATAATTGTAGAAATAATTGTATGGATTGATTTTGGGCTTTAATTTATTGATATTGATTTAGACTTGAAATGTGAAATTGGTAGTAATGCACTTAGTTATTATAGAGATTTAACCATACTAAAGTGAGTTTTAATGTGTAATTGTGAATCAAGGAATTTTAATGAATTTTGGAAACATATTGTTAATTTGGATTAATGTAGTTGTAGGTGATATTTTTGTACTCCTTAGTTTTATAATATAATTGCTCTTGTTACGAGACCATGGTATAATTGGTATTGTCCATCGTAATTGAGTACTTGTTGATGTTGCTTTATTTGTTCTTAGCTTCCAGAGGCTTGGTCAGGGATATAATTTATTTTGTTCAAGTCTTCTCTTTGTCCTTGATTGTTATCAGATTGGCATCTTGCTAGACTACCTTGTTAGCCGAGTCTTCATTGTTGGTCATTAATGTACTGTTTGCTCTTGATATTTGATTCAGTCGATTTTTGCATGCTAGATGACCATTCCTAGCCTATTGATGTTATTACTCCTGTTTGAGGATCTTTTCTAGCATGTGATCTAAGTCGTGCTATGGTTGGAGACTTGTCACTTTGTGATTTAGATATCATTGCCTAGAGTTTAATTTGATTCCTAAGTGCAAGTAGGGAGAGTAGCTTCTATTGGGGGTCAGGACCCAAAGTGATCGCCAGGGTAACCCAATAGAAGTTTGTTAAACAAGTGATTTCCTAATTAATGAACTCGGGTGGGTAGTTAGATCACACTAATCAAGATAAGTTCTTTGATGCCTCCTTACCCACAAACACTCATACAGATTTGAGGGTAAGTAGAGGAGGGCCTAGAATGGCTTCCATCGATCTTGTCTCCTCGAAAGGTTGGTGTGGTCCACTAGTGAATGTATGGGGTCGGGGGTCAGGAGAGGTCACCAGGGTAACCCAAGATGGGAGTCGGGACCTAGTGAAGACCTACCAGGGTAACCCGTAACATCCTAGTGATGACACTCTTCCCTTGCAACCTAGTGGTAACCCATATTCTCTTCCTTTCGTGTATTGTTGAGTTCTCGGAAGTGGTTGTTTTCTCATGCTTGTTGCCTTTGTGAATGTACTCAAGCCTCCAATGCATTGTTGTTATTCATGTGCTTCTATGGTATTCTCTTGTGAGCCTCTTGCTTGTTAAGTTTTGTTGATTCCTTGATAGTATTGATATGTTGATTCTCTTGTGAGTCATGTTGGTACCCTTGTATATCTTGCTTCCGCCTGGTGGGTCTGACTAGTACCTCCTAGCATGGGGGGTGGACCTATTTTGGTGCCACATGGTTGGGTGGAGTGCTTTTCGCACCCATTGGGTTTGGCCCTTTCAGCTTCATGTTCGTGTTGGCTTGGAGAAGAGTTGAAGACTATCATTGATGTACTAGATTTATGTATACTTCCCTACATGGGACTTTTGGAGATTTGTAAATTGTGGATCTATCATTTTGTATATGAAACTCTTATGTAAATTCTCGAGCATTGTAATGAGAATCTTGTATCCATGTATTATTCTGTAATGTAAATTATTGTAGCTCCTTGTAATTCATTGAGGTGATGTGTAACCTTGTGTAACATCGTTATGGGGCCTTAAGGACATTTGTTAAATGATTCATTATGTATTTTGTTTAACTGTATTTTAGCATTTATATATGTTATATTGATTGATTAAAAAAAATAAAAAATTATTCGCATTTTCATGTTCTTCATTGTTATGTCCTCTGGGCCTCATGGTAGGGCATGACAAGTGTTTTCAAAATTCCCTGGAACAAGAGCCTACTCACAGGTGACATGAGATCTTATAATCTGTATTGAAGCTCTTGTGCAAGTATACATTTTAAATTTTTTTTAAAAATGATACTTATTGTTTAGGACAAGTTTCATTGTGAGTTCTTTGATGGTGTTTTGATTGTCTTGTTGTAATTTTCCTGCCTCAATAATAGAAAAAAAAAAATCAAAATGATTTTACTTTTCTATAAAGTAGTTTATAACTTTTCTATTTGTGAGTGAGTGTCTTGTAAGCAAGAGTTTTAACTTTGATTTATGTGAAAAAATGTTTTTATTAAGAGAGTTTTTTTGTTTTTGAATAATTAATGTTAAATTTATAAATTATTAAAAATGACATCAAAATAAGTTTTATGGGTAATGTTAGAGACATGTTTCCATATGTCTGGGTAGCTTACCTTGGTTAGGAGTCATCACCCAATTTATTTAGGAATTATTTATGAAGGCAATGGTCCCATGAACGATATTTTTGCTTATTTTTATGCAGTTATATTAAATTTATATTAAGAGTTAAAAATAATGTGTAGTTAAAATTTGAAAAATAAAAGAAGACCATGGATAAGATATAATTTCCTCTTAAACATTACTTCATAGTATTTTTTAAATATACCTTAGATTGAACTATAATTTCATATGTTGTTATCATCAGGTAAGAGGGCCTCCCTAAAATAGTCACCTTATCTTTATATGAATAACTCTCATAGTTCAATATTTTTATGGAGAATTACGACTAAATATGTTCATGAGATTTTGTTACCATCAATGTTTTGAGGCACACTCTGTGATCCATCATCAGGATGAAAAAGAGTGCCAAGAGATAGAAGTGTAAATTGTGAACTATCTCTTGGCACTCTTTTTCATCCCAACAATGGATCACAGATTGTGATCTAAAATGTTAATGCTAACAAAATCTCACACAATGAATCTAGAAAGAAGGCACTAATTGATATGGACTGTGAAAATCCAACCTCTCTTATGATATAATCTATTTAAATATATTTATTTTGGAGAGGAGGTGGAGGTGTGAGGATTGGGGTAGGGGAGAGATGGTAAGAATAGACAAAGAGTGTATAATGTAATTCAATTCTTAATTTTTAATCACTTAAAAATTAATTTTATTTTAATAAATTAAATAATATTAATATTAGTATCAATTTATCAAGGTTATAAATACTTCATTTGTTTATAAATTATAATTTTTTCATTCAAATGTGTAGAGATCATAAATTTGTTACAGTGTATCAAAAGTCTATTTGAGTTTTTGTTTTTACGATGAGTAATGTTTATCATGATTCTACTTTTTTTTTTTGTATTGATCAAAGCAAAAGAAAATACAATAAAAATAATCAACAATCCAAGAAGGAAATGCAAAGAAAGAAAAGAAAATTATATCCTTAATTCACTAACTATAACACATATTACCAAGATACAAAATACAGGATTACATAAAATGACTGATCCAATCAGCTCACTAGGTAAGATAGTTGCATACATGGAGAAAGACACCGCTAAACAACAACAAACATGGCAGCTATGAGTTACAATGAAGATATACAAAATACAATCAACACCATCAACCATATGCATGAAAATTTTGTCCAGCTTGAGAACCAAATCAAACTTGAAATTTGAGGATGTGTTGTAGCTGCCTAACACATTTGATCTCTCCTTCACAAAGCTATAAAAACCGATATTTGATTTCGTCCAACTGTCTACTATATCTATCACCATTTCTTTGACCAATATTCAGTTGTGAACATAAGAAACATTTTGGAACATGATTTTCGAGTAAAACAATTGAATATCTACTTCCTGATATAAAATATGATTAGAGAACATAGCTTGACATCTACTTTTCCATATGTACAATAAAATGCATTGTCTCACAGAATCTGCTATCACATTTTTACAAAGACCAATACCAAAAAGGGCTTCCTTCCATCTTAAGGCATGATAAAAGATGGATAGGAAGTGATTAAATACGAACTTCATTTTGTTTTTAACTCTAAAACAGTCCCAAAAAATGTATTCTATGTTTTTACTATGATGACAAAATGGGCACTTAGCTCGATGCATGGGTAGGAATTTTAATTTATCCCCTACGGGAAGTTTATGATGTAGTACTTTCCAAGACAAAATTTGAGCATTTGCCTCAACCTTAGATTGTCAAATTTGAGTGCTCAAACTCCTCCATTTCCATTCTCTAAATCTAAAATTTCATTTAAGATAAGTCTTGGATTTAACCTCATAGTAAGCAAGGTTTGCAAGTAAATTTGTTTTAATGGAAAGCAAGAAAATGAAATTTTTTCTAACCATTACTAGTCTTTGAAAACACTACATAGTAAAGGAGTACATAATTTCATCATTAACTCTACAAGAACCAAAGACTTCACAAAGATCGGAAAGTTTTTGGACTTGTTATTTAAGTTAAAAGAATTCTTAGCACATTGTCAGCTAATCCAATCAAAAGACTTGAAGTCCAAATATCCTTGAAATGCTTCACCCCTTTCTTAAAGAGATGGTTAACATGTTTAGGAAAAACTATAGCTAGTGGTTGTCCATGATATTGTATAAGTCGATTCCACCAAATAGAGGAATTGGAGAAGTTGAAGCCATGTTGTAAGGAATTCGTTCTGCAATTCAAACAATTGCATATAAATTTCCGAGCCTTCCAAATGGATTGCAATGGGAAAGAGGCTTTAATATGGAAAAAAGGGGCAAGCAAAATCTTATCCAGCCAATTCATTGATTGCCATTTATTATTCATATCATCAATTGAGATCCTATGTTGCACTAATATTTTCCATTGTTCATCTCTTGAAACAACTCTTATTATCCATTTAGTAGATAAAGAGATTCCTTGAGTCCTGGGATCCAAATTTCCCACCTCCCCTCTATGTTTTGGTTGAATACAATGGAGCCAAGAGGTGGATTTGTAGCCAATTTTACCATCCCATTTTGTCCACAAGAGACAGATGATTTTGTTTAGATCTTCATAACCCTTTTTGGATGGCATCCAACAAGAGGAGTAGTAAACATGTGAAGTTAAAAAGATACAATTTATCGCCTAAATTCTTCCAGCCAGAGATAGATACTGATTTCCCCAATTAAAAATTTTGTTCTTAAGTTTGACAAGAAACCAATTCCACATATCATGAAGAGAAACCCCCAACCCAAAGGGGATACCAAGATACCATGTAATTTGACCATGTTTAACATGTATCCATTGTTTAGGAATCCAATGTGGAATTGAATCAAATTGAATCAATAAAAACTTAGTTTTATGATGTGCCAACTTGGAACCCAAAATTGAGCAATACAAGTCGCCTCCAAAATGTTATTAATTTTTTATTCATAATTTTGAATAAATAGTAAGCTATCATCTGCAAAATGTGAATTCAAAACAACTGAATTATTAGGAACAGAAATGCCTTTAATTAGCCCTATTTGATTATATTTTTGTAGAATGTAGTTGAGAGCATCAACAACCAAAACATAGAGGAATGGAGACAAGGGGCAACCTTGCCTGATTGAATGCTTTAAGGGAAATGAATCAGACATAACATTGTTAATCCTCAAAATAGAATTGACATCATTAAATAACATCAAAATATGCTTACATATATTGGGACCAAAACCCAACCATTGCAACATCTTTAAAATAAAACTCCAACGCATTATGTCATACGCTTTATCAAAATCAAGTTTTTACCAATGAAGAATTTTGCCTTGATTGTTGAGTCCATTCACTTGTTTCCCAAGCCAAAATTTGATTTTCCAAAATGAATCTTCCACTAAGGAACCCAGTTTGCTCAGGCCTAACAATCATTTTAGTTATAGGTTTAATCCTCATAGCTAAGGCTTTAGCAATAATTTTATATGATGTATTAAGTAGTGTTATAGGCTGCTAACCATAAATGTAATCTGTATTCTTCCCCTTAGGAAGAAACTTTATTAGACCTCTATTGGTATTTGGTCCCGATTAAGATCCTTCATTCAATGCTTCTAGATAAACTAAACAAAAGTCATCCTTAATATGTTACCATAGGGTTTGATAAAATTCAATAAAAAACCCATCAATTCTAGGACTTTTATTAGGGGCTATTGCAAAACCAGCATGTTCCAAATCCTCAATAGAGAGTATCCGATCAATAAAACGAGTATATTCCTAATCCACCTTCCTGGGAATAACATCCTCAAAGATATCTTCTAAAATTACTTGCACATCTTGCCAATGTTGATCTTCTTTAAAAAAGGCGCTCATAAAAGACCTGAAACAAATTTTTAATCTCTTCTAGATTTGAAAAATATGTCCATCCTCATCATGTATAGGACCAATAAATTCCCTTTTACATGTTTATAATTTAAATATTGAAAAAAACAATGGAACCCTTGTTGCCTTCTTTGAACCAATGTAATCTAGCTCGAATTGTAGCTCCTTGCCCCCTATAATGATCTAGTTTACGAAGTTGAGTTTCAATAGAGGCAATCCCTTGTAGAGATTTTTCCTTCCTTTTGCATTGCCAAGCTAGTCTTTTACCAAAAGTACGTAAAAACTCAACTCATTTAGATAAAGCTAGCTGCCACCATACCTTATAAGATTCCCCTTTTCTAGGCTTAGGAATGGAATTCCAAATGCTAACCAAAGCATTAACACGAGAAGGGATATACATACAGACATACATACATACCTATATGTGTATATATATATGTATATATCATATGTATATATATATATGTTTACGTATATGTATATGCATACGTATATATATATATACACACACACACATATATATGTGTGTGTGTGTGTATATATATACGTATGCATATACATATACGTATACATATACATATACATATATATACATGTGTGTGTGTATATATATATATATCTGTGTGTGTGTGTGTGTGTACATATACACACACACACATATATACATGTGTGTGTGTGTATGTGTGTATATATATACATATATATATATATATATGTATATATATATACACATATGTATACGTATATACATGTATGTATATGTATATATATACATTCACACACACACACATGTGTGTGTGTATACATATACATATACATACATGTATATATACATATATATGTGTGTGTATATATACATATACATACACACACACACATATATGTATATATACATGTATGTATATGTATATACATACATGTATGTATATGTATATACATACACACACACACATACACACACACACACATATGTGTGTGTGTGTATGTATATATATACATATACATACATGTATATATATATACATACATGTATATATATACATACATGTATATATATACATACATGTATATATCTGTGTGTGTGTGTGTGTATACATATATGTGTATATGTATACATATACATATACATATACATATATATGTATATATATGTATATGTATACATATATGTGTATATGTATACATATACATATACATATACATATACATATATATGTATATGTATACATATACATATACATATGTACATATATACGTGTGTGTGTGTGTGTGTGTGTGTGTGTGTGTGTGTGTGTACATATTGTAAACACCTAAAATTGTCATGTCTAATTAAATAAATATTTTTTTTATTTAATTATTTTAGCCTAATTCTTCTATTAAATAAATAAATCTTTATTTATTTAATTAATTCATTTATCCTCTTTTAGCCTTATTTCTCATTTAAATAAATACATTTATTTATTTAAATTATCATTTTCTTAAATTAAATAAATATTTTATTTATTTAATTGATCCCACTTCTTCTATTAATTAAATAAATCTTTATTTATTTAATTAATTCATTAACCTTTTCTACCCATGACACATGTCATTCATCTCTTAATTCCTACACTACCTACCCTCTTATTATTTTCTTTACCTACCCTCTAATCATAGCTGACCTCTTTTACACCTCTCAATCTTATCCCTTTGTTTCTTATAGTGTCTTCTATATAAGGGGATGCTTCCTTCATTATCAAACCATGGCTAACTCAACTATGCATTCAACCCCGACTATGCTTTCAAACTTGCATATGCAATCAAGCCTACTTGCAACCACATTTCCGTTCTTTGTTGAGCTCTTGTGCATATAAAATTTGAGAGCAAATATATCAAGCAAGATCAATGGAGATAGGAAGAATGGAGATTCAAACCCTATTGGACATGTGATGGTATAATCTTTGTGATTTCATTGGATTTGCATTGTCTTAGGTAATCTTCATATGTTATGGTGGATCTTTGTTGTTGTTAGGCTAGGGTTTTGTGGTTGAATCTATTTAGTCTTTCATTGTTGTTGTTTTCCATTTTCACCGAATACATTTTGGCACGCCCGGTGGGACTCTTGTCCCTTTTGCATTTAACCTTTTGTTGCAGATTTTGTGTTTTGAAGTTGCAGATCTGACATTTCCGACAACATTTCAACATTTTCGCGTTTGCGCACTTTCGGATCGCGTTTTTGATTTTCTGTCATGTCTGTGACATCTTGAATCGCGTCTACATCTTCAAAATCTTGAATCGCGTCTGCGTCTTCGACATTATTTCACTTTTTGCAGATTGCAGGGTCGCATCTGTGTCCCTGAATCGCGTCTGTGAACCTCTGAATCGCGTCTGTGTTTCCGATAGTATTTTCATTTTCCAGATTGTAGGTTTTCATTATAGGTGCGTCTGTGGGCACTTTAATCACGTCTGTGAGATCTAATCGCGTTTGTGATTATTTTAATCACATCTGTGTCTTGCGGGATTTTTTGTTTTGCATTTTTTTGCAGAAACGCATCTGTGAGGTGTTAAATCGCGTTTATGTTGTGAAATTGCATTTTTCACCATTTTGTCTTGCATTTAATGTTTTAGATCTGGTTTATTTTGAGCTAACATCTTCAGATCTAGCTAACAAAATTGGTGCAGCTTGTCTTGAAAGCAAAATCATTTTGTCGAAGGCCCCTATTTTCACAAAGTATTTTGGATCTAAAATTTACCTAACTTGTGTGCTTGCAAGAAGGGGTGATTATTTCAAACAATCCAAACTACTAACAAATCTTTGTTGCAGGACCTTGGCAAGGGTTTTTGATCTTTATTATGTGCCTTGTTTTCATAGACTAGCAAACACTTCAATTGGTGCACTAAAATTGAACCATTGTCTTTTGTGTCTTGAGCAATAGGCTCTTTTTGTTTCATCTTTAGAGGGCCTGTCTCCCCGTGTGGTCATTAAGACTACTAGTGAGGAGAGAACAACCCAAGTGGTAGCAAAAGAAAAGCCATCTTCTTCCAAACCACTATAAATAACTGTATTCATGGTGAAAACTATGAATAACGTGTGTTGATTAGTTCATACCGACACTATGTCTCCCCATAAACCCATTTGATCAAATTTATTTGATCATTTGTAGGGCATAACCCCTACTGACTGGGAGCCTTCTGTATTTATAGAGCTGAAAGTGCCGCATGTATGGCCACATGAGCGGATGCCCTTACTAGCACCTTTTTGTTTTAGAAGCCCAAATCCTTCGAGTTGTTGGGGCAAGAGGTCGGACCTCTGGTAGCGGCCCACACACATACGGTTCTTAGTAGAGATACAAAGTTTGCCACAAGGAGTTTTTGTGGGGACTGATGCTTGGCTACCCCGAGAAGTGAGTGCCGAAGGTGGAGCTAGTGGGGTCAAGCATCTAAGTATCCGCTCTGAATAGCGTAGCCTCGGGGGTAAAACCCCATGTGGGATCAACAACTATTGTCTTGGCCAGTCATAAGGATTGTGCTTGACTTATTTTGAACATTCAAACATTCAAGACCAAACAGCAAAACATTGTGTCTTTTATGTCTTCAAGTGTATGCAAAACATTTTTACATCAAACAATACACTTTTCTTTGAGTCATTTTTGTCTAGACACTTGCAAACATTGAGTCCTCATCAACACTGTGTCATCTTGTCACAAAAAAACAGTCAAACATTCAGATTTGGTCACAACAAAGCAACTTCACAGATTGGAAAAAATTGCACAAATTTTACAGAAACGCGTCTGTGTCGTATAACTACGTTTGTGAAGGGCAGAAACGCGTCTGTGTTCTCAGAATCAACATTGCATTTACAAAATCTCAGACTTGTGTCTGTGTTAAACAGAACCACGTTTGTGTTAGGAAATCGCGTATGTGCAGTATATAGGCACGTCTGTGTTCAGAATTGAAAAACTTTTATAGTCCAGCAAACAAACATAGTCAGTTTTGGAATTCTTGAGCTTGCTAGGTTATTTCTCTAGGGTTTCATCTAGCATTCAACCTGTCTTTGGGTCTTACAAAATCCATCATTGCTTTACACCTTACATTACATTCACATTTGTCTAAACTTGAGTCAAAATGTCACTTGCTTGTCCTCATCATACTTTGTCAACACACTACATACAACAACATTTTGCTAAGTGGTCCCTCATCAAGGTCTATCACCTTTGGATCTCATTTGGTCTTACTTAGAGTCAAGGTCAGCTTACCTCATCTAGAGAAACTATCCTCTCTTTGGAAGCCACATCTACTCTACTACATACATACTTGGTCTTACACTTTGGACATTGCAAGTAAACCTCAGATTCATTTACATTCCATCCAACTCTTGGTCTTCCATACTCTTTCCATTTTCATCTAGTCTCACACATCTTGGTCAATACCTAGTTCATGGTTGAAAATCGTTCCCAAAAATCTAGGAGAGAAACTAAAGAGGCTCAAGAGTCCACAAACATGAGTTCCTATGAGTATGACAATGATATCTTTTTCAATTCTGATCATACTACATTACCTGACATGGATGCCTATAGAAACATTCCAAATGTTGAGAACATGGACACTACAAACAACAATGATACACACAATGACAATATGGACAACATTTCAGTCCATTCAGCAGAAGTGGAAGACACCATTATGAATCCCCATTTCAATAGATTGGTTGAGGAAATAATGAGGAGAGATAGACAATACTTCTTACAAGTGATGGCACAAAGTGGAGCCAAGACCCCTCATGATTTTGACATGTCTCAAATAATGGAAAATCGACCTTTGCAACAAACTCACTCCAACATGGATCAAAGGAGGCCTAATAGTGGAGGCAATAGAGGACCACATATGGTGCCTGAATCACCATCATCTTTGTTTCAAAAACCAAAGGTCCCATACACACATGGTCAAGCATATGATACTCACCTTCGCAGACCATTATGGAAGTCTTATGCAGAAAAATATGCTCAATCACATACTAATGCTAAGGACCAACCACCAAAGCAATTGGATACTCAAAGGCATGCTCAAAATTTGGACACAAGGAAACCCCGCGTCAACTTTGGGGCAACACACTAGAACAAACTTATGACATTCCTATAGAGTATGGTATACATGGACAAAGCAAATATTCCATTCCCCACCATGACTCTATACCAAGTGGTCCATATACGCAACATCATTATAGACCTCCTCCATATGAACATGTGTATGATCAATATCATCCATATATGCAACATGCCCCTCCTCCAATTGGTGCCTCAAGCATGGGGCATGGTCCAAGAAGTTGATCTCCACCTAACAACAATTTGGAATAGCAAATCAAGGACTTACAAAAGAAAATGGAGGACATAAATACACCGAAACCAACTTACACAATGAGAGACATATGTCCTTATCCATTTGACAAAAGCATTCCAATGCCTCCATTTCCTACACACTTTGTGACGCCTAAGTTTGATAAGTATAGAGGAAAAGGAGATCCTAAGGCACACATAAGACAGTTTTTCACAGCTTGCATTGAGGTAGCTTCAAAAGAGACATATTTGATGAGATTAATCCCACAAAGCCTAGGTGATAAAGCTATGGAATGGTTCTCCCAACTTCCACCTGGAATTAAGTCATGGGGTGACTTAGCAGAGGCATTTATCCAACATTTCTCATACAACATAGAGACAGACATATCAGTCACTACCTTGTGCAACACCAAGCAAAAAAAGGGAGAGTCTTTTGCATCATTTTTACAAAGATGGAGGAATCTAGCCAGCAAATGCTCTTGTGAAATTCCACAAAAATAAATGGTAGAGATGTTCACCCAAAATGTTAACAAGGACATTGGTTATGACCTAAGAAAAACTTGTTTTTCCACCTTCAAGGATGTCATTGAAAAAGGCTTAGCAACAGAGAAGGTCCTAATTGAGCAAGGCATCGTTAAGATATTCAAGGAAAACAAAGATGACTTTAAAGGAAAAGATAAGCCAAGATTTTGGAATAAAAACAAGAACACGGTCAATGATGGTGTTGTTGATGCCAATACAGTGCGACCCAAAATCATTTTTTCGGGATCAAGCTCTACAAACAATCAAGTGAATACTCAAACAACTTCAAAATCACGAAGGAAGTACACCCCATTGGGACAACCACTTGAGTCAATTTTTAAGAAGCTAGTGGCAAACAAAGTAATCACAATTCTAGATTTTCTGCCATATGAGCCAAAGGTCAAACCAAATTGGTGGAATGATGATAAGTATTGTGAATTCCATAAGAGCAAGGGTCATAAAACAGGAAATTGTCACCGACTAAAGAACATTATACAAGATCTCATTGATAGAGGTGACATTGAAATTGAAGGACACTCATGTAACCAAGAACATGAGATGTTTAAGGAACCATTTCCAAAACATGACAAGGGAAAAGTTAAAGCCACAGATGACCAGACCAACTGTAAAGCGGAAAATCGCGATCGAACCCTAGTTGTTCTCCCCTCTTCCAACTCCGAGGAGAGAGAAGGGAGGTTCGCTAGGATTCGATGGTTTTCACTTAGGGGAGAGACTTTACATTCAAAAGAGGGGTTGAAACCCACAAGATCCAATCCCACGCAATGCAAGATTGGATGCTAAATGAGTTTCAAGGGTTAAGAAAGCAAGGCTACCCTCTTTTGTAAAGAATGTGCATAGAAGAATTAAGCTAGGAATACATAGAAAGTGACAAAGATTCGCTTATAAACTGAGATAGGAATATAGTATGAAGCTGCGGACCTGGAATTAGCAGTAAAATGTCGATACGGCGCTGTCCTGCAAATTTGACCAAAAGTTGTCGGGACGATGGCGCCCAGCGCCACGGTCCTCCGAAAAATCCGTCAAACGAAGGGGGATCGGTTCGTCTCTGCACAAGGATTCCAGATCTTCCATTTCAGCCGCGTACCTGCAACCTACACACAGAAAAGCGAAGACGATTGGGGGGTTAGGGATTAGGGGTTTGCCTTTAGGTCAAACCCCGGTTTTGGAACTAACCAAGAAATGAGCAAGAGCTGTAAACGTAAATGACTGTAAAACAAGTACTAATACCTTGTTCTAAGGATGTTTGTATCCTTATGTGCGAAGGTATAGATGTTGTATGTTGTTGTATGTGGTATGTTGTATGTAGCATGTAGTAAGTGATCTCCTCTTCAATGGTTGAATCCTTGTCTTGAATGCAACACTTAGCCTTGAATGGAGACTTAGAAGGAATGCTTGAATTCTTGAATGCTTGAGTATAATTTCCACGCCTTTTCCATCATATCGAATGAAAGAGGAAAATGTAGTTTATATACTTGTCATTTAGGGCTGATAGACTGATTTTCCCGACCTTAGGCCGCCCAGGAAATGTAATTTCCAAATTGCAAACAAAAAGACCTGAGCCCCTTAGGAGACCGGGCCCAAAATAGGACCCAGGGACCAGGGTGCTGGGCGCCATGGTCCTGGGGACCAGGGCGCTGGGCGCCCTAGTCCTGAAGGACCAGGGCACTGGGCGCTCTGGTCCCACCTCCCGGGACAGCAGGGTGCAAGGAGGTTCAGGCCAGGGTGCTTGAAAAATGCAGTTTTCAGTGTCGCGAGCAAGTTTTGGGGTCTCCATTCAGGTTGCGTGTTGCGTCGCCATTGTGAAGACCGAAATGCAGTCGAAATTGCAAGTGTCACAATTTTAGGACGCTACATTTAGCCCCCACTTTAGCGGGAGTATGTATGCTCATACTTCCGGTAAAGTACAAGGAAACAACATTGAAAGACTTTCACCACGTCAAGGAGGCAAGATACACCAAGCCCCCAGTGGACTAAGGATCTTACGACTTCGATTGACAAAGTAAAAGGGAAGATCACAAGGGAGAACCATGACTGTCAGTAGTAAGGTTCCCTCACTATGAGTCATGCAAGAAAGATATCAAAAATTTTCAAGGCAAGGCTAAATTTGCCAAGAAATTTTCAAGTATCTTGAAAAGATATGAACGGGATGTATGCCCCCCTACGTTAAAGCGATCGCACACGCCTCACCGGGGGTGATTGTTTTAACGTAGTGATACATATAAGAATGATAAAGGAAAGGAGCATGTTATCGCAAGGATTTAGCCCCCAAGTGTGAGATAAACCCAAGGATAATAGACACAAAACACAAAGCACGAGGTGACTTCGCTTTCCTCGAGGTCAGTATGCTGTATGATAAGTCATGTACATATATCATATGTATGTATGCATAATTGTTCTTCATTCCCCAATCAAGGAAGGTCACCTAGAAGAAGGGAACACATGTGTCTTTTGAGTCAACATGAGAGAGATCGAGAGATCTCAATGCTTTGCATCGTCCTCAAGTAAACAACACCAAGGACAACAAATAGAAGAATGAGAATAACATATAGAAGAAGTAACAAAAGAGAGGGGGAGAGAATCTGCTATGCTAATGTAACTAGTCTAGCACGTCACCTACCCCCCGATCTTGCTGATCAATGTTTCGGGAAGGCAGGGAACACGCTAGAGGAGGAACATCCAACACAGCAGATGGAGCTATCACAAGATCCAAACAAGGGCTATGTTCATGTTCCGAGCCACATTGTTCTTGTCTAGGAGCTAGGATAAGTGCTTTAGAAAATTCATTAGATAAATGGTTATCAATATCAACAAGTTCATATTCACTATCAGAAGCAAGAGAAGTAACATTTTCATCATGAATAACATTTTCATCTATATCATCATCAAGATTTATAAAAATAGGATCTTTAACTCACACAGGATCAAGATCATCATGCATCTTATGTTTAGGAGATTTAGGCTCAATGTCCGGCTGAGGAGAAAATGGAATAATGCTTGTTGAAGGTGTTTTTGGAGATTGTGAATTTGGAGAAGCGGCTGCTTGAGCCCTAAGACGACGTTTTCGTTGGCGTTCACGTGCAGAACGATTACGTCTAGTCTTAGTAGGAAGTGGAGAAGACTGAGGAGGAGGAATGTTCTCATCCTTAGCACTTGGGTGTTTAGGTTGTGGTCTCTTAGGCTGGATAATAGGAGAAGGAGAAGGTCTCTTCTCTCTATAAAAAGGAGGAGGAGGAACTGCTCCATACAAAGGAGGAATATTTGGTTTAGGGAGAAGACCAAGTCCATCATGACGAGGAGGTATAGGTCTACTTTTAGAAGGTTTATTAGGCATAGACATAGTCACATCCATAGGGATGGGTTGGGAATCTTCTTGAGGAAAGACATTAGTTTTATCTTTCAAAGGAAGAACTTCCTTCTCAAGAATGATAGGAATGTCAAGCTTAGGTGTTCTAGGTTCACTTAGAGATAAGATCATATCTTTTTTCCACTTTTGATAAGATTTGAAAAGATGATCACTTCGCGGAGGAAGAGATTGGAATTGTTTAGGCCAAAAGTAATCAATAGGAACGCTAGAAGTTCTTTCAGCTGGTTTAAAGAGACTATGATTGACAGTAACAACTTCACCATTATAGGGAAATTTCAAACACTTGTGAATAGGAGAAGCAATAGCTTTCATGGAAGATAGCCAAGGATAGTCAAGCTTCACACGAAATTGTTCAGATGAAGGAATAATAGCAAAGTTCACATCAAGAGATTTGTTATGGACCTCAATAGGCAATGTAATAGAACCAATTGCGGGAGAAGAAAATGCATCAAATAATTTCACAATCACATCTGTTTTGTCATAGATCACTTGATTCAATTGCAAAGTAAAAAGAAATTCTTCAGTAATAACATTAATCATGCACGAAGGATCAATAAGAACTCCACGGCAAGGCATATTCTTGACTTTTGCAACTATGTATAAAGGACCATCAGGTGCCCTAATGGTTTCACTAGAATCAAATGTGATGGAAGGTTCTTCAGGGATTTCTTGCTGCTCTACAAAGTTAATCACATTCGGGGTCATAGACACAAGACCATCAGATGAAAGAGAGGAATCATTAGCCTCAATTGCATTAGAGGTATGAGAAGGTAATGGATCAGTGAAAATCTGAAGATTTTGGTTAGGAGGAGCTACAGATGTGTTGCCTTTATCAGTCACTCCAGAAACAGAAATAGTATTATTATCAATCAAATCTTGAATTTTACCCTTTAAAGAAAAACATTTTTCAGTATCATGACCAGGCTGACGATGAAATTGACAAAAGGCTTTGTTATCAAAATAAGGTGAAGTAATCTTTGCAGGATCAATTTGTCTTATAGGAGGAAGAGTAAGCACATTTTGTTCCAATAACTTATTCATAATACTATGCAATGATTCATTCAAAGGAGTATACTTTCTTTCTTTCTTGAAAAATTTAGAAATAGGAGGCACACCTGATGCTGCATTCACATTGTTGTTGATGATGTTTTCATTGAATTTGATGGAATCTCTGTTCGGTTTAAACTTCCCAAATGGTTGTTGACTGCTATCACCCTTATCACTCGGAGCCATAGGATGTGATTGTTCCATTTGACTCACAGTCAGTTGATAATTGTGAAGAGTGGCACACAACTGTTGGAAAGAAGTAAACTCAGAAAACAGAAGTTTGCCTCGAATATCTTTTTGTAAATTAGAAATAAAGATTCTTTGAATATCATTGTCAGGCACTGGAAAAGAAATTTGAGCATACAAATGCTTATATCTACCAATGAAATCAGTCACTTTTTCTTTAACACCTTGTTTACAATGCATTAAATCAATCAAAGTAACTTTAGGACTTATATTGTTTTGAAATTGTTGAATGAAAGCATTTGCAAGTTGTTCGAAAGAAGAAATAGAATAGGAAGGCAACGAGCAATACCATTGTAGGGCTTTATCTCTTAATGTTCTAGTAAACAGTTTTGCAAGCAACCTTTGGTCATAAGCAAAATCAGTACAAATTGTTTGAAAAGTCTTAACATGTGTTAGAGGATCTCCTTTACCATTATAAAGTTCCAAATGCGGGATTTCAACATGTTTAGGAGGGATAGCTCGAACAATGTCAAGAGAAAGTGGGCTCGCAACATCAAATGTGGGCACATTAAACTTAGATTGATTCATAGAGGCAATTTGTTGCTGTAAAGAAGAGACAGTTTGTGCAAGATTGTTAATGGTCGCTTCAGTCGAAGAATTCATATTGGATGTGTTAGATTGAGATGGAGGTGTTATGTTATTGAAAGAAGGTAAAGAGTAAGGTGGTGGGACTCTATGATAATTAGTCATAGGAGATGATTGGACAGGAGGAACACTACAAGGAGGAATGGATTGGTTAAACGAATTGCCCCCTTGCGTCATGTTCATTTGTGGAGATATAATAGGAACACTCATTGGAGGAATGAATGAAGAAGTCGGATTGAATGAAGGAAGAGGGTTAATTGAAGAAGGAGGATTGCCCTCGTGACTGGTAATCACAGGAGGAATGTCTTGTGTAGAAGTAGCCATTATGTTTGATGTAAAGGTTGGTATGCTAGCAATAGAAGTCATCAAAGGAATAGAATGATTGTCTTGAGTAGGGGGTTGTGTATAACCTAAGGTTTCGGCACAACTCTTCATAGGCATCACATTCGAATCCACAATGTGTGCAATACCACGCAAAATATCAATTCCATTCTTATCACTTTGAAGCATACGTTTTAGACCCTCAATTAAAGGAAGAGCTTGACTATCAGGGTATTCTTGAGACATCCATTGTCGAAAATCGTCAAATTGGTTATCCAATTTCGAAAGTTGTTCTACAGAAACCTCATGGAGAGCTTCTTCATCATTAGGAGGATTAGAGGAATTAGCCATGTCCTCGTTAAAAAGGCTATTCAAATTAGGTTCCATCTCCTCGGTAGTTAAACCTCGGAAAGACTTAATTCTACGGCTTCGTCTAACGGGAATAGTGTAAGTAGGGCTTATTGTTGTAAAACTCATGCACTAGAAAGAGAGAGAAGATTTTGAATTTAGAGGTAGCAATTTTCAGTAAAATCAGCCAATCTTCTGGATTTAAGCTGTTAAATGCAATCATAACAGTCTCCCGAAATTTCGGAAAAAATGTCCGGGACCGTGGCGCCCGGAGTGCAACACGGTCCTTGCAACTTTTTTCGAAATTTGCAGGGATGAAAGGTATGATGATTTTAGAGCTCATCTGAAAAAATTGAGTGATTTTACGATCTGTAGATAGGCCAAATTAAAGTTGCAATCTCAAAATTGAACCCTATCAAGATTGTCGAAAAATGCAAAATTTTGAATTTTGAAAAAGAGAGGGAAACTGAAATTTTGAATTTTATGATTTTAGAGGGAATGTCAAGAGCAATGCAAATTTTGAAATTTGAAAATTGACTCAATTTCACGCAAAATTCAATTTTGAAAGCGGAAATCAAAGTTGTTGTAATTAAGCACTTAATTTCAAAAGTCACAAAATGCAAGAATTTGAATAAAGCACTGAAATTTCGAATGAATGCAAACACAATTTTCAGATTTAGGACAGTAAGAACACAATTTTGACACAAAATTTCAATTTCAACAATTTTTGAATGATTAGAAGCCTTAGACCAAGCAATCGCAAGACCAACTTTGACTGTAATTTTGAAAGTGTGATAATTGACAAAATCAGCCAAAATTCTGGATTTTAGCAGGAAAATACAGCAAGATCTTGCTCCCGAAATTTTGGAAAAAATGTCGGGGACGATGGCGCTCGGAGTGCAACACGGTCCTCGCAACTTTTTTCCAAATTTTCAGGGATGAAGGATATTGTGATTTTATTGCAGAATCCAAAGTTACAGCTGATTTGGAGATGTTTTGATTGGTCAAATTGTCGGACAAAGGTTGAATTAAGAGGGTTTCAAAAATTAGGGTTTTGACATTTAACCACTTAATTTTCAAAATTAAAACACAGATATGAATTGATAATTTGTAATAAAAGGGCAGATCTGAAACAAACATTAACAACTAAGTATTTCACAAGTTTAATTACTAAAAAGAAATTTTAGGGTTTTTATGCAATCACCTCTAAAATTTCGCAAAAGATCAAACATGGAAATGTAATCAATTTTTTCAGATCTAAGCATGAAAAATCAGAAAGGATGTTCACGTCGGGTTCACCAAAATGTAAAGCGGAAAATCGCGATCGAACCCTAGTTGTTCTCCCCTCTTCCAACTCCGAGGAGAGAGAAGGGAGGTTCGCTAGGATTCGATGGTTTTCACTTAGGGGAGAGACTTTACATTCAAAAGAGGGGTTGACACCCACAAGATCCAATCCCATGCAATGCAAGATTGGATGCTAAATGAGTTTCAAGGGTTAAGAAAGCAAGGCTACCCTCTTTTGTAAAGAATGTGCATAGAAGAATTAAGCTAGGAATACATAGAAAGTGACAAAGATTCGCTTATAAACTGAGATAGGAATATAGCATGAAGCTGCGGACCTGGAATTAGCAGTAAAATGTCGATACGGCGCTGTCCTGCAAATTTGAGCAAAAGTTGTCGGGACGATGGCGCCCAGCGCCACGGTCCTCCGAAAAATCCGTCAAACGAAGGGGGATCGGTTCGTCTCTGCACAAGGATTCCAGATCTTCAATTTCAGCCGTGTACCTGCAACCTACACACAGAAAAGCGAAGACGATTGGGGGGTTAGGGATTAGGGGTTTGCCTTTAGGTCAAACCCCGGTTTTGGAATTAACCAAGAAATGAGCAAGAGCTGTAAACGTAAATGACTGTAAAACAAGTACTAATACCTTGTTCTAAGGATGTTTGTATCCTTATGTGCGAAGGTATAGATGTTGTATGTTGTTGTATGTAGTATGTTGTATGTAGCATGTAGTAAGTGATCTCCTCTTCAATGGTTGAATCCTTGTCTTGAATGCAACACTTAGCCTTGAATGGAGACTTAGAAGGAATGCTTGAATTCTTGAATGCTTGAGTATAATTTCCACGCCTTTTCCATCATATTGAATGAAAGAGGAAAATGTAGTTTATATACTTGTCATTTAGGGCTGATAGACTGATTTTCCCGACCTTAGGCCGACCAGGAAATGTAATTTCCAAATTGCAAACAAAAAGACCCGAGCCCCTTAGGAGACCGGGCCCAAAATAGGACCCAGGGACCAGGGCGCTGGGCGCCCTGGTCCTGAAGGACCAGGGCACTGGGCGCTCTGGTCCCACCTCCCGGGACAGCAGGGTGCAAGGAGGTTCAGGCCAGGGTGCTTGAAAAATGCAGTTTTCAGTGTCGCGAGCAAGTTTTGGGGTCTCCATTCAGGTTGCGTGTTGCGTCGCCATCGTGAAGACCGAAATGCAGTCGAAATTGCAAGTGTCGCAATTTTAGGACGCTACATTTAGCCCCCACTTTAGCGGGAGTATGTATGCTCATACTTCCGGTAAAGTACAAGGAAACAACATTGAAAGACTTTCACCACGTCAAGGAGGCAAGATACCCCAAGCCCCCAGTGGACTAAGGATCTTACGACTTCGATTGACAAAGTAAAAGGGAAGATCACAAGGGAGAACCATGACTGTCAGTAGTAAGGTTCCCTCACTATGAGTCATGCAAGAAAGATATCAAAAAATTTCAAGGCAAGGCTAAATTTGCCAAGAAATTTTCAAGTATCTTGAAAAGATATGAACGGGATGTATGCCCCCCTACGTTAAAGCGATCGCACACGCCTCACCGGGGGTGATTTTTTTAACGTAGTGATACATATAAGAATGAGAAAGGAAAGGAGCACGTTATCGCAAGGATTTAGCCCCCAAGTGTGAGATAAACCCAAGGATAATAGACACAAAACACAAAGCACGAGGTGACTTCGCTTTCCTCGGGGTCACTATGCTGTATGATAAGTCATGTACATATATCATATGTATGTATGCATAATTGTTCTTCATTCCCCAATCAAGGAAGGTCACCTAGAAGAAGGGAACACATGTGTCTTTTGAGTCAACATGAGAGAGATCGAGAGATCTCAATGCTTTGCATCGTCCTCAAGTAAACAACACCAAGGACAACAAATAGAAGAATGAGAATAACATATAGAAGAAGTAACAAAAGAGAGGGGGAGAGAATCTGCTATGCTAATGTAACTAGTCTAGCACGTCACCTACCCCCCGATCTTGCTGATCAATGTTTCGGGAAGGCAGGGAACACGCTAGAGGAGGAACATCCAACACAGCAGATGGAGCTATCACAAGATCCAAACAAGGGCTATGTTCATGTTTCGAGCCACATTGTTCTTGTCTAGGAGCTAGGATAAGTGCTTTAGAAAATTCATTAGATAAATGGTTATCAATATCAACAAGTTCATATTCACTATCAGAAGCAAGAGAAGTAACATTTTCATCATGAATAACATTTTCATCTATATCATCATCAAGATTTATAAAAATAGGATCTTTAACTCGCACAGGATCAAGATCATCATGCATCTTATGTTTAGGAGATTTAGGCTCAATGTCCGGCTGAGGAGAAAATGGAATAATGCTTGTTGAAGGTGTTTTTGGAGATTGTGAATTTGGAGAAGCCGCTGCTTGAGCCCTAAGACGACGTTTTCGTCGGCGTTCACGTGCAGAACGATTACGTCTAGTCTTAGTAGGAAGTGGAGAAGACTGAGGAGGAGGAATGTTCTCATCCTTAGCACTTGGGTGTTTAGGTTGTGGTCTCTTAGGCTGGATAATAGGAGAAGGAGAAGGTCTCTTCTCTCTATAAAAAGGAGGAGGAGGAACTGCTCCATACAAAGGAGGAATATTTGGTTTAGGGAGAAGACCAAGTCCATCATGACGAGGAGGTATAGGTCTACTTTTAGAAGGTTTATTAGGCATAGACATAGTCACATCCATAGGGATGGGTTGGGAATCTTCTTGAGGAAAGACATTAGTTTTATCTTTCAAAGGAAGAACTTCCTTCTCAAGAATGATAGGAATGTCAAGCTTAGGTGTTCTAGGTTCACTTAGAGATAAGATCATATCTGTTTTCCACTTTTGATAAGATTTGAAAAGATGATCACTTCGCGGAGGAAGAGATTGGAATTGTTTAGGCCAAAAGTAATCAATAGGAAGGCTAGAAGTTCTTTCAGCTGGTTTAAAGAGACTATGATTGACAGTAACAACTTCACCATTATAGGGAAATTTCAAACACTTGTGAATAGGAGAAGCAATAGCTTTCATGGAAGATAGCCAAGGATAGCCAAGCTTCACACGAAATTGTTCATATGAAGGAATAATAGCAAAGTTCACATCAAGAGATTTGTTATGGACCTCAATAGGCAATGTAATAGAACCAATTGCGAGAGAAGAAAATGCATCAAATAATTTCACAATCACATCTGTTTTGTCATAGATCACTTGATTCAATTGCAAAGTAAAAAGAAATTCTTCAGTAATAACATTAATCATGCACGAAGGATCAATAAGCACTCCACGGCAAGGCATATTCTTGACTTTTGCAACTATGTATAAAGGACCATCAGGTGCCCTAATGGTTTCACTAGAATCAAATGTGATGGAAGGTTCTTCAGGGATTTCTTGCTGCTCTACAAAGTTAATCACATTCGGGGTCATAGACACAAGACCATCAGATGAAAGAGAGGAATCATTAGCCTCAATTGCATTAGAGGTATGAGAAGGTAATGGATCAGTGAAAATCTGAAGATTTTGGTTAGGAGGAGCTACAGATGTGTTGCCTTTATCAGTCACTCCAGAAACAGAAATAGTATTATTATCAATCAAATCTTGAATTTTACCCTTTAAAGAAAAACATTTTTCAGTATCATGACCAGGCTGACGATGAAATTGACAAAAGGCTTTGTTATCAAAATAAGGTGAAGTAATCTTTGCAGGATCAATTTGTCTTATAGGAGGAAGAGTAAGCACATTTTGTTCCAATAACTTATTCATAATACTATGCAATGATTCATTCAAAGGAGTATACTTTCTTTCTTTCTTGAAAAATTTAGAAATAGGAGGCACACCTGATGCTGCATTCACATTGTTGTTGATGATGTTTTCATTGAATTTGATGGAATCTCTGTTCGGTTTAAACTTCCCAAATGGTTGTTGACTGCTATCACCCTTATCACTCGGAGCCATAGGATGTGATTGTTCCATTTGACTCACAGTCAGTTGATAATTGTGAAGAGTGGCACACAACTGTTGGAAAGAAGTAAACTCAGAAAACAGAAGTTTGCCTCGAATATCTTTTTGTAAATTAGAAATAAAGATTCTTTGAATATCATTGTCAGGCACTGGAAAAGAAATTTGAGCATACAAATGCTTATATCTACCAATGAAATCAGTCACTTTTTCTTTAACACCTTGTTTACAATGCATTAAATCAATCAAAGTAACTTTAGGACTTATATTGTTTTGAAATTGTTGAATGAAAGCATTTGCAAGTTGTTCGAAAGAAGAAATAGAATAGGAAGGCAACGAGCAATACCATTGTAGGGCTTTATCTCTTAATGTTCTAGTAAACAGTTTTGCAAGCAACCTTTGGTCATAAGCAAAATCAGTACAAATTGTTTGAAAAGTCTTAACATGTGTTAGAGGATCTCCTTTACCATTATAAAGTTCCAAATGCGGGATTTCAACATGTTTAGGAGGGATAGCTCGAACAATGTCAAGAGAAAGTGGGCTCGCAACATCAAATGTGGGCACATTAAACTTAGATTGATTCATAGAGGCAATTTGTTGCTGTAAAGAAGAGACAGTTTGTGCAAGATTGTTAATGGTCGCTTCAGTCGAAGAATTCATATTGGATGTGTTAGATTGAGATGGAGGTGTTATGTTATTGAAAGAAGGTAAAGAGTAAGGTGGTGGGACTCTATGATAATTAGTCATAGGAGATGATTGGACAGGAGGAACACTACAAGGAGGAATGGATTGGTTAAACGAATTGCCCCCTTGCGTCATGTTCATTTGTGGAGATATAATAGGAACACTCATTGGAGGAATGAATGAAGAAGTCGGATTGAATGAAGGAAGAGGGTTAATTGAAGAAGGAGGATTGCCCTCGTGACTGGTAATCACAGGAGGAATGTCTTGTGTAGAAGTAGCCATTATGTTTGATGTAAAGGTTGGTATGCTAGCAATAGAAGTCATCAAAGGAATAGAATGATTGTCTTGAGTAGGGGGTTGTGTATAACCTAAGGTTTCGGCACAACTCTTCATAGGCATCACATTCGAATCCACAATGTGTGCAATACCACGCAAAATATCAATTCCATTCTTATCACTTTGAAGCATACGTTTTAGACCCTCAATTAAAGGAAGAGCTTGACTATCAGGGTATTCTTGAGACATCCATTGTCGAAAATCGTCAAATTGGTTATCCAATTTCGAAAGTTGTTCTACAGAAACCTCATGGAGAGCTTCTTCATCATTAGGAGGATTAGAGGAATTAGCCATGTCCTCGTTAAAAAGGCTATTCAAATTAGGTTCCATCTCCTCGGTAGTTAAACCTCGGAAAGACTTAATTCTACGGCTTCGTCTAACGGGAATAGTGTAAGTAGGGCTTATTGTTGTAAAACTCATGCACTAGAAAGAGAGAGAAGATTTTGAATTTAGAGGTAGCAATTTTCAGTAAAATCAGCCAATCTTCTGGATTTAAGCTGTTAAATGCAGTCATAACAGTCTCCCGAAATTTCGGAAAAAATGTCCGGGACCGTGGCGCCCGGAGTGCAACACGGTCCTTGCAACTTTTTTCGAAATTTGCAGGGATGAAAGGTATGATGATTTTAGAGCTCATCTGAAAAAATTGAGTGATTTTACGATCTGTAGATAGGCCAAATTAAAGTTGCAATCTCAAAATTGAACCCTATCAAGATTGTCGAAAAATGCAAAATTTTGAATTTTGAAAAAGAGAGGGAAACTGAAATTTTGAATTTTATGATTTTAGAGGGAATGTCAAGAGCAATGCAAATTTTGAAATTTGAAAATTGACTCAATTTCACGCAAAATTCAATTTTGAAAGCGGAAATCAAAGTTGTTGTAATTAAGCACTTAATTTCAAAAGTCACAAAATGCAAGAATTTGAATAAAGCACTGAAATTTCGAATGAATGCAAACACAATTTTCAGATTTAGGACAGTAAGAACACAATTTTGACACAAAATTTCAATTTCAACAATTTTTGAATGATTAGAAGCCTTAGACCAAGCAATCGCAAGACCAACTTTGACTGTAATTTTGAAAGTGTGATAATTGACAAAATCAGCCAAAATTCTGGATTTTAGCAGGAAAATACAGCAAGATCTCGCTCCCGAAATTTTGGAAAAAATGTCGGGGACGATGGCGCTCGAAGTGCAACACGGTCCTCGCAACTTTTTTCCAAATTTTCAGGGATGAAGGATATTGTGATTTTATTGCAGAATCCAAAGTTACAGCTGATTTGGAGATGTTTTGATTGGTCAAATTGTCGGACAAAGGTTGAATTAAGAGGGTTTCAAAATTTAGGGTTTTGACATTTAACCACTTAATTTTCAAAATTAAAACACAGATATGAATTGATAATTTGTAATAGAAGGGCAGATCTGAAACAAACATTAACAACTAAGTATTTCACAAGTTTAATTACTAAAAAGAAATTTTAGGGTTTTTATGCAATCACCTCTAAAATTTCGCAAAAGATCAAACATGGAAATGTAATCAATTTTTTCAGATCTAAGCATGAAAAATCAGAAAGGATGTTCACGTCGGGTTCACCAAAATGTAAAGCGGAAAATCGCGATCGAACCCTAGTTGTTCTCCCCTCTTCCAACTCCGAGGAGAGAGAAGGGAGGTTCGCTAGGATTCGATGGTTTTCACTTAGGGGAGAGACTTTACATTCAAAAGAGGGGTTGAAACCCACAAGATCCAATCCCACGCAATGCAAGATTGGATGCTAAATGAGTTTCAAGGGTTAAGAAAGCAAGGCTACCCTCTTTTGTAAAAATGTGCATAGAAGAATTAAGCTAGGAATACATAGAAAGTGACAAAGATTCGCTTATAAACTGAGATAGGAATATAGTATGAAGCTGCGGACCTGGAATTAGCAGTAAAATGTCGATACGGCACTGTCCTGCAAATTCGACCAAAAGTTGTCGGGACGATGGCGCCCAGCGCCACGGTCCTCCGAAAAATCCGTCAAACGAAGGGGGATCGATTCGTCTCTGCACAAGGATTCCAGATCTTCAATTTCAGCCGTGTACCTGCAACCTACACACAGAAAAGCGAAGATGATTGGGGGGTTAGGGATTAGGGGTTTGCCTTTAGGTCAAACCCCGGTTTTGGAATTAACCAAGAAATGAGCAAGAGCTGTAAACGTAAATGACTATAAAACAAGTACTAATACCTTGTTCTAAGGATGTTTGTATCCTTATGTGCGAAGGTATAGATGTTGTATGTTGTTGTATGTAGTATGTTGTATGTAGCATGTAGTAAGTGATCTCCTCTTCAATGGTTGAATCCTTGTCTTGAATGCAACACTTAGCCTTGAATGGAGACTTAGAAGGAATGCTTGAATGCTTGAATGCTTGAGTATAATTTCCATGCCTTTTCCATCATATCGAATGAAAGAGGAAAATGTAGTTTATATACTTGTCATTTAGGGCTGATAGACTGATTTTCCCGACCTTAGGCCGACCAGGAAATGTAATTTCCAAATTGCAAACAAAAAGACCCGAGCCCCTTAGGAGACCAGGCCCAAAATAGGACCCAGGGACCAGGGCGCTGGGCGCTCTGGTCCCACCTCCCGGGACAGCAGGGTGCAAGGAGGTTCAGGCCAGGGTGCTTGAAAAATGCAGTTTTCAGTGTCGCGAGCAAGTTTTGGGGTCTCCATTCAGGTTGCGTGTTGCGTCGCCATCGTGAAGACCGAAATGCAGTCGAAATTTCAAGTGTCACAATTTTAGGACGCTACACCAACTATACCAGAGCATCTTATAACTATGATTCAACTATCAATCACATCTTGATGGACAATTTTGTCTCTACCATTATCATCAAGGACAAAATGCCTGAGAATTCTACCCAAAGAGCCAAGATTGTCCTAAAAGGCATTGGATCTTCTTCCGAACCTACCTCCGAATGTAATGTTACAACTCGTTGAGGTAAATTCACTTTGCAAGGTGCTCAAGCCAAAAACACTGCTTCCTCATCAACCAAGCCTGAGTATGACCTTGTAGAATAGTTAGGGAAAACACCTACGCTTATCTCTATCCTTGAGCTCTTACGCATATCCCCCGCACATAAAGCCATTCTAGACAAAATTTTGAGAGACACTATCATTCCTACTGATTTGAACGTGGACCAGATTCAAGCCATGGTGGGATACCTTTCCATTCCACACTCTCTTACATTCACAGAAGCCAATGACACCTCCGTAAGTCAACCACATAATGCACCATTACACATTGAAGCCTTCATACACAAACATAGAATCAAACGAGTCCTGATAGATGGAGGAGCAGGTCTAAACATTTGTACATTGAGCACTATTAAACAATTGGGATATTCTGACAAAGTTGTGAATTCTACAAACAAAGTTACCATCAAAGCATATGATGATGAAGAGCGTTCATCCAAGGGCACAGTCGCCTTACCTCTCAAAGTTGGGCCAGTTACAAAGGATGTGGTTTGTCAAGTACTAGATCTTGATCTTACATACAACATATTGCTAGGACGTCCTTGGATTCATGAAATGAGGGTAGTCCCATCTACATATCACCAATGCATCAAGTTTCCTCACAATGGAGTTGAAATAACAGTTAATGGAGATCCTAATCCATTCATATATTGCAATAACTTGAGACCAAAAACTGAGACGAATCAGACCATGTACTTACAACAAGTCACGAGTTCACCAAAAGAATATGGAAGACCACATCCTAATAAGTAGGTATCTATCATTATACTCAAGTGGGACCCTACTATCTTTCAAATATGGGGTGAACTGGAAGAGGAAGACTTATACAAAATGCTTTACAAAGACCTTGAAAATGATACACAAGATCACATCAGTATACCATGTGAGAAGTATGGCAAAGGGTTCAAGATTCTACAAAAATTTGCGTATGATGGCAAAATCCCTCTTGGGTTAAGAAAGGAAGGCATCATTGAACCTTTACAACCTGAATTGACATTCAAAAAGGAACGCTCGAAAGGACTTGGCTTCATGACTTCCAAGGTCCACACTCAAAGGATAGAAGAAGCATTACAAATCAAAGCTGCCAAAATTCAACAAGAGAATCGCTATTCCACAAACTCCAATGAATGGGAATGGGGTTCAGACAAATCCTCTAGTGACTATGAGCTCACCGAGACATTCAGAGAACCAAGTGAACTGATAGAAGAAGAGGAATTTAATAGGAAATTCAAAGTTGGTCAAGAAACAACCACAGAAGATCCCATACAGTCTTTGCCTCTAGGTCCTAGGTTGAAATCACATAGAATGAGAACACCTATCCTGGAATGAGCTACTAGTGATGATAATTTGGATTCGTTCACGATTGAGACTGATGAGGAGAGTGCCAACGATGACCTTGATAACTACCTTGACATACTTGAATATAATTGCATCTTCACTCTTAACCCCGCTAACTTTGAAGACATCAAAGGCCTTCCCCTTGTTCACCACCAACTTATTGACTGGGACCATGAAGGACTTGCACAATTTGACACATTCCAAAATGATGAAGCCCTTATTTATTATCTTGGCATACGAGATGATCTTCCCCCTGGGGACCATAAAGCGGGATACACTATAGAACTCAACAGCATGGCATATTTTGGTGAGGGTGTCAGACCTTCTAGTCGCAAAAATATAAAAATAAAAACAAACCAAGGGTCTTATGGCGAAAACCACATTGTGGCGTTGTCTAACCCCAAAAAAGTAAAAAGAAAGGACGTATCTGAGGGTGAAAACCTCTCTGAGGCACCCGAAGATGGAAGGTTCGACATTCTCCCAACATCATATGAGGAAAAGTCATCCATGTTGGTAGAGGAGACTATCAAAACAAACATTGGTACAGAAGAAGTTCCACACAACATATTCTTGGCTCAATCTTTGACAGAGTCAGAAAGGTCAAAATTCATAAGTTTCTTCACGGAACGACAAATCAACTTTGCATGGTCATACGCTGATATGCCTGGATTGGATCTGGATTTGGTAATGCACCATTTGACAGTTAAACTGGGGGAAAAACCAGTGAAATAGAAATTAAGAAAGATGCATCCACAAGTGGCATTACTAGTCAAAGCAGAACTTGAGATATTACTAGATGTCGGATTCATACACCCAATTGATTATCCTAAATGGATCTCCAACTTAGTGCCTATCAGTAAACTAGATCGTAGCATCAGAATATGTATAGATTTCAGAGACATCAACAAAGCTTGTCCTAAAGATGATTTTCCATTACCAAATATTGACTTGATTGTCGATCTCACAACAGCTCATGCGATGTTATCCTTGATGGATGGATTCTCTGGTTACAATCAAATAAAAATTGCATCTGAAGACAAGCACAAAACAACATTCACTTGCCCTTAGGGAACTTTCTGTTGGAATGTCATGCCCTTTGGGCTAAAAAATGCAGGTGCTACATATCAAAGAGCCATGACTACTATCTTTCATGATCTCATGCACGTTACTATGGAAGATTATGTTGACAACCTCTTGGGCAAATCAATAGATAGAAATACACATTTGGACATACTTTCAGTCGTCTTTGATCGATTGGAAAAATATAAAGTAAGATTAAACCCCAAGAAATGTGTCTTTGAAGTAACCCTCGGGAAGCTCCTGGGATTCATTGTGTCAAAAAGAGGAATTGAAGCCGATCCAGCAAAAGTAAAGGCCATCCTAGAGATGCAACCACCATGAAACATTAGTCAGCTTCGATCTTGGCAAGGGAGACTTCAATCCATACGAAGATTCATAGCACAACTTGCAGATAAATGTAATCCCTTTCAGCACTTGCTACATAAAAACATCAAATTCAAATGGGATGATAACTGTCAACAGGCTTTCCAGATACTCAAAGATTATCTTCTGAACCCACCAGTTTTGATGCCACCAGTTCCAGATCAACTTTTATTACTATACATATTAGCTACTTCAATAGCACTGGGGGCACTCTTAGCACAACAAGTTGCTGAGGGAAAAGAAAAGGCAGTATACTATATCAGTCGCACATTGGTGGGATATGAGCTAAACTACACACCAATTGAGCACGCATGTCTCGCCGTGGTCTTTGCTTCGCAGAAATTATGACATTAGATGCTAACTCATAAGACTAAGTTGGTTGCAAGGATAGATCCATTGAAATTCCTTCTCAATAAAGTAATGCTTACTGGGTGACTAGCCAAATGGGTAATGATCCTGAGTGAATTTGACATCGAGTATGTGGACAAAAAAGTGATAAAAGGACAAGCTATCGTAGATCAGTTAGCAGAAGCCCCCATGATAGATGATGTTCCTCTAATTTTAGAATTTCCAGATGAATCCATTTTCACAGTGTCACATGTAAAGCCATGGCAACTTTACTTTGATGGCTCATACACCCAGCATGGGGCAGGAGCTGGTATCCTCTTCATAACTCCTCAAGGGGATTCTATACCAAAATCATATCGATTATCATTTCCCTGCACTAATAACATAGCAGAATATGAGGCATTAACAATTGGATTACGAATAGCAATTTAGTGGAAGATCCAGGAACTTCATGTTTTTGGGGACTCTCAACTTGTAATTCGTCAAGCAACTGATGATTACCAAACAAAGGATGAGAAATTAATGCCTTAAAAAAGAATGGTGGATGACCTGAAACAACATTTCACAAAGATAGACTTTGAACAGATACCAAGAGAGCAGAATCGAGCTGCAGATGCCATGGCTACAATTGATCTACCTCCGAATGAGACCCGCTATGAGTTCTTGGTGGATAACCTTTTGGTTCCTTCATATGAAATCACTCCTACTGAGATAATATGTGTCGTCGGTCCTAAGTCCCAGTTCTATGGTTCCATCCTCACATACCTTCATGATAATACCCTTCCTCCTGACCTATTCAATAACCAACGTCGCACTTTCATTCGCCAATCTTCTCGATACATCATTTTAGCCGATGTCTTATACCATCGAGGTCTAGATGGCACTCTTCTTAGATGTTTGGAAAGCGATGAAGCTCAGATTGCATTATGTGAAGTACATGAAGGGATATGTGGTCCACATTCAAGTGGTCCTACCTTAGCCAAGAAACTCATCAGGACTAGATATTACTGGCCCAATATGGAAAAAGACTCATATCAGTTTGTCAAGAAATGTAAGCAATGTCAACTTCATGGAGACCTCATCCATGCACCAGTAAAGGAACTTCAACCAATTTCAACTCCTTGGCCCTTTTGTCAGTGGGGACTCGATATCATAGGCAAGATTCACCCTCCATCCTCCAACGATCATAAATTCATTATCACTGCCACAGAGTATTTCACAAAATGGATTGAAGTCGTGCCTCTCATGCAAATCACTGGAAAACAAATTGTTACATTCATTCTCAACTATATCATTTGTCGATACGGTATTCCAGTTTCCATTATCACCGATAACGGGCGTCCCTTCAAAAATCAGGATGTTCGTGAACTCTGTGACCGCTTCCATATTTCCCATCATTTCTCCACACTATATTACCCTCAAAGTAACGGTAAAGCTAAGGCGTCTAATAAAACAATCCTTAAAATCTTAAAAAAGACAGTCGATGATGATGGGCGTAATTGACATATCTAACTTAATCCTACACTTTGGGCCTACTGCACAAGTGTCCGCACACCTACAGGAGCTACACCCTATTCACTTGTTTATGGTGCTGAAGCTATCTTGCCTATTGAGGTCGAGTTACCCTCTTTATGAGTCTCTTTGCAAAACATCATCAGTGATGAAGACTATAGGGTCTCCTGCTTACAAGAACTTGAACTATTGGATGAACAAAGACAAACTGCTTTTAATCATCTCAAGGCTTATCAACAACAAATGAGTCGCAGCTACAATCACAAATTCAAGCCTCGCACATTTGAGGTAGGTGATTTGGTTCTCAGAGAAAACCCCAAAAATCAGCAAGACAGAGAGAAGAAGGGCAAGTTCAAACCAAACTGGCTTGGTCCTTACATCATTATAGCACCATATGGATCTAGTGCATATCAGCTCTCAACCACAGAGGGTGAACCTTTAGAGGATCCTATCAACAGCATGCACCTTTGTAGGTTTTACACATAGCTCTTTGGAATATCCTAATTCAAAAATACAAAAAAATCATAAAACATAAAAATCATTACTTGGTGAAAACCTGGCAAACAGGGGCCTTGTGACAACAAAAAAATAAAAAAATAAAAAAAGTAAAGAGAAATAATTTCGTCCAACGGTGAAAACCACTTCGATGGCACCCTGGGAAAGTACCATGGTGAAAACTGGGTCACCAGCGCCATGCGTAGAGATATTGCTCCTCCCTCCTTCAGGATTCACTTTCATCATTTCATTTTGCACACACTCACAACCTATCCATCCATAATAAACTTACCCATTCCCATCATGGCTTGTTATTGATCTACCTAAGATTGGTTGGCCATTCATAATAAACATTCCTTTTCACCCCTTTCCATTCATAATAAATCAGCTCCTATCTATGGCTAAGGCAAATCCTACGTCTAAGTGATGGGTGTGGAACTGAGAGCATCACACGTTCTGAGGAGTACAGTTTCTTCCAGTTTTCTTCAGTCTATCCGTGCACAATGCACAATAAAGCAACATTTGCATCGCCAGTCCATAATAAAGTATCAGTTTCATGGATTTAGTCAGTTTCAGATGAGACACAACAACAATAATGGACTTTCAACAAATCAAATCTTTCAACAGACTCAGAAAACATATGGTTCAGTGTTATCTATCCTTTTTGTGAAAGTAAAAATTATGACCACAATCCAATAAGACTTATACAAGTGACAAGAGACACTAAACTTGAGGACTACAATGGATGTTGGTGTCAAGTCTTGGTTTTCTTTTGATTTTATCTTTTTGGTGACATGTCTTTTAGCTTTTCCAGGATGTCTCTAACTAGAGATTTTTATCTCCAGGATGTCTTTGACTAGAAAGGCGAGGATGGGGTATCATCACCTATTTTTCTTTTGTTGTTTGTGGATTGTCTCTTAGTAATGCTATGACTTGTCCAAGGATATGAGGACACTGAGAGTCTAGTATGAACTGGGGCATTCCTTGTTTGCAACTGTCTTATCTCCATGCAAATAGGTACAATGACTTTCTGGGTCAAACATATGCCTCGATTGTCATAACCTACTTGCCACAATAAAGCTCAATGATGATAATGCACAAGAAGCTCTTTTCACTTTCATATCTTCTATCTTCCATCCCCCTTTCTTGATTGACTTCCATCATCCTTCTTGATTCCATGTAGCCCACTATCACATGACTGAGTATAATGACACACCAAAAACATTTGCATTTCATGTAGTTTTTACCTGCATTACCATGCATAAGCATTTCATACATACATATAGATATTACAATTGCATCACATCCTGCACACAACACATATTAGCACATTTTATATTCTCATCATGTAAATAATCATTTGCGTTATCATGTTCATTTGCATTTCATACATTCACACATTTGCATTGGCATAACATATTAAAACATAAAAGAACAAAAATATTGCATTGCATCCATATCATAAGCATCACATAGAAACATACATCATGAAACATCTCATCACATAGATAGACATGCATATAACTGCCACAAAGATGAATCATCTCATATATATATATATATATAAAGTGTCATGATACAATGATGTCAAAATCATATGGCTACAATCGCCCGAAGGTGTCTACATCATAATACAAAATGGTACAACACAATGATACATAGGGAGCCCTCTACGGCTATGATGAACTCCCTCCCTTGGAGCCGCCTGGCCTCAACAGAGTCTGAGCCCTAGAAGGACCCACCCCAGGATCATCCTTCCTATCCTCTCTATCCGGTGGTGGTGGAGGACCCATAACCCCACCGCTGAACGCCTGTCTCCTTTGGCTCCCTCCCGTAGCTATCGCTGTCCGCGATGGTCTACGAAAGCTCCTCTCCTGCTGCTTTGGTGGCACTGCCTCGTAATAGAGGTCTCACCAGTAACCTATCTCCTCCCCTACCCATAGAACATAGGCATATCCAGCCCCTATATCCTCTGTTGCCTGCCTCCCATCCCTCAACGCTGTCTCAGCCTCAGTATAGCGCTGGATAGCCTGATCCAGCTCATGCTCTGTCTCCCTCAGTCACCTCCTGAGCCTAGTTGTCTCCCTCTCCAGGTCCTGAATCTCATCTGCCTGTCCCTGGAAAATCTCCCTCAGATCAAGCAACTCATCCTCCTCCTCCTCTGCCCCCTATGGCTCTCCCTGTACGGGTGCCTGTACCTGTACTTGTACCTACCTCTGCCCCTATCCTTGCACCTGTCTAAGACCCTATGCTGCTGGCACCTATAGCGATAATCCACCGCGACCCCTCACCACCTGAGCCTATCTCTCCTCCCCACCCTCTCTCCAACTACACCCCACTTCCTCCATCGGCCTCTACCCCCACCATCTCCATCATCATCTCCATCCCCACCACCATCTCCATCTATCGCCTCCCCTGGGTCTATCATTTGTGGAAAGGGATGCTCAACCCAATACGTTGTGTACTCTGCATCCATGCCCGAATCCTCAACATCTAGCCACATATCTCATGGCAAGGGAACCATCTCCACTAGTTGCATCACGACCTAATTACACAACAATAATGGCCCAAAGTGTGCCTGATCTCTGACTGTCCGCGCATACATCCCAGAACCCCGTGGCATCCACTGAATCCTACCAAACTATCTGCCCACTCTATCTACCAACTACCTCTCTAATACATAGGGTGTCCGCCCAATCAGATATCTGCTCTGGAAGGTGTATGGTAACTCTACTGCATCATCCTCCCACTACTCGCACCCAAGGTATGGCCTCCATATCACAGTGTCGATCTCATCCAAGACTCAACGCCAGTAATCCAACCTGCCAATCCATGGCTGTGAGGTAATCATATCATACAGATGTACAAAACTACGTCCATGACCTCTACCCCTGAAGTGTATCGATTGGGTAACCGGCAGATGCTCATAGGTCCATACCTGCAGCAATGTGACTCTGCAGCCCAATCCTACGGATCCATGATAAACAAACTGATGCAGCTCATAATACAAGTGTGCCAGCACACATGGTCCCTAGGCATATCTGGTGTGCTATGTAACCAATGTCTCCAAGGTGCTCCCCCAGCCCACAGCCAATCCTCGTGTCGCCCTGTTTGGACACAAGAACCCACTGATCACTCCTCCTAGCATTGTTGGTAGTGCCAGTCCTGTCTGTGTCATGGTATCCCATGCCACGCGTCCAGCTCTCACCTTTAGTCTTGGATCCTGAAACACTCGTCTCAGGGCCTCCCTATCTCCCTCTTGATCATAAGGAATCAGCTCCCCATCAATCGGTATCCACAGAATTTTGTAAACATCCTCCAAGGTGACTGTCATCTCACCCATCGACAAATGGAAAGTGCAAGTCTCAGAGTGCCACCTCTCAGCTAATGCAGTCAGCAAACCCATGTTTGCCCGAAACTCAAGCACATACAAAATGTGGCGTAAGCCCATAGCATCAATAGCAGCTCTCTCATCAACTATCAGCTCAGCTTGCAATCTCTAAGTCAATGGGAATCTCTCTCATGACTCCAGCATAGGCAAGTACTCCTACAAAAAAATGCAAATCAATCATGTCAATTATAGTGACACTCACTGTTCATCACAAAGTGTTGCTTCTATCCTAGTGACACTCACTGTTCATCACAAAATGTTGTTTCTATCCTAGTGGTACTCCCTGTTCATCACAAAGTACTATGTCTAGTGACACTCACTATTCATCACAAAGTGTTGCTTCTATCCTAGTGGTATTCCCTATTCATCACAAAGTACTACGTCTAGTGACACTCACTATTCATCACAAAATGTTGCTTCTATCCTAGTGACACTCACTATTCATCACAAAGTGTTGCTTTTATCATAGTGGTACTCACTATTCATCACAAAGTGCTGCTCACATTGGTACTCACTGTTCATCACAAAGTACTCTGTCTTGGTACTCACTGTTCATCACAAAGTGCCTCGACCTATCCTAAATCTTTCCTAGAGGACCTGCTTGAGTGAATCCTCTCAGCAGCGTATCCAATTGACAGCGTATGTTCATCACAGAACTGTTGATTTGACCTTGAAGACATAAACATGCTTTCATTGCATAAATGCGCCTACTCTGCACAGACGCACCTAAAATACACAAACGTGCCTATGCTCTGCACAGACGCACCTGTCCTGCATAAATGTGCCCACACTTCACAAACGCGCCTGAACAACACAGACGTGCTCGCATTTGGCACAGACACCTTTCCTAGCGTAGACGCGCCTAGCACAAACACAGACGTGCCTAGCCAACATAGACACACCTGGCACCAGTACAGACGTGCCTCGACATTTTTGATGTTATTCTAAAATGCATTTATTGTGCTACTTAAGATGCATTTATGACAATATTTATTACAACAAAGTACAAGGAGGTTTTGTGGTACTCACCAGCTCTCCTGCCTTTGCTGGCCTCTGAAATCGACGAACGCGATCGAATCTGTGAACCAATGCCATCACTGCTGACTGTTGCTACTTTATCTCACTCTGCATTCTGATCTCTTGGATGTGTGGATGACAATGAGGATGTTTTCCCCTCGTGGTCTATCTTATAGACTACCCTAGCCCTAGCCCTAGCCCTAGCCCGAGTTAGTCTTCTTTATCTTGTGACTCTGTCACTCTATCTGGTCAGTCCATTCTAGCCATTCTTTCTTATCGAGAGATTGTCTGTAATCTTTCCAAACATTTTCATCTAATCTCTCGAGGGGGCATATCATTCCCATCTTGGGGCAACTTTGTATCAGTTCATATTATCTTCTTTGAAACAACGCGATAAGCCGCATTGTCTCAAAGAGGGGCAAAATGTAGACACCTAAAATTGTCATGTCTAATTAAATAAATATTTTATTTATTTAATTATTTTAGCCTAATTCTTCTATTAATTAAATAAATCTTTATTTATTTAATTAATTCATTTATCCTCTTCTAACCTTATTTCTCATTTAAATAAGTACGTTTATTTATTTAAATTGTCATTTTCTTAAATTAAATAAATATTTTATTTATTTAATTGATCCCACTTCGTCTATTAAATAAATCTTTATTTATTTAATTAATTCATTAACCTTTTCTACCCATGACACATGTCATTCATCTCTTAATTCCTACACTACCTACCCTCTTGTTACTTTATTATTTTCTTTACCTACCCTCTAATCATAGCCCACCTCTTTGACACCTCTCAATCTTATCCCTTCGTTTCTTATAGTGTCTTCTATATAAGGGGATGCTTCTTTCATTATCAAACCCTGGCTAACTCAACTATGCATTCAACCCCGACTACACTTTCAAACTTGCATATGCAATCAAGCCTACTTGCAACCACATTTCCATTCTTTGCTGAGCTCTTGTGCATATAAAATCTAAGAGCAAATATATCAAGGAAGATCAATGGAGATAGGAAGAATGGAGATTCAAACCCTATTGGACATGTGATGGTATAATCTTTGTGATTTCATTTGATTTGCATTGTCTTAGATAATCTTCATATGTTATGGTGGATCTTTGTTGTTGTTAGGCTAAGGTTTTGTGGTTGAATCTATTTAGTCTTTCATTGTTGTTGTTTTCCATTTTCACCGAATACACATATATATATGTATATGTATATATGTATATGTATATGTATATATGTATATACATATATGTATATGCATATATACATATATATGTATATATGTATATATGTATACATATATGTATATATGTATATACATATATATGTATATATATGTATGTATGTGTGTGTGTATAGACATACACACACACACACACACACATACATATACATATACATATATACTAAGCTAAAAATATGAAATCACATTATAAATTAATGGCGCTATAAATAGCCTTATCGAATGCTAAGTTTTTAAAATTGAAAATCAAACTAAAGTAAAGCTAAACATATATTGATATAATATAAAGCCAAATCGAATGCAAAGCAAGGAAGTTAGACCTTTACATTGAGGCTATGTTTAGTTCCATCACATAGAACAAGCTAAACCAAATAAAAGCACTCAAATTGAAGATGGTACGACTATAGGAAGCCAAATTGGCTAGCCTTAAACCACACACACTAAGAAACATATTAATCCTAGAGAATGTCAGTCAACTCTAAGTGTTTAACACTTTTAAGTCTAGAAGTGTAAGCTTAGTGTTGTAATTTAAGTCGCTCGACTAAATATAAGAGCAAGAAAATAGCTTTACACTGAGAAAAGAAAAAGTGTATGGAAAATGAAAGTCAATATTGTTGTTCAAGCCGATAAGTAAGAATTTTTTTTAGCTTATCATTAATTGCATGAACAAATGCATTTCAAGGCACTTGAATTGCAAAGAAGGAGGTCATGCCTCATAAGATAGGCCAACTTTTCTTTCTTTGATGCACAACATTTTAATATACAACACACATACACAACAATGAATACAGAGGAAAGAACAATGAGTTGGAATGCATATTGGAGCTACTTTTGAGTTTTGTATAGTATTGATTCAAGTGGTTATCATATGTAGATCTATTTCTCTTGATTATTGCACTTGTTTGCACAAAATTGACAAGTATATGTGTTGTCCTAGTCTTTATACAAATCAATTTGCAAATTCTATGTCTTATGTATATAGTATGTATGCACATATATACATACACATGCATATATGTAAATATATATGATAAATACTAGAAAATTTGTATATTTTCTCAAAAATACAATATCTTATATTTATTGATTTCTCATTCTTATCATGAAATATATGGATTTTATGCCATACCTGTAGGTTTGTTTTTTTACTCCAACTCAATGGTTGGAATAAGGTGCATATACATCTATATGTGTACATGCAAATATTCATATATGTATTTTATAACTGAAATTATGAAAATTATTCTCTCCAAATCTTTTATTTCTAATCTTTGTGATTGTAGAACATAACTAGTGTTCTGATTAATAGGAAAAACAGGTTTTAAGGACTCGAAACCTTTAACAAAGAAGATTAAATAGGATCATCAAAGAGAATCCAGACTAAGAAAGAACAACTAAAATAAAGACTGGCAATAAAGCCAGTAAACAGAAAGGATAGTAGAGGGTAGAAACAACAAAATGAAGAAACCAGAAATAACACTGCACAATTATAAGGCCTTCAGGAGGTCCTCCACCTTAATCATCAGCTAGTTGTAGTTGGCTAGAGCAGCTTTAAGTTCATCCAAGTCCTTATTTGGCTTCTTCTCCTTCTTTTTACCACTAGTTCTTGTTCTGGGTCCTTGAAAATCTCCTGTTCCTTCAGTGTCAGGGTCAATTTCTAGGGTATCCTTCTCCAAATTGCTGATGAGGGTTTTGGTTTTGCCAGCAGAGGCCTTCAGAATGTTTAAGCTTTGCTCAACGATAATTTTAAGTCATTCCTTAATTTTGCTAACTTTATTGACAGTTTCCGTCATTGTTTGATCCATAGCATTGGCATTAACTTTCCTCTCAATTAGATCTTTCTCAATTTGTTCAAATCTGAGGTTCGATTCTCTCATATTTTCAACTCTAGCAATAGTTTTGGTCAAATCCTCCACATAATCTGTTGTAGACTTCCCTTCGCCAATGCTGATAGTTTCCAGAATCTGAATTCTGTTAATAGTTTCCAAAATCTGGGTTCTGCTGATAATTTCCAGAAACTGGGTTCTGCTGATAGTTTTCCTGCTAATAGTTTCCAGAGTCTGAATTCTGTTGATACTTTCCAAAAACTAGGTTCTGCTAATAGTTTTCCTGCTGATAGTTTCTAGAGTCTAGATTCTGCTGATAATTTCTAGGAACTGGGTTCTGCTGATAGTTTCCAGAATCTGAAAACTGGTACTGACAATATTAGAATAGCTCGAAGCACTCCTTTTAATCTATTTCATTATTATTTTTGACCATTAATGATCTTTGGGGTGCTATTGTATCGCTCCTTAAAAATGATTAATCTGACATCCTCTTGGAGGCCCTATTCTCCCTTCCAAGTAATCAATTCATCTTGATTGACCGCAACATTGGCTGCCCAGTCAGCAGAACCATTAGCTTCACGATAAATATGAGATATGAAACTTTTCTCAAAAGTGTTAATGAAGTCTCTAGCAGCCTTTATAATGTTATTGATAGACCATGAGGGCTTAGAGGTCCCCTTGAGGCATTTAATGATGTTGTTATAGTCCCCTTCAATCCATAGGTAAGGGCAATTCCATCTTTTTGTGAGGAGAATGCCTTGGAGAGTTGCCATTGCTTCTGCCTTGTGGTTTGTTTGGCTTCCTATTGGAATAGCAATCATTTCCTTACATATACCTTTATCATCTCTAAGAATAGCTCCACATCCCGCAGGGCCTAGATTACCTTTAGCAGCACCATCGAAATTGACTTTGAACAAACCATGAGGGGGAGTTTGCCATCTTGCTTCTAATCTTTTGTTTTGCTTGGGATCAAAACTGTCAGCAATTTTCAAACTCCAGGAACTTAAAATATGAGATTCCAAAGGATTGGCCAAAAAGCAGGGGGCCCTAATGATCCTAATGTTCTCCACAATAGCCCATTTTATTTTTTGGAAAAAAATATCCTGAGTAAGAGAACTATCCCTGAAAATACGATTGTTTCTTTCTTTCCATAACCCCCACAGAATGTGAGGGAGAGATAGCTGCCATAGAGTTCTCAAAAAGGAGTTAGACCAATGATAATTCCAAGAGTAGAACAAATCACTGATAGTGTTAGGAAACACCCAATCAATGCAAAAACTCTTAAGAAATCTTTCCCAGATAGAAGCAGAATAGGAACAGTGGATGGCCAGATGGTCCACAGACTCTTCCTCCTCAAGACATGGAGCACATCTATTAGGGAAAGCAAAACCTCTGCCCTTTAGGTTATCTAAGGTCAAGATTTTATTTTGAAGAATAGTCCAATAGAAAAAATTGATTTTAGGAACTAGACCCTTAATCCAAGCTTTAGACCAAAAAGGATTTTTAGAAGGGGCAGGGGAGAGAACACCATACATAGAAGAGACAGTAATATTGCCTTTAGTTTCATATTTCCAAATGAGGGAGTCTTCCTCTTTATTCAACCAGACCAATGACAGATGGTTTTTAAGCTTAATAAGGTTTGGGTGGATACTTTTAATATTCTACCATTTATTTCCTATCCAATACCCTTCAACTAAAGGACCAAAAGTTCTAATACAGGAGGAGGCATAAGGGGCCCATTCTGGGATGTCAATCAAAGATTTATTGAAAAGCCAGGGATCTTCCCAGAATTTAATTTTCCTACCATTGCCTACTTTCCATATAACCCCTTTAGCAATGTTGTCTCTACACTTAGAGGCATGATTCCAGATATGGGACCCATTCATGCTAATATCAGAATTGATAAAACAGGAAAGAGAAGAGGACAAAAGAGAATACTTACTTCTCCAGATTTTACACCATTCACTAACTGAGTGGAACATTCTCCAAACCTATTTAGACAGGACAGCTTCATTTAGGGTCCAGATTCTTCTCAGTCTCAGACCACCTTTACTTTTTGGTCTGCATACTTGATTCCAAGCCACGAGAGACATTCTTTCTTTTCCTCAACCCCTGACCAGAGAAAATTTCTTTGAATTTTTTCAATAGCATCAGCATACTTTACTAGAATTTTGAAAAGGCTGAGGGCATAGATAGGTATGCTTTGAAGGGAAGCCTTTAGAAGTTGAAGCTTTCCAACCTGACTTAAAAGGGCTCCTTTCCAACCAGCTAGCTTTTTATAAAATTTATCCACCAGGGAGCTCAAAAAAGAATTAGGAGGAGCAATGCCCAATGGGAGGCCAAGATAAGTGGCAGGAAGATCAGCAATCCAACATTCTAGAATTTTGTTGATTCTATGTTGTCTTCTCTCTGGAGTATTGATGAAAAAAACTTCACTTTTGTCCCAATTAATGAGCTGACCAAATGCAGAGGCAAACTTACAAAGAGTGTCCTTCAGGGTTCTAGCTTCAGAAATACTTGATTCCCCCATGACAATGGTATCATCCACAAACTGTTGGTGAGAACAGGTATGATCAGCTGAAGAAGGTTGAAGTCCCTTAAAAGATCCTCACATCACCATGCTTTCCATATACCTACCAAAACATTCAGCCATAATAATGAAGAGGATAGGGGAAATGGGATCCCCTTGCCTCAATCCTCTAGACGCTTGGAAGAAGGGGGATGGTGATCCATTGACAAGAACAACAAAAGAGGCTGTAGTAATAAGCTGACTGAAGAGGTCAACACATTTGGAGGAGAAGCCATAAGCCACAAGAGCCTTCATAAGAAAAGACCAATCAACCTGGTCATAGGCCTTAGAGAGATCAAGCTTGAGGATGAGACCTTGTTTATTGCCCCTAACAAGAGAATGAATATTCTCATGGATAGTAATAATGGAGTCAAGAATTTGTCTTCCTGGGACAAAACCATTTTGCTGATGATTAATAAAAGAGGGAAGGATAGTCAAGATTCTGGTAGTAAGAACCTTGGAGATAATCTTATAAAATGAGTTACATAAGCTAATTGGTCTGAGCTTGTCCATGGAGTCAGCACCTTGAATTTTGGGGATAAGTGCAATGAAAGTTCCATTAATTTCTTTCAAAAGTCTTCTAGCCCCCAAAAATTCCTTAACCCTGTTGGAAACATCTTTCCCTACAATGTCCCAGAAATGTTGGAAGAAGAACATGGGGAAGCCATCTGGACTGGGAGCTTTATTACCATCAAAGGAAAAAACAACATTTTTTATTTCCATGATCGAAGGTATAGAAGAAAGGGAGGCATTCATCTGCTCATTAATGAGGCAAGGAATATTTTGAAGAAAGGAAGATTGAGCATCAGCATCCAACCTGTGATCCCTCCTTAGAAGATCCGAGTACCTTTTGGCCTCATTCCTTATCTCTTCCTCCTTAACCAGCTCCCTACTATCCACTACCAGTTTAGTGATCTTGTTCGCCGCTTTATGTTTGATAGTTGACATATGAAAGAATCTTGTATTCCTATCTCCTTCCTTTAGCCAAGTGCATCTTGATCTCTATTTCCAAAAATTTTCCTCTTTAGCAATGATTTCATGGTATTTTTTAAGGGTCTCATTTTCTTCAGCAATAGACATAGTAGAGAAACCATCCTTCTGAATTTGGACCTATATTTTCTTGAGATCATCCTGGACTTTACCTTTGGCCTCAAATATGTTCTCGAAACTGGATTTATTCTAGATTCTAATATTGTCCTTAACACTTTTGAGTTTCTTCACAACTCTGTACATGGCAGTGCCCTCAACTTGGATATTCCACCAATTCTGAATATTACAAGTGATATCAGGGTGATGAATCCACATTTTTTCAAATCTAAAAGGAAAATGTCTTCTTCTGTTAATAGGATCAGCAAAGAGAGTGATGGGAAAATGATCAGACCCAACCCGGATGTGAGCAGACAGGGAGCAGAAATAATGTTTAAACCAGTCATCAGAAATAAGAGCCCTGTCAAGGCGAACTTGGATAAGATCATTGCCAGTTCTCCTATTAGACCATGTGTAATTGCATCCCTGTATCTCCACATCGTTGAGAGCCTGAGTATTTATGAAATCCATAAGGGCCAACCTACTTTCAAACTGAGAGGGCCTTCCACCAAACTTTTCCTCCTCTCTCAAAGGAGTATTAAAGTCTCCCATGACCAGCCAACTGAAAATCTTGAAACTGTCTCTAGTTTCTATAAGTTTTTTCCAGAAGGAGTTTCTAGCTTTCAAGGTGTTGGGTGCATATATGTTGGTGAGGACCCATGAAGTTCCATCTTTTAAATTATCAAATCTAATGCAAGAGAAAAAAAATTCTTGAATAAGAACATGTCCTTTAACACTATTGAGATTCCACATAGTAGCTATACCTCCTAAAGCACCTTCCGAGCTTCCACCACTGATACTCCCATTTTTTAAAAACTTTAGAGTTTCAACTTTTTCTCTGCTCATTTTGGTCTCTTGAATTAGAAAAACATCAAGTTTACTGTCCCTTATCATAATCCTAATAATATCATGTTTATGAGGATTATTAAGTCCCCTAATATTCCAAGAGATAATCTTCATAGTTACTTACCGATTCCTAACTCCTTAAGAGTTTTCTGAGTCCCATCTACATTGTTCTTACTGGCCTCCTTGTCTCTAACTTTGTGGTTAAAAGGTCACCCTGGGGAAGAGGAAATGTACCCAACATCAACTTGAGCAATTCTGCTGGATTTCCTAAGTTGTGAAGCCGAGGGAGTGGAACCTTTCTTGTTCCTATATTTTGGAATTTTCCAGTCAGCTTCTTTCTCAAGAACCACTTCAGAATTTCTGAGGAGTCTGGATATTTCATCTTCATTGCCCCATTTAGGGGTTATGGAATCAAGTGATGCACTATTCACTATTTTTAAATTTTGATCTGAATCTGAAAGGTTCATACCCAGTATAGTACATTTTTTAGCTTCTTGCATTTTAGTATTGTTCATAAATGGGGGTGAGTCAGTCTTCTCTTCTTGGGAGCCAGTGATCTCCCCTTCCTCGGGTTGTTCCTCTTTATTTTGCATTTCTTTACTAGTAAAAGTGTTAGCAATTACCACTTCGGCTGTATCTTTTGAGGATACAGTCTGTTCTTTCAATTCCTCTATTCGGATCTGCTCTGTCACGGGGTTGTTAACTTTTGCTGAATCTTTCCTCAATACTTCCTATATTGGAAGGTTGGAGACGGAAGTTGAGGAGACCACTTCCTTATTTTCCCCCAAGGGTTCAAAATAGTTGTTATCAACAATGTCAGCTTCCTTATTTTCTGAGTTTTTAACTTGCCAAACCTTTTTTTCTGGAATCTTTTTACTTTCACCCAAGGGTTTAGTCTGCTTGAGCTCTCCTTTAGGCTTGATAGGACAAGATTTTGCCCAGTGGCCTACTTTCTTGCAATGAAAGCAGGCAAAGGGGATAGATTCATATTCTATTTGTTGTTTCCATGTCCCCAACTTTGAAACTATATCTATCTGTTCCGGCATATCTGCATCATGAGCTATCCCTACATAAAACCTAGCGTGAGTGAGTCTCCTTTTAGATGCTATGACTGGGTCTATCAATAGGAGTTCACCAAAGGAACTTGCTATTCTTGAGAAGATACTTTCTACCCAATATTCAAGAGGCAGGCCTGGTAACTTTACCCAAATTGGAACTTGTGCCAAAAGAGAGTCATTCATATTCAGATTCGGATGCCATTTCCGAAGGACCAAAGCTGTCCTTCCTACCATCCAAGGACTTCCACAAAGTATCCTTAGTTTATCTTCTTCACACGAGAAAGTAAAAGAAAGGAGGCCTTTAGGCAATGCCAAGATTTCAACGTTACCTTTTAGAGCCCATTTTCGTTTGATGTAAACCCTAACAACTTTGATATTTGGACGGGAATGCATGAATTTGCTTACTAGGGAGTTCGACATGCTATTTATATTATGATCCAGAACTAGATCAGGGATAGAGATAGCGAACTTTCCATCAGTTGGATCAGAAATATTCTTGATGGGAGGTAAAGAGGATTTACCAGATGGTTTTGTTCCAAAAAGGGATGACCATTTTCTAGATTCTTTTCCGTTCTCCAAGGGCACTTCACGTGGGCTAGAACCCCCACTGGACCCCTCCCCCAAAAACCCAGAACCAACTTTCTTCTCTAGCAGAGTACCATCAGACTGCGGAATGTCAATAGCCTTCGGAATATCTAGAGGCTTGTCCTTCTCTCCCATAGGACCAGCAACTTCGTTCTAGCCGCTCCCACCATTGGAACTAGAGTTCCCTCCTTTCAGAGAATTTGAATTTTGAGTTCTCCCATTGCCGCTTACTGTTCCTCCCAACTCCATCTGTGTTGTTTTGAGTTAAAAATTGTAATTTTGCTTTAAAACCAGTTGGTATGAGTGAAAATGCATTAAATCAACTTCTTTTGATATTGGGGACTCATGTCGTAGGTAGATATATGCACACATATGTATATATACCATATATATATGTATGCATGTGCATACACACCTTCATATACATGTTGCTTTAGACAAATTACTTGTTTTATCTCTTTCTCTATATTGAAATCTCCTTCTAACTTGTTTTAAATAGATGATTTGGTTTGAAATAAATGAAGTTTTTGTTTGCATAATTGTAATATAGACCAAGCATGGTTATATGCATTCATATGCACAATGAATCATTTAGAGATCAATTTTGCATTTAGAAAAAAAAAAAATGATTTCATAAATTGCATGATTTCATGTAGGAATGATTTCATATGTAGATTCATGACATCTTTTATATGCATGTTTGCATGAGTTGTTTTCTTAAGGAAAGTATTTTTCTTTTCCTTGTGTGTGTCCAGTTAATGCTTTTGGGAATGGGTTTCAAATATGGGTAAATAGAAAATGAGACTCCTCTTTTCAAGATCTTTTGATATTTTGAAAGTGCTTTGATCAAAGTCGTGCATTCATTGAAATAGATGAACTAGCTTAGGAAATTATAAATTATGTTTCTATGCCATATCCTACTAGTAGGACATTGCATTTCATAATTATAAAAGCACCTATATCAGTTTGCATCAGGGTTTCCCTCTTGCCTATTGTTTCTAAGTAGCTAGGCATTTCATGCAGGGTTAGTATCTTTCATGTGATGAAATATTTCGGGGCAGTGAAAGCTTCGTGATTGGGCATAAGGCTTGTGATGCTTATTTTGTACTATTATTTATATCATATGGTATTGACTTGGAGATAAGGCTTGACATTCCTATTTTATACTATTATTTATATCATTTTGATGTGATAATACCTAGATTAAGCACTACTTTATTGAGATGTATTTGACATTTGATATGATATTGTGTTATTATCTGTTTGTTTTACACTATTGCAATTATGAGCATTTATTTATTTGTGAGTTAAATTTTAAGGGGAGAGATCCTTACAAAATCATAGATATATGTGTTGTCTCAGTCTTTATACAAATCAATATGCAAATTTTATAATATGTATGCACATATATATATATATATATATATATATATATATATATATATATATATATATATATATATATATATATATATATATATATATATATATATAACACACACACACACACACACACACACACACACACACACACACACACACACACACATGTATATATGTGAACGCATATGATAAATATTAGAAAATTTGTATATTTTCTCAAAAATACAATATCTTATATTTGTTGATTGCCCATTCTTATCATGAAATATATGGAGTTTATGTCACACCTGTAGGTCTAATTTTTTAATCCAAATCAATGGAAAGGAATAAGATACATATATATCTATGCATATCCATATAAATGTGTAAATGCAGATATTCATATATGTATTTTTGTAACTAAAATTATGGAAATTCTTCTCTCCAAACCTTTTCTTTCTAATCTTTGTGATTGTAGAACATAACTAGTGTTGTTGTGAGTTATAAATTATTTATAGAAACTAATTTTTCTTAAAAATTAGTTGTATTATGAGTGCAAATGCATTAAATCAACTTTTATTTTATAATGGGGGCTGATGTCGTTGGCAAATATACACACACATCTATATATATGTTATATATAGAGACCTATGAATGTGCATGCATACCTTCATATACATGTTTATTTAGACAAATTAGTTGTTTTATCTCTTTCTCTATATTGAAATCTCCTTCTAACTTGTTTCAAATACATGATTTGGTTCAAAATAAACGAAGTTTCATTTTTCATGATCATAATATAGACTAAGCATGGTTATATGCATTCATATGCATAATGAATCATTTAGAAATCAAATATAATTTAAAAAGGAAAAATATGATTTCATGAAGTAGGAATGATTGCATGTAGATTCATGACATCTTTCATATGCATGACAAGAGAAAGAAATAAATTCATTTTAAGTATATGCATGTTTGCATGAGTTGTTTTTTTAATGGAAGTAGTTTTCTTTTCCTTGTGTGTGTTCTGTTTATTCTTCTAGGAATGGGTTTTGAATATGGGTAAATAGAGAAGGAGACTCCTCTTTTTCAAGATCTTTTGATATTCTGAAAGTGCTTTGATCAAAGTCATGCATTCATTTAAATAGATGAACAAGCCTCACAAATTATAAATTATGTTTCTATGCCATATCTTGATAGTAGGACATTGCATTTCATTATTAGAAATGCACATATATCAAATTGCATCGAGGTTTACCTCCTACCTATTGTTTCCAAGTAGCTAGGCATTTTGTGTAGGGTTGGGTATCTTTCAAGTTATGAAAAATTCCGGGGGAGTGTAAGGTTTGTGGTTGGGCATAAGGCTTGTGATGCTTATTTTGTACCATTATTTATATCATATGGTATTGACTTGGAGATAAGGCTTGACATTCCTATTTTATACTATTATTTATGTCATTTTGATGTGCTTATACCTGGATTAAGCACTACTTTATTAAGATGTATTTGACATTTGATATTATTATTGTGTTATTATCTATTCATTTTACATTATTGAAATTATGAGCATTTATTTATTTGTGAGATAAATTTTAAGGGGAGAGAGCCTTACAAAATCATAGATATATGTGTTGTCTCTGTCTTTATACAAATCAATATGCAAATTCTGTCTTTATACAAATCAATATGCAAATTCTATGTCTTATGTATGTAATATGTATGCACATATATATATATACACGTGCATATATGTGAATACGTGTGATAAATACTAGAAAATTTGTATATTTTCTCAAAAATACAATATCTTAAATTTGTTGGTTGCTCATTCTTATCATGAAATATATGGAGTTTACGTGACACCTATAGGTCTGATTTTTGAAACTCAATGGTTGGAATAATATACATATATATGTATGCATATACATCTTTATGTGTGCATGCAAATATTCATATATGTATTTTTGTAACTAAAATTATGGAATTGCTTCTCTCCAAACCTTTTCTTTCTAATCTTTGTGATTGTAGAACATAACTAGTGTTGTTTTGAGTTATAAATTGTTTATAGAAACCAATTTTCCTTAAAAACTATTTGTTTAATGAGTGCAAATGCATTAAATCAACTTATTTTGATAATGGGGTCTGATGTCATAGGCAGACACACACACACACACACACACACACACACACACACACACACACACACACACACACACACACACACACACACACACACACACACACACACACACACACACACACACACACACACATATATATGCATACACACCTTCATATACATGTTTATTTAGACAAATTAGTTGTTTTATCTCTTTCTCTATATTGAAATGTCCTTCTAACTTGTTTCAAATACATGATTTGGTTAAAATAAATGAAGTTTCATTTTGCATGATCATAATATCGACTAAGCATGGTTATATGCATTCATATGCATAGTGAATCATTTAGACTTTGTATTTACATTTTAAAAGGAAAATATGATTTCATAAGTAGGAATGATTGCATGTAGATTCATGACATCTTTCATATGCATGAAAAGAGAAAGAACTAAATTCATTTTAAGTATATGCATGTTTGCATGAGTTATTTTCTTTAAGGAAAGTAGTTTTCTTTTCCTTGTGTGTGTTCGATTTATTCTTCTGGAGATGGGTTTCAAATATGGGTAAATAGAGAAAGAGACTCCTCTTTTCAGGATCTTTTGATATTTTGCAAGTGCTTTGATCAAAGTCATGCATTCATTGAAATAGATGAACTAGCCTAAAAAATTATAAATTATGTTTCTATGTCATATCTTGATAGTAGGACATTGCATTTCTTTATTATAAATGCACGTATATTAGATTGCATTGGGGTTTCCCTCTTTCCTATTGTTTCCAAGTAGCTAGGCATTTCGTGCATTTCGTGCAAGGTTGGGTATCTTTCATGTTATGAAAGACTGGGGGAGTGTAAGCTTCGTGGTTGGGCATAAGGCTTGTGATGCTTATTTTGTACTATTATTTATATCATATGTTATTTGCTTGGAGATAAGGCTTGACATTCCTATTTTATACTATTATTTATATCATTTTGATGTGCTAATACCTAGATTAAGAAAAACTTTATTGAGATGTATTTGACATTTAATACGATTCTTGTGTTATTATTTATTGGTTTTGCATTATTGCAATTATGAGAATTTATTTATTTGAGTTAGATTTTAAGGGGAGAGAGCCTTACCTACTATTTTAAGGACTGAAATCATAGGGTTCCTACCTTAGAATAATAAGGGCCACCTTGCAAAATAATTAAGTGGGTATTATAGTGTGAAACGTATTCTAATCTACATTTATTTGAGGAAATTGTCCATAATTCACCATCTAATAGATTGTCTGGGTATTTTCACCTTCCTACCAAAAGAGATAAATACATGGGTGATAATTTATTAGGTCTATCCATCTACAACGTTTGCTTCCCCAAAATCCCAAAGCAATTGTATATAAAGCAAGGACCTTTGTCACATTTCAACATAGATAAAATTATTCTTGCATTTGTCACCAAGGTTTTCTATTTTTGGCCCATGCATTAAATCGCTAAAATAATTCAAAAACTTCTATAGTGAGTTATTTTTATCTCCTAGTGTCAAACAATTTTTGTTTTTGCATTAGCATTGCCACAACTAATTTTTTAGTGCAAGGTAGCTAATTCCCAAGAATTTGAGCTAGTTGAACCTTTCTTAAGGGTTATCAAGAAATAATAATTTTTTTCTAACATGATTGTAATGATGCCTTAATACCTCATTCCAACACCCTCCCAAATGATTATTTTCCTTTTTCTTTTCCACTTAGTACCACAAACCTTTTTCCCTAGCCTATCTACATCTATTTTGTTAGGTCCCAAAATTCCCTAAGGAATTTATTCAAACACTAAAAATATGCACAACCCTATTCTACCTACCCAGAAATTGAGAATTTTTCAGAACCCCTAATACAGCCTTGGTATTCCTTTTATAATGGTAAGGAATGTGACAAGCCTCAAGCTGTTTACATGTGACCAACTTACTCTTTCAGTTAGCCTTTTCTTTCAAAAGTTACCGAATGGATCTGGTCACCTCTATTTTGTCTTGATGTGTAATTGTCTGGATGGCCATGTGTGGTAGCCATCATGCCCAGATCAAAGAGAATCAATGAGATTCTACCATCACACCAACCACATCACCAACAAATATGGGTGGTTATAGATGCAAAAGATACCAGCTCGAGTGACCTTCGCTACTCGTCCTGGTAGGGGAGAGCTCTGAGAGCTTTGGTCAACGATGCTACCTATCGTGCTTTGTGAAGTGTACCTATACCTACAAACACAATGCACTCAATAAATCATTACAAGCATGGTTAGAAGATTTAAATCAAAGAAAGACAAAACCATAGCTAATCGACTTATTGCCTCCTAGTAAATGCGAGTATAAAAAATGCTCTCAGATTTGATTATGCAAATTCTAGTGACTTGACTACACTTAGATGGAGGATTTGAATGAAGAAAATGCATGATCTTATCAAGAATAGCATGACTAAGCTACATGAATGATTGATCTAGCATGATTAAGCTAAGATTTAAGCTAAAATTGAGCATGATAACATTGCTAAAACTGATAAACTATAAGCTAGATGCCTATAATAACAATGCATAAGATGATAATGAGATGGGATGCATCATGATATGCAAGATTGATATGAAATAGGGACATGAAATTGAATTGGGACCAATATTGCTCCAAAATGAGGTCTATTTATAGGATTTTCCAAGGCTAGGGGTGATGTGGCAGGAATCAATGGTCAAGATTGATCTGAAGATATCAATGGTTAAATTGGAGGAGGATGAAGGGGGTTGGATTAAAGGGAACACTTAGTGACAAGTGTCACAAAGGTTCTAGAAGGGTTGGATGAAAGGGGACATGGTGGTAGGTAGAATGGGTTGGGTTTAGGAATGGTTAGGTTTAGGAGTGGTAGAAGTTAGGAGAATTTGAATTTAAAAATTCAAATAATATGAAAAGGATAATTAATCTCAACAACTCATGATTTGATTTGTTTTAATTAATTAGGGGATTTAGAAGAAATGATTTTGGATGAGGGAATTAATTAATTTGAATTAATTAATTAAAGGGGTGAAATGAACCTATTTAATAAATCCTTAGATTTATTAATAAGTAGATGAAAGGGGAAATTTAATCAAATTACTTAGTGAATTCAATTAAATTGGGGAGGAGGATTAATTAAATAATTGCTTATTTAATTAATTATCTTCAGACCATTTTTAGGTGTATACATTATGCCCCTCTTTGAAGCGAGGTGTGATGACGTGTTGATTCAAAGAATAATCTCATTTTGATGATGATATTGATTTGATAGGATGCCCCAACTCTTGATTGCTAAATCATGGTACGATGATGCCCCCTCAGGAGATTAATTGAGATAATTGATCTTTGGAGTTTTTGTGAGATTGATATCCCGGTAGATTTGATTTGATTTCTGCAACTGTGGTTTGATGAAAATGCGAGTTCTTTGATTAGCTTGATTGCTTAGATTGGTAAGATTGAAAAATCTTGATTGATTAGATTCAGTCTGGTTTCAGAAAGCATTCATCCTATATAAGAGATGATCATAACGTCTAGTTTCAGGAAGGATTCATCCTGTATAAGACATGATCAAAGTGTCTGGTTTCAGGAAGGATACATCCTGTATAAGACATGAATCAGAATCAGATCGTCTGGTTTTAGGAAGGATTCATCCTGTATAAGACATGATAGAATTGATTAGGTTTGATTGATTGATTTGATTTGATAAGGTTGATTAGATAAAGAACTGACATTTTGTTGATAGCAAGTTGTAAAAATATTTGGATATGTTGATGTTGATTATGTTGAGAGAGATAGCATAAGATTTGGGCTAGGTTGATAATATCATGAGAGATATGAGTCATTCTAATTGCGTATACACCTGTGATGATAGTTTGATGATTCTTGCGATAGATTTAACCTTGGATAAAAGGAGCTTGTAAGATCCCATGCAAGAATGAAATGCAAGCTAAAATGAAAATGAAAATGCAAAGCGATGATTGGACCAGTCATTGGATTATTTTGCGTTTTTGTCATCATTGAGCTTTTGAAATATGGGAAGTGAGTGCAAACATCAATGGTATAATTAAACCATGATGACCTGAGCACTTCTTTCTTGGATTTTGATATAGCAAGTTAACACAAGCATCGAGGTATAATTGAACCGAGATGACCTGAGTGTTGTTTGCATAAAATAAGCAGTATTAATCATTTCAATACGCAAATCAGAAATGTCTTCAATGATACACTGATGATCATGTCCCGAGACAAATTTACACATATTAATGATTAATTTTTAGACAACAGACAAGAAAAATATCATGTTTCTTCCTTGTTCCTCTAGTCAATGACATCTTGGAGTCACTCAGAAATCATGATAGCAAAAAGCAATTATATAAAAGTTGAACAATCATGTTAAAATCATTATTCAAAAAGATATTATACATTGAAAAGTGCGTGATGTGCTTAGATTGACTTTGTGATAGCTTGATAGTTGATAGTTTGATCTTGTGTTCAATGTTGGATGTGTCTCAGTTTTTGCTTGATAAGAGTTGTGTAACTGTTTGGTATACCTGTTTGATTTAGCTCAAAATTGATCAAGAGTTTTGCCCCTAGCTAGGTGTAGGATTTTGCCCCAAGCCTAGAAACAAATTCATTATGATATATCCAATGATCCAAACCATGGCAAGAAGCCACCTGGGATGTCCGCATATGTCCAAAGAATTTATGATGGTCAGCGCTGATCGAAGATGCATGAGTGCAAGCGAAAAAAATGCATGAACTAAAAAAATGCATGAACTAATAGATGGAAGAGCTAGCGGACAAATAGTGCTTGTTTGCCAGGTTTTCACTATTTGTTTTTATTGCACTTTTTTTTATATTTGATTTTTTTGGATTTTTTTTGCTTTTTATTTTATTTTTATTTTCTCTGATTTTTTTATTTTATTTTTATTTTTTTTTAGTTTTTAGATATGGAATTTCTTCAGGTGCATGCTATTGATAGGTTCCTCGAGCTGATCCCCATCCTGTTTTGATAGTTGATATGTTCCTGATCCAAATACTGTTGTGACCACAAACGGACCTAACTAGTTTGGTTCAAACTTTCCTTTCTTTTCTCGATCTGCCTAGTTGCGTGGTGTAGTCACATAAATCTGTCCAGTTTAATTAAATGGATATTTGCTATTTATAAGATTAAAAATCCACTAGCCATCAGTTAATTAAATTAATATTTAATTAATTCATCTTCAAACATTCTCCTATTAATTAAATAAATTATTCAATTTATTTTATTAATTCATTAAACCAAATTCACAATCAATTAAATGAATAAATCATATTTATTTCATTTAATCCCCTATTCCTCTTAAATAAATTAAATAAAACATTTATTTAAATCATTTATTCCCCCCCCCCCCCCCCCACTTGCATTTTCCTACAAATGCAACCTGCACACATTTATTGAAATAAATTAATTTATTTTAAATAAAAATCTTGTTTTCCCTCACCCACCAAACCCACTTGCAAATCTAATCCCCTTCTAGATTCTTCTAACCCCTTCCTAATTAGCATAATCCATTCCCTTAGTATTGTCACATTCCTAAGCAAATTGGAGTCACTTCTCAAAGACTCCAAAGTCTTTGAAAAGCAATTAATGCTTTGTGTGTTCAACAAATTAACCTCCAAAGCCTTCCAAAACCACTAATGGCTCTTACATGACCATTAATGGCTTTTACATAACCATTTATGGTTATTTCAACTTGCACTCATGTGTCTTCTCAAGAATTTATTGCTTTGACCATGGTTATCCCTTTTGCCTTTGCACAAGAGTTTATCCATTGGATAAAAGCTTTATTCTTTGAATAAAGAATTTATTCATTTAACTAACCTTGACCCTAACCCCAAAGTTAACTCCCAGGTCATGTCACGCATTTAATGCTTATTCCCTCTCCTCTCAACCTATCTCACATTGACACTTGTCATCTTGGGATTGGGTTAAAAGCCCTCACATGGATCTCAAAACATTCAATCCTGACCCTTGTTGAGATTACTCAATCTCAACCATCCATTGCTCCTTTTTTCCTATAAATAGAGCCCATTTCTTCATAATCCAGGTCCTAAAAACTTGCATGCATTTAATCTATAGTGAATTTTAGAGAGCATTTTAGCATAATAAACTCATATAATTGTCATTTTGGTTTAAAGCAAATCATCTTAGCATCTATAGCATCTAGTATCAGCTTTTCATTCATATTTAGAGCAAATACTTTAATCTTGAATCTCCATAAGCATCCATAGTGCAAAAAGTTGCTAAGAGCTACACTATTTTGGAACTTGGAAAGGAGAGGAACAAGGAAAGAGAAACTACCAACATGGTAGAGAGCATTTGGAGGAGCTTAGTTGTTTTTTGAAGATTCCTTAAGCTTTCTTTTTGCTTAGTAGTGTCTTTCTTGATATGGTTGCTTAGGATGGTTTTTAATTTATGATTTTCTAACATCTAACAATCAACTTCTTATTGTTTCTTGTTCAGGTGTTTGTTTATCCTAATCTTGTCCTTTTTGCAGAGCATCACATGGATTTTATTTTAGCACTAGTTCTCCCACTTGAAAGATTCATGGTTTAACCTTATGATTATAGCTCCGACACATTCTTTGTTGATATATCTTTAGATGATCAAAGGCATTTTGTCTTCGTTCATGGATTAGTTCTAACTCTTGCAATCTAGATACTCTTTGTTCTTCATCTAGGATGAGACCTTTTAGTGATACACGTAGAGAGGGTATCTCTACTTCGATTGGCAATATGGCTTTTGATCCATATACAAGAGAGAAAGGTGTGGCACCTGTCAGTGTGTGGATACTGGTGTGGTAGGCCCATAGAGCAAGGTTCGGTTGGATATGCCAATCTTTCCCAACATCATTCACTGTCTTTTTGAGGATTTTCAGAATAGTTTTGTTAGATGCTTCTGCCTACCCATTTCCCTATGGGTAATATGGTGTGGAGAATCTATGCTGGATTTTGAACTTCTCACATAGCTCTTGTACATCTTGATTTTTGAATGGTCGCCCATTATCAATGAAAATGTCATTGGTATTCCATAGCGACAGATGATGTAATTCAAGATAAATGCAGCAATTTGTTTTCCTATGATGTTGATGAGAGGTACCGCTTCAATCCATTTTGTGAAATATTTTGTAGCTACAAGGATGAATTTGTGTCCAATAGATGATGAAGGATTTATCTTTCCTACTAGATCAGGTCCCCATCGACAAAAAGGCCAAGATGTTGCTAAAGCATGAAGTTCTTGTGCTGGTGCATGGATCAAGTTTCCATGGATCTGACATTGTTTACATGTTCTAGCTATCTTGAAATAATCTCATTCCATAGTCGGCCAATAATATCCCAAGCGTATGAGTTTTTTTGAAAGGGTAAGACCACTTGAATGAGTGCCACAAATGTCATTATGGAGTTCATGTAAGGCCTTCTTAGATTCTTCTTGTTCAAGACATCTTAAGAGAGTACCATCTAGACCTCATTTATACAGGGTATCCACGACAAGAGTAAAATGAGAGGATTGGCGAATAAAGTTTCTCTTTTGATTTTTTGATAAGTCAGGAGGTAAGATGTTGTCTTTCAGGTATGTGTAATTTTGGCCATAGTGGGAGGAATCATGTCCAATAAGTTGACAGATGGTCTGGGAATCAGGACAATTAAAGGCAGGATGAAACAACTCTTCAACTAAGAATTCATTACATTGTTGATTTTCCTGTGTCTGCAATAGAGAAGCCAGTGTAGCCATGGCGTCTGCTGCTTTGTTATCATTTTTGGGAATCTGCTTAAAAGTGATTTCAACAAAGTACTTCTTGAAATCATCCACCATCTTTTTGTAAGGCATGAGTTTGTCATCTTTTGTTTGATAGTCATCATTGATTTGATTAATGACAAGTTGAGAGTCTCCAAAGACCTGAAGTTGTTTAATGTTCCATTCTACAGTCATTTTGATGAATAGAATGCATGCTTCTAATTTATGTTGTGTTCCATTATTGATGCTTGCTCTTGATCCCTGATGTGTTCCATTATTGATGCTTGCTCTTGATCCATGTTGTGTTCCATTTTTTATGTTTTCTCCCAGACTGATATTTGGGTGATGTATTGTAAGATATGGATCGAACCTTGGAACATCTGTATATGAACAGGTAAAGTTGATTTGCCATCTTTTGAATGGTTTCAAGTATTTTTGTCTTGCTGGTTCTCATAAAGAGATTGATGCTGGATGTAGATCAATTGTACCAATGATAGTTGCCTTTGCTGGTGCTATTATGATAGATAACTTCTCTTGATAACATTCAAGTAAGGTGTCAAATCTCCCATCTTTTGGCACCTCAAGGAGGTTTTCACCATTAGATAAATCCTTTGTTTTTACTTTTTTCTGGTCTAATGTTGCCAATAAATGGTTTTCAGCATTAGACCTGATATTGTTTTCTTGATTTTCACTTTTGTGACTAGGAGATTTAACACCCACTTCATTCAGAGATACGTTAGCGGAATCCCTGGTGAAAGTTGTTGTGGGTTTGATTTCATCGAGATATAAGGATATGGCATGGTCATTTGGAAAGGTATCAATAGCAGTATGTCCTTCATTTTCCAAGTCCATAGGTTCAGGATAGCTTAAGGATAAAGGATCTTCAGGTTGAATAGCTTCAAAGATATTAGGGGTCATGATAGAGATGTCAGAGCTTTCAGTATGTGTGTCGATGTCTAGAATGGTACTCTCGTCAGAATGACCTCGTATAAGAAAATCTTGATCATCCTCACTTAAGTCCATGTTAGTCGAATGTGATTCTAATTCAAGTAGGCTAGTTCCTAACATTTGTTCTGCATACGTGTAAACTACATTGACTACTATATCTGCTTCTTCATCCTTCTCAATTTCAAGTTGCTCTTGTATGTTTGTCCATGATAGTGAATATTATTTGGTCCCTTGATCTCTTAGCTGCATTTGGTTTTCCATGTTTGACAAAATTGATGCAAATGATTGTTCCTTGGATTGTGTGCTTGAAGCTGCTACCTCTCTATTATGTGAAACAATGACCTCTTGGGTTGATTTCATATTATTACAACACTGCAATGGATTTGAGTTTGCTAATATTGTGATTTCCTGTCCATTGTATGGAAATTTTAAGCACTGATGATCTATTGGTGGTATAGCTTGTATGTCCCGAATCCATGGTCTCCCCAAGAGTATATTGTATGGTACGTCCAAGTCTAGAACTTGGCATGCTATATCTTTTTGCAAGGGTCCCACTCTGATAGGTAATATCACAATTCCTTTGGAGTAATGTTCTTCTTCACCAGATGATGTGATTTTTATTCTTTTTGGGGGATCAGTTGCATCTTCAATATCCTAGAGCATGTGCAAGACTCAAAGAGCAAATGTTCAAGCTATCTCCCCCATCTATTAGGACACATTTAACAAGCGTTCTATGAATAAGGACTTCAATTTGCAAGGAAGTGCTATGGGGATGCTGTAAGGAATCAATGCTTAGATATGAAGGAGATGAGCTTTGAATAGGATCATCTGAAATAGGCTTGATGTCAATTATGGATATCCCTTGGGAAACTTTAGCTTTGAATGCATTATTTGGCAAGGATGCTATGGAAGGTTCTTGCAAGCTTTCAAGAGGTGTAGGAATAGATGCCTTTGGATAATCATTTCTCTTATGGATGGATGGATCATTGTTAGATATAGGTGCACGATTTTGATCTTCTTTAGCCAAATCCTTTAGGGATCTCTTTAAGAGGTGCATAAAAGAACCACTTTTCTTTGGAGATGTATTTAAATCCTTGTGAGGTTTTAACATAGTTGGATTTTTATTTTGAACTTGTTTGATTGCTCTGATATGTTGGTTTGTTATGTTTTCTTCTTGTGTTTTGCTTTGGTATGTCATGTTGATATGATTTTCAGCTATTTCAAATGTTTTTGTTTCCATTTCAGGGATTTGATTATCTGAAAGTTGTTTTGATAAGTGATCAATAGTCAATTTCAAGGCAATAGAGTGATATGACACTAAAAGATGGTTCAAGTGTTTAAAAGTTTGCAAGTTTTTCAATCTTCGGTTTAGGAGTGCAATGGTGATGATTGATAAGAACCAAGTCTAGTAGGAACGATATATCCTATTATGTGGGACAAGGTTATCCTGACCAAACGTTTCAGTTTCGTGATAAAGGATGATTGATCCTGATGAGAAACTATGTTTGAGTGATCAGTTTATCAAAGAGGGTGATAATGCACTTTGAGATGTTCAGATTTTGAACTTGTTGGGGGTAAGCACTTGAAAATCTTGATGTGTATATTTTCTAAAGTCTGATTTTGATGGATGATACTTGACCAAATAAACCAATCAGACAATCTAAGCACAGATTGACAGATAACAGGTGTTTATGCTTACTACAAATTGATCAGGTAGAAATGATAAATTTGAAACAGGCATGTAAGACATAGTTTTGGATTGATAGATGTAGAGTTTTGTACGACAAATTATGCAACATAGGATGACAAGAGATACAAGACAGAACGACAGACTAGTGACTTTATGTGTAAAGCAGTGTTTTTGTATAACATAGAACCTTGACTCGTACGACAAAAGATCAAGCAGTACGATAAAGAATCCTAACTCGTATGACAGGGGATCAAGAAATATGATAGAGACTTGTGACTCATACAACGGATATTTGAACAGTGATAAAAATTGTTTGCTTGTTTGAGTTTGGATCACTGAATTTTGATGTTTTACTTTGGTTTTCTAGTTTGAAGTGTCTGATTTTTCAATTTAGGGATGAATACACAGCAAACACATGATGTGATACATGACTCTCAATCAAGCTAAACCCTAAGGAAGTTGGCCAAGAATGAAAACCTTTGCTTGCTGACTTAGGTACACACCCAATAGCTAATCAGAATATGACCGCTGAGTCTCACGCAATGGATTCTCAACGCTGTATTATCCGACTCCAAATACTAATGGGGGCACGATATGGCAAATGTCTTGGGAGAGTTACTATCTCTCTTGCACAAAGATTATCACCCTTTTGGAGGTGAATTGGGTAGCTTCTATTTTAACCGGCACTAGTAAGGGATCCGTTCAGCACGTTGGGGTATAAACTCAATTAAGAGGTCTCCCAGCCTTGAAAACCAAGGTTTGATATACCTGAAGGTACAGAGGAGAGCTATTGGAGCACTGTCATTGCTTTGATTTTCATCAAAAACACATTTATTTTATAGTGGGTTGGATTACTTGGCGTTAATCATTCCCACTTAGGTCGTTCCCCTCTCACCGACCTTAAGGGCTAAGAGTTAATAACTCCTCGGGAGGGCAGGCCTGCTAAAGAGATGCACTAATGAAAGCAAAAAGATGTGTCTAGCTTTTTGATCACCTAAGAAAGGTGAGAGCATACTCGCCTATCATCAAAGACACACAAGACATGATAGTTCATTTTTTTTAAGCCCCAAATTGAAGTGTGCCTAAAAATCTTAAAGAATACACAAAGTTTTTGCTGAATCCTTAGGCAACCTGCAAAATAGATCCATTAGTAGTCATGATTGTGTTTTGAATTTGTCTTTGACAAGCGTATCTTTGACAAGAATCCTACAGAAAAGAGTTAGGCTGCAAACATCTCATAGACATAACAAGATTAGCATTAGTGATTCGAACTACGAAATTTTCAAAAAAAACTATATGAAATTTTAGCCTAACTTCAAATAGGCATAACTTTCTACTCAGGACTCAAAATTACGAATCGTTCTCGTTGGAAAGGTCTCCAAGAGTTGTAGATGAGATTTTGAAAGAGCATGCCTTCGACAAGATCTTGGGGCACTTTCAAGGGCTAAAAATGACCAAAAGGCCTTCAAAAATGCAAATTACCAATGCATAGACAATATTGAAAATTCTAATTTGGAGTTTATCAAAAAATCACAGATGTAGAAACTCGTACGACATGATTTACTAGTTAATACGACACAAATTTAGATTTCGCACAAGAATAAAAGCACACTCGTACGACATAAGATTTTGAAGCCAGAAATTCATACTAAACAAAATTAGCTCTCGTACGAAAGTGAAAATCAACTCGTACAACATAGGATTGAGCTAGAACGAATAAAGAATTTTCAATGTAAAAGCTCATACGAGTCAGAATGATACCTAGTATGAGTCAGGATGAAGTGTCGTCCAGGGCTAAAAGGTAGTTCATACGAGTTGGAAAATCAACTTGTACGACATTCTGATTCTGATCCGACAGAGATGAAGTTTGCTGAAGATTAAGAGGCCGAAAATGATGATTTCTGCCCCATAGATGGAGATACTTTTGCAACAAATTAACAATCCACTCATGAACTAATTGAAATTATCAAGGAGTTTATACATTCATTCTAAGGAATTTATCCAAACACTAAAAATATGCACAACCCTATTCTACCTACCTAGAAATTGAGAATTTTTCAGAGCCCCTAATACAGCCTTGGTATTCCTTTTATAATGGTAAGGAATGCGACAAGCCTCAAGCTATTTACATGTGACCAACTTACTCTTTCAATTAGCCTTTTCTTTCAAAAGTTACTGAATGGATCTGGTCACCTCTATTTTGTCCTGATGTGTAATTGTCTGGATGGCCATGTGTGGTAGCCATCATTGTTGGCAATATTACAAGGATATTGAGAAGGTTGTTGATGATTATGGACATAACTGATTAAAGATGTTTTACTGTCTTGATATTATTATTTTGTCATTGATGTCAAGAAATTGATTTTCTAATTTAGTATGATGTTGCCATATCTTAAGAAATATGATATGAAGATTATAAAGAAGTCGGTAAGGACACAGGAAAGAATATGATGAATAAAGGGATAAGTTATTCAATGGGCAACTCTATCGAGTCAGACAATGATGAGATCTTGATGTTTTAGATTGTTCTAACATCATACATATGTTGTAAAATGTAAAGGTTAATACTATGCTATGTTATCAAGCAAAGAACCTAGTCGGTAAACCCTAAGGTTATCGCAGTCGGTTAATGAAGACAAAATGTCTACCAAGTAAAGTTTAGTATTCACCAAGTTGTAACCGAGCTATAACAGAATGCATTAAATGTTTACATGTGATATTTAATGAAAGATGTTGATGAGCTGGAACGAATCAATGATTGGCAAGCCATAGAAAAAGTTTGTTAATGAATCTAAGGCAATGGAAAGTCGGCAAGAAGATCTACAGCTCAAATTGAACCGCATTACCCTAACACAAGTTCCAAGATGAATGTGCAAGTTCTGAGGTGGGGTAAAATGTTTTCAAATCGAAAGATACAATGAACCTAGACAAGATTGAAGATCTGATGGCTATGATTGATCATGGGAAATGTGATCAAGGAGATTAAGCGGTTAGAAGATTGTTTATAAATAAGGAATTGTTGATAAACAATGTATGCGGGCAAGTGTATGCATAGGGATGCTACATAGTTATTACCGAGCACAGAAGCTTGAAGACCTGTTAGAATAATAGAGTATTGATGCTTAGCAAATAGACAAGATTAGTTCTATGTCTAGATTGTATTGAATAAATAGGAATCTACTTTAGCATTTTAGATGTGAAGTTGCAAATAAATTGTATTACCGTTATTTTGTGAAAGTGACAAGAAATCTCTTAACCGAGTGGACTTAACAGTCTTATATGTAAATCCTCTAACAAGGTGACATTCTGATTGAGTGTTTGAAATCCTTTGACAAGGTCACTTCTAACAAAGTGAAGATCCTAACAGATCTGAGGGAAATCCCTTAACCGGGTCACATCTAGCAATGTGTTTTGTAATCTTTAACAGGATTGGCTTTTAATCGAGCATACTCTAGAAGAGTATATTTCTTAGTGGGTCCGAAATCCCACAGTGGTTTTTCCCTATTTGGGTTTCCACGTTAAATCTAGTGTTATGAGGTTTATATTGTTCATATGCTTTTGAGTTTGCATGTTTGACAGTTTTTTATTATATGACTGATATATGTTACCGAGGTTGAATCTGATGTTTTTATGGATGAATAAGTTTGTATGATTCACCCCCCCTCTCATCTTGTTGGTTGTTGGATCTGTACTTATATTAAGTATCAGAACTATCAATCATGCCTAGATCAAAGAGAATCAATGAGATTCTACCATCACACCAACCACATCACCAACGAATATGGGTGGTTATAGATGTAGAAGATACCAGCTCGAGCGACCTTCGCTACTCGTCTTGGTAGGGGAGAGCTCTGAGAGCTTTGGTCAACGACGCTACCTATCGTGCTTTGTGAAGTGTACCTGTACCTGCAAACACAATGCACTCAATAAATCATTACAAGCATGGTTAGAAGATTTAAATCAAAGAAAGACAAAACCATAGCTAATCGACTTATTGCCTCCTAGTAAATGCAAGTATGAAAAATGCTCTCAGATCTGATTATGCAAATTCCAGTGACTTGACTACACTTAGATGGAGGATTTGAATGAAGAAAATGCATGATCTTAGCAACAATAGCATGATTAAGCTACATGAATGATTGATCTAGCATGATGAAGGTAAGATTTAAGCTAAAATTGAGCATGATAACATTGCTAAAACTGATAAACTATAAGCTAGATGCCTATAATAACAATGCATAAGATGATAATGAGATGGGATGCATCATGATATGCAAGATTAATATGAAATTGGGACATGAAATTGAATTGGGACCAACATTGCTCCAAAATGAGGTCTATTTATAGGATTTTCCAAGGCTAGGGGTGATGTGGCAGGAATTAACGGTCAAGATTGATCTGAAGATATCAATGGTTAAATTGGAGGAGGATGAAAGGGGTTGGATTAAAGGGAACACTTAGTGACAAGTGTTACAAAGGTTCTAGAAGGGTTGGATGAAAGGGGACATGGTGATAGGTAGAATGGGTTGGGTTTAGGAATGGTTAGGTTTAGGAGTGGTAGAAGTTAGGAGAATTTGAATTTAAAAATTCAAATAATATGAAAAGGATAATTAATCTCAACAACTCATGATTTGATTTGTTTTAATTAATTAGGGGATTTAGAAGAAATGATTTTGGATGAGGGAATTAATTAATTAAAGGGGTGGAATGAACCTATTTAATAAATCCTTAGATTTTTTAATAAGTAGATGAAAGGGGAAATTTAATCAAATTGCTTAGTGAATTCAATTAAATTGGGGAGGAGGATTAATTAAATAATTGCTTATTTAATTAATTATCTTCAGACCATTTTTAGGTGTATACACTACCAACCCAATTCCTCAATGTCTATGTCACCCACTATCTCCCTACACTTCTGCATCCAAAGGGAAAATTTTGTCACTAGAGGAAATCTAATCAAATGCAAACTATAAAACAATATTGCATATGCACATTAATCATCTCGTTCCTCTCTGGGCGTCTGGTGCATTTTCAAGCCCCCTTTGATTGTATGATGAATTTTTCAAATGTTTCATTTTAGGACCTCGACACCTCTTTTGCAACATGATCCATTTCTCACAAGGCTTTGGCATAGTTGTAAAACATCTCCGAAGCTCAATCTTTAGCCAACCTAGTTATATGAATCAATAACTTATCCATCCTTACGCTAATCTGTATTTAAGGAGATTCCTACCATCCATACAAGCTCCATTGTATACCAACTACTGCAACTCTGGCTTCATACAGATGATCATGATCATGGAAATCAACCTTTCATGTGATTTTATTCCTTCAAACATGTGTGAACCATCCTGCACATCCTTTGTTTTGAGTATAAAACTCAAACGTCGACATTTTTGGCATGTTTAGCTAACCCTAGACCACATTAATGGTCATGATACATTCATATGATAGGCCTACCAACCAGTGAATCACCCACCTCACTATACTTGAACACAAATCGGGTCTTGCTGAAGATATTCTAAATATCTCGCCAGGTGCCGAGTCGACAACTCACCTTCCTCTTAGCACACAACCCACCTCCTTTTAATCAAGGCTCGGTGAGATTAACTTGGGCATCTCACCAAGTACCGAGTTGCTAGCTCAGACTCCATTCAACACATAGCGCATGTCTTCTCATTTATTTGGGACTCATCGAAGTGGAAAAGACATTCCCCCCGAGTCCCGAGTGGTCCCACACACTCACTACTGCAAAACACGGATTTTGCCCAATCGGCAAAGCGGAACCCACCGAAGGCCAAATATTCAATTTTCTGCTCTATGACTTGGGACTCAGCCAGAACAAAAAACACATTCTGCCGAGTGTCAAGTTCTTTCCCAAAGGATACACTGGAAAAGTCAAGTACATTGAGTAGGACCACAAGATTTAGGACCCACCTTTGGCATGGGCTGACAAGGATTTATTTATCGCTAGTCTAATTTCAAAAAAATTATAGTACCTTGATGAATTTCAATGGGGTCAAAATTTAGGGCTAACAAAACCAAGAAAAAATAGTTGTCTTTAATCTTCAACAACAATTCAATACTTAACATGATGATAATAACTAGCCTCTACCTCCTATGTATATCATACTTATGTCAAGGATATCATCTAGGCCAACCTAAACAACTAAATAATAATATAATAATGATAATATGAATCAATTAAGAGTTAAGGTAGCCGCAAGACTATTACTTATAACCCAATACACACTATAAGGTTAGGGGCATGACATTACCCCTTGTTTGCATATGCATTATCGTCCTTCTCCTCCTCCTCCCTTCCTCTTTTTTACTTTTTATTCTTATTTTTTTATTTCTCTTGTTCTTGTTCTTCTACTTGTTCTATTTCTTTTTCTTTTTCTTTTCCTTTTTTTGCTATTTTTTGTTGTGAAGAATTTCATAATTTTTTGATAAGTCACACAAGTGAAGTGTGAATACTTTGAAATATTTATCATAACTTACCAAAGCTTAGATCATAATTATTGAGGAAAATATCGAAGAAATTATTTAATTTTCATCCTTGAGAGTGAATTTGTTAGACACCTTAATTTTACATTAAGTAATTTATTTTTGCTCCAAGTTCTCTAAAATTTAAATTGTAATTGTTTCAAGGAGTTTCTTGAAAAATTCCTTAAAAATTAGTAAAAATGTTGTCTAGATTTGAGAAATGTTTTTCTCAAAAATTTTCCCAAAAACCTTAATTCTGCAACAAATCACTTAATTTGTCTCCACTATCCTTGATTTTTTTTTTTTTTAGACACCTCACTATATTAGTGATAAAGCCTTCAAAATTAAGGGAAATTATTCACCTAGATCTGAGATCTATATCTACTTCCTAATAGAAAACCTATTTCTATAATAAATCGCTTAATTTGGCTCTAATTTCTTTGAAACTTTTTCTATATATGCCTTATTATTTTCTTCAAAAACCTTTCAAAAATTTAAAAAAAATGAAAAAAAAGTGAGGGGTATGTGTTGTAGAAAATGACCTCCAAATTGAAAAATAACTCGCCTTCATAGTGATATGATCAAGATTTGATACCACTTGTTATAAAATAACTTTCACAAGAGAGAAATATAGAGGGAAGGTTGGAGATGGAGAGTGGGAAAGCGATAATGGCTAGGGTTTCTAGTGAAGGACATGCAAAGGTCATAGAAGACGATGATGTTGCAGATGATGGAGAGATCCCCCACCTCTCACTTTCTCCTTCTGGGTTGTGGACTCTATCTGATGTTCTTAATGGACTGGTCCTTGTGCCTTTCATGCGGGAGTTGAGGGTGGAGGTGTCTAGTGCTGCAGAAGATGTGGATTTTGCGGCTGCATTGGCAGTGTGTTGGGATGGTGTCCCTGTGGTGCAGTTTCCTTTCTCCCCTTCTACCAGTGCAGGCAAAGGCAAAGTTGTTGTTGATGGCGTCTGTTGGCATTTTTTATGATTATGTTGTGATTGTCATTGATGGACACACACTTACATTGAGATCACTTTTATATGTATGAGTTATTCTCAACCGACAATTGTTCCCAACCGGTATGATGCATTATAGTCCTTAGACTATTGGTGTTTTGCAGAAAGTGTTTACCGATTTGAAGCGGTATGCTGACCCCAAGCGGTTTGAGGATCTCAAGCGGTACGAAGGATTAAAGCAGTAGAACACATATTTCCCAGTCTTCATTTTGTCAAACCGGCAACCGGTATTTTGCTTAAACCGATATTTTGTATGAATCGGTAATACTCTGTGATGAGTTACCAACCGACATTTTGTGATGAGTTACCATCCACCAATTGTTTGACGGTGTCGACACTTCAACGGTGCTTTTTGTGTTGTGTTACCAGATATATCTAGATGCATTGAACCTAGGAAATTGTATTGTAATCCTATTGGACCGATATGAAATCAAATTCCTTTAAAAGGACATCATGTCTAGGGTTTTAGGTTGTTGCTTGGGTTTAAGGTGGTTGATGAGTTAGAGAGAGTATGAATGTGTAGAAGACTGAAGTAATGCTAGAATGCATTAGGAATGAGCTATCAAGGATCTAACCAAGCAATCTATGCTATTAGCTAGATCACTCACTTGTTGATTACTCACATCTTCGACAAGTCTGAAGCCCTTAACCGGGTAGGCCCAAAAGCCTTGTGTAAATCCTCTAACAAGGTGGTTCACATCTATGGATCTAAAATCCTCTAGCAGGGTAGTCTTTAATCAGACTTATCTCCTAACAAAGATTGAGATTCCTAACAGGATCTGTTCTGGTAAAGAACATTGTATGACCTTAACCGGTCTGACCTTAACCGGTCTGGTTCCTATTCTGCAGATAGTTACTTGTGAGTTCCATCTCACCGTGGTTTTTCCCATTTGGGTTTCCACGTCAAAATCTCTTGTGTTATGGTTTTTTTGCTTCTGTGGGTGAATGCATTATTTGCTATTTGGTTTGCATGTGTGCTAACCAGTTTGTCTGCTAAACTGTTTTACCGGTTTACTGTTAGTCTAGCAAAGTGTTTAAGTACAGAAATTTTTGGCATACTAATTCACCCCCCCTCTTAGTATTCATCAATTGGTATCAGAGCCAACCTTTCTATAAGTTTAACCACTTGGAAAGAGATATGGGGGAATACACATTGAGGGAACTTACTCATCAACTCACTCAGTCAGAGCAAGCTTATGATGATCTTATGGTCAAATATAAGGCCTCTCAAGAAAAAATGAGAGAACATGCTGAAAAGTTGATGGAGCTATTTGAAAATAGTTCTTCTGATGAAGCGGACATGGAAGCCCTAATCCAAGAAGTAGAAAAGTTGAATGAATCCAATTCCAATCTAAGAAAGGAGTTGGAAGGACTGACTATCTGAATGCGCCAAGAGCTTGAGAACCGAAGGAAAACTGAAGATCTGACAAAAGACAAAGATCATGAAATCTCCAAGCTGAAGCAAGAGATCAGTGCCCTAACTACTCAACTCCATGCGAGAAAAGTGGAAAAGAAAGACATGCAAGGAGAACTGAACATTTCCATCTCTGAGAATGCAAATCTGATGGAAACAAATGTTGTTATTTCCAAAGAACTCTCTGAGTCAAAGGAAATACTTGCTAAGTTCAACAAGAGTTTTGTTAAGCTAGAGAAAAAGCTTGAATCTGCCAAACCTGTCAAGAATACTGATGGACTTGGTTATTCTAGTCATGAGGAAGGTGAGACTGTAAAGCGGAAAATCGCAATCGAACCCTAGTTGTTCTCCCCTCTTCCAACTCCAAGGAGAGAGAAGGGAGGTTCGCTAGGATTCGATGGTTTTCACTTAAGGGAGACACTTTACATTCAAAAGAGGGGTTGAAACTCATAAGATCCAATCCCACATAATGCAAGATTGGATGCTAAATGAATTTCAAGGGTCAAGACAGCAAGGCTACCCTCTTTTGTAAAGAATGTTGATAGAGGAATTAAGCTAGGAATGCATAGAAAGTGACAAAGATTCGCTTATAAACTGAGTTCGGATTATAGGATGAAGCTGCGGACCTGGAATTAGCAGTAAAATGTCGATATGGCGCTGTCCTGTAAATTTGAGCAAAAGTTGTCCGGACGATGGCGCCCGGCGCCACGGTCCTCCGAAAAATCCGCGAAACGAAGGGGGATCTGTTCGTCTCTGCACAAGGATTCCAGATCTTCAATCTCAGCCGCGTACCTGCAACCTACACACAGAAAAGCAAAGACGGTTGGGGGGTTAGGGATTAGGGGTTTGCCTTTAGGTCAAACCCCGGTTTTGGAATTAACCAAGAAATGAGCAAGTGTTGTAAATGTAAATGACTGTAATGTAAAACAAGTACTAATACCTTGTTCTAAGGATGTTTGTATCCTTATGTGCAAAGGTTTAGATGTTGTTGTTTGTTGTATGTTGTAGTAGCATGTAGTAAGTGATCTCCTCTTCAATGGTTGAATCCTTGACTTGAATGCAACACTTAACCTTGAATGGAGACTTGAAATGATCAATTGCTTGAATGCTTGAATGCTTGAATCTTGCTTTCGCCTTTTTTTCATCCCTCGAATAAAAGAGGAAAATGTAGTTTATATACTTGTCAATTAGGGCTAAAATATTGATTTTCCCGACCTTAGGCCGACCAGGAAATGTAATTTCCAAATTGCAAACAAAAAGACCCGCAATCTCCTTAGGAGACCGGGCCCAAAATAGGACCCAGGGACCAGGGCGCTGGGCGCCATGGTCCTGGGGACCAGGGCGCTGGGCGCCCTAGTCCTGAGGGACCAGCGCGCTGAGCGCTCTGGTCCCACCTCCCGGGACAATAGGGTGCAAGGAGGTTCAGGCCAGGGTGCTTGAAAAATGCAGTTTTTGGTGTCGTGAGCAAGTTTCGGGGTCTCCATTCAGGTTGCGTGTTGCGTCGCCATCGTGAAGACCAAAATGCAGTCGAAATTGCAAGTGTCGCAATTTTAGGACGCTACATTTAGCCCCCACTTTAGCGGGAGTATGTATACTCATACTTCTGGTAAAGTACAAGGAAACAACATTGAATAGACTTTCACCACGTCAAGGAGGCAAGATACACCAAGCCCCCAGTGGACTAAGGATCTTATGAATTCGATTGAAAAAGTAAAAGGGAAGATCACCAGGGAGAACCATGACTGTCAGTAGTAAGGTTCCCTCACTATGAGTCATGCAAGAAAAATACCAAAAATTTTCAAGGCAAAGCTAAGTTCGCCAAGAAATTTTCAAGTATCTTGAAAGGATAGACAGGGTGTATGCCCCCCTACGTTAAAGCGATCGCACACGCCTCAACGGGGGTGATTGTTTTAACGTAGTGATACACATAAGAAATAAGCAAGGAAAGGAGCACGTTATCGCAAAGATTTAGCCCCCAAGTGTGAGATAAACCCAAGGATAATAGACACAAAACACAAAGCACGAGGTGACTTCGCTTTCCTCGGGGTCAGTATGCTGTATGATAAGTCATGTATATATCATATGTATGTATGCATAATTGTTCTTCATTCCCCAATCAAGGAAGGTCACCTAGAAGAAGGGAACACATGTGTCTTTTGAGTCAACATAAGAGAGACCAAAGAGATCTCAGTGCTTTGCATCGTCCTCAAGTAGACAACACTAAGGACGACAAATAGAAGAATGAGAATAACATATAGAAGAAGTAACAAAAGAGAGGGGGAGAGAATCTGCTATGCTAATGTAACTAGTCTAGCACGTCATCTACCCCCCGATCTTGCTGATCAATGTTTCGGGAAGGCAGGGAACACGCTAGAGGAGGAACATCCAACACAGCAGAAGGAGCTATCACAAGATCCAAACAAGGGCTATGTTCATGTTCCAAGCCACGTTGTTCTTGTCTAGGAGCTAGGATAAGTGCTTTAGAAAATTCATTAGATAAATGGTTATCAATATCAACAAGTTCATATTCACTATCAGAAGCAAGAGGAGTAACATTTTCATTATGAATAACATTTTCATCTATATCATCATCAAGATTTATAAAAATAGGATCTTTAACTTGCACAGGATCAAGATCATCATGCATCTTATGTCTAGGAGATTTAGGCTCAATGTCCGGCTGAGGAGAAAATGGAATAATGCTTGTTGAAGGTGTTTTTGGAGATTGTAAAGTTTGAGAAGCAGCTGCTTGAGCCCTAAGACGATGCTTTCATCGGCGTTCACGTGCAGAACGATTTCGTCTAGTCTTAGTAGGAAGTGGAAAAGATTGAGGAGGAGGAATGTTCTCATCCTTATCACTTGGGTGTTTGAGTTATGGTCTCTTAGGCTGGATAATAGGAGAAGAAGAACGTCTCTTCTCTCTATAAAAGGCAGGAGGAGGAACTGCACCATATAAAGGAGGAATCTTTGGTTTAGGGAGAAGACCAAGTCCATCATGACGAGGAGGTATAGGTCTACTCTTAGAAGGTTTATTAGGCATAGACATAGTCACATCCATAGGGACGGGTTGGGAATCTTCTTGAGGAAAGACATTAGTTTTATCTTTCAAAGGAAGAGATTCCTTCTCAAGAATGATGGGAATGTCAAGTTTAGGTGTTCTAGGTTCACTTAGAGATAGGATCATATCTGTTTTCCACTTTTGATAAGATTTGAAAAGATGATCACTTCGCGGAGGAAGAGATTGGAATTGTTTAGGCCAAAAGTAATCAATAGGAACACTAGAAGTTCTTTCAGTTGGTTTAAAGAGACTATGATTAACAGTAACAACTTCACCATTATAGGGAAATTTCAAACACTTATGTATAGGAGAAGCAATAACTTTCATGGAAGATAGCCAAGGATAGCCAAGCTTCACACGAAATTGTTCGGATGAAGGGATAATAGCAAAATTCACATCAAGGGATTTGTTATGGACCTCAATAGGTAATGTAATAGAACCAATTGCAGGAGAAGAAAATGCATCAAATAATTTCACAACCACATCTGTTTTGTCATAGATCACTTGATTCAATTGCAAAGTAAAAAGAAACTCTTCAGTAATAACATTAACCATGCAGGAAGGATCAATAAGTACTCCACGGCAAGGTGTATTCTTAACTTTTGCAACTATGTATAAAGGACCATCAGGTGCTCTAATGGTTTCACTAGAATCAAATGTGATGGAAGGTTCTTTAGGGTTTTCTTGCTGCTCTACAAAGTTAATCACATTCTGAGTCATAGACACAAGACCATCAGATGAGAGAGAGGAATCATTAGCCTCAATCGCATTAGAGGTATGAGAAGTATGAGAAGGTAATGGATCAGTAAAAATATGAAGATTTTGGTTAGGAGGAGCTACAGATGTGTTGCCTTTATCATTCACTCCAGAAACAGAGATAGTATTATCATCAATCAAATCTTGAATTTTACCCTTTAAAGAAAAACATTTTTCAGTATCATGTCCAGGCTGACGATGAAAGTGACAAAAAGCTTTATGATCAAAATAAGGTGAAGTAATCTTTGTAGGATCAATTTGCCTTATAGGAGGAAGAGTAAGCACATTTTGTTCCAATAACTTATTCATAATACCATGCAATGATTCATTCAAAGGAATATACTTTCTTTCTTTCTTGAAAAATTTAGAAATAGGAGGCACACCTGATGCTGCATTCACATTGTTGTTGATGATGTTTTCATTGAATTTGATGGAATCTCTGTTCGGTTTAATCTTCCCAAATGGTTGTTGACTGCTATCACCCTTATCACTCAGAGCCATAGGATGTGATTGTTCCATTTGACTCACAGTCAGTTGATAATTGTGAAGAGTGGCACACAACTGTTGGAAAGAAGTAAACTCAGAAAACAGAAGTTTGTCTCGAATATCTTTTTACAAATTAGAAATAAAGATTCTTTGAATATCATTATCAGGCACTGGAAAAGAAATTTGAGCATACAAATGCTTATATCTACCAATAAAATCAGTCACTTTTTCTTTAACACCTTGTTTACAATGCATTAAATTAATCAAAGTAACTTTAGGACTTATATTGTTTTGAAATTGTTGAATGAAAGCATTTGCAAGTTGTTCAAAAGAAGTAATAGAATAAGAAGGCAACGAGCAATACCATTGTAGGGCTTTGTCTCTTAATGTTCTAGTGAATAGTTTCGCAAGCAACCTTGGGTCATAAGCAAAATCAGTACAAATTGTTTGAAAAGTCTTAACATGTGTTAGAGGATCTCCTTTACCATTATAGAGCTCCAAATGCGGGATTTCAACATGTTTAGGAGGGATATCTCGAACAATGTCAAGAGAAAGTGGGCTCGCAACATCAAATGTGGGCACACTAAACTTAGATTGATTCATAGAGGCAATTTGTTGCTGTAAAGAAGAGACAGTTTGTGCAAGATTATTAATGGTAGCTTCAGTCGAAGAATTCATATTAGGTGTGTTAGATTGAGATGGAGGTGTTATGTTATTGAAAGAAGGTAGAAAGTAAGGTGGTGGGACCCTATGATAGTCAACCATAGGGGATGATTGGATAGGAGGAACACTACAAGGAGGAATAGAATGGTTGAATGAATTGCCCCCTTGCGTCATGTTCATTTGCGGAGATGTAATAGGAACACTCATTGAAGGAATGAATGAAGAAGTCGGATTGAATGAAGGAATAGGGTTAATTGAAGAAGAGGGATTGCCCCCATGACTAGTGATCACAGGAGGAATATCTTGTATAGAAGTAGCCATTATGTTTGATGTAAAGGTAGATATGCTAGCAATAGGAGTTGTCAAGGGGATAGAATGATTAACTTGTATGGGAGGTTGTGTATAACCTAAAGATTCGGCACAACTCTTCATAGGCATCACATTCGAATCCACAATGTGTGCGATACCATGCAAAATATCAATTCCATTCTTATCACTTTGAAGCATGCATTTTAAACCCTCAATTAAAGGAAGAGCTTGACTATCGGGATACTCATGAGACATCCATTGGTGAAAATCGTCAAATTGGTTGTCCAATTTCGAAAGTTGTTCAACAGAAACCTCATGGAGAGCTTCTTCATCATTAGGAGGATTAGAGGAATTTCCCATGTCCTCATTAAAAAGGCTATTCAAATTAGGTTCCATCTCCTCGGTAGTTAAACCTCGGAAAGACTTAATTCTACGGCTTCTTCTAACGGGAATAGTGTAAGTAGGGCTTATTGTTGTAAAACTCATGCACTAGAAAGGAAGAGGAAATTTTGAATTTAGAGGTAGCAATTTTCAGTAAAATCAGCCAATCTTCCAGATTTAAGCTGTTAAATGCAATCACGACAGTCTCCTGAAATTTCGGAAAAAATGTTCGGGACCGTGGCGCTCGGAGTGCAACACGGTCCTTGCAACTTTTTTCGAAATTTGCAGGGATGAAAGGTATGATGATTTTAGAGCTAATCTGAAAAAATTGAGTGATTTTACGATCTGTAGATAGGCCAAATTAAAGTTGCAATCTCAAAATTGAACCCTACCCAGATTGTCGAAAAATGCAAAAATTTGAATTTTGAAAAAGAGAGGGAAACTGAAATTTTGAATTTTATGATTTTAGAGGGAATGTCAAAAGCAATGCAAATTTTGAAATTTAAAAATTGACTCAATTTCACGCAAAATTCAATTTTGAAAGCGGAAATCAAAGTTGTTGTAATTAAGCACTTAATTTCAAAAGTCACAAATTGCAAGAATTTGAATAAAGCACTGAAATTTCGAATGAATGTAGACACACTTTTCAGATTTATGATAATAAAAACACAATTTTGACACAAAATTTCAATTTCCACAATTTTTGAATGATTAGGAGCCTTAAACCAAGCAATCACAAGACCAACTTTGACTGTAATTTTGAAAGTGTTATTTTTGATAAAAGCAGCCAAAATTCTGGATTTTAGCAGGAAAATACAGCAAGATCTCGCTCCCAAAATTTCAGAAAAAATGTCGGGGACGATGGCGCTCGGAGTGCACACGGTCCTCGCAACTTTTTTCCAAATTTTCAGGGATGAAAGATATTGTGATTTTATTGCGGAATCCAAAGTTACAGCTGATTTGGAGATGTTTTGATCAGTGAAATTGTCGGACAAAGATTGAATTAAGAGGGTTTCAAAAATTAGGGTTTTGACATTTAACCACTTAATTTTCAAAATTGAAGCACAGATATGAATTGATAATTTGTAATAGAAAAGCAGATCTGAAGCAAGCATTAACAATTAAACATTTCGCAAGTTCAATGTTCAAAAAGAAAATTTAGGGTTTTTATGCAATCACCTCTAAAATTTTGCAAAAGATCAAACATGGAAATGTAATCAAGGAATCAATTTTCAGATCTAAGCATGAAAAATCAGAAAGGATGTTCACGTCGGGTTCACCAAAATGTAAAGCGGAAAATCGCAATCGAACCCTAGTTGTTCTCCCCTCTTCCAACTCCAAGGAGAGAGAAGGGAGGTTCGCTAGGATTCGATGGTTTTCACTTAAGGGAGACACTTTACATTCAAAAGAGGGGTTGAAACTCATAAGATCCAATCCCACATAATGCAAGATTGGATGCTAAATGAATTTCAAGGGTCAAGACAACAAGGCTACCCTCTTTTGTAAAGAATGTTGATAGAGGAATTAAGCTAGGAATGCATAGAAAGTGACAAAGATTTGCTTATAAACTGAGTTCGGATTATAGGATGAAGCTGCGGACCTGGAATTAGCAGTAAAATGTCGATACGGCGTTGTCCTGTAAATTTGAGCAAAAGTTGTCGGGACGATGGTGCCCGGAGCCACGGTCCTCCGAAAAATCCGCGAAACGAAGGGGGATTTGTTCGTCTCTGCACAAGGATTCAAGATCTTCAATCTCAGCCGCGTACCTGCAACCTACACACAGAAAAGCGAAGATGATTGGGGGGTTAGGGATTAGGGGTTTGCCTTTAGGTCAAACCCCGGTTTTGGAATTAACCAAGAAATGAGCAAGTGCTGTAAATGTAAATGACTGTAATGTAAAACAAGTACTAATACCTTGTTCTAAGGATGTTTGTATCCTTATGTGCGAAGGTTTAGATGTTGTTGTTTGTTGTATGTTGTAGTAGCATGTAGTAAGTGATCTCCTCTTCAATGGTTGAATCCTTGACTTGAATGCAACACTTAGCCTTGAATGGAGACTTGAAATGATCAATTGCTTGAATGCTTGAATGCTTGAATCTTGCTTTCGCCTTTTTTCCATCCCTCGAATGAAAGAGGAAAATGTAGTTTATATACTTGTCAATTAGGGCTAAAAGACTGATTTTCTCGACCTTAGGCCGACCAGGAAATGTAATTTCCAAATTGCAAACAAAAAGACCCGCAATCTCCTTAGGAGACCGGGCCCAAAATAGGACCCAGGGACCAGGGCGCTGGGCGCCATGGTCTTGGGGACCAGGGTGCTGGGCGCCCTGGTCCTAAGGGACCAGGGCGCTGAGCGCTCTGGTCCCACCTCCCGGGACAGCAGGGTGCAAGGAGGTTCAGGCCAGGGTGCTTGAAAAATGCAGTTTTTGGTGTCGTGAGCAAGTTTCGGGGTCTCCATTCAGGTTGTGTGTTGCGTCACCATCGTGAAGACCAAAATGCAGTCGAAATTGCAAGTGTCGCAATTTTAGGACGCTACAGAGACCTCTAGTACAAATGTTGGAGCATCAAAGAAACAACCGACATCAAAGGATAAAGGTAAGCAAAAGTTTAAACCTGTTTGCTTTAACTGTCTTAAAGAAGGACATACTGCCAATGTGTGTAGGAGTAAGGCTTACAATAATTTTCCTTATTTTCTAAATGATAAGCCTAAATCCTATAGATTCAATGGTAACTGTTATGCATGCAACAAGTTTGGGCATAGAGCATCTGAATGCAGGTTTGTTATGAACAACACTGGAAGATATCCTCAGAGGACTCAAGGAGTTGGTCTTGAACCTTTTGTGAACTGGAATCACAACCCGTTTAATGCCTTCAATCATCAGTCCAGAAGTGGTGGCTATCAAGCGACAACCGAATAGAGAGCAAACTGTATGGTCTATCATGGTCACGGTCACACTGCTGCAACATGCAGGAGGAAGAACAACAACATGAATAATGGACCTTGGAGAGCACCTGGAATGTTCTTCTATCATTGCAACAAACCGGGTCACATTGCTAGATTCTACAGAACAAGAAAGAACATATCGGATGACATACCTATCACTCCAGAAGGAAAGATTGATATTGACACTATTCAAGTGGATATGAACAAAACCTGGAAGAAGAAACCAACAGTGCAACAAGAAGAATCGGTTTCTGCACCTAGTGTGGAAATAACAGAACCGACAAACTAAGCATCAGAAAAGCTTAGGGGGAGCAAACGGTGAAATGTTTCGAACCCCCAGTTTACATCGGTAAAAGACCTTAACCGGTATGTGATACCTGTCATTTGATGGAAGACCAAAAATGATAAAAGGCAAATTAGGGTTTATGCCCTAATGGTGGAGCATTAATTACGGTTGGTGAGGAATATGCTTAAAAGAAATTTTCAAATCATTTATCTCTATCATTTTTCAAGCGAAGAAGGTTTTCAAGTGCAGAGCAACGGAAAAGTGATTTGTGCTGCGATTCAGAGAAATTTAGAAACCTTGAAGGAGATTCAGAGGCAAATTACAAACAGTCAAAGAAGAATGCAAAGCGGTGATTCTGCAACCGATGAAGTGTGAAGTGAAGTGGAATCTGAAAACCCTAAATTCTTGATTTCTGAAAGGTATTTCTCGAATTTTTCTATTTTTATCATGGCTTCCGCATCTCATACTAGCTCTAGTGCATTTGTTGATCCAGTAAGCTTCATTCAACACAAGTCCAAAGATAATGCCCTGTCACACATTCCTGCTAGAGTAATGGTGGAAGAAGGAATATCTAATTATATAGATTGTAAAATTGAAGACCTAGGGTCTCTAGAAATCCACTCGCAGCTAGGTCTATTCTGTGGGAAAGATAAAAAGATCAAACTAGAGTATAGCATTTTGGAGAAGAAGAAACTTCACAATGCGGTTTACTTCCTAGAGGATTTCACAGATGACCACATTAAAATCATTCTGAATAGAGTTCATGGTGACAAGATGTACCTAGAGAGAATGCATGATATCACACCACAAGTTGTTCATGTCATCACCAATTTCTACAACGTCGGTGAAGTGCCAACCCTGAGGAAGATCATCAAGATTGAAATGACCAAGCTCACCAGGTCAGTGAGCGACTCACGAGGAATGACTGTTAATTCCATCAAGGATGACCTCGTGAAATATGCATGCATGGTGATTGGATACCGGACGTTCCATGCCAGCATAATTAACTCTGTATCTATTGTAGCGGTAAATGCCGCTTACCAGATGATCAAGGAAGATGCATCATTTGACCTCTGCACCGGTATGCAAAGGCAACTCCTGTTAAATCTTAAATCAATCAAATAGGATAATGCATTAAAATTCAAGTTTGGACAACTACTAGTAGGACTATTTTTCTTCTTCCAAGGTTACTTCCCCAGAGTGGGAGATACTTAGTGGTTTGCGAACCAACCGGTTACCAAGCAGATCAAAGAAAGCCTGCAAGCAGTTGGAACCGGCTACCCTGAAGTTCTGAACAAGTACTTTGATGAGTTCAGAAGCAAGATGAGTCTGAGGATTAGGATATCCGGTGACATTGTCAAGAAATATGAAGATGATATATGCTTTATCATCAATGTGGATGAATGCATAATGGAGGCCATTGAGCCCAGATAGGAAGAAGTAGAGCCTATGGGCTATGAGATGATGTATGATATGTTGGATGGGTATGCTTCTACCCTAATTGCCTCACCCCTAGATCCCAAGGCAAAGAGAACTGGCACCTATCTGGAAAGGGTTGCACCAGTTGTAGAACCTCCTGAAAAGAAAGGAAAGGCAGTGCCTTCGACATCGGCACCAATTACTATAGCCAGTCCCAAAGTGACCAAGCGGTCACCTGCAAAGAAGAAACCAGAAGTGGCACCTGCCAAAGTCTTCGAGAGGAAGAGGAAGACAAGGAATAACTCACCAAACTTAGAAGAAACTATGTCTGAAGAAAAACCCAAGAAGACATGACAAGCAAGGAAAAAGACAAAGAATGAACCGACATCATCAGCACCGGTAAATATTGACATTTCTTCCTACAAACCTTTGACACATTGTCAAAGAACCATAAAAAATATTAGGAGAAAAGTGTTGAATGATTTGATTGATTGTTTTGATGATTTCAATGATGATGAAAAAGAAGCAGTTGAACAAGAAATCATTAAGTATTTATGTGTTAATGATTGGTCACCTTTAGAAATTAGATCTGAGACATCAGATTCTTTGTATAACTCCTTAGACAATAAATGGCGCATTGCCATAGAAAAAGAACAGGAAATGAGAGAGACAATTTTTGCTCAACATTTTCCTGATGTATCAAATTCAAAACTTTTTGAAGTTATGAATAAATACAAAGGCCTCTTCTTCATGAGAAGAAGAAGGCTCCTGTTACTAGAAGGAAAGAGTCAAGAAGTGATCAAGAATACACACACACTTTCTCTAGAAGCTCTTAAGATGCATCAAGTGGTTGAAGCCAACAGGAAGGCTGAGCAAGAAACAATAATAACTAAACCAGATGAAGTGTTTGATACTGAAGGAAACCCGGTCGTTGAACCTACAGACACTATTGATGTCGATGCTCTAGATGTAGAAGATGTTACGCGGGACACACCATCTGAAGTAACAGGACAAGAGAAGCATACTGAATAGGTTGAAAAGCAAGCAGAGAACAAACTGGAAGAGGTAGCAAAGAAACAAGCAGAGAAGAAGAAAAAGGAAGAAGATGAGGAGAAACAGAAATAGGAGGAAAAGAGAAAAGAGGATGAGAAGAAAAGAAGAGAAGAGGTTGAAGAGAAAAAGAAACAAGAAGAAAGAAGAAGAAGAAAGAAGAAAAGGATAAGGAAGAGAAGAAGAAAAAGGAAGAAGATGAGGAGAAACGGAAATAGGAAGAAAAGAGAAAAGAGGATGAGAAGAAAAGAAAGGAAGATGAGAAGAGGAAGGAAGCAGAAAAGAAGAAGGCAGAGGAAGAAAAGGAAGAGGAGAAGAGGAAGGAAGTAGAGAAGAAGAAGGCAGAGGAGGATAAGGAAGAAGAAAAGAGAAAAGAAGCAGAGAAGAAGAAGGCAAAGGAGGACAAGGAAGTAGAAGCGGCAAAGAGCACGCAGATGGAGACTCCAAAGGCAATCGGTAGTCAAGCAAAACCAGCTGACCTCACAAGTCCTATTGATCTCCACTCTGCAAATGAAATGGAGCTACTATAGAGCATTAAGGTTGCTCAAGAACGCCTTGAAGTGTTAAGGAGGAAGAAGGAGGAAGATGTGATCCAAGCTGCGGTGGACACTTTTACCAGTTTGTTACCTGGCACAAACCTCCCTAGTACTGACTCATCATTGGCACAATTGAAGCTCCTATGCACAGTAGTGGATGATCAGGTGCAAAGCCTAGAAGAGGTAGTAGAGGCAAATGCCAAGAAAGTGCACCAAAAGGATCTCAACATTGCCCTAGTGAAGAAGCTTAATGAGCTCTGGTCCGAACTGCAAAAAGCACAAAAAGACATAAGGAATGCTCTGGATGAGGGGAATCTACTACTGAGTAAGATTTGCCAACCCCATCTCTTCTATGATGATGTGTTTGTACAGAAGCAAAAGCTACAAACTGACTTGCAGTTATATATGAGCACCTTCAAGCTACCGTATGACTCTTTTACAACTTATGGGCAAACCGTTCACCGGTTTTACATCCAGTCTGCCAAAATAGAGTTGGAAATTAGCAACCGGACTTGAGATTTGTAGGAACTCCAACTGGTTCTACTCCCTCGCCTGCAGATACTTCAGAAATGTTATCTAAATCTGGATGCCTTAATGGTGACTCAAGAGATGAGCACATTAGACGCCATGGAAGAGCAAGTCTCCCAGATGCAGATAGAGAAGGAAGTGGCTACCTCCCTACTTGAGTCCTAGTCTTTATCTATGAAACAATTTTTGCAGGACTTTAAATCAGTTTTTGACAAGTTTTAATCTTTACTGTCATAAACACTTATTATTTTAGTGAAATAGGGGTTCGTCTGTAATATTATTTTTGTCATTGTTGGCAAAGGGGGAGAAGTATAAATTTTGAATGTTTTGTTGTATACTTTCATGTTATTTCTGTTAAGAAGTAGTATACATTGTATTTTCTGCAAAAGGGATAGTATATATGCTTAGGGGGAGTAATTTTTATTATGGCATATTTTTGTTGTAAAACACTTAGATGTAAAAATTTCCTAAGTGTTGCCATCAATGCCAAAGGGGGAGATTGTTGGCATTTTTTATGATTATGTTGTGATTGTCATTGATGGACACACACTTACATTGAGATCACTTTTATATGTATGAGATATGCTCAACCGGCAATTGTTCCCAACCGGTATGATGCATTATAGTCCTTAGACTATTGGTGTTTTGCAGAAAGTGTTTACCGATCTGAAGCGGTATGCTGACCCCAAGTGGTTCAAGGATCTCAAGCGGTATGAAGGATCAAAGTGGCATAACACATATTTCCCAGTCTTCATTTTGTCAAACTGGCAACCGATATTTTGCTTAAACTGGTATTTTGTATGAACCGGTAATACTCTGTGATGAGTTACAAACCGACATTTTGTGATGAGTTACCATCCACTGATTGTTTGATGGTGTTGACACTTCAACGGTGCTTTTTGTGTCATGTTACCAGATATATCTAGATGCATTGAACCTAGGAAATTGTATTGTAATCCTATTGGACCGACATGAAATCAAATTCCTTTAAAAGGACATCATGTCTAGGGTTTTAGGTTGTTGCTAGGGTTTAAGGTGGTTGATGAGTTAGAGAGAGTATGAATGTGTAGAAGAATGAAGTAATGCTGGAATCCATTAGGAACGATCTATCAAGGATCTAACCAAGCAATCTGTGCTATTAGCTAGATCACTCACTTGTTGATTACTCACATCTTCGACAAGTCTGAAGCCCTTAACTAGGTAGGCCCAAAAGCCTTGTGTAAATCCTCTAACAAGGTGTTTCACATCTGTGGATCTAAAATCCTCTACCAGGGTAGTCTTTAATCGGACTTATCTCCTAACAAAGATTGAGATTCCTAACAGGATTTGTTTTGGTAAAGAACATTGTATGACCTTAACCGGTTTGACCTTAACCGGCCTGGTTCCTATTCTGCAGATAGTTACTTGTGAGTTCCATCTCACTGTGGTTTTTCCCATTTGGGTTTCCACATCAAAATCTCTTGTGTTATGATGTTTGTGCTTCTGTGGGTGAATGCATTATTTTCTATTTGGTTTGCATGTGTGCTAACCAGTTTGTCTGCTAAACTGTTTTACCAGTTTACTGTTAGTCTAGCAAAGTGTTTAAGTACAAATATTTTTGGCATACTAATTCACCCCCCCTCTTAGTATTCATCAGCGTTTGGATGTGGCGGGTTGGTTTTTGCGTGTGGGGATTGGTGGATTTTCCATGTCCTGCATGGTCCCCCTTTCCCATCGTTTCCTCGGTTGTCTGCAGGACTTCATGGTTTCATAGTTTGACTCCAAGGGTCTCTGGCGTGTGTGGTGGAGAGGTGTTTGGGTTTGTTGGGGTCTCTTATGTGATGTCCTTTGGATCCAAGCTTGTGGCATTTGTGGTGGCTATGTTTGACCTTGTTCTGCCTTGCATCTATGGGTGTGAAGCTAAATCAAAGGATGGCTTGATCTTCTGGATTGCTCGGTTATGGGAGGGTGTTTCAAGTGCGACTTTTGTCGGAGGTTCTGCTAGGGTTGTTATTCCCTCATGCACTTCTGGTTATGTGGTCTTGCACCCGCCTTGGCTTGGATGGGCTGTTTGGGACCCAAGTGGTTGCAGATTTATTTACAATTTGGTCGTTGGTTGGATTCTGAAGCTGGAGGGGACCTCAGTTTTGGAGGTCTGCCTATCTTTGTTTTGTTTTCTCTATGGGTTCCTTCTTGTTGTGTTTGAATATGCCTCTCTTTCTATCCTTTGCAAGAGGTTCCTAGGTGTTTCGCAGGATGCCTTTTTTCAACTGTCCTCAGTTCACCCTATTGAGGGGGACCATTCCTCTGTTACAGGGAAGTGTTGGCTGAGCTTGTTGGGATGGTTCATGTTGGGGGTTTTGATAACCCTTTTTCTTGAGGTTGGTGTACTTTTTTATCTTTCCTTGTTGCTGGGTCTCTTTCCTATTTCTCCTATAGAGGTGGATATTTTGGTGGAGCTAGTCTGCATGGATTCTGATTGGATCAGGCCTCTTCTTTTTTGTAAGGTTGTGGGTGCCTCTTCAAAACCCAACTGTCCAGCAAAGCTTCATTGTGTCTTCTCTTGGTCACTGGATTTTGGTTTTTTGTTGGCTTGATGATGATTGCATTAGGGTTACCAAAGATACTAAGAGGGGGGGGGTGAAACAGTATCTTGCCAGTATACAGATTTTCTAATCTTATTAAACAAATTGCATTCCAAAACAGTGTACCGATAAACAAGAATTAATGCAGTAAATAAGAACAATAACCACAACATAGAAAGCAAACCATAACACAATATTTTTAACGAGGAAACTTGATGTGGGAAAAACCTCGATGGTATTTGTGACCCACAATATTCACTCACTGGCCAATAAATGAATATTATTTACAATAGGGGCCTACACATGCAGGAAGGCCAACCACTTAAAGCTCACTGCTTAATTACAAAAAGGAAGTCTCACTAAATTATAAAAATGGATTATACAATTCCAATATCATGTACTGCTTCGATTCAACATCTACTATGCCAGGTTCAGTACCGGTTTAAGCTCACAGAATAACCATAAACCTTACTCCAAAATTTGCCTTAATATTCACATAATACTTCTGCAATAATCTGACCATGTCCACATTTTAAATGATCTACAAGATCTCATACTTATATATGAGTCCTATTACAATTCACCTTGTCAGCTTCCAAAAAGATATTACAATTAAATACAAAATGTAATAAACAAAATCCTGTCAGCTGGGGTGTCGGTAATCATCTTCGTCGCTGCCGGTAAACTATCTGTCGGTGTCGGTGCCATAGGATTGCAAGGTTTCCATCAATGACAATACCTTCAATCACCTATAATTTCTCATTGGAGTCTACATTTTCCATCAATCTCCCCCTTTGGCATTGATGGCAACACTCATGAGAAAAAGCCAAAATTGTATCCAAAATGTGTTGTCCAAAAATCTTGCCAAAACTATCTTACCAAAACTGTGTGCTCCCCCTGAGCAAATGATCTCTTCTGTTATCATTTTTCTCATCTCCACTACTCCCCCTTTGACATCAATGACAAAGGTTGTCAAAAATGTCAACTAAGTGTAGTTCTCATCTGGATCCTTGTAACCGGTGGGTTACAATTTGATATAGATCTGCTAGTGCAACATTTAAGTTGTTAGTGAACCTTTCACTATCCTTCAATGTTGCTTCTATCCTTTGGATGGTACCGGTGAGTGTGTGCATTTTCTCTTCTGGTGTCTTAAGTCCTGGAACAAGTGCCTCATAAATCTCTTTTCTCAAAGAGATGAGGATGACTAGTTTCAGACCTAATCTACATTTGAGTTCTTTAGCCTTAAACTTTAATCTCTCCTTATCTTTTTCAAAAATTTTAATTTTCTCTTCAAAGCCTGCAATTTCCTGCTCTATTACCGATATGGGTTTTGATGAACCTATGAGATTATCAGCAATATCATTTATTTCCTTTTGTGCTCTGCTGAGCTCTTTATCTATGTCCTCTGTTAAAATGTTTGTCTTGCATGAATCCTTGTACAACTTCTTAAAGTCCATTATTGTTTTTCCTAGTGCCGGTAATAATGTATTGATGTGATCCTTGCATCTCTTTATTGACTCTTCAAAGAATTTCTCTTTCTCTTTATTCATTTTCTCACTGAAAGTCTCCTCATTAATTTGATCAATTGTTAGTAGGTTGTCGGTTATGTGCTTAGACAATGTGTCTAATTGGCTCAAATAATATTTATTTTCCACATTGCACTTGGGTGCAATCAATTTCAAAATTGGGATGGTGTCATCAATTGCCTTATATGCATCTGCATTACACTATGTGATTTTCTTGATGGAATCCAGTAATACCTTTGTTACATTTGTCGGTTTGAATTCTATTAAGGAGGAACCAGATGACTGTCCAAATACCTTAACAATCTACAATCCACCGGTGTGAGTAACCTCTTTGCTTATGTTGACCTCAGGTAGGTCAGTTTGAGTCTGCATCTCAACTAGCAAAGGTTTGGGTTTCTCAGCTATTACCGGTGGCACTGTCTCTGTTTGAACCTTTTTCTCTTCATGTTTCTCAGAATATACCTCAGTCGGTTTCTTTGTGCTCTCCATTGTCAGTTTCTCTGATTGTGTCTCAGTATTATCTACCGGTTTCTCTGTATGTACCTCTGAATTGTCTACTGCTGATATCTCAATAGATTTTATTGTATTATTAGTAGTTGGTTTCTCTAACTCAGTAGTTTTTTTAGTGTGTACATCAATGGTATCTGTCTTTCTAGTATCTAGGGGATCAGTTGATCGTTCAGTATGTGTTTCAATTCCAATCTCAACATTTCCAACTGTATCCTTAACATGTGTCTCAACTGCAATGTTCTTTGTCGGTGGCTCAGATGCCACATCATTCTTCTCAGCGGTTTCCTTATCAACCACAATGTTTACTTCATGTGTGTCAATATTCATAGTATATAACACCTCTGAATCGGGATTGGTGTCTTCATGTGTTGTCTCCATACTCTCAACATTATCTGTTATTGGTGGTGTATCAACAGTCTCAATCAGTGGAGTATTAGAAGGAGGTGGGGGCAAGTTATCTATTAATTTTATGCTCGGAGGACCACCTACCTTGCCTTTACCTTTATCCTTTTCCTTTTGATAGACTCTGAAAGTCTTTGGTCTTTTAAGTTCTTCTTGCTTTTCCTTTTCCACAAAGAAAATATCCCATTTGTTTATTGTTTCTTTAGTGATCTCATTCACTCTGTATCTTCTCATGAAGTTCTCTTCTTTTGTTCCTAGCAATAGTGAGATTTTCTTGAAGTCCTTGAATGATTTCCTGTGCAGTCTTCAGATCATCTTCAAGTTTGATATTTTTCAACTTTTCTGCATCATAATCTGAAAGAGTTGTTTCCAATTGCTTTCTCAAGTTTTCCATCTATACCGGTGTCAGAATCTTCCTCAAGCTATTAGGCTTTTGAAAAAAGAGGACCAAGCTCTAATACCAATTGTTAGGATTCCCAAAGATACTGAGAGGGGGGGGGGGGGTGAATCAGTATCTTGTCGGTATACATATTTTCTAATCTTATTAAACAAATTGCATTCCAAAACAGTGTACCGGTAAACAAGAATTAATGCAATAAATAAGAACAATAACCACAACATAGAAAGCACACCATAACACAATATTTTTAATGAGGAAACCTGGTGTGGGAAAAACCTTGGTGGGATTTGTGACCCACAATATTCACTCACTAGCCAATAAATGAATATTACTTACAATAGGGGCCTGCACATGCAGGAAGGCCAACTGCCTAAAGCTCACTGCTTAATTACAAAAAGGAAGTCTCACTAAATTACAAAAATGGATTATGAAAATCTAATATCATGTACTGCTTCGATTTAGCATCTGCTATGCCAAGTTCAGTATCAGTTTAAGCTCACAGAATAATGATAAACGTTACTCCAAAATTTGCCTTAATATTCACATAATACTTCTGCAATAATCTGACCATGTCCACATTTTAAATGATCTAAAAGATCTCATACTTATATATGAGTCCTATTACAATTTGCCTTGTCGGCTTACAAAAAGATATTACAATTAAATACAAAATGTAATAAACAAAATCCTGTCGGCTGGGGTACCGGTAATCATCTTTGTCGCTGTCGGTAAACCATCTGTCGGTGCCGGTGCCATAGGATTGCAAGGTTGCCATCAATGACAATACCTTCAATCACCTACAATTTCTCATTGGAGTGTGCATTTTCCAACAGATTGTAATATATTTATCATATGTTGTCATTGATGAAACACATACACACACATATGTTTATATTGTCTACCGGTATAACTTCAAGTTGTTTATTCTACAACCCATATGCTAGAGGTTATACTTAGAGGTTTATCTCTAACCGGTAATTTGTGACAACCGATATATACATAGAAGACAACCAATTGATACACATTAGTTGGCATCAACATTGAAGATCAAGCGAAGATTATGTCAGAAGATTCAAGGATAACAGTTTGTATATTTAACTCTAACTAGCATTGATTGTTCCAACCGGTATTTGTTGATTTTGTGATGAGTTACCACAAATCATGATGAGTTATCCCACCAACAAATTTTGGCGGTATTTTTGTGATGATTTATGATCACTTGTCCAGATACATTGCACCTAGGAAATTGTGTTATGATTTCTTTGGGCCAACATGAAATCTTAATGTCTATATATTGACATTACAATAAATTATTTTATATGAGTAAAAGTGATATGTTGTGTGCGAAAGGAAAAAGAGTTAAGTTGCAGAGTATGCAGAAGAGCAATGTTGAATATGTTTAGAAGGATCTGATCAAGCAAATATTGTGCTACTCGGACAAATCAAACCAATCCTGTTGTTTTCTAACAATCACAGCAAAATTTAAATCCCCTAACCGGGTAAGCTCTAACAAGATTCTTTGTACAAATCTTCTAACAAGGTGATCCATTAGTTTGGATTCAGAAATCCTCCACCGATGTTACTCCTAATAGGGTACTACCTTTAATAGGGTACAAGCTTCCAATCAAGCTTTGGGATCTCTAACAAGATTCGCTCCTAGCAGAGCACTTTGTAGACCCTAACTGGTCAGTTATATATTACTACAGATAGTTAACTTGTGAGTTCCATCTCACCATGGTTTTTACCTATTTGGGTTTTCCACGTACAAACACTTGTGTTATGGTGGATGTTTTACTTATTGTGGATGTTGTTATATCATTTTGGATTACATGCATTGTGTTTAAAAGTTTTGTTAAGTTCATCTACCAGTTAGTGTTTGAAGTAGTTTTATTTTTGGTGTCACTGATTCACCCCCCCCTCTCAGTACTTTTCAAGTCCATCAGTGACCAGCAGATTGGGTCTCTCTGCGGATGATTTCCCTCTTTTTAGCCCCTATGGAGGTGGGTCATTATCCTATAGCAGTGGATGGGTGTTTTGCTGATAAAGGTGCGATCAAATACTTTGGGATTGCTGGCTATTTTTTGGTGGTTTTGGGAACCATTTTAAAACCCAAATCAAAGGTTAGGGGAGCCTTTCAAAACCCCCTTGCTTATGTTTGGTTGGATGTTGACAGTTTTGAATGGCCCAAATTAGATTGTGTTAGTTTTTGGTTAAGGGAGTGTATTGATGTTTGGATGAGGGAGTCTATTGACTTCAGCTAAAGGCTTAGGTTGTGTTGCCAACAGGTTTTGTAATGATTTTCTCTTAGTCTGGCTAGATTATTTTTGCTTGTGGTTGTGCTGGATTTTGGCTGGCACTAGCCAGATTTGTTGTGGTGGTCTGCTGATTTTATTTGCATATCTTTTTTGGTAGAAGTTTCATTGTAGGTTCCAAATCTTGGTAAAATTTGAGGGTTTCGGGTCCCTTCAAAACCTGTTGTATGGGGTTTCGGGTCCCCCTCAAAACTTGGTTTTCCCTTATTCAAAAACTTTCACAAGAGATAATATAATAGGAAGTAAGTTGATCAAACTTGAGTGGGCAACCTCCTAAGCCACTATAAGGGGGATACCTACAATAGTCTTTAACAACAAAAACTCAATATTCTACATGATGATGATAACTAAGTTGTACCTCATATATATACCATACTTATGGCAAGGATACCACCTAAGCCAACCTAAATAACTAAATAATAGTATAATAAATGATAACATGACTTGATTAATAAGGTAGCCACATGCCAACTACTTATGACCTAATACACATTATAGGTCTAGGGGCATAACATAAAGCATAAAGAACTTTAACTAAATCACTTCAAATACAATGGCCATAATTTTTTATATTTGAGCTTTCAAAATACATGTGAAAATCCTCCAAAACAAACCTATATTTTGTAAAATCTAATGATAGTTTAAAGTATTTCTATCGTTGTTATTCTATGATTTATGCACTATTTTGCAAACAAAAGGATTTAAAATATATAAAGAAAGATAGTTTTTCCTTCCAATTTTTTTCTTAGATTAGTTGATAGGAATCTAAAATTTGTATGGTTGGATTTCTAGCCCCAATCTATATGCGCAAAACCAAAATTATAAATTAGACTTGTTAGCATCCCTCAAATTTTCATCAAAATTTCAAGCTTGCGGGTTGCCTTATGGTGCCTCTTTTCTTTTTGGTCTTTGTATTTCCTCGCTTTGAACCTGTGTCGTTGAACCTTTAAAACAGTTCAAAAGGTTCAAGGTTCAAAGCGCGTTCTAGGTAATGTCTTTAGCGGCCTTTATCTTCACTAAAGCAAGTGCATTGCCATTATGTGTTTTGAACTTTGAACTCGTGAACCTTTTCTTTTGTTGGTTCAAGGTTCAAAAGGTCCTTTTGCGTGAGTCACGGCTATGTGATGTTATTTAACGAGCAAGTGTAAATGTGTTTAGGTCGGTATTGAACTTGAACCTTGAACCTTTTGTATTCTTGGTTCAATGGTTCAAAGTTCAAAGTCTTTTCACTTGTTAGTTATCGTTATTGCTCGTTCTCGATATTGTTTTGAGCCACTAGTTCACTGTCGTTCTCACTAAATGAACTTGAACCATTGAACTCCTTGTGAGATGGTTCAAGGTTCAAAAATTTCACTCTAAGTTGATTCTAAGAATTGTGATAACATTAGATGTTAGGGTTTCAAGCATATCCGAAGCAAATATGAACTAACAATTATATGCATATTTAAATACAAAAGATAAAGAAATAAAACAAGACACAGATAACACAAAGATTTAACGTGGTTCACCCAAAATGGGTTACGTCCACCATACACAGTCGTCCAATCTTTCTTATTATCCAGCAAAAACAATACATCAACCTTACAATGCCTTAAGCATCCTAGCCGCTTATAACATGCGTTTTTAGGGCAACAAACCAAGTCAGCCTTTTTAGGGTTTTATTACAATGCCGATTTTCATCAACGAAAAAATGGCAAAAAAAAAATTCTTAGGGGCTCTCGCCCCCGAACCCTCGCTTTTCTCGGGGGTTGCCGCCCCCGAACCTCGGTGAGGATACGTGCTGAGTGTACAGTACTTTGTTGATCAGTCGCCACATTTCAATAATCTCCCACTTGGAGACTGATCAGGCTCCACACCGAACAATCTCCCACTTGGAGATTGATATTATACGACACCACTATACATGCAACATCCACTGGATAAAACACTAGGATTCGATTGGTATAAATTCCACAATTATCAATCAAGAAGACCAACAGAAACTGATGAAGAAATCAACTTCTCCTATGGAACTGCCTTCGTGAACATATCGACAAGATTCTCACTTGTGTGAATCTTCTCAAGTCGTAACTGACCCTCCTCCAAAACAGTCCGGATGAAGTGGTACCTGAGCTGAATGTGCTTTGTTCTTGAATGAAAAGCAGAGTTCTTCGCAAGATGAATGGCACTCTGGCTATCAGTATACAATGGGCTATCCTCTTGTGTCTGACCCAATTCCTCCAGAAAACATTGCAACCAAATCATCTCCTTGTTGGCTTCTGTAGCAGCAACATACTCAGCTTCAGTGGTTGAAAGTGCAACAACCTTTTGCAGCCTAGAAATCCAATTGGTTGCAGTTCCCCCTATAGTAAAAACATACCTTGTAGTACTCCTCCGTGAATCAATATCACCTGCCAGATCAGAGTCAACAAATCCACTTAGAGCAACATTAGATCCTATGAAACATAATGCCTTCGTAGTAGTTCCTTTCAAATACCGAAGAATCCATTTCACACCATTCCAATGTTCCATACCCGAATTACTCATAAACCTACTCACAACTCCCACTGCATGTGCAATATCTAGCCTTGTGCATACCATTGCATACATCAGACTACCAACAACTGATGAATACGGGATGTTAGACATTTTATTAACCTCTTCCCGTGCCTTTGGGCACATCTCCTTAGTTAATTTGAAATGACTAGCCAAAGGTGTACTAACTGCTTTTACATCCTGCATGTTAAATCTTTTCAACACCTTCTTTATATACTCACTTTGGGACAAATTCAAGGTTCTATTTTTCTTGTCTCGTGTAATCCTCATACCGAGAATTTGCTTAGCTGCACCCAAATCTTTCATAGCAAATGACCTGGCTAATTTCTGTTTAAGATCATTTATATGTTGCATGTTAGACCCAGCAACAAGCATGCCATCAACATAAAGCAACAGGATAATATAACTGCCATTATCAAATCTCTTAAAATATACACAATGATCAGAATGACATCTATGATAACCGTGTTCAACCATGAAACTATCAAATTTTAAATACCATTGTCGGGGTGCTTGCTTTAGGCCATACAGACTTTTCTTCAACCTGCAAACCAAGTTCTCCTTACCTTTGACCTCATATCCCTGTGGTTGCAACATGTAAATTTTCTCCTCCAAATCTCCATGGAGAAAAGCTGTTTTGACATCTAATTGTTCAAGATGTAAATCATCTGCAGCCACAAGACTAAGTACAATTCTAATTGAGGTCATTTTTACAACTAGAGAAAATATTTTATCATAATCTATACCCTTTTTCTGTGCAAAACCTTTTACCACAAGTCTGGCCTTATATCTTTTCTGACCTCCTTCCTCCTCCTTCAGCCGATAAACCCATTTGTTAGGCAAGGCTCTTTTTTCTGTAGGTAAAGGGACTAAGTCCCAAGTCTTATTTTTCATCAAGGAGTCCATCTCCTCTTTCATGCCTAGCTCCCATTATTGTTTGGCATCCACCTGCATTGCTTCTTCATATTCTTTTGGTTCACCTGAATCCATTAATAAAATAGAATACAAAGAAGGAAAAAATCTTTCAGGAGGTATACTTGTCCTCGTAGAACGTCTAACACTTGCAGGAGTTTGTGGGATAATCTGTTGTTGCTGAGTATCAGGTACCTGTGGCATTTCATTTTCAGAAATCTCATCCAACACCACATATTCTTGTTTGTCATGTTCATGCTTCTTTTCCTGCATATGTTCTTTATACATAATCTTCTCATTGAATATAACATCTCTATTTCTAGTTATTTTCTTATTTTCAAAATCCCATAACCGATAGCCATATTCATCCATCCCATATCCAACGAAGGTACATTTCTGAGATTTAGCATCAAGCTTGGTTTTGTTTTCTTTATCAACATGGACAAAAGCTTCGCAACCAAAAGTTTTTAGAAAAGAATAATTTACCTTTTTACCAGTCCATGCTTCCTCTGGAATACCACCATCCAAAGGGGTTGAAGGTCCTCTATTTATCAAATAGACAGCAGTATGTACAACATCTGCCCAAAAATGTAAGGGCAATCTAGCATGCAATCTCATGCTCCTCGCGCATTCCATGATAGTCCTATTTATTCTCTCTGAGACACCATTTTCCTGTGGAGTTCTTGGAACTGTCTTCTGCTTTCTAATCCCATTTAAGGACCAGTAATCTTCAAATGCTTTGCTACAATACTCACCTCCATTATCTGATCTGAGACACTTCAACTTTTTTCCTATCTCATTTTCAACCAAAGCTTTCCATTTCTTAAAAGTTTCAAAAACATCTGATTTTTGTTTTAGGAAATATACCCATGTTTTTTTGGTTGAGTCATCAATAAAAATAACATAATAACAAGAGCCACCAAGAGATGATACCTGAGCCGGTCCCCATACATCTGAATGTACAAGCTCTAACTTCTCACTCTTCTTCTCTTTCCCAACCTTGAGAAATCTGACTCTTTTCTATTTACCATAAACACAATTTTCACATAACTCTAAATCAATCTTCTTTAGTCCTGGCAATAGATTTTTGGAGTGAGGGGTTTTCATCCCTTTCTCACTCATGTGCCCAAGCCTATGGTGCCACATTATCGAATCTGTTCTTGCAACATTTATTGTTGTTGTCCCTGCAGTAACTTTATCTGTAGCAGCTAAGGTAGAGTAAGTGTTACCAGTACACAGATATAATGTGCCTACCTTCGCACCTTTAGCTACCACTAATGATCCTTTAGTGACCTTCCACATATTGTCTGAGAAGGTAACTATGCAACCTTCACTGCCTAGTTGCCCTGTAGAAATTAGATTTCTTCTTAAATTAGGAACATGTCTTACCTCCTGCAGAAACCAGTGTAGTCACATAAATCTGTCCACTTAATTAAATGAATACTTAGTATTTATTTGATTATTTAACCATCAATTAATAATTAATTAAATTAATATTTAATTAATTCATCTTAACCCTATTCTCCTATTAATTAAATAAATTATTCAATTTATTTGATTTAATTCACTTAACCAAATTCAGACCATTAATTAAATAAATAAATCATATTTATTTAATTAAATCTTCTCTCACATTTAAATAAATTAATATTTATTTAAAACCCCCAAAATCCCACCTCTCACATTTAAATAAATAAATCATTTATTTAAATCACCTTTATCCTCCACCCACTTGCATTTTCCTACAAATGCAAATTGCACAATTATTTTAAATAAATAATTTATTTAAATCACCTTTATCCTCCACCCACTTGTATTTTCCTACAAAAGCAAGTTGCACAACTATTTTAAATAAATAATTTATTTAAAATCCTATTTATCCTCACCCACTTGAAACCTTTAATGGTTTCCCTTAAAGTATTCAAACTTGATGGCTTTAAAGTCTTCAAACTTGATGGCTTCCTTCTATAGTCTTCTTAAGACTTTAATGGTTTTCCTTAAAGTCTTCAAGCCTTTAATGGTTTCCCTCAAAGTCTTCAAGCATTTTAAATGCTTTATCTTCATTTTTCTCATTTAAATAAATTAATATTTATTTGAATATTTATCCAAATGCAAATTACACCATTTAATTGAAATAAATGATTTTATTTTAATTGAAAATACCAAAATTTCTCCCACTTGCATTTTCCTACAAAATCCACTTGTATGCCTAAACCCCTTCTAGATTCTTCTAAACCCTTCCTAATTAGCCTAATCCATCCCCTAAATATTGTCACATTCCTAAGCAAATTGGAGTCACTTCTCAAAGACTCCAAAGTCTTTGAAAAGCAATTAATGCTTTGTGTGTTCAACAAATTAACCCTCAAAGTCTTGGATAACCTTTGAAAGCTTCCAACCTTCAACCACTAAATGGCTCAAAGTCTTTGATAACCATTGAAGGCTTTCAACCTTCAACCACTTAATCCCCAAAGTCTCCAATAACCATTAATGGTTACCTCAAACCCTCCCACATGGTTAAAACATTTGTTTTGACTCAACCTCTACCCAACCCAAGGGTCTCATCAAGCCTTTAATGCTTTGACCATGATTATCTCTTAATCATTTGCACAAAGGTTTATCCTTGCATTAACTCCTAATCCAGTGGGTAATCTTAATTTAGACTTGACCCTTACCTTCTAGATAACCATGAGGTCTTCTCAGGCCTTTAATGCCTCCAACCTCTTCTCTCAACCCAATCCTATGTTGAAACTTGTCACCATTTTATTGGTGCCAATTGTGCACATGGATCCCCAACTTTCAATCCTAACCCTTGTTAAGATTGCTCAATCTTAACCCTTCATTTCCCTATTTCTTCTATAAATAGAACCCTTCTCCTCAAGCAAAAAGAGAAGCATTTTAGAGTATTGTTGTTATACTGGCATTAGCATAGAGCTTTTTCATAGCATCACTATCTACTCTAGCATAGTATTTAGCTTTTCATTTCATATTTGAAGCTTAGTATTAAATCTCAATCCTCCATAAGCATCCATAGTGCAAAAAGCTGCTGAGAGCTACACTCATTTGGGACTTGGAGAGGAGAGGAACAAGGGAGGAGCAACTATGAGCATCTTGATTAGCTATTTCATTTTATGTTTATATGCTTTCTATTTCATGCTTAATATCTCTCTTGATATGCCTGTTTAGGATAATCTTTTGTTGCTAACACTAACGTTTGTTTCTTGTGCTCTTGTGTGTGTTGCCATCAAACAGATTTTCTAATCCTTTTTGCAGAGCATCAACCAGTCATTACCATTCTGCAACTTGATCTTTATCTTTCCTTTTCCAACAATTTGACAGGGCTCATCATCACCCAAATATACCTGTCCAAAATCACCTTGAACATAATCTAGAAAATATTTTCTATGGGGTGTAGCATGAAATGAAGCCCCAGAATCATTAACATTATCCAAACATAAGATTAAAGCATCTTGTAAAGTATTACTTGCAATATTAGCTTCCTTACTGTCATTTTCATTTTTGTCTTCTTCTTTGTTTTTTCGAGACCAATAGTCTTTCTTTAGATGACCAGGCTTTCCGCAGTACCAGCAATCTTTCTTTCCTCTAGATTGAGAGCGTCCTTTCTTTGACTTCCCTCGTGACTTCTCATTCCCAGGGCCTTTTCCTCTTTCCTTTGATCTTCCTCTATTCTCCACATTCAAAACACTACCCGATGATGTTGGAGTCTCACTTGTGCTTTTCCTTCGCATTTCCTCGCTTAGGATAACACCAACAATATCATCAAATACCAAAGTATTTTTACCAGAGATAGAGTTACTTACAGCCATAACCAAGCTATTCCAGCTTTCTGGCAAATAACATAAAATCAAGAGAGCCCTAACCTCTTCTGCAAAGGTAATTTTTACCGAAGACAATTGACTGGTAATTGTATTAAATTCATTTAAGTGCTCCGCTATAGATCCTCCCTCACTCATTTTCAAATTAAACGAACGCTTCATAAGAAACACCTTATTCGAAGCCGAGGGTTTCTCATACAACTTAGCCAATGTTGCCATCAAATCTACAGTCGTTTTTGCTTCTGTTATATTGAATGCTACAGACGGCACAAGGCACAATCGAATGGATCCCAGTGCCTTTCTATCTAAAATGTCCCACTCTTCATCTAACATTGTGGTCGCTTTCTTTTCCTTTCCTTCCAATGGCCGCCACAAATCCTTTTGATACAGGTAATCCTCCATCTGCATTTTCCATAACTGATAATTCTGGCCGTTAAAACTTTTTGACCTTGAATTTGGAATCCTCCATTGCTCCCACTCAAATCTGAAAGTCCTGCCAATTTACAAAAAACCTTGCTCTGATACCAATTGTTAGGGTTTCAAGCAGATCCGAAGTAAATATGAACTAACAATTATATGCAGATTTAAATACAAAAGATAAAGAAATAAAACAGGACACATATAACACAGAGATTTAACGTGGTTCACCCAGAATGGGTTACGTCCACCATACACAGTCGTCCAATCTTTCTTATTATCCAGCAAAAACAAAACATCAACCTTACAATGCCTTAAGCATCCCAGCCACTTATAACATGCGTTTTTAGGGCAATAAACAAAGTCGACCTTTTTAGGGTTTTATTACAATGTCGGTTTTCATCAACGAAAAAACGGCAAAAAAAAATTTCTCGAGGGCTCCCGCCCCCGAAGCCCCGCTTTTCTTGGGGGTTGCTGCCCCCCAACCCCGGCGAGGATACGTGCTAAGTGTACAGTACTTTGTTGATCAGTCGCCACATTTCAACAATCTCCCACTTGGAGACTGATCAGGCTCCACACCGAACACTAGAGGTAGCGCGGTAAGAAGGAATATTCCCGACATCTAACAGTTTAAAATTCTAAATTTAGAAAGTAATCATGAGGACACTAACTATTTGTGCGGAAGTGATGGGCAATTAAGAAAGTGTCAGGTTTTTAGTCATATCACTGTTACTTCACACGTTTGAATGAATCATTATGAAGCGCGTATAGATTTCTCTCGATTTTCCTCTCATTGCTTAAAAGACATGTAAATTTATAGGCAAACTTGTAAAGGTTGTAGCTATTATAATTGAACGAACTAGAGATGCTGAAGGTAAATTCAACTCTACTGAGAGGGTTTCACAGATTCATGGTGGTATCAGGTGAGTTTAGACAATTTCCCTATACTGTATTTCTTTAGTTCAGAAGATTTGTCAATTTAAGAAGAAAATCTTTGGTTTGTTGGAGTAGAATTCCATCTTGCTTTAGAATTGCTTGGTTAAAGTATAAGTAGGTATTATGAGGCCAATATTGCCAAAAAATGGCTCGGACATCATGTCTGGTGAGCATATTGCCTAAATTAGATGATACTTCTTTATCTCATGCCGACCTGGGGGATTTTATAGAAAGAGCTAAAAACCCTGAAACTGGCTCAATGATGGAGATACTTGTAAGAAGCGGTCTCGTTGAAGCCGCCGCATTTCCACTTGTTGCCTTGTGCCCAAATTTGGTAATAGCCTACATGACTAGGTATGATGCTGCAAATAGATGTATAAGAACCAGTAGTGGAGAGCTATTGGTCGATATTAACAGGGAAATAGTAATGGCGACGATGGGAATGACGCATAAGAAGTCATATGAGAACTGGTCTATTGGGACCTCATACGCTTTCTTCTCTGAGAAGAAAAGTAAGTACAGAAGCACAATTGCAAGAAACTGGCTCCTCAAAGTTCAAAAGGGAGGGTCACGGCTGCCAAAGCTCCTTACCAGAGAGAACTTCATCATAGAAGTGCGAGACATTGTTATATTGTTGAATAGGCTAAAAGGGAATTCACACTCCTTTTATTGGGAGGATTGGATGTATTTTTATATTCAAGTGCTTCTATTAGGTGACATATATCTTGACTGGGTGCAAGTAATTGCAGAGAGACTCCATGAAGCTTTAAGTAATTTTGTGGGCATGTCTAGATTTTATATGTCTTCTTATCTATTCTACATATTAGCTTGTACTAGAGATTGGCACGACTTGCTCAATGAACCATGGGTGGATGGTATGAAAGTCTACGATTACTATCCTTTATTGCAGAAATGGAAATATGTGGAACATATTGTCAGATGGAATGGTATCTTCGTAAGAAGACTTGCTTTTGAGTTGTAGGGTGATGTGAATAAAAGAATGTCAGTTGAAGCTATGAAATTGATAAATATATATGACAACTTCTTCATTCAATTTCCTAGGTTTACCTATCTTTGGGTAGGTGGTTTTGAAGGTGAACCATTCAAGCTACCTAGGTATGCCTTTGATAGCCTCGTACTCATTGAAGTGAATAGACAACTAGCTCATATTGATAAAAGGTTAGGGGCAAAAGGTGAATCTGGAGTCGCCTTTCCCATTGAACTTGGATACTACAATAGTAAGTCCATGTCTGATGCTTTGAATTTGGAGTTGGAACTTAAGAAGATGAATTTGCAACCCTATGTTGCTAGATGGAAGTTTGATAGCAGGAGCTATGCTGTTGAAAACTTAAATGTGGATGAACACTTCTGTCATGAACCCCGGTTGGAAGATTATTCGGAAAATTATAGTGATGAGTATGAAGTAAGAAAGAGGCTATGGTCAAGATTTACTCTGCAATGAGTAATGACCATGAGACTTCCGGTCAATGTGTTAGGGGTATAGGAGGAAATAGGGGAGGATGTTCTAGATCCTAAATTTAATAAGGAGGTTCAAGGGTAGTCAATCCCAGAAATTGACTGGGATGAAAAGGAAGATGAAAACATTCAGGCCAGGACTATCAATGTTATTAGGAGAACTGAGAAATGGTTAAGGGATTAGAAATTTAGAAAAGGATCACTTGTGTCTTCCCATGAACTAAGAGTTGGTTCACATACAACAACTCAACTTCCTATTTCAACTGCTAACAAGATTGTTGATGTTGCAGGTGGTTCAAATCCAGTTGTGGAAGAAATTCAACCCAGAAGATAAAAAAGGTCCCTGTTGAGTTCCTCACCAGTCTGAGTGACTTGGGCAAGAAGCAAGAAGAAGAGTAAAGAGCCAACATTGAGTCAAATCATCGTAGACTTGGACCCAAGTGAGCAAGTTGAAATAATAAAGGAGCAACAAGAATTGAATGAACCCTCGACACAAGATATGGACACAGGTAAAGAACCAGAGGATGAGCTGAATCCAATGAGCACCTTAACTATTGTTAATTCACCCGGTACTCAGACAACCCCTTTGTCCAAAGAACCTTCAAGCACTCCACGATGGTTAGAGGCTTCCATTGGGAAGAAACATAGTGTGGTCCCAATCACAATTCCTATGGAGCATATGGTTAGCAAGTGTCTTGGAAAAGTGTCTAAGCCAAAGAAACTTAAAGCACAAATGATGCTTGAGGTAGATGAAGCAACATGTCATTGGACAACTGAGATAGCTAAACCTATCCCAGGCAGAGACTTGCACAAAGCCATTGAATATCTTCACTGTGGAGAAAATTGATTTGGGGGTTGCTTCACAAGCAGTTGATGTCAAACACTTGGAATCCTCCACAAAAAGGATGATTTCTAGAACATGGAAGGAAGAAAAAGATAAAAAAGAGTTGAAGAAAATCATCACTTAGATGACCGAATATATAAATGCTATACACCATCCAAGTCCCCAACCCTTGTCACAAGTGGCAGTATCCTTCGACCCCAAGTCTCTAGTGAACCAAAAGATGTTAGATCAGGTTCAGAGGAACATAATGGTGGTAAAGATGTTCAATAAATGGCTTGATCTCATAATACAAGAAAGCTCAGACTATATTGTCAGTCTGGTAAAAGTATACGAAGATGCTGTGACTGTAAGCAAAGAATTGGAATTGGAAGTTGTTGTCTGGGAGAAGGAAAGGACTAAGTGGGTGGCAGTACTTGTGCAAATGAATGATGTCCAAAATTTTGGTGTGATGAAGTTCTTGGCTGAGAAACTTGTGGAGAGTTTGGATGACAACGTACTATATGTGTCAAAGAAGAATGTAGAGTGGCGGAATTCAATTATCAAACAGGGCCACGAGGAATCTACAAGATTGCTGAAAGGACTGACAGATCTAATTGACACAATGCAAAAAGATCTCAAGTGCATTGACATTCAACTTATGAAAGAAGATGCTTAGACAATCGAAGTTGCTATAGATATGGCAAAAATCTTCTAGGAAAGGATACAGTTCACCAGAGAAACAAAATCTTTGACTACAAATGATTTCTCGAAGGTGGCTAGAATAGAATCAATGCTTACAGTTTGTTCTGATCATTTGGAGGCGCACAAGACAAAGGTGTCGCAAGTAAATATGGATAAGGAAGTCTGGAAACAACGTATTGTGCATATTGGACTCTCTTACTTCCAAGTCATCCTGAACTTCTTAGCTGCACATTTGGAGTGGTGGGACATTTCCGCAGCAAAGCAGGATAAATCAACAACTTCCTCTGCCATGACGGAGTCTTAATCAACCAAGGGATGAGCTGTCAACCGATCTTTGGCTGTTGTCTTAGTTTCTTTTGTTTTTAAGCAAATGGTTTCTTTAAGCTACGGTTAAAGTCAAAGTTTTAGTTTATGGTGTAACAAACTATTAGCTTGGAGGCTATTTATATTGGAAGTTAGTTTTATGTAAGGGTCTGAAAAACTGTGATTTGGAGGAACAGTTTGGATTTTCCTTGAATTTCTCTGAACAAATATCTCTGGTATTTGAATAACAAATGATATTTTGAATGCAATCTTTTAAATTTGTGTATTTGATGGATTAGTGATCCCTATTGGGATATATGTTGATGCGTGAAATGTATATCATTACATTTACCAGTTCTATCTGTGTTCTTGAATTCATTGATTTCATTATTTGCAAGTAAATTCATTGTAGATTAAGTGGTACTGGTCCCCCTTGTCCTGTGAGGCATGAGAGAGAATCGACCAGTGTTTCTACTGCTATGCATTTGCTTTATTTTGAGTTTTACGAAATGAACATGTGTGAAAGTTGGAGTCTATGAGCTCTTCATTTGAAATAGATCTTCATGATATTCTTTCAGTTTTGATTTGTAAGCATTCTTTTGTGTTGATGAATGAATGCGAAAACCTTTTGCGTTTTTTGGTTAAAAGTGTATCCATTTCAAAGTTTTCTGCATAAAAATTCATTGTAAATCTTACGAGGAGCTGCCCTCTAATGCAGAGGATGAGCCTACAATCGGTTCACTCAACTGTTGGTTTATTTGTTTTCCTTTCATAAAGGGGTGTGCATGAGTCATATTGTAAATCAAAATATAGTTTAAAGAAAGGGGCAAATCTGTTAACCAACAAGAATACAGGAGCTCCATTTTATTAAAAAAAGATTCTAATTAATATTATAACATTTTTTTTCCCTTACGAAATTCTCTTCTGTATAAAAATAGTTCATGAAACCATTAGATGGCATCACATTAACAAGGGTTTCCTAATTTTTTTTTATAGGTGTCACTAAATTGTTTTAGAAATATTTTAAAGTGGGTGGTCTCATGTAGTCTAGTTTAAGCTCGTAACTTTAAGATCCAAAATTTATAAAAAACTAATGGTCTAATAATTTTTGTTATTAATTTGTATATTTAACTTGAATAAATAAATATAAAATAATAATAAAATTATTGATAAAAATTAAATTCTTTACACAAATAAAAATTTAACTAGGTAGACCTCAAAAATTTTAATTTAAATCTTCAAACTAAAATATAAAAATGTCCTATTATTTTTTTGAAATATTGTAATTAATATAACATATTTTTTTTAGGTCATAAGAGAACACTCCTTTAACATAGACATTGAAACCCTTATAATATCTCAACCTTTGACTAAGGCATCAACCCCACGACTCGCTCCCATAAAACAAAAATTAGGGTTTCAGTAGCTATAAACCCTAATCTGCTTCTCCTTTACTGCTCCCTGAATATTTTGGCGATCCGATTGAGGCGCGGCTGAGCTCGCTAGGTCTGAGAAAAAGGCTATTTTCAGGTACTGGTTTCTTTCCAATGCTTTCCTCTGGTAAACTCTCGGAAATTTTACATATCATATGCGAATTCTGAAATGAAAATCGAAAAACACTTTTCGAATTTGAAGCATATTTCTTTTTTTGTTCCTCATTAATAGTTTTGCCAAAAACTCGATGATAAATCATAAGCAGCTACCTTTTTCTTACCCCTCCATACATAGAAGCCTCACAGGGACATTTATAACTGCAATACGGGAAGATACGAATTGTTTTTTCAATCTCATTTTATTCTACTCTCTTGATCTTAAAACATGGTTTACTGGAAAGCGCAGCCTAGATGGCATGTGACATATGGCTATATCTTGTAGTTGGAAAGTTGTTCACTTAACCCTTACCAACTGGTCTCATGTATCTGCATCACTGAAAATTTTTAGTGGCCGTTGAGAAAATTCCGAATCACATATCTGAAAGTTCTTGTTTCAAGTTGTAGCTGCTTCTGATTTTCAGGTTGAAGTTTTTTTCTTTAGGCGTTTAGTATTAGCAATTGCATGGGACCACCTGAAGCAGGAATTATAGGAGCTGCATCACGCTATATGGTACTGCTAAATTGGTTTCAACAGCTTGAAGACAGATTTAATTACTCTCTCGTTGCCTTATCTGTTTGAGTAGGTAAAATTTGAGCATATTTATAAGCTCCCTGTGTTCTTGCCACATGTCAACTAGGATTGTAGAGGCTTCTACAGTTTTTTTTGGTTGTGTCAGGGGTATTCCCACGAGGCAGCCCCCATCCTGCCTTACCTCGTCTTATTTTACCCCAAGTTGGGGCCAGGAAGGGTGAGCTGGGGTGAGACTAACCCTCTGAGTTTGCACGCAATTGCCTGCAAACCATTCACATCAGGTACGAGCCTTGGAGTCATACCCGAGACTATCGGGGAGCAAGCCCATGGTCCAAGTGAACTCTGCTACTTGTGCGGTCTAAGCTTCTATAAGTTTTTATCAGAGGTTATGTTCTTGCATGCATTTTCCATTACATAACAGTCTCATTGGACAGATAGCTATCATTTTTATACCCACACAAGAATTCTGACCTTTGATACATCGTGACACTATCAAAATTTGGGTGGGTACTGTGTGGTCCATGGAGGTTGCTTTCTTAATATTCTTAATAGTTGCTGCTGCCGCCTAAATTCAATTACGTAATGATTTTTGCAGTTTAGTGGCTGTATGGTAAGTAATTTTATCTCCTACAATTTTTTAGGAGGAGAGATATTGTCCTGTGAAACCTTTTGTCTTATGCTATTTTTGTGTGGCAGTACAATTTTAAGTTGTAAATGCATATTCCAGCCTCCCTATTCAGCAGTTGCTGAGAATTAGGCTAATAATTAAATAAACAGTAGTTGATCATTGATTTCAATAGCAGATTCCTGTACTTTTTTCTTTTTTTGCATTTTTTTATGATTTTAGTTTCTATTGAAAACTGGGTGATATATTGTTGATTTATTTCCGTGTTTCCTTCCATTAAGCTTCCTCCGAGGTAAATTGAATCCTTCCTTGTGTAAAATCACATGGTTTTGAAGATGTTTGGCTGAAATTAGCAAGTTAATCTTATTTATATACTTTCATAGTTGAAAACTTAACCAGCCAATAATATCTTTTCTCCGTCCCATTATTTTGTAGTTAGTTTCTATGATCAGTTTAATTTTTTTTAGATCTTTCCAGGTTTTTAATGGGTTTGATTTTAAACCTGATCTTTATGATTAATATCTTAGACCTCTATGATATTTAACCTTCCTTTATGCCTTAGCAGGAAACCATGGATACAGGAGTTAAGCTGGCAGTTGTGGTCAAGGTCATTGGCCGTACTGGATCAAGGGGTCAAGTTACACAGGTTCGAGTGAAGTTTATAGATGATCAGAATCGTCTTATTATGCGAAATGTGAAAGGACCTGTCAGAGAAGGTGACGTCCTTACTCTGCTGGAATCTGAAAGAGAAGCAAGGAGACTGCGGTGATCATGTTTCACTTACTAAAATTCTTGGGTTTGGATTGCGGTGGAATATTTTCGTAGATTTTTGAATGAGCAGAGATCATGGAGTATAGCCTTTTAATGTTTTAGACATTTATTGGAAATTGTTTTCTTTGATTGCCTGATAGGCAATGCTTAATTTGTTTTATTAAACAAGACTTGTTATTATCAACTACTCTTCTTGATTTGAATCTAATCTATAATCATATGGTTTCTAGGAAATATATATTGATTTATAATTGTGATTGTATCCTGGATGAATATATTATCTCATTGTCTTCTTTTATATTATAATTCTGGTTATAATTATTTGATTTTAACCGTATCTATTATGCATATCAAATGAGTGTACAGTTCATAACAATAACATGTAGTTAGCTTATGTGGTGTTTTTTGCATTGCACATCTCCAGTATAATTTTCCTTGTAATTTAGTTCCATATTATTGGTGTGGTTGATTTCAGTTTCATTTCTCATTTTACACTTGGCAAAGCCTCATAGATTTTTTTGGATTGTTAATCTTGGTCTGTGGCATAAAGATGGTGTGGGGTTAGTAGCAGGTCCATTTCCCTTGTTAGGTTTGCCAATTCCTCATTGATTCTTTGTAGTCTCAGATCGTTAATCCCAATATTTGGCTTAAAAATTGTTTCCTGTTGCATGGATTTATGCTTATGGTTAAGCTATTTTATAATAAAAGCTATTTTATAATAAAAGTATGTTGTCGTCTCTTTGCCAAGGTTTAATGCTTGATGGCAGTAGTTTTATGGGTCACAATTGTATAGTATAGTTTTATGGTCTAGCCTTATTCATTTACTCATGTTACTTGATCTGAATGGTGTCCTAATTCCTGTAACATCAGCTGGTGACTATCATTTTGATCACAATTCTGTAACTTGTGGCACCAGGTTTGTTTTCAACAGCCGTGTCTAGATGATTTTGAACACTCTAGCCCTAGGGGGTTGGTAATGTGCCTTTCCTCCTTTGCCTTCCTTTTCCACTTTGGCAAGCTTCAGCTGTCACTGGTTAGAATACATCCAATCTCTTTAATTATGCTTTTTATCGTCATTTGACATTTGACTGGTTTGTCATCTTTCACCTTCAGAGGTGAAGTTGCTATGCTTAACAACTTTTTTGTTAATTTTTTGCTTGTCTGAGACCTGACATAATAACTTTATGCTGGAGACGCCTTTTAGTTTATATATTATTGTTGATCATCCCAGTTGATATCATTCGCATAGTAGTAGTAGCTTTGAGTGATTGTAGAGGGCATTGAGTGAGTGAACTGGTAGGGTGGGAATAGATAGGGTCAGTAAAATCTTGAAATAAGATAGATGAGTCAGGGTCAGCTAAATAAGGAAATAAGGTGGATCAGTCAGTTTCGGGAAAATAAGGAAATAAGGCGGATCAGTCAGTTAAGGTTTGGTAAATAAGGATGGATTTATCAGTTAATTGCCAACCATTGAGTGGGGAACCTGTGAGTGAGATTGCCATTGTTTGAGGACTGAATGGCCTATGATTGAGGAATTCATAGAGTATATGGGTAGTACTGGGAGGAAAAAGGAGGAAAAAAAAGACACTTAAGAAATTTGAATTCTCAGGCTTGTGATGCTGTCACAAAAACTGGTTCCATTTGGAGATGGAACCCCTTAAGTGTGTTAACTGGATTTCTTGGGAACTGAAACTCTCATGATCCTGATTTCTTGTGAACGAAAATCCTCAGGAAATAGGTTATGCTGCAGAGTGTCAGCAGGACTGCATGTTGCAGGGCATGTCCAGTAAGTTGTATCATTCTAGTGGAATGTTAATGAATGCATGTGTTTGAATAATAGATAAAATACATATTGCTGACATATATCTGGAATTAGACTGTTACATATTAACTTGAACGTGTGTTTCTGAAGTTGCCCTAGAATGGTAGAAGTTATTTTCTATGTGCATTTAGTAGGGGTCTTTATGGTTGTATCAGAGCTTTAAGATTTGGCTAGCTTATTGGATCTTTTTGGAAAAAGAAAACGTGACACATTATCAGTATTGCATGTCAGTAAGTGACCGAAGCCGGACATCAACCGAGGTCATAGGAAGTAGAAATGTTGCATGAGGATAAAGAGTATGAGACTTGGAATCCCACACATAGGTGCTTGGGAAGGAGGCAAGGGTATCTGATTTAGGTGTACTCCAACAATGAGAGACTTTCAGATGTGTACAGTGGCATTGTGTATGGAGGAGGTTGCAGTATTATCAACCAGTAGGGCTTCCTTCATTAGAGGCAGTCAGTTAACATTTTTTCTCACCCAGCTTTGACTTGCTTGAGGGCAAGCAAGTTCGGGGAGGGAGTGTTTGTTCGTCTTATTTTTGAACTGGCAGCATAGAAATAGTTAGGGTCAGATTATGAAATAAGGTGGATGTGTCAGTTAAATAAGGATATGGATTTGTTAGTTAGTTGCCATCTTATTGAGAAAATAACTTATTATTCTGACTGGCATCAATTGAGGATTGGATTGCCTATGATTAAGCATAGAGTTTGTAGGTAGCTCTGGGATGGCAAGAAAAGCACACCTACAAAATCTGAAAATAAAAGATAAAATTTATTTACAGGTATGCTATACACTGTCACAGCAATTGGTGTTATTTGGAGATAAAACCCTTCAACCTTGTCAACCCTTTTTTTTGGAGATGGAAACCTGAGGGAGCAGTTCCTGATAGTGTCAGCACGGCTGTGCAGAGCATCTTTAGGATTGTCAAAGTGCTCAGAGTTACATGTGGAAGGTGTCATAATATTAATCAGGGGCAAACTGGGTAAGCTTAGGAAGTTGTATATATTTGAATGTACAATAGAATACCTATTGTAACAATCTGACTGGTAGGTTTAAGATTGAATGTATATGTTTGAATTGTTTCAGACTAGTAGAAGTTGTTTTCTATGTGCATTTAGTTGAGGTCTTTGCTTGTTTGGACTTGCTTGCTGGAGGGTGTCATTAAAATAATCAGAGGCATACCGGGTGAGCCTAGTAATTTGTATCGGTTGAGTGAGTTTCAATGATTGAATATATTTATTATTATGGATGGCATTTTGGTTTGAAACAGTGTCTCATGCCTTAAACAACCGTTTCAGTAAAACCATTCTTAGTTGATGGAATGTATTAAACTGTCATACCTGCTGGGAAGCATCTTTGTAAAACCACAAAATCTTGCAAAACCAAAACTTCCCAAAATTAAATCTTCTAGTTGTAAACTATCAAATCATTTAGATTGTACGATTCTTTTACTCGGGGAGATAATAAGTTGCCCATTCTTTTGTCAAAGGATTTAATGAAATTGTTCAAGGTTGACTGGTGACACGTAGACATTAAAGAGTGGCATAGTAGTGTTTTTTCCCAATGAAGATTGTTGCATGTTTCTGAATTTTAGCTTATGAGGGCCCAGCTTGTATTTGGATAGGCTCCTTTATAGTTTACCTTCTTGTGTTGCCATCCAACCCAAAGATTGCTCATGATGTCTGTGAATGGAAGTTGAAGTCCAGTGGCTTCAATATGATGATTTTTACTAATACATCAGATGTATCCCTTCTGCCTCCCTCTCTTGCTCTGATTATAGATTCTGAACATGCAATCCTTGGTTTTTTATGTTTTTATTGTTATTCTAGTTCTGTTTGAATGATAAACTGCAATTTTGTTTGTGGTGTTTGGTTAAAGACTTATGCACAATGTGTATGTGTACATAAAATTCTGGAAAGGAAATCCAATCCTCTTGTGTTTAACAATGTAATGGATTAATATGCCAGAATTCAGACTGGTTTGCTGAAAAAGAATGGATTTACAGGGATATATTTTACAAAAAAGTCTTCTAATGTGTTTTAGCATTTATATTGCTTTTCATTACTCTGTTTTTCTGTCTTGACATTTAACTAGTTGAATAGCTTGGCATTGTCAACCTATCTGGCTGTGAATATTTGACTCCTTTAAGCATTTCATTCAGTTTGAAAGTTTCAATTAGACATAAGTTTTATATGTCAAGCAGAAAATTCAATACAATTTTCTGAAAAGAGATTGGTCCCATCACTCCCTTGTTGGTTGTTATCTTGTGTGACCTAGATTGCCATGATCTGCTTCGTGCTAAGGAGCTAGGTACTCCTTGCCTATCACATTGTACATCCCACTCATCTAGAGTCCTGTTATAGGTATCCTTCTATATAGCTCTAGAAATCATCTCTAGATCTGCCTGTTATGTTGATGGTACTATTATATACCTCTCAACACTAGCCTGGGCTACCTCTTCGATAGCCTCATCCCTCTGTTGGTGTACCTCGTCTAGCTTTGACGATACTATAGATAGCTGTATCTGTAGGTCATCTGTATCATTCAACCACCATTAAACCTATCTACCAATCTCTACCTATCCTCTAGCTCTGTTCACTATTGAGCCTGCCCAATGATCTCTACCCATCCTTCAGCTCCCTAATGTAGTCTATCCAGGATTATCTAATCTGTCCTATTTATCAGGCTCATCTTATCTGTCCTATTTATCTAGCCTACTTAACTTCTCTGATTTATCTAGTCCCCTTTGTCTAACTTGCATATCCTATAGGTCCCCTTCTGTCCTTTTCATTTGTTTCTCCCCACTATTTACTTGCGCAACACTGTCCCCTGCTTGTGTGGTGGGGCTAATTGCTTGCATGGTGTGGTTTGTTAGCTGTGTAATGGGGCCGGCCATTTGTATGACACTATCGATTGCTTGCATGGCCTGGCCAACTAGTTGCATAGGTTAGCATGCCGCCTACATGGGTTGTCACCCGCCTATGTGACAACTTGTCAACTATGCATGTTAGCATGCCGATTGCACGGGTTGACATGCGTGCACACCATGGCATGCTATTCACATGGTTCAGTCCAACAATTGCATGATTTGTTTCATTGGTTTTGCAATATGACATGGCCTGGTAAAGCTCTAGGTTTTCCCTAGTTTTGGCTGTGTAATGGGGCTGGCCATTTGTATGACACTATCGATTGCTTGCATGGCCTGGCCAACTAGTTGCATAGGTTAGCATGCCGCCTACATGGGTTGTCACCCGCCTATGTGACACAACTTGTCAATTATGCATGTTAGCATGCCGATTGCACGGGTTGACATGCGTGCACACCATGGCATGCCATTCACATGGTTCAGTCCAACAATTGCACGATTTGTTTCATTGGTTTTGCAATATGACATGGCCTGCCTTATGCACATCATCCTTTCCACTTGCATAATTAATGCATATTTTGTCATTGACCATATTTGCACAACACGCTAGGCCATTTCCAAGGTAAAACTCTAGGTTTTCCCTAGTTTTGGCTCTAAACCCTAATTTTTCCCTACACCATCTCCCATTTTTTTCCACCCAAACCCTACCTGACAAAAATTAAATAATGAGCTAATGATAGGCACTTATCACTAGACCCACCTCGAACACTTGCTTGTAGACTACGCTTTCTTTACGTTATGAGTCTCACATAGAATTCCATCCTTTTTCCTCCTTTTGAGCTCACTTTGCAACTTGTGAATGTGAAAATTAGCCTAAGTGAGACCTTTTTTCTATTTATAACCTCACTTGAGCCTTAAGTTGCCCTTTTTTTGTCCACTTTTTCTTGAGGAGCCTATTTTTTTTCCTATCCAATTCTATGGGGGTTCATTAATGAACACAAATTAATGAACAAATCAATAAAGAGGGTTCTCGATATTCGCTTATTCCTTGTTTATTCCCTTCTAGATTAATAAAGAGGATTCTAGCTCGATTCTAGCAACTATAATTAAGGTGCTATAGTTGTTTAGTGCTTGAATTAATTGATTAATTATCCTGTTAGACTTATTAATTAACTTGCTCTAGTAAGTTAATTAATGGAGGGAGGACCCCTAAAATTTTATGGTAGTTCGATCAAAAGTCTGGTTCACATGATTGGCAAAGTAACCCAACTTTATTCTCTCAAGGAACCATCTCTTCTTATTATTCAGTTCATTAATGTGCACCCACACATAGAATTGTAGGGACTTAGCTTGCACTAAAATAGTTATAGGATTGAGCTAGCCCTCCAAATCAAGCAGCTTGCTAGAGTAACAATTATAGTTGCATTAGACTTGAAACTTGTTTTTCTCACCAATCTCTTGAAAGGGCATCCATCCTTTGTCCATTCTATCACTAGGGCATGTTACAAATATCCTTTTTTTTGAGAGAGTGAATTTCCATAGTTAGTTATCCATCATTAGTTATCCATCATGAGGATGAGAGATCTGTTGAGAGAAAAATCTTGATGATGGACCATGGATTGTGATCCGAAATGTTGATGTAAATAATTTACACCCGGTTGAATTTAAAAGTACATTGCAATAATCATGTTTTCTTTGAAACAACCCCATAAAAATCATGGTCTCAAAAAGGGGCAAATTTTAGACACCTAAATTTGACTATGCATTTTCATCTTGACATCATCATCTTTTTGTTTTTTATATCTATATTGATTAAATAATATTTTAATTATGTAACTAAGTTGATTTTTCTCTAATAATTAAATATTTGTAGAACTATTTATTATTTTATTAGACTTTTTTATTTAGAATTAATCAAATTTTTTATTTAATTAATTTACATCTCATTATTAAATAATTTTCCAAAAAATATGCAATTAGCTAAACATATGTAATTATCTAACACTCTTCTTAGAATTAAATAAATAAAATGGGTATCCTAAGTCTTTGTGTTGGTATTATTATTTATCATTAGATTTAGGCATAGATCTTAGGCTTCATTTTGTGATTATGTGGATTGTGAGTTTGAATCTTGCAATTGCCCATTGAATCGTATGGGTACAAATTGTACAAAAATAAAAAATAAATATTATGCACAACATCACGTAAGTGACAAAACTATAGCAATGGTGTCACTTGATCCTCACCACCTTATACCCTTGCCACTAGGTAGTGCCACCACTTTTCCACATGAAAATGTTTTATAAGAATATTCTATTCAAACAATGGTTCAAGAATATTCCATTGGTGACGAATATTTTGATGGTATCTTAGAATATTCTATTTGATGATATTGTCATGGCATCTTGCTGACGTCAACAAGGATTTAAAAAATTGACCTCTTCACCATTATATTTTTTATTTTTATAGTCAAACTTTGAAGACTCGTTACTTGAGTATACAAACTCCTTTTTTGATGCATTTATCTTTTAATTTGAGCTAGATTTTTGTTTTTGGTATTAATAGTAGCAAAACAAGGGTGCTGACCCAAAATACAGTCGCCCAAAGGGCGTAAAGTCAACCAAAAAACTAGTAGCAACACATTAACAACACATTAATTGCAATTACGAAATCAAAACTAGCCATAATGACACTACCAAAACAAACTAACAAGTTGACAGGGGAAAATAAAAACCTATCAAGCCAACAACCCAAACCCAAATCAAGGAGGGGTAGAGGCACCCAAGCCTCGACACAGAGCAGTTCGGGGGAGGGGGGGAAACTTCCCCTTCTACCTGCGACAAACCACAATCTAGGCGATATTGTCACTAGGACCAGCAAGAGAGAGATCATTCGGGAGGGGCCCCACAAGTTTACAATTAGTAGCACTCGCAACATGCTGTTGCTGAACAATAACATACTACTACAAAACACCAGCAGACTACTGCAAAACAACAACATTTTGTTGCAAAGAAACAACATTAAGAGCATAATCAACATGAGTAGCTTGCAGAGAAGGAGCAATAGGAGTAGGAGCCTCAGAGGCAGAGGAGGCTACAACAACAGTAACAAGAGGGTCGACAGAGGCATCAACAACAGTAAGGGCACCTTGTCCCAGGAGGAGCCATCATCCTCCTAAGAGGATTCAACAAAATCAGTTACAACAACATTAATCGTCAGGTGATCATCAGTAGCATCCTTCCACCAAGAGGCATCACCTCTGCGATGTGAGAGAATAGTCTGAAGCTAAGTGAACTTTTGAGAAGCATCTTCGACATCAAAAGGGGATGCCCTCATAATCCAACCGTTGAGTCCATGGCCTATCCCCAACCATAAACACCACATCCCTAGGGAGGGGCAACAATATGTCGATATCGACCAACAGTCGGGCAAAGGTAGAATGACCCCATGGAAGTTGTGGCATCATCAACCTTTAAGAAGCTGCCAAATGGATTTACCGATGGCCTTGTAACAAGAGAGCTCCAGAATTGGATGGGAAGATTAGGAAGGAGGACCCAAACCGGATGAATATTAAGAGGTTCGGTAAGGGGGTTGAAAGAAGTTGTCTAGGGCTTAATAGAGAGAGTATTATCTCCTCAAGCCCACAACTTACCTAGAACCAAATCACGATCATGAGTAGAAGTAAAGAAAGCAATGAAAAAGCCTTTAACACAAGGAAAAAACTCAATGCTGTGAGCAACCAAAGGCTTCTAGGAGTCATTCACCAAGCGATGAAGGTCTGTAAGAGAAGACCAAAACCTAGTAAATTTGCAAACCAAAGTGAAGCTTTGGAAGAAATCAACATTTTCCACAACCTCCTGACCACAGGCCACAATAGGGGAGGGGACAAATTCCTTTCAGAGGGTGAGTAGTGGATCTTGCCACGCGAGCAAAGCTTCGCCCACCAACAAAGGAAGGAGGTTTGGGAGGAACATTAGCAACATCCACGACAAAACAACACTTGCACTCGAAGCATAACCGATCTCCTTTCCCTCAACAACAACGATACCCCTATTATTGGTACCCACAATAGAGTCAGTCGCCAAACACTGAGTATTACCATTGACTTGAGCAATCGTAGCAGTACCAAAGGCTGCATCAAAGGCACCAACGAAACCAAATGCATAGCTATCAAATGCACCATCATTGGCATCGAGAGGAGGGCGGGAATCCTCATGCAGGATGAACAAGCTCATTCACACCTGAAAGAACAAAGAGCCATTGGAGGGTGCAGAGCAGGACATTGTGAAGTTTTTTTTCATCCTAGTTTTTTGTTCTCTTCATAGCGGTGAAACAATTTTTCTAATTTTATTCTTTAGTTATTTATAAATTAAAATTCTATTAGAAGATATTGCATAGTTCTCATTTTGAGACATTTTGGGAGTCATAACCTATGCAAACACACTCTTTTTTGGGTGCCATTTTTTTAACAAATTATATTTTATATATACTCTATCAATTCACTTCAAGTGATCTCATATTTTACTTGAGCTATAGCTTCAATTATTTTTCTATTTTGGGACATATGAAAGTCTAAAATATTTTATTATTGCATTGTAAATCACACTAAATATAAAGTTGCCAACATTTTAATTTGTCTGGCATCATTTTAGAAACTAGCGAAAAGAGGTAGTGTCTCGTGCTTTATTTTCACACTTCTTATTTTTTTGTACATCAATATCTTTTCTTCCTAAATAGATCAAGTAGTAGTTCCTATTCTAATACCTTATAACTATTTTGAATGAAAAAGCAAAATTTCAATCTACATGGAAAGATTAGGATTGTATGGGATAATAATGGAACTAGAAAATGAACCCACGATGGATGCAATAAAGTCATATTAGTTTAACAAATGTGATGATGTCTTTAGTACTCTATGCATGTTAGTGTCTCCAAACTTTCTCTTTCACATTGAATCTAAAACTAAACCAAATAGAGTGTGGACTAATTAGAAAACCTCTTGGCAAGCACAATGAGTTAAGGGGACATCAGTTGGAGAATGTACTGATAAGGTTATGTCCTACTAGTTTTGACAATTATACTTACAATAGTGTGGAATTAAGAAGGAAGATAAGAAACTGATCTTAAGTATTCTTTTTTAGTTTATCTCTAGTTGTTATTTCTGGATTATGCATTCTATGCCACTAAAAATGCTTTAGATTCCACCTACAAAATGCCTTGTCTAGATGATTTTTAAACAAAACTCACTAAGGAGTAAGATAAGTTGGTCCAAATGGCTACAATTAGAAACTCTGTCACATTCCTTGGTGCTAAATCAAGGCACAAAAGAATAGAAACAATATGAAAAAGAAGATAAGAAAAAAATACCTAGGGAGAAAGAAGAAAAAGTAGAAACCTACTACCTCAAATGTAGCTAATCAAACCTCTTTATCAAAAGGTGAACAAACTAAGAAGGAGAAGGTAAAGTGTTTTTGTTGTAATAGGCTTGGCCATGATGAATACATGTGTTTAAAGAAGAAGATTGATCACCTTTTAAATGTTATTGAAAACAAATATTAATGCTGTCTAGTTTAGTCTAATAGGATTCATCAGAATGATCTTCTAGGGACAAAAATAAAAGTAAGGGAAAGGAAAGGGCAAGGCCCTAGTTTTTGTTACTTCACAACCTAACACAAGGATCATTGACTCATGTTCTTTACACCACATGACTTCTTCAAAACATGATTTACCCTCCTTAAAGCTATGTTCTATGCTTGCCATACTAATGGGTGGTGAAACTCCTATTAAAGTGCATGGGAGAGGCTTTGTTGATGTGGGAGAAGAAACATTTTAGGATCTTATTTATGTTCTATCTTTGTCAAATAATCTCCTATATATTTATCATATCACTCACACTAGCTCTGGTAATCAAGTTGAGTTCACAATAGATATAGTAGTAATTTGTGAAACTCATAATGGGTCTACAATTTCCACGGGAAAAAAAGATCACTAGTTTAGACTATATTAGTTTTCTCCCTTTTTTCTTGACTCCTTTGATAACATTACTCACTCATTTAGATAAGGTGAGTTTTTTGTACCATCAACAATTTTGGCACTTGAATTATTGCTACTTGCAACAACTCAATCAACAAGACATGGTTTCAAGGTTTGTTGGTGTAATTAATTATTCATCATGGATAATATTACACCTTACTTAAGTTTACTTAGGTACATGCATTTCATAGTAGTTTGGGTATGAGACACTAGGGTGTTTGTGCCACATTGGGATAGTGTGTGTAGGAGAATTTCCACCTTTTATGGTGTTGATCTTATCTTGTTGTTACATTCCACCTCATGTGGAATATTATATTATTTCTCCTACCTACCCACACCTATTTCCTACCTACCCTTATTTCTTATTGAGCTTCATGTCATGTTTGTGTGCTCACATAGCCATATAGCCTTGCCTATATAAGCAGGCTCATTTACATTGTTTGTACGGACAATCACAGATAGACGAACAATCAATTATTGAACCACGCTTGATGATTCTGTTGATAAGTATTTTCATCTTGATAGAATGTAGTTTATTCCTATCATCTATTTTGTTCTCTCTTATTTGTGCTTTCCATTGCCTCTAGATCTTGGCAAAATCTCACATGCTATCAGAGCCATTAGAGTGTCATTGGTTTGCCAATTGAGAGAAATTTGATGTTATTTGGGGTTGTGTATTTTGGAGTTTTCTATTGCAAGTTATTATTGAAGCTTGATGGGTCAAATTTGAGGTTACCATTGGATTGAGGAGGTCCAAGAAAGTCAATTTTGCCTTTTGTTTCATCCAAATCGGACTTCGAAGGCCAAATCTAGAGGCATTTGAAGTTTGAAGCTGCGACGAAGATTTTCCAAAAATTATAATTTTGCAGACAATTTTCAAATAGTGATATCTCATTCATCCAGACTCTTTTTTTCGAGCAATTTTTTTTTTTGTTTTGGGGTAGAATTTCGTGATTTGTACAGTGGTGCAAGAGTTTTTTGATTTCTGGATACAAGTTTTTTGGAAATCGTGAAATCCTGATTTTTACAACTTTGGAGGTGTCATTTGGGCTCATATGGTCTCATTTTCAGGTGCCGTTGTTATTGAGAGTGCATAATTTTTTGTCTACTTTCATAATCTGCCATTAGTTTGTAGTGATTTTGAGTAGAAATTGTACTTTTAGTATTTGGTCATTTTTTGGCCTATTTGGTACTTGTATTTTGCTTGGATCTTAGTTTAGATCACTAGCAGTATTGGTTGAATTCTCTTATATCTCATTTTGAGGAGTTGTAAAGTTGAAATCAAAAGTCCACTTTGCCATTTTTTGCAAGTGCCAACATGATCTTTTTATGGGGGGTCAGTTGTTCATTTATATCTCTTGGTGAAATTCCATTCGGAGGCATCTTCATCTGCAGTATTATATAGGGCTTATTTGTTGGTGGCATCATTTTCATGTTTCCACATTTGAATATTTCATCATGATGTATGCTCTTGCTTGAGCAATGTTGTACTCGCACTATCATAAAGTGCCACACCTCTTTGTATCTTATCATTGTTGACTATTTGATGTAATCCTCTTATACACATAGATTAGGAATATCTTGTGAGACTTGGTGCATGGCTCCAGTTGAGACTTAGACTGTACACATTTGTGCATGGCTCCCGTGAGACTTAGATTGTACTAGTATTTCTGCCATTTACGAGTATCCAAATGATGCTCAAAGCAGGTTGTCTCCATGCCTGATCTTTATTTTGTTGCAGCGAGTGATTCATTGTCATCAACTTGGTACTTGGTTTTGTCACACTTTGACATTATTGGTGCAACATTGGCTCTCTTACTTCCTTATGGGGAGGTATTTTGGTCAACATCATTGAACCATCCTTGCAGGAGATTCAACATTGAGGGGGGCTTCATGGTCTCTTCTTCATCATTGAGACCATTGTGTGCTTTCATCATCTCTCTTTTGGGGGAGGGTTTTTTCCCATTGGGTTTTTCTCTCTTTCTCCGTTTATGGGAGATTGCATTTGCATTTGTACATGGGTACCTAACATGGCCTCATAGCCGGGACCCATCTTGCATTGCTTAGTTGCATTCCCCTAAGTTGCACTTAAGGGGGGTGTTGGTGTAATTAATGATTCATCATGGATATTATTACACGTTACTTAAGTTTACTTAGGTACATGCATTTCATAGTAGTTTGGGTATGAGACACTTGGGTGTTTGTGCCACATTGGGATAGTGTGTAGGAGAATTTCCACCTTTTATGGTGTTGATCTTATCTTGTTGTTACATTCCACCTCATGTGGAACATTATATTGTTTCTCCTACCTACCCACACCTATTTCCTACCTACCCTTGTTTCTTATTGAGCCACATGTCATGTTTGTGTGCTCACATATCCATATAGCCTTGCCTATATAAGCAGGCTCATCTACATTGTTTGTACGTACAATCACATATAGACAAACAATCAATTATTTAACAACGCTTGATGATCCAGTTGATCAGTATTTTCATCTTGATAGAATACAGTTTATTCCTATCATGTATTTTGCGCTCTCTTATTTGTGCTTTCCATTGCCTCTAGATCTTGGCAAAATCTCACAAGGTTTTCTTCTATTCAGTTTTCTAATGGAATTTGCCATGGATGTATTCTTGATAATAATCATGAGAAGAAATATGATAAAGGAAAAAAATAGAGGGATACACAACTATTGGAGTTAGTACACAATGACTAGGAAGGACCATTTCCACAACCATGTTTTAGTGGGGATTGATATGTCCTTACATTTATTGATGATCTTTCTAGATACATGGGTTTATTTTTCCAAGTAGAATATTTAGGTCTTTGAATCTTTTTATGATTCAAAACTTTTGGAAATAAATAATCATGGAAGTACATCAATATCAATGGAGGTGAGTATGGTAACCATTGGTTTGAAATTTTTTGTTCTTTAGAAAGTATTAACTTACAACAAACATTTCCATACAATCCTCAATAGAATGTAATAATAGGTCATTGAAAGATAATGGAAAATTGTATGATATTCTCCAAATTATGACACCTCAATGCTAGGAAGAGGTGTTTAATTTTGTGTGTGTTACATCCATAACTAAGATCCTCATAAATTTGTGAAGGGGGTACCTCCTTGTCAAGATTAGAATAGTAAAAAATACACACTTAAGCAATTTTTGAGTGTTTGGTTCTCTTTTATGGTCCCACATTTAAATACTAAAATGCAAGGTTGTGGATCAAGAGAGAAAAAAATGCATATTTGTTTGGTACCTATATCATTCAAAAGGCTATAGGCTTCTCCATCCCACCACTCACGATTTTTTTAGTGATAAGAGTGTTCAGTTTAAGGAGATATCTTCTATTTACTCTCCCACGACTTCTCCATCCACCACCACATTGGAGACATTGCATCATGATTATTGTTCTTTAGAGGATCTTAATCCTCCCAATGTTGACGATTCTTCTTCCTCCATTTTAGGTGGCACAATGATTATGAGGATTCACATTCCTTTCATTGTAATCATTCCAAGGTTGATGATTGTACCTCTTTGGGATCATTCAATACTGGATTCAACAAGTGATTAGGTTGTTGATCCTTAAAAAACTAGAATAAATAGGTCATAGTTTCACTAGGCTCCACATCTCTTCATTGCTTCAACTTCTTATGCATAGTCTTTTTGAGAAGCTTTGGTATTTCCAAGTGGGATGCTAGTACAAAAGAGTTTAGTTCCTTAGGATTCATACATGGATTCTATTCCCCTTCCTAGGGTAAGAGTACTTGTTTGGTGCAAGTGGATCTATTTAAATGATTTGTGAAAATTGGGTTAATGACAAGCATAAGGCTCACTTGGTCACAAAAGGATTCTCCTAGCTTCTTAAGATTAACTACTTTGAGATTTTTGTGCTAGTTGCAAAAATGAATTCCATCTCTACTTTGATACTTTTGTGCTAGCTACAAATATGAATTTCATCTAACTTATCCTTTCTATGGTAGTGGCCCATTATAGGGAGGTTAATTAGATGGATGTGAAGAGTGCCTTGCATTATGGTGATCTTCATGAGTAAATCTACATGGAGAAGGCCTAGGGGTTTGTAAAGGATCCTTACTTGTTTTACATCTTCAAAAGTTTTCCTATGGCCTCAAATAGGTCCGTTAGGATTAGTATTCCAATATAGATTCCTTCCTTCTAAGAGTTGGGTTAACTTGACGTTTTTGATTTATATAAGCAACTAAACAAGGGTGTTGGCTTTATATACAAACAACCTATAGGCGACAAAAAATAAAGGCAACAAAACAAGGGTGTTGGCCCTAAACAATCTCAGGTTGGACATGCCATTAACAACAAATAAGAAAATCACCATTAAAGGCCTTCTAGACTAGAAACAACACAAAAGGACTCAACTCAAGAGTAGGGAGAAACACCCAAAACTTGACTCAAAGGAGTTTGGGGAGGGGGGAGACTTACCTTTCCGCCTGCAACAAACAATAGTCCAGACAATACTATTATTAGGAACATCATAAGAAGGGTTCAATTGATTTTATTTTGATATAAAAGTTTACATTTAATAATAGGACGAAACTCTCACTTTTTTTATTCTCTATGTCAATGACTTGTTGATCATAGGGTGTCACTCTTCCACCATCAAGATAATGAAAAATATTTTACATGATACTTTTTTATATCAAACTTGGGACTTTTGCATTACTTCTTGAGTATTGATATCACTAAATCATCTTCAGGTATATTCATTATATAACCCAAGTAAACTTGATATTCTCTCTATATTTTGCATGATTCGATATAAGAATACATCAACTCCATTTATGTTAGGGGTCAAACTTGAAGATGAGTGTTCTTCACCCTTAGTTGATGACACTTTATACAAACAACTTGTTGGGAGTCTCACCTACTTTTCTTGTGCTATGCTAGATATTTCATATGCTATGGTCATGATCTCTTGATTCATGTAGAAGCCAAATGAGTTGCACTGGAAATAAGCTACATGGGCCTTGACTAAATTTAGGGCACTCACAATTATGGAATTCAATATGCAACATGTATGGATATTGACTTGGTGGGACACATTCAAATTACACAAGTGATTCTCTAGATTGCAAGTCTAATTCAAGGTGTTGCACTTCTCACATGGTTTTGGTCTAGCTTGTTGTTAGAGCAAGAAGCAGTCTACACTTACTCTTTCATCTACATAGTTTGACTCTTAAGGGGTAATTAATGTCATCATAGAGGCTGTTGTTGACATTACAATAGAAAGGAGATTGTTGGCATTTCAATAAGGATATTGAGAAGGTTGTTGGAGATTGTTGATATAACTAAAGAAGGATGATTACTGTCTTAATAATATTATTTTGTCATTGATGTCAAGAAATTGATTTTCTGATTCAGTATGATGTTGCCATATCCTGAGAAGTATGTGTTGATGAGTAGTAGGAGGTCGGTAAGTGACACAGAAAGAATGTGATAATAAAGGGGAGATATAATTTATTCAATGGGCAACTATTACCGAGTTAGACAATGATGAGATCATATTGTTTTGATTGTTTACACATGTTGTTGATTATCAGTTTAATATTGTATTATGTCACCAAGAAAGGAACCTAGTCGGTAAACCCTAAGGTACCTAGTTGGTAAACCCTAAGGTTATCGATATCGGTTAACGAAGGCAGAATGTCTACCGAGCGAAGTTCAGTATTAACCGAGTAACAACCGAGTTATAATAGATCGCATTGGATGGATAAAAACATTATTTAATGAAGGATGCTGATGAGCTAGAGATGAATAAATGATTGGTTTGTCATGCAAGAATTTTGTTAAGAATCTATGGCAATGAAAATACAGGAGGAAGATCTATAGCACAGACTGAACCGCAATAACCTAGCACAAGTTCCTAGGAAGGAATGCAAGTTCCAAGGCGAGGTAAAACATTTTCAGATCGAAGGATACATTGAACCTAGTCAAGTTTGATGATCTGATGGCTAAGATTGATCATGAGAAATGTGATCAAGGAGATTAAGCGGTCAGAAATTGTTTATAAATAAGGTATTATTGATAAACACTACATGTGGGAAAATGTATGCACAATGATGCTACAGGAATGTTTACCGAGCTCAGAAGCTTGAAGATCTAATTGAAGAATAGATTGAGAAGCCCAACAAGCCCATCAAGGGATTAGATAAGTCTTATGACAAGATTGTTTTGAGAAAATAAGAATCTGCTTTAGCATTTCAGATGTGAAGTTGCAGATATATTCTATTACTATTGCTTATTTTGTAAGTGACAGGAAATCTCTTAATCGAGTGGACCTAACAGTCTTATTTGTAAACCCTCTAGCAAGGTAACATTCTAAATGTCTGTTTGAAATACTTTGACAAGGTCACTTCTAACAAAGTGCAAGACTCTAACAAGTCTGAGGGAAATCCCTTAATCGGGTCACATCTAGCAATGTGTTTGTAATCTTTAACAGGATTTGCTTTTAACCGAGCATACTCTAGAATGGTATATTTCTTAGTGGGTTCGAAATCCCACAGTGGTTTTTCCCTATTTGGGTTTCCACGTTGAATCTGGTGTTATATGTGTTGTGATGTTGTAGATAGGAATTTGGAATTCATCAAAGCAAATAGCAAATTAGACTAGTTCAATCACTAAAAACTAGATTGCAATGATAACAATCCTAAAACACTCAATAGAGATATGAAAACAAGACATTCAAATCAAACGCAAACCATTACAAACGCGAATATCTCCTTCATGATTCTCCATTGTCCTTCTTTCTCCTTCAAATTGCTTTGTTTATGGATCTCACCTACAAATGAAAAGGCATAGTATGAAAGCAAGGTGAAATGGCAACGTAAGGATACTAGAAGCGTGATTGATTTCTCTCAAAATGTGATTAGATGGGATTCGAAAATGCGATTAATTAGGATCCTTGATTGAAGAAATTCATCCAATTTATAGACAAATTGGAGAGAGGACAAGATTAGCATGAAAAGATTTGAAAGGAAATTTCAAATCAAGAATGACAAATATGACAAATTATGACAAGATTGATATGCAAGATTGATTGATTGACAAATTATGACACAATTGACAAGATTTCTATGCAAAATTGATTGATTGACAAATTATGAAAAAATTGACAAGATTATGACAAACTATGACAAGATTGAAATGTCATTCCCATGAAATTAGGGGAAATATTAAAAAAATAGGAGAAAATAGAAAATTAGATGAATTGGAAATTAGGAAATTAGAAATTGATGAAAATTAGGTAAATTAATTAATAATTTTTCATTCATTAATTAATTCACAAAAAGAGGAGGAATTAATTAGCCAAATAAATAAATATTTAATTGTGACAAGAAGACTTAGGATAAATAAATAAATTATTTAACCTAGAGGGAAAATGACAATCAAGATTAATTAGAAATTCAAGGACGACAATTAGGTCTTGACAAAAGATAATTGATGTCGATTCGATCATGATTTTGATTGACAGAAGACCAATGCTGATAAATGATTGAGATTGATAAAGAGATCAAATTGATAGGTGCCAATTGACGAGGAGCAATGACTAATTGATCCAAACTGACATGATTGAAAAAGACAACGACCGATGACGAATCGATCGCAAAATGACAAGATTGACGAGGACAAGGATCAATGACGAATTGATTGCAAGATGACAAGATTGACAAGAACGAGGATCGATGACGAATCGATTACAAGATGACAAGATTGACAAGAGGACAAAACCCTAATTCCATCATCAATTAGGATTGACGATGTCCAAAATGATGATAAATAAGCATACACATTGATGCGACAGGATAAGATCGACCAAAATCATGACTGAAGATTGTTATCGACAAGACCAAATTCGAAAGCGAGAAAAATGAAGAATGCAGAAGGACTCGAAGCTCACAAATGATAAAAACCAAGTGTGCAACATAGAAGAAATGTTAATGCAACACAAAAACCCTAAAATAAGGCAATGTGCAAATGTTAAAGTATGACTCCGCAAGCGTTGACCATTTTTAGACGTCTACATTTTGCCCCTCTTTGAGACAATGCGATTCTAAGCGTTGTTTCAAAGAACAATAATGAAAATGCCCCAGACAATGATAATGACATATGAATGCCCCCTCGAGGAATTGGTTGGAAACATCTAGAAAAGAGGCCAATTGATCAATAAGAATGATAGAAAATGATAGGATCAAATGGATCAAAAATTGAAGGTCGGATGCACAAATTACAAGCAATAGAAGGCACAAAAGACCGCGACCAGCACAAGATGGAGAGGATGCACATCCATCTAGGCACTGACAAAGATCTATATAGGAGACAAAGAGAATGAAAAGAGTTCAGTTGCACTAGCCAAAGTGGAGGATTTGTTGCTCTGGAAAAGGACCCTTGCACAGAGATGGCGAACATTCCAATGGCAGATCACCCCAGGGAATGTGTACGCACCTATAGACGATCAGACGATGCGGGAGCAGCGGTATGTATCTCAAAAACCCATATTGTCAATTTCATGAATTTTGCTTGATTGCGGGACATTGCGGGGCCCATAGGGAATGGAAAAAAGGACATCTGCGCCTGTGTGGGCACATTCTGCGCTTGTGTTAGGATGTTCTGTGCCTGTGTAGGGTACACAGGCACAGGACAGGGTACACAGGCACAGTTGTGCACTTAGGACCCTAATTTGACCGAAAACAGTGCGCAGATGATCTCGAAAAGGGGGATAAGGGTAGGATAGGTCAAAATAGATACAAAACACCCTGATTTGTGCATGAAACAAGGAAATGCAGCCTGTAGGAGAAAACCCTAAAACTGACAAAGTGTGCCCCAAATGTGATGCAGAGTCGACAGTATCCATTGATTACACGGGAGAACTGACCTGACTGCTTCATGTTACGACAGACTCAGGAGCACAGACAAAGATACATTAGCAGGACTTGGATTATACTATATTACATTCATGCCTGAGATTAGGGCAAACACAGGACTGCTTACCGCATTGGCAGAGCGATGGCATTCAGAGACTTTGTCTTTCCATCTGCCGACTGGAGAGGCGACTGTGACATTAGAGGACGTGTGGCGTATCCTTCGCATTTCGATTCATGGGGAGATGATAGAATATGACCCAGCGACAGGGAGAGATTCTTTGTGCAGATTATTCGAGTGCGATGCAGAGGACCTTGATATCGTAGAGAGGGAGATCCGCTGGGAGACCATGGCGGTAGAGTATGATTAGCGTTATGTAGTGATAGCCGCGGTGATAGCATGCCTATTAGTAGGTGATAGATGAGGACATGGATTCCCTATTGGATGGGGAAGAGTGCTAGAGTGGATGGTGACAGAGGGGACTATATACGCATGGGGACCACGTGTGCTTGCTATGCTATATTTTCAGCTGCATCATATAGCATATCAGGGGGTTCAGACTTTGAGCTGTGGGGTTACACTGTTACAGGTATGGGCATTTGAGCACATAGCCATATGTTGACCGATTGCAGAGAGACAGTTAGTACCACATCGACCATATGTGTACTGCTATGGGGGAGCATTGAGACAGGGTCTATTTGGATACATATTGTATTGGCGACATGAGCTAGATAGATTGAGAGAGTTCACATGGAGGCCATATCTTGATTGCCCTGGATGGTCAGATGATAGTGATGAGCTACCGTATTGCAGATAGGAGAGATACCTGATTGGGTGACCAGTGAATCGCCAGAGAGTGATTGAGATGTACCTGCCAGAGAGAGTAAGATGACAGTTTGGAGAGAGGCAGGGTGTACCAATAGGGACTGCACACTTTGCCCGATCTCACAGAGAGACGAGTCAGTGGGGGAGGATGATTCAGCCACACATAGCATATGCTGACTTCACATAGCTACAACAGAGATAGTGGGATTGGAGATCAGATGTGGTGGACGCTAGGATGACAGAGGAGTATGAGTGATGGTTTGCACGACGACAGCTAGTGCCATTGACAGATCCTGATATTCCGGTACCTAGGAGACAGGAGGACTTCCCACTCGCTAGAGAGGAGGAGGGAGATGGTGAGGATGAGGAGGATGATGAGGACGGAGGTGATGATGAGGATGGAGGTGATGAGGATGAGGAGGATGACGAGGAAAAAGGGGATGATGAGGACAGAGGGGATGATGAGGATGAGGAGGATGGGCCAGATCCAGCCGATCAGGAGTCATTGCAGGATATACCCATAGAGCCGGAGACAGCTAGCATAGAGGAGATGGAGATATGTAAGGCCACTATAGCAATTCAACATGATCACATTGCGACATTAGAGAGACAAAATGCTATCTTGAGGATAGAGCAAGATCAGTTCAGAGCAGAGATAGCCAGACTGACAATAGCTTGAGATACAACAATAGCGCAGGCACAGCAAGCAGAGCAGAGAGTGACCAAGTATATTGGGTCGATTAGGGATGCCAATGCACGTGAGATGGCACAGATGTTGGTAGAGACCGGAGAGGAGATACACCATTGGAGGACACTATATGAGAGTGCAGTTCCACGAGAGCAGAGAGCAGCGTCATATCGGGCACGATCGAGGACAGAGAGCAGGCCACATTCTCGAAGGTCAGTGAGCAGCATGGGGGTGAGTGGACCTAGGAGACCACCATAGCCAGGACCAGGGGCAGGAGGGGCTTCATCCTTGAGACATGGCAGGGATGAGGAGGACAGAGGGAGCACCCAGTGACAGAGGCATGTGCTCCTTATGATAGAGACATATGTAGTTTGACTTTATGTATTTAGCTTGCGAGCCATACTTAGGACAGACAGTCCAACTTTGTACTCCGATATTGTTTTGATATATGATATGATATGCAGCTATATGATGGGATGCAATGTGTTATGGTTTATGTTGACTTTCCATGTATGGATGTCTTATGCACTATTTATGTACCATTGCAGAACATGTATGAATATATTTTTATGTGTTTTTGATGCATTTATAATATGAAATGGATAAAATGCTTTTGTATGGACTTGATATAATGCAAATGTACTAATCAATGAATGTAGGATGCAACTTATATTTTTGGAGATCGGAGAACTAGATCGAACTGACTGCCCAAGCTGACGGAAGAAATGTTAGTAAGAAGAAATGAGACAGAGGACAGTTAGAGATGAAGAAAAACTTGCTTTCACCAATGCACATAAGTAGGTGAGAACCTTTATTTAATATGGCAGAATGGATGTGACACAACATGGCAATGAAGGCCAGAGCGATAATGCAATCCCTTTGCGTAAGACAGACACATCGCACACAAGGAATGAGTGAAGCATCCTAGGGTGCATACATCAAGGGTCGAGGTATGTGTGGCGTTCACAAAGCGAACACACTTTTCACAGACACCCAATGACATAGTTGCCCTAGTTTGCGACAAACATTCCATAAACAACAAACACAACAAAAAAGGAAAGGGACCATGAACCATCCCGGTTACTTTAAATCACTAAGTGACATCATCGAACAACATAGGAACATGATCGAAGCCAAAGATAAAACAATAAAAAGATAAGACTCACAAATTCGACCAAGTCAAACAAACATTCTGATCGTCATTGTCAAAAGTGGAACACAAGAATGATCATGCTGTCTGGTTTCAGGGAATGCGGTACCCCGTCTAAGACAGGACACAGTTTGGTTTCGAGTATACCACACCATGTATAAGACCCATGATAATAATGACAAGAACAAATGATATTGATATTGATTGATTGATATGACAATTTTGATCAGTTTGAATGTCTGGTTTGATTGAAAAATTCATCTATTAATGCATGATGTCATTTAAGCACAATATTGTGATTGAGAGTCGTTGGATGTATGCTCAACGATCTATCTATGCACAGGGGGGATATTTTTGTTTTGTTTTTTCGAGTTTTTACAATTTTTTTTGTTCTTTTTTTCAAGACTTTATTTGACTTTTTGGGGATTTTTTTCAGGACATTATTTGATTTTTAGGGATTTTTTCAGGACATTATTCAATTTTGTTGGATTATTTCAGGACTTTATTTGATTTTTTATGATTTTTTTTCAGGACTTTTTTTTGATTTTTTTTGGATTATTTCAGGACGTTATGCGTTTTTTTTTGATGTTTTCAGGACGTTATTTGATTTTTTTATGATTTTTTTCAGGACGTTTTGCAATTTTTATGATTTTTTTTAAGGACATTTTGTAATTTGAAAGCTCCAGTAATTGATCATGACAAGGGGTGCGCACCCAATGAAATGTTGAAAGACATATACAGTGACCAGGACCAAAACATATGTACAAGGACTGGAAACCTGAGTATGCAAGACAATGATGTTGACCAATCACAGGTCTGGAACAGAACATTGGGTCAGGACAAGGATAAATGTGATAAAGCTACAGGGTCATGATAGATGACGGAGCAATAATCTTTTACACATGGCGCCTGTTTGCCAGGTTTTCACTAGAAGGCGAATTATTTTTCTTTACTTTTGTTCTTTTCAATTTTTTTTTTCACTTTTTTTTTTTTGATTTTTTTTGTATTTTTTCAGGATCATATTTGAAGAACTGCTGACAGAAGAACTATGTCCGGTACTTGCAAAGGTGCATGCTATTTACAGGATCTGACAAAGGTTCACCTTCTGGGTTTGCAAGCTGATATGCCCCCAAGCCATAGGCTGCAGTGACTATGAAAGGTCCAACCCAATTAGGCTCAAACTTTGCTTTGACGATGTCAATAGATTGTGCATTCTTCGGGTTCACCTTTAGGACCAAATCTCCCACTTCGAAGTGTCACCCTTTGACCCTCTTATTATAAGAGCGACGAAGACGATTTTGATATGCTTGCAAATGTGTTAGGGCTGTCTGACATTTCTCATCTAACATCTCAAGCTGATGCAACTGAGAGACTCTATGCATCTCATCATCAATCAAATGTTGCAGGGAAACAAGCAAAGAGGGAATTTCCACCTCCAAGGGTAAAATGGCGTCCGTACCATACACCAAGGAATAAGGTGTTGCGCCAGTAGGTGTGCAGATAGAACTACAATAAGCCCAGAGTGCTGGATTCAACTGTACATGCCAATCTCGACTACATCATTGACTACCTTTTTCAAGATCTTAATAATGGTTTTATTTGATGCTTCGGCTTGACCATTACCCTTCGGATAGTAGGGACTGGAGAAACGGTGTTGGATGTGAAACTTTTCACAGAGTTCCTTGACATCTTTATTCTTGAATGGACGACCATTATCTGTGACTATTGCAAGAGGAACCCCATATCTGCAGATGATATAATTCAGTAGAAATTTTGAAATTTGCACACCAGTGATATAGGTCATAGGAATAGCCTCAATCCATTTTGTAAAATACTCGGTGGCTGTGATGATAAACTTATGTCCATTTGCAGATGTCGAGTGAATCTTACCAATAAGATCCAATCCCCATTGAGAAAAGGGCCATAGAGATATGACAGAATGAAGCTCTTGGGCTGGCACATGAATGTAATTTCCATGGATTTGGCATTTGTAGCATTTCTTGACAAAATCATGAACATCCTTCTCCATAGTGGGCCAATAATACCCAGCACGAATCAAATTTTTAGCTAGACTCAGACCATTGAAATGGCCCCCACATATACCATCGTGAAACTCATGTAAAGCTATTTGTGCCTCGTTAGAATCCAAACACCTGAGGAGGGTGTGGTCAAAGGAGCGACGGTAAAGGGTGTCGATGATAATGACATATTTGGCTGTCTGGCGAATGAAGGCTCGACGCTGGTTAGAGGAAAAGTTAGGTGGTAAGGTTTGGGATTTCAAATATTGATAGATGTCATTGTACCACGGGGAATCAGGACCAACAAGAACACACATCACATCTACTGTCAGAATTTCAAAAGAAGGGATAAACAACTGTTCGACCAAAAATTCACATCTGTCTATATTGCGGGGCATATTTAACATAGAAGCAATAGTTGCCATAGCATTTGCTGACTTGTTTTGAATTCTTGGAACTTGACTGAAATGAATAGCCGTAAATTTTTTCTTGAAGAAATCTACCGTATGCTTGTAGGGAATAAGCTTTTCATCTTTCGTTTCATAGTCATCATTCACTTGATGGATGACTAATTGGGAATCTCCATAGACTTGCAAATGTGTGATGTTCCAATGGATCGCTACTCGGAGTCCTGTGACCAAAGCTTCATATTCTGCAATGTTATTGGTACAATGGAAAGTTATTCTGTAGGATTTGGGAATAGCATCACCTTGAGGAGTGACAAACAATATACCTGCTCCGGACTCAAATTTGGTATGGGATCCATCAAAATATAACTTCCATTCATTAGAAGATGTGAGAGCAAAGACTGATTCATCCGGAAAATCCATCAACATGGGATGATCATCATGAATAGGTGCCTCTGCAAGTTGATCCGCTATGATCTGTCCTTTTATTGCCTTTCGCTCAATGTACTCAATATCAAACTCACTGAGGATCATAACCCACTTTGCTAGGCGACCTGTCAAAGCTGCCCTACTAAGCAAGTATTTCAAGGGATCAATTTTTGCAACTAGCAATGTCTGATGATTTAACATATAGTATCGAAGCTTCCGTGTTGCAAAGACCACTGCTAAACATGCCCGTTCAATAGTTGAATAATTCAGCTCATAGCCCACTAGTGTCCAACTAATATAATAAATAGCCCATTCTTTGCCTTTCTCATCCTGTTGGGCTAAGAGAACTCCTAGTGCCATTTCAGTTGCAGAAATATACAATATGAATGGCTTCCCTTCTATAGGAGGCATTAGAATAGGTGGCGACAACAGATAATCCTTGAGAATTTGAAATGCAGATTGACATTGCTCAGTCCATTTAAAAGTGACACCTTTATGCAATAAATGCTGGAAGGGGCGACATTTGTTTGCCAATTGAGCTATAAACTAGCGGATTGACTATAGCTTTCCTTGCAGACTTCTTAGTTGATGGAGGTTTGAAAGAGGAGGCATATCCATTATTGCTTTAACCTTCTCAGGATCTACTTCGATGCCTCAGTGAGAAACAATGTACCCTAATAATTTGCCGGCTGTGACACCAAAGACACATTTCTTTGGGTTGAGTCTGAGCTTGTAGGTTTCCATTTGATCAAAGATAGGGCCAAGGATGGCTAGATGACTATCTCTTGTGACAGATTTGCATAATAGGTCATCAACATAGTCTTCCATCAAAGTATGCATAAAATCATGGAAAATTATCGTCATAGCTCTTTGATATGTTGCACCAGCATTTTTGAGACCAAAGGGCATCACATTCCAATAGTAAGTACCCCAAGCAGATGTGAATGTAGTCTTATGTTGATCTTCAGGAGCAATACGAATTTGATTATATCCGAAAAAACCATCCATCAATGATAGCATCTCATATTCGGCAGTCATGTCAACTATGATGTCGATATTTGGTAGTGGAAAGTCATCTTTAGGGCATGCTTTATTAAGATCCCTAAAATTCGTATAGATTCTGATGCCCCCAGTTACTTTGCTAACTAGTACCAAATTTGAAATCCAGTCTGCATAATCAATGGGTCTGATAAAGCCCACATCTAGTAATTTTTTGAGTTTGACCTTGACCAAGAGAGCCACTTGGGGATGCATCTTTCTGAGTTTCTGTTTGACGGGCTTGGCATCTGATTTTAATGGCAAGTGATGAAGGACTAATTCTGGATCAAGGCTGGGCATATCTGCATAGGACCATGCAAAATTGATCTTCTTCTCAAGAAAGAAATTGACAAAATCTATCTTTTCCTGTTTTGAGAGAGAAGCAGTGAAATGAATGACCTTAGGGTTGTCAGGTGTACCCAAATTTATCTCTTCAGTCATTTCCACAAGCAATGTTGATTTATCCTGACTTGATAGGGGTATGTCCAATCTTCCACCTTTGGGCGCCTCAGAGAGGTTTTCACCCGCAGGTACGTCTTTTATTTTCACTTTTTCATGATCAGAGAGTGCCTTATGGTTTTCACTCAAAGACCCATTCTTTTGATTTTTTACTTTTTCTTTTTCTTTTTCATTTTTATGACTAGAAGATGGAGTTGACTCCCCAAAATATGATGTGGAATCTAGATCAATAGTAAATCCTGCCTTATGATCACCTTGTGGTATGCCTTCTCGCAGTCCAAGAAATTCGGCAATTGCTTCGTCATTTTGAAAACAATCTAATGTGAGTGGTTCTTGTTGGTCATGTTGGATAAGTTGAGGATAGACAAGGGGCATGTCATCATCGGTTTTTAGGAGAGAGAGGGTCGAGATGGTAAAGATGTAAATGTCCATGGTATCACTGTCTGAACTGCTCGTATCTGATTCGGAGCTTGGGTCCCAGAATGACTCTATCCAAGCATTAGGGCATGTTTTAGGAAGGCAAGTTATTTCATGTTTATCTTCCATGGGTAAATCATCAGGGTCAAGGAAAACATTGTCAAGGGCATAGGAGCTAGAAGAAAAGGAACTCCACTCCCATTCATTGGAATTAGTTTTAGGTCGGGTATCCTCAGGTGTCGTTTCATCATCAGAGTCACGCCCGTTTCTACACGTGGTCACTTTGGTAGACGAGGGTCCAATTCGCAATGGTACAAAACCTAACCCTAAAGTTGGAGGTTGCATCTTGGGTATAATAGGTTCTAGTCTTCCTTTCTTGTCAGGGCCCAAGCCACTACAACCATCATATCCCTTTTTCTACAGCATAGTAAACCCTTTTCCATACCGCTCCATTGGCAACCTGACAGGCGGTGTCTCAGTGGGATCCTTATAAAGCCAATCTATGACATCATCATCCAAAGTTTCCTTGTCAAGTTCACCCCATCTGGTAAATGTAGTGGGGGGCTGATATTGAATGACTATCTTAGGTTCCTTTTGCAACAAATGTGGTTTGCCATGTGATTTTGGAGATATTGGTAAATTCCCAATGAGGAATGTTTGAGCCATTGAATACTCTCCGCATCCTTGGTCTTGTATCTTCAATTTTCCTTTGACAACATCTAACAATTCATTAGGATCCACATAATTATGTGAGTGGGCCTCTCTATTAACTGGGACTTGTTTCTTCGGGGAATCTTTTAGATTAGCACAAAATTGAAAGGGATTACGATCTCCTGGAATTGTTATTTCAGTCCCATTGTAAGGATATTTTAAACACTGATGATAAGCAGATGGAACTACTTTCATTGTGTGGATCCATGGGCGGCCAAGAATCATATTGTAAGGGAGATCAAGGTCTAGGACCTGCAGGAAAGTGTTTTATGTCACTGGACCAAATTTGATAGGCAATGAAATTACCCCTTTAGATGGATGCTCAACATCATCATATGCTTTGATTGTTATTCTTCTGGAAGAATCAATGTCATTTTCTGTATAACCAAGACCAATGACCACTCTCAAGGTACAGATGTTAAGACTTGCTCCGCCATCTATCAAGACTCATCGGATCTTGCAATTATGAACAAAGACTTCAAGATGTAAAGGATCATTATGAGGGAGCTTATCAGGAGAAATATCATTATCAGAAAAGGTAACATGTTGGGAAACAGCTAGATGTCCAATTCGGGCTTGAAACTGGTCAACATCAATGTCTGTCGGGATAGTGGACTCAATTAAAGCTTTATCTAGGATTGCACGATGCATAGGGGACATTTTCAACAACTCAAGAATTGATATTTGTGCAGGTGTCTTCCCCAGATGATCTAGGAGATTATACTGACTTGTAGGAGTTGATTTGGGAGGAACTGCAAGAGCTCCTTTCAGGACTATTTTGGATCGACGAGTGGTGATTGTGCAAGAAGGATCTTGTACCTTTATTCTTATGGTGGAAACATACTCATTTGACACTCGCAAACAATTGATGACATTGTTATAACCATTATTTGCATAATTTGCTGTTTGGGTGGAATTTGAAGAAGATGCTTTACCCTTGTCATGATCAAGCAAAGGAGTTTTGAAAATTGTATGATCAATGTTAGAGGTCACATTGGGTGGGTCTACCTCAATTACTCCTTGATCTAACAAGTCTTGAATCATATGTTTCAATTGAAAACACAATGCAGTTTTATGTCCTTTTCACCGATGGTATTCACAATATGCATTATCATTCCACCAATGCGGCTTTACCAATGGTTCTGCCTTGATATCTGTAACTTGATAAACCTTGCTTGCATTAATTGTTTCATTACTGACTCAATAGGCTCTCCTAATGGCATAAACTATCTAGGAGGCCCATCCCTTGATCGAAAAGGTTTGCGTTGCTGGTTTTGTTGCTGACCTTGTTGTTGATTATATTGTTGAGTGTATTGTTGGTATTGCAGCTATTGAGTAACATTGCTTGCTGGTGGTTGGTTTTGTTCCATAGTCGACATATTAGGAGCACTTAATTTCTTTATTATGAACGTGGGTTGATTTGCATTCACTGCTCTTGCGTCGACAACTCCATCATTAGTGACATTCTTGTTTTTGTACCAAAATCTATTTCTGTCCCCTGAATTGTTTGTCTTGTCACTGTCTTTGTTGAGCTTAATGATTCCCTTAGCTACAAGAGCAATTTCAATGTTCATCCCTTTCTTAATGAGTTTCTCAATGGTACAGGGACTTTTCAATTTGAGTTCATACATCATTTCTGGGACCAAATTTTGAATAAATAAGTTCACTTGTTGTTCTTCAGGTATATCTAGGGAAGAACGACTATACAAGCTTCACCATCGTTGCAAGAAAGTCACTAATGGTTCACCTTGCTTTTGCTTGGTGTTGCATAAATCTGACATAGTCACTTCACTATCAATGTTGAATGCGAACTAAGATATAAAATTTTGAGCCAATTCCGACCAAGTCTTTATATTCCCTGGCAAATGCGAGTACCAATCCATGGCTTGTCCTGTGAGACTTCATGCGAACAAGTGCATTAAATATGTTTCCTCATCACTCACTTCAGTACATGCTGTGAAAAATGCTTGAATGTGGTCTTTTGGATTGGCATTCCCTTTATATTTCTCAAAATTAGGTGCCTCAAAATGCTTAGGGAAGGGAGGCATGTACAAGCTCTTGTCAAATGGATTAGGACATAAATCTTGATTTGTGTACAATTTCTTTGTCCCTTTGGTTTCCAATGCGTCGACTTGTCATTGCAACTTTTCAAGCTGTTGTGCAAATGTGTCAGGTATCAAAGATTTTGGAAGTTCATCATTCACTCTTGGGTGTACTCTTTGTCGATACATCCTGCTCTCCATTGGCTGTTGATGCTCAGAAATTGCTGTCTTTGGCATCTCCGGCATATAATGTTCTTGGTACAGCTCTTGTTGCTGTGGTTGTACTGTGCCTTGACCTTGACCTTTTTGCTGTGCTTCTTGTGGTGGGATCATCATTGGTAACCTTGGTTGTTGATATTGCAATTGAGGGTGTTGTTGATATTGCACGGACATCAATTGTGGTTGTGAAGTATGATAACTTGTTTGTCTTGGCACATATGGAGGCACATGTTGTTTTTGATGCTGACAAATTGGAATTTGTTGACTTTGTGCCAATTGTTGTTGTCTCGATGCAAATCCCATCATTTGCAAAAAACTTTGTTTGGGAGGTTTTTGTTGTTTCTCTTTGAGATGGGGTATGGCACTTGCATGGACTTGCTGTGTTGTTTGTCCAATCCATTGTGGTGGTTGCAAGTTTGAATTAGCTTGTAATGGTGCAGAAGACACCGCAACATGTTGTTGAATGCGATATTGTTGTTGTTGTGCATTGCTTGTTTGCACATTCAATTGTGCCTTTTGTGTATTACTCAATTGTTGCAACATTTGTTGTTGGTGCAAACCACTATTTGTAGCTCTTTGTGTTGCCATTATCGAAGGATCTGTCACAATATTTTGCATAACAGGTATTTGAGAATTTGGCAAATATATTGAACTTAATGGGACATAAGAACTTTGTTGCATTGTGGAATTGTTTTGGACATTGGTGAGATTAGGCATTCTAGTCGTAAAACTTTCTTGTACCTTAGATTTTGATCCACTTGTAATTATTCGAGGAATCATTTCTTGTTGAGGGACAACTGTCAATATTTGTGTGGCCCTCATTTGATCTTGTGTTACAGGTGTTGTATTAAATAATGGATTGTTTATTGTTTCAAATGGTGACTTTTGAGGAATAGTCACTGTCAACGTTTTTGTAGCACGTTTACTCATCAAGGTGTGTTGAGGTTCTTGTTGCATATTTTCTTCATTTGGATGTGGAGAGAATCTTAACAACTCACTGCCTTGTTGTTTTTGCACATTAATTTGCTCACTTGAGGAGGTCACATTACTCATCATGTCAAGATATTTTTGTGGGAACATCTTAAAGACCTTGTTCAAGAATTTATCCATCTTTTTTGTCAACTTTGGATCTTTAAGGAACATATCAGCATCATCGGAAGCATCAAAATCTGATGAAGAATTTGGTAAAATATTTGGGTTTGTTTCTTGTTGAATGCCTTGATCTGAACCAAATCCTTGTGAAAGAGTTTGTTCCTCATGTAATGTTTGAATTTCATGTTGCAGGTTCAGTTGATTCCAATCAAAAGGTGCATTTCCTCTTAGTGTTGGTGGAACACTCCCATATCCTGGTTTCATGGGTACAAACACTGGTTCATATAATGGAGGTGGTCCAAGTTGAACCATTCCATATGGTGGTAATGATGTGTTTGACGAACTTTCAATTTGTACTGTTTGATTAGTTTGAGACTGTGAGTTTGATATGTTGTCAATGGGTTGATATGTTGGTTCGCCCATCTTCTTAGATTTTGACCTTTTTTCAACAGGCATGTCACTATGCAAATGCAATATATTTTTTTTTTTGGGATTTTTTGATTTTAAAAGGATGATGTATGATATGCAACTAAATGCAAACTAAATAGACGAAAATACAATCTATGGCAAGAATGCAACCTATGTTTTTGGTTGTTTTTCAAGATTTTGACAAACTTTTTGGAATGCAAATCTAAAAATGAGACCCTTAGGAAATTGAAATGATGTCTAGACCTCAAAGGACAAAAGGACCAAGTGACAAAAGGACAAAATGACAATGTCTCCCCTATATGCTTGGATACTAAGCTAGGTTTGATGAAATGACATTGATGACAAAAAGGCAAAAGTTTGATAAGGTCTAGACTTCGTAACAATGACTTAGGGTTTATTCTAAGATTTGGATTACTCAAGTATGACAAAACCTAGTTTTTGAGACTACACGCAAGAAAGCAATGATTATGACAATGACTTAGGATATGATATGGAAATGATCTAAGGATATGATATGACAATGCAATGATAAGGAAATGCGAAGATCAATGACTTGGAATATGCGAAATACAACTTATGCAACCTAAATGGAAACCTGTCTTGGATATTACAATGAAATGCAAACATAGGGAAAATGATCTTGGACCTAAGTGCAAAATGAGGACGCTTGCAATGAAAAGTACTAAAATGAAAGGAGACAACAATATGGCTTAAGACCTAAGTGGGACTATGCAAAACCTAACCTAAAGTGACATGAATTTTGAAACAAAGACATTTAATGTGTTGATGACCATGTTCAAATGTTGGATGAATACTTGGACAAATTTGGACATTTGTTCGGATTGTGTTTTGAGTTGAATGTTGTTGATTTTGAAAATCCAAGTTGATTATGAGCACTTTCTTGAAAGCTTGTTTTTAATTTGACCTTTGACAATCACGGAAAATAGAATATTTGTTTAACTTTGGCTCAAGACAATCAAACATATTTACAACAAATCCTATGGATGGCAAGGGCAATATCTGTTGAATCCTCTAACCATAAATACAACACTTAGCCGGATAGCTAGACGCTTGGTAGCACTGGCTCCCCCTTACAGTGCACTCACTTCTCGGGCATATCAAGCTTCGAGTTCAAGGGGCATCACTTCCCAAGAACTTTCTATCTCTAACTAAGGAGTACATGAGAGGTGTCTTTGGCATGAGCGTATCACAATGCCTGAGCTAACAGATAGAAGGATTTTGGCCTCTACAAACAAAAGGTTCTAGTAAGGGCATCCATTCGGGTGGGTATTGATCCGATGAATAAATCGTCGCAATACCATTCCAACACCTATTGTCTACAACTTTCATTGCATCCACAGTTATTTAGAGTGGTTCGGAAGAGCTTGGTTTTAGCCCGTCACCACTTAGGGTCGTTCCCTCACCAATGCCTGTGCGAAGTGCTAGGCAAATTGGGAGGCAGGCCCAATTCTAAGGGTTAAAACATGCAATCAAACTAAAAGTAATCAAAGCATGCATGGTGTTCATTAACCTTTAGGAAACTAAATGTGCAACTACTTTAAAAATCACATGCAAGGTGTTTTAATAGAAGTCTTTGGCCACGTCCTGCATAAGATTTGTTAGTAGTTTCATTCTTAGTCTTCGTCACACGTAATGCCAAGGTGCTGCACAGAGAATCAGTACCAAAGAAAACCAGATTATGAAAACAAAGTAATTTGTAAGTAAAAAACACTTGTTTCACCTCTGTTTCTGGCCTTACACAGGCACAAAATGTCTCAACATAGGCGCAGAATGCCTTGACATAGGCACAGAATGCCTTGACATAGGTGTAGATCCCTTTGACACAGGTGCATATCTCCTTAACACAGGCATAGATCCCTCCTACACAGGCGCAGAAGTGCACAGAAAGCCCTAAAGTGCTCTGTTTCTTGGTTTTTTTTTTTACCTGCAAATCAGCTCAAAAGCACTCAAAAACACAGTTAAGGGGTTAGTTTCACGTCGGGTTCACCGATTAATGTAGGTAGGAATTTGGAATTCATCAAAGCAAATAGAAAATTAGACTAGTTCAATCACTAAAAACTAGATTGCAATGATAACAATCCTAAAACACTCAACAGAGATATGAAAACAAGACATTCAAATCAAACTCAAACCATTACAAACACGAATATCTCCTTCATGATTCTCCATTGTCCTTCTTTCTCCTTCAAATTGCTTTGTTTATGGATCTCACCTACAAATGAAAAGGCATAGTATGAAAGCAAGGTGAAATGGCAGCGTAAGGATACTAGAAGCGTGATTGATTTCTCTCAAAATGTGATTAGATGGGATTCAAAAATGCGATTAATTAGGATCCTTGATTGAAGAAATTCATCCAATTTATAGACAAATTGGAGAGAGGAAAAGATTAGCATGAAAAGATTTGAAAGGAAATTTCAAATCAAGAATGACAAATATGACAAATTATGACAAGATTGACATGCAAGATTGATTGATTGACAAATTATGACACAATTGACAATATTTCTATGCAAAATTGATTGATTGACAAATTATAACAAAATTGACAAGATTATGACAAACTATGACAAGATTGAAATGTCATTCCTATGAAATTAGGGGAAATATTAGAAAAATAGGAGAAAATAGAAAATTAGATGAATTGGAAATTAGGAAATTAGAAATTGATGAAAATTAGGTAAATTAACTAATAATTTTTCATTCATTAATTAATTCACAAAAAGAGGAGGAATTAATTAGCTAATTAAATAAATATTTAATTGTGACAAGAAGACTTAGGATAAATAAATAAATTATTTAACCTAGAGGGAAAATGACAATCAAGATTAATTAGAAATTCAAGGACGACAATTAGGTCTTGACAAAAGATAATTGATGTCGATTCGATCATTATTTTGATTGACAGAAGACCAATGCTGATAAATGATTGAGATTGATAAAGAGATCAAATTGATAGGTGCCAATTGATGAGGAGCAATGACTAATTGATCCAAACTGACACGATTGAAAAAGACAATGATCGATGATGAATTGATCGCAAAATGACAAGATTGATGAGGACAAGGATCGATGACGAATCGATCGCAAGATGACAAGATTGTCAAGAACAAGGATCGATGACGAATTGATTACAAGATGACAAGATTGACAAGAGGACAAAACCCTAATTCCATCATCGATTAGGATTGACGATGTCCAAAATGATGATGAATAAGCACTCACATTGATGCGACAGGTGATGCGACAGGATAAGATCGACCAAAATCATGATTGAAGATTGTTATTGACAAGACCAAATTCGAAAGCGAGAAAAATGAAGAACGTAGAAGAAGGACTCGATGCTTGCAAATGATAAAGACCAAGCGCGCAACATAGAAGAAATGTTAATGCAACACAAAAACCCTAAAATAAGGCAATGCACAAATGTTAAAGTATGACTCCGCAAGCGTTGACCATTTTTAGACGTCTACAAATGTGATCTATTCATGAGTTTGAATGTTTTATAGTTTTGGTTATGTATTCTGAAGTATAAGTTACCGAGGTTGAATCTGTTGAATATATTGAAGATTAAGTTTGTATGATTCACTCCCCCTCTCAGCTTGTTTACTATTAGCATTAAAGCTTTACAATTGGTATCAGAGCTATGGACTTTGGAAGAAAAGTTTAAAGGTACTTGAGGCAAAGATTTGAAGATGTATAAAAGGGATGCACCAAAGCTGAACAAGTCAAGTTTCTCCACATGGCAGAAAAGGATGAAGCTGCACTTATCAGGAATTGGAGAATATGCAACATATTATTTGGAGAATGATTACATAGCACCTAGCACCAACCCGATGACCTTGGAAGAGATAAAGGCAAAGCAAGAACATATTCAAGCTATGATTGAAATAACATCAGCATTGACCGACTTAGAGTTTAATGATCTAGAAGGTTGTAATGATGCAAAAGCAATGTGGACCAAGCTCATATCTGCGTATGGCGGTAATGAACATGTCCAAAGAGCAAAAGTAGATAGTCTAAGAGGACAACTTGAATCCATGAGAATGAATGAAGGTGAGAACATAACCCAATACAATACAAGGTTAAATGAAATTGTCAATCAAATTAAAGGAGCAGGAGGAACTATTGAAGAAAAGGATGTAACAAGTTCTTGAGAACCCTTCTACTTGCTTATGCCATTCGAGTCTCTGCAATCAATGAATTAAGGTTTGTACCAAACATGCCAGTCTCTTTGGATGCCACTATTGGTAAGCTACATGCATTTGAGTTAAGTAATTTTGATAACAGTGGGTCTTTGGTAAATAAAGTAGAATCTGCATTCAGTTCTTTTCATATTGGTGAATCTGATGACTATAATGATATAATGAATAAGTATTCTGAAGGAAATCACAGTGGAGCAAGTGAGAGATTTCGTAAAAACATGGAAGAAGTACACAAACTATATGAGGAGATCAGAAAGCAAGAAGAGTTTGAAGCACTATTGGCCAAAAGGTTACCAAGAGGCAAAGGTAAGTATAAAGGAAAGCTACCTTTAAAATGTTTCAATTGTGATAAAATAGGACATATGGCTTCTAACTGCCCTGACAAAGAATCTAGTGAGAAGAGAGAATACTGAGAAGACAAACATAAAGACAATCACTACAGAGGACATCGAGACTTTAGAAGGAGAGACAGAAAGACATGCCTAGTAGTTGATGAGGAATCCAATGATGATCAATCTGATGAAACTGATACAAAGGAAGTTGTTTATGTGGCTATTGAAGATGGATCAGATGAAGAAAGGTATAAAGAAAAAGCCTTAATATATCAAATAAATAATAATGATTCTTGGATCATAGACAATGGATGCTCACATCACATGATAGGTGATAAACACAAGTTTGTTAAATTAGAAGACTATGATGGAGGATATGTAAGATTTGGTAATGATGCACCATGTTTGGTGAAAGGTAAAGGATCTATAACACTTCTTGACAATGCTAAATGTGATGATGTATACTGGGTTGAAGGTTTGAAATACAATTTTTTGAGTGTAGCACAACTAAACAATATAGGATACCAAATAGAATTCCAGAAGGGATGTGTCAAAGTTCATGACAAACATGGAAAGCTGGCTGCTACCGAGACACAAACAAAAGGTAATACATTTCATCTTGACTCAACTTGGAACAAATTCCTAAATGCAAAAATAGAAGATACCTGGTTATGGCATAAAAGGTTTTGTCATGTAAATTTTGATAATCTGATCAAAATAAGTAAGAAGCATCGAGTAAGAGGTCTATCGAGCTTGGAAAAACCTGAGAATGCTATGTGTCAAGGATGCCAGATGGGTAAGATGACAAGATCAAGCTTTAAAAGTAAGTCCTACACTTCTAAAGGAATTTTAGATCTAGTACACACTGATCTTTGTGGTCCCATGAAAGTTCAAAGTTATTATGGTGACAAATACTTCATATTATTTGTGGATGATTACTCAAGGATGATGTTAGTTATGTTTTTAAAAGAAAAATCATAAGCTTTTAAAATGTTTAAATGGTACAAGGCAAGAGTTGAAAATGAAACAGGAAGACAGCTGAAATGTCTTAGATCTGATAGAGGAGGAGAATTCACTTATGATGAATTTAATTTATTCTGCAATGATCATGGTATAAAAAGGCAAGTGTCTGCATCGAGAACACCTCAACAAAATGGGATAGCTGAGAGAAGAAATAGATCAATTGTAGCTTGTGCCAAAACCCCGATGATAGAAAAGAGGGCACCTCAAACATTTTGGAGAGAAGCAATCAGCACTGCTGTTTACACCCTGAACCGAGTACAACTGAAGAAAGGAACTATGAAGACACCATATGAAATCTGGTATGACAAGAAACCTAATGTAAGTTATTTTAAAATCTTTGGAAGTAGATGTTATGTTCACAAAGATGACATGAATGGAAAGTTTGATCAAAAAAGCGAGGAAGGAACATTTCTTGGTTATTCTTCTAGAAGTAAAGCATTTAAATGTCTGATCAAATCATCTAACAAAATAGTAGAAAGTGCAAAAGTGAAAATTGATGAATTTGTAGAAAGAAATGATGAAGGAAATTCCAAAGAACTAGAAAATTATGAAGAATTTGTTTATGTTCAACCGGGAAGTCCTACCGAGAAAGTTGCTGAAGAAAATGAAGATAATATCTAGTTACCAAGTGATGAAGAAGATCATATAGAGCCTACCATGCCTATATTAGCCAAATATGTCAGAAGAAATCATGCATCAAGTCAGATTATAGGAGATAAGGATGATCCAGTGATGACAAGGAACAAACTGAGACAAAACACATGTCTGATATCTGAATTTGAACCGAGAATAGTAAAAGAGGCATTTAACAATGAAGATTGGGTAAATGCTATGACAGAAGAGATTGATCAAATCAAGAAGAATGAAACTTGGACATTGGTCCCAAGACCAAAGGACGAAAATGTAATTGGTACAAAGTGGATTTTCAAAAACAAGCTAAATGAAAAAGGTGAGGTCATTCAGAACAAAGTAAGACTAGTTTGGAAAGGTTATGCTCAAGAAGAAGAAATAGATTATGGTGAGACTTTTGCACCTGTGGCTAGACTTGAGGGAGTAAGAACATTGTTGGCATATGCTGCTTTCAAAAATTTCAAGGTATATCAAATGGATGTTAAATATGCATTTTTGAATGGTATACTAGAAGAAGAAGTTTATATTGAACAACCTGAAGAATTTGTTGAAGACAAGAGTAAAGATCAAGTATGTAAGTTAAACAAAGCTTTATATGGTTTGAAACAAGCACCTAGAGCATGGTATGAGCTACTGCACTCTTACTTGATCAAGATTTGATTTATAAGGACAAGTGTAAACAACAATATGTACATGAAGAATGATGAGGACAATGGAATACTGATCTCAACCATATTTGTTGATGATATTATTTTTTGTGGAAATGATTCTCTATGCAAGAACTTTGGAAATGAAATGTGCAAAGAATTTGAGATGTCATTAATTGGTGAGATAAAGTATTTTATAGGTTTACAAATACTGCAAATGAAAGATGAGATTTTCATTACTCAATCCAAGTACATAAAGGAAATCTTGAAGAAATTTGGAATGGAGGATTCTAAACCTATAAGTACTCCTATGACTACTAACTATAAACTATCAAAGAATGATGAATCTGCATCTGTTGATGAGACACTTTACCGATCTATAATTGGAAAGATGCAATATGTTGTTCACAACAGGCTAGATATAGCACATGCAGTAGGAATAGTTGCAAGATTTTCTGTAGATCCCAAAGAAACCCATATGACAACAATCAAGAGAATTTTCAGATACCTGAGAGGCACTGAAGACTATGGCTTAGTATATGAAAAGAGGAATGATTTTGCTTTAAAAGTTTATACTGATGCTGATTGGGCAGGAAACATTGATGACATGAAAAGCACAAGTGGTGGAGCTTTCTTCTTGGGAGATAGACTAGTAAGTTGGCTTAGTAAGAAACAAGGATGCATTTCACAATCAACAGCTAAAGTTGAATATGTCATTGCAACATTGAATTGTACAAATATAGCATGGATCAAGCAACTATTGGAAGGTATAAATGAGAAAGTTACCGAGCCAGTAACTATATTCTATGATAATACTAGTGCCATTAACATTTCAAAGAATCCGGTAATGCACTCTAAGACAAAACATATCTCTATAAAGTATCATTATCTCAGAGAAGAAGTTCAAGAGAAGAAAGTTGTGCTGGAATATATCAGTTCAAAGGAGCAATTAGCATACATCTTCACAAAGCCACTACCAAGGGACACTTTTGAGTATCTCAGAAGCAAGTTAGAGGTCCTACCCCTATCTTCTACTCACTGACAAAGTTCGGTGAAAGCATCAATTTGATGACTCTATCGAATATTATTTGTGGATTGATGCTGATTTACACACTTTAGGAGGTTTTCTAAAGGTGTGCAGGAAATAGTGATTGGAGACAAGTTGCTCTGACCGAGATTGAGATAATACATGTGTAACACAACAAGGAAAATCACTTCATAGGGGAAGAAACCATGAATTAGCTCTTTTTCTTTTTGGCATTGTTGTCAAAGGGGGAGAAGACTAATTGAAGAAGTTAGACTAAATGGAGAAGATAACAGAAATCCAATGCCAGGGGGAGAAAACTTCAGGAGAAGGTTCAATCAACTCAAGGATAATAGGAGAAGACTAAACAACAATCTGAATCCGAATCAGTTGGAATAGATCAAGTTGGTATTACCATTTAATTGTTGGTTTTTCCATCAATGCCAAAGGGGGAGATTGTTGGCATTACAATAGAAAGGAGATTGTTGGCATTTCAATAAGGATATTGAGAAGGTTGTTGGAGATTGTTGATATAACTAAAGAAGGATGATTACTGTCTTAATAATATTATTTTGTCATTGATGTCAAGAAATTAATTTTCTGATTCAGTATGATGTTGCCATATCTTGAGAAGTATGTGTTGATGAGTATTAGGAGGTCGGTAAGTGACACAGAAAGAATGTGATAATAAAGGGGAGATATAAGTTATTCAATGGGAAACTATTTCTGAGTTAGATAATGATGAGATCATGTTGTTTTTATTGTTTTGATATCCTACACATGTTGATTATAAGTTTAATACTGTATTATGTCACCGAGCAAGGAACCTAGTCGGTACACCCTAAGGTTATCGATATCGTTTAATGAAGGTAGAATGTCTACCGAGCGAAGTTCAGTATTAACCGAGTAACAACTGAGTTATAATAGATCGCATTGGATGGATAAAAACATTATTTAATGAAGGATGCTGATGAGCTAGAGATGAATAAATGATTGGTTTGTCACGCAAGAAGTTTGTTAAGAATCTATGGCAATGAAAATACAGGAGGAAGATCTACAACACAAATTGAACCGCAATAACCTAGCACAAGTTCCTAGGAAGGAATTCAAGTTCCAAGGCGAGGTAAAACATTTTCAGATCGAAGGATACATTGAACCTAGTCAAGTTTGATGATCTGATGGCTAAGATTGATCATGGGAAATGTGATCAAGGAGATTAAGCGGTCAGAAATTGTTTATAAATAAGGAATTATTGATAAACACTACATGCGGGCAAATGTATGCACAGTGATGCTACAAGAATGTTTACCGAGCTTAGAAGCTTGAAGATCTGATTGAAGAACATATTGAGAAGCCCAGCAAGCCCATCAAGGGATTAGATAAGTCTTATGACAAGATTGTTTTGAGAAAATAAGATTCTGCTTTAGCATATCAGATGTGAAGTTGCAGATATATTTTATTACTGTTGTTTATTTTGTAAGTGACAAGAAATCTCTTAATCGAGTGGACCTAACAGTCTTATTTGTAAACCCTCTAGCAAGGTAACATTCTAAATGAGTGTTTGAAATCCTTTGAAAAGGTCACTTCTAACAAAGTGCAAGACTCTAACAAGTCTGAGGGAAATCCCTTAACTGGGTCACATCTAGCAATGTGTTTGTAATCTTTAACAGGATTTGCTTTTAACTGAGCATACTCTAGAAGGGTATATTTCTTAGTGGGTCCGAAATCCCACGGTGGTTTTTCCCTATTTGGGTTTCCACGTTAAATCTAGTGTTATATGTGTTGTGATGTTATCTGTTCATGAGTTTGAATGTTTTATAGTTTTGGTTATGTATTCTGAAGTATAAGCTACCGAGGTTGAATCTGTTGAATATATTGAAGATTAAGTTTGTATGATTCACCCCCCTCTCTCATCTTGTTTACTATTAGCATCAGAGCTTTACAGCTCTATGGCTTCAAAATAATCTCATTGAGTCCAAAATTCATTTCAAAAAGACTATACTCATCTTTTGAGAGAATATGAGGGCAATAAAAATATCAAGGAATATCTTCCATCAACAATAGACAAAACATATTGAGATTCATATGCAGTACATTAGAGAGTTGATTCAAGAAAACATAGTTGATCTTCAATAATGTTCAACCTTAGAGTATATTGTGTAAATATTCACCACGTGCTTCACTAAAATAAAAGTCCTTCATCTACGAGATTTTGTAATTGGTGTGAAAGGTGTTTACATTAAGGTGATTCTCAGCCCTTCATTTTCTCTCTCTCACTACTTTTGGGGGGTGATATTTTCTCCAATTTTTTGAGGGGGATATTCCTCTTATGGGTAAGCTTCTTTTATAGGGTGATATATTTGTACATGGGTACCTCATCAGGCTTCATTTTTTAGCATCCATCTTTTCACCCACCTAATCTATGCTTAAGGGGTGTTAGTGTAATTTTTTAATTTTCCTTATGTTATGGGATATTTATTTTTTCTACACATATTTCTAAGACTTTTTAGGTTAATTAGAATTGGATATTATGAGATAGTGTGGCATAATCCATTAGCTAGATGACTTTCTCACCTACCTTTAGGTAGTTGAATCTCACACCCTATTTTGGATTTACATGCCAGCTCTCATAACCAATAGTTTGTCTCTATTTGAGTAGGTATCGCCATATGTTTGCATTTTTTAAGTAGGTAAATCTCCCACCCATTATGGTTATTTGGAGTCATTGCACCTCTTGGATGTATTTTTCCATGTTTTGTTACATGTAAACAATACTCTACTCTCACCTCAACTAGTTGAGTGAGAGTAATGTGACTATTCTCAAAATTATCTTGTAGCCATCTCTTATTTTGTCTCTTTCAAGATGCTCTCTACATCTCACTATTTTGATCTTTGATAATTTGATGATTGAATTTATATTTGATCTATGACTGACACAAGATCTTGGTTCAGTTCTCACTTCTTGAATAATCTCTTATGTGGATGTGGAGACCCCTTGGGTACTTGGTGAGAATGTCTTCTTCTAAGGCCATTCCCAAGAACATACCTTATGTTTGAAATTTTTTAGTATAACCTTGCACATTTTTTCTACTACTTTATCTATAATACAACAACTTTACTTTTAGGTTAGTTTTGTGTTTAATTGTAAATAAATTCCTATTAATAAGACACATATTTTTCTTAGTTATACATAATAGATGTTTTCTTCCTTTCTAAAAAAACTAAATATGTTTACCACCTTACAAGTGCATGACCAAATATTTTGAGATATATAAAATAAATATTTTGTAATCCACTTACTTATATGTACTAAAATAAAATAAACTTACACTTTTTTAATTATATAATCTAAAAATTCAACATTTGATTTTCCATCTAATTTTTGTAATTTAATTTTAATCTCAACCTTAAATAAAGTTTGAATAGTTTTTGCCTTCTCTCCTTCCAATGGCTCACTCTTCAAGATCATCTCACTATCAAAATCATTCTTTTCATTATCTCTAATTGTTGGCATTTAATCATTGTTAGGTCCTGGAGACAATAGAAAGGGGGGGAGGCAGGGGGGGGGAGTGAATTAGTTCTCCAATAAATTTAAACCAAATTAACTTAACCAAAACTTAATGCTTAATGCCGGTAAACCAAACTTTATGCTGGTAGACAATTTTATCAGTTAATTGCAGTACCGGTAAAGATTAATGCATGAAATAGAAAGACAATAACATCCACAACACAACACAAATATTTGTACGTGGAAACACTGTAATTGGAAAAACCACGGTGGGAAGCCTTACCCACAATCAAATGATACTACTGCAGATAGTATGTGTATACAATATGGAGTCTACACATGCAGAAAGGCTAGCTGCCTAGAGCTCACTGCTCAATCACAAAATGGGAGTCACACTGACTACAATTGGATGGTTAAATCCAATGATAATGTACTGCTTAAAATAACATCTTCATATGATGGATTCAGTACCAATTTAGTTCTGATTGCCTTCACAAAAACCTTCCTTCAACCTTCAAATGATGTCTGCGTGTATAGCTCTGCTTATTTTCACACATACCTTATTACAATCCTTTTTCCTTATCACATATCACTCACAAATGAGATCTTACATTTATACCATAACCTAAGACCAATTGAATAGGTCGGCACACTAAGAATATTACAATAAAATCAATTTCAAATAAATCAATATGCAATGCATCATGTCAGCTCAATGCATTTACAATAATAATAAATCATCTTCATAATGCGCCGTGCAATCTGGAATAGATATGTATGCCAGTGCATAACCTGGACCTATTTGCCGGTAGCAACAAATATGCAAACCCAAATAGACCAATAACCAAATCGCCAAAACCAAGTGATCAAATAATGTCTTCGACATAACCAAGTAGTCTCCAAGTCATTCCAAGTGCCGGTGAACAATATAACCTGTGAGTGAACAATATAACCTGCTAGTGAACAATATAGCCTGCCAGTGACTGTGCATAAGTCATTGACTTGCCGGTGAACATAACCAAAGATCTCCAAGTGTTGATAAGGTTGACAAGTGTTGACATCAATGACAAAAACATATCAACATATCCAAAATACCAACAATCTCCCCTTTTGGCATTGATGACAACACAAGATGGAAAAACCATCAAAGTGCCAAAACAGAAATGCCAAAAACCAAAAACCAATAATCTCCCAAAGAGATCATTAACTAGAAATCAAAATACATAATGTCTTTCCCCTAGGAATAATTTCTCCCAAAAGATATCTCTCCCAAAATGTTTTTCCAAAATGTTTTTCCAAAATGTTTTTCCATAATATCTCTCCCCCTTTGACATCAAATGCCAAAGCAATACAAAAGCAAATACAAAATACCAATTACTCAATTTATCCAACTACTCACCCTGAGAAGTAGCTCTCCTCATGAAAGCCGGAATAAAATTTCTCTATTAATTCTGCCGGTTGATGACAAACATCAATTGTCTAAGTCTCTACCAGTGGGGGTAGAACTCCAAGTTGCTCTTTGAGATATTCAAAAGTTTCCTTAGGCAAAGGCTTTGTAAAAATATCTGCAATTTGCTCTTTAGTATTCACATAAACCAATTTCACTTCTTTTGTTTCAACATTCTCTTTTAGAAAATTGAATTTGATAGAAACATGTTTAGTCTTTGAATGAAATACCAGGTTCTTTGATATATCAATTGCTACCATATTATCACAGTAAATAGTTATAGGTTCCTTGCATTTTACCTTTATGTCCTTCAACATTTGTTTGATCCATAATACTTGTGTACAATTTGTTGCTGCTGCAACATATTTTGATTCTACTGTTGATAGTGATGTACAACTCTATTTCTTACTCAACAATGAAATTAGTCTGCTACTAAGAAAAATGCTCTGCCGGTGGTGCTTTTTTTGTCATCTACATCTCCTACCCAATTAGCATATGTGTATGCACATAAATCAAAATTTTCAACTCTAGGATACCACAAACCAAGATTTGTAGTGCCTTGTAGGTACCGAAAAATTCTTTTCACTGCTGATTCATGATTTTCTTTAGGATTACTCTAAAATATTGAAACAATACATAATGCATTCATAATATCAGGTCTTATTTGTGTCAAATATAGTAAACCTCCTATCATAGACTTGTATCTAGTCGAATTAACAGGTGTTGATTCATCCCTCAAAGATAGTTTATCAGTTGTAGTCATAGGTGTGCTTACCAGTTTATAGTTTTCCATGCCAATTTCTTTAGTAGTTCCTTTAAGTATTTAGATTGACATAGGAATATACCTTTATCAGTTTGTGAAATTTGCAATCCTAAAAATAATTTTTTCTCTCCAATCATAGACATTTCAAATTCTTGCTGCATTTTGTTAGAAAAGTCTTTATACAATCCATCTTCTCCTCCAAAGATTATACCATCAACAAAAACTTCAATAACCAAGATGTCATCATTAGTCACTTTGTAGTATAGATTGCTGTTAGCATTACCTTTAGTGTATCCAAGCTTCAAAAGATATTTGTCCAATCTAGCATACCAAGCTCTAGGAGCTTGTTTTAATCCATATAAAATTTTCCTTAACCTGCAAACCATGTCTTTGTTATCTGTCAAATAAAATCCATCAGGTTGTTCAATATAAACTTCTTCGTCAAGATCTCCATTCAGAAATGCACATTTAACATCCATTTGATATACTTTATAGTTCTTGTGTGCTACAAAAGCCTATAAAAGTTTGACTGCCTCAATTCTGGCTACTAGTGCAAAGGTTTCATTGTAATCAATTCATTCTTTCTGTGAATATCCCTTACACACTAATCTTTCTTTGTTTCTAATTACCTTTCCATCTTCATTAAGTTTATTTTTGAAATCCATTTAGTTCCAATTACATTTTTGTCTTTAGGCCAGGGAACTAATGACCAAGTGTTATTCCTTTCAATTTGTTCCAATTCATCTTCCATAGCTTTAATCCAATATTTATCTTCACATGCCTCATTAATTGATGTAGGTTCAATTTGAGAAATAAGACATACCTCTTCATTTGCCAATCTTCCTCTAGTCATAACTCCTTGAAATTTATTTCCAATTATCTGACTTTCAGAGTGGTTCAATCTTACATACCTGGGTGTTTTTACTTGTTATTGTTCTTCAGTGACTGTTCAATCCTCAGATGATGCTGGTGTAACTGGATCAACATTCTGTACCGGTGTACTCATAGTAGGTTCATTTGTGATTATCTTTATTGCCGGTTCAGAGTCCATTGACCTTGAATTTCCTCTAAACTGTTCATCAATCTTCACATTTGCACTCTCAACAATTTTCTGCAATCTCTTGTTAAAACATCTATATGCCTTTCTCTTAGATGAATAACCAAGAAATATTCCTTCATCACTTCTAGGATCAAATTCGCCAATATACTCATCTCTTCTAATATAGCATTTACTTCCAAATATTCTGAAATATTTAAGAGTAGGAGTATTTCCAAACCATAGTTCATGAGGGGTCTTACTAGTTTCACCTTTGATGTGAACTCTGTTGAATGTATAAACTGCTGTATTGACCACTTCTCTCCAGTATATATGAGGTAGATTTTCTTTTGATATCATACTTTTGGCTGCATCTAAGATAATTCTGTTTTTCCTTTCAACAACTCCGTTCTACTGGGGTGTCCCGGGTGCTGATAACTGTCTTCTTATCCCATTCACTTCATAGAATGTATTAAATTCCTTAGATGTGAACTCACCTCCTTGATCTGATCTCAAACATTTGATTTTCTTGCTGGTTTCATTCTCTACCATCACTTTGAATAGTTTGAATTTCCCAAATGCTTCAAATTTCTCCCTGAGAAAAGTAACCCAACACATTCTAGAATACTCATCAATGATTAGCATAAAATACCTATCTCCTTGTATACTTCTAGTTCTTGCTGGACCACATAAATCAGTATGGATTAAATCAAGAACATTGTTAGATTTCTCTGGAATACTCTTGAAAGTTGTTCTAACTTGCTTTCCAAATTGACATTCCTTACATACCAGATTGTGAGGTTTAACAATCTTAGGTAAATCTCTTATTGCCTTGGTTGTACTAATTTTCACAATGCAATCTAAATTTACATGACAAAGTCTCTTATGCCATAACCAACTTTCATCAATATGTGTAATCAAACATGCTTTCTCATTATTGTTCAAATGAAAGATATTACCTCTAGTCTGATTACCAGTTGCAATTTCCAAACCAGTTCTGTTTAAGATTTTGCATTTACCATTCTTGAATTGTAATTGAAATCCTTTCTCAACTAATTGACCAACACTCAAAAGATTATGCTGCAAACCTTCTACACAGTAAACATTATCAGTATTGTGCTTACCATCAAAAGATATAAATCCTTTTCCTTTGATCATACAAGCTTTATCATCTCCAAATCTCACTAGACCTCCATTTTAATCCTTAAAGGTTAAGAATTTACTCTTATCTCTAGTCATGTGATGTGAACATCCTGAATCAATAATCCATTCATCCTTATTTTCAACTTTAGCTACTAGGGCCTGCTCTACCGGTTGAACAGTAGGTGCCGATTGATCTTCTGTTATAGCAACAAAAGCCCATCCATTGTCTGCCGGTTCCTCATCATAATCATCAGTAACTCCTTCATCAGCATAATAACAAAATTTGTCTCTATTCTTCTTGAACTTGTATCTTTGATAATTAGGGTTAGGCTTATATGTTCTCTTAGCTTCTTCTCTTAGTCTTGCATGTCTATTAGGACGTCTAGAAGCCATATGACCAATCTTATTATAGTTAAAACATTTAAATGGTGCTTTACCTTCACACTTACTTCCAACTAGACCTTTAGGCATTTCCCTTGCAAATAGTGCTTCAAGCTCTTCCAGTTCTTCATTCTCCTTCCTGATATCTTCAAGTTCTCTTGCATAAAAGGCTTTCCAATCAGATTTCTCAGATGATGATGATGATGCTGTAGATGATGATGATGCTTTGAAAGCTAGATCTGCCTTAATAGTAGCAACAAGACCAAATTCCTCAAGTTCAAAAGCTGAAAGTTTTCCAACCAAGGTGTCTCTAGATACTGATTCATTAGGCATTGTTCTTAATTCATTTATAGCAGTAACTTTCATTTTATATGCCAATGGCAATGCTCTTAAATCTTTAGAAACAATCTCATCTTCACTTAAGATTCCTCCACAACATTGTATACCCAAAACAATTTCATTTACTCTTTCCATAAAAGCAGAAATTCTTTCATCTTCTTCCATTTTTAGATTTTCATACCTGACCCGGAAGCATTCAAGTTTTGCAATTTTGACTATGGAATTTCCTTCATTAAATATTTCCAATTTGTCCCAAATAGCTTTAGCAGTAGATCTATCTGATAATGCGCTCAAAAGTGCTTCTCTTGCTTTGCAATCATTTCCTTCATCTTTAGCCAAGTTAGGTGGATTAGGTTGACCTTAAGTAGGAGCAGTATAACCATTCTTTGTAACATCCCATATGTCCTTTCCAATGCAATTCAAATGTGTTTACATCCCGATCTTCCATATGCCATAGTTGGTTCCATCAAGTTTCAAACTGTCCTTCCTGAAATAGTTAGAAGACACTAGATCTCCTCAAGTTGTTAAACTTCTGCAAAAAGAGGACTAGGCTCTGATACCAATTGTTAGGTCCCAGGGACAACTAAGAGGGGGGGGGGGGGGGGAGGGGGTGAATCAGTTGTCCAATAAATTCAAACCAAAACTTAATGCTTAATGCCGATAAACCAAACTTTATGCCGGTAGACAATTTTATCAGTTAGTTGCAGTGCCGGTAAAGATTAATGCTTGAACCAGAAAGACAATAACATCCACAACACATAACACAAACATTTGTATGTGGAAACCCTGTAAGGGGAAAAACCACGATGGGAAGCCTTACCCACAATCAAATGATACTATTGCAGATAGTATGTATATACAATATGGAGTCTGCACATGCATAAAGGCAACTGCCTAGAGCTCACTGCTCAATCACAAAATGGGAGTCACACTGACTACAATTGGATGGTTAAATCCAATGATAATGTACTGCTTAAAATAACATCTTCATATGCTGGATTCAATACCAGTTTAGTTCTGATTGCCTTCACAAAACCTTCCTTCAACCTTCAAATGATGTCTGCATGTATAGCTCTACTTATTTTCGCATATACCTTATTACAATCCTTTTTCCTTATCGCATATCAATCTCACAAATGAGATCTTACATTTATACCATAACCTAAGACCAATTGAATAGGTTGGCTCACTAAGAATATTACAATAAAATCAATTCCAAATAAATCAATATGCGATGCATCATGTCACCTCAATGCATTTACAATAATAATAAATCATCTTCATAATGTGCCGTGCGATCTGGAATAGATATGTATGCCAATGCATAACCTGGACCTATTTGCCGGTAACAACAAATATGCAAACCCAAATAGACCAATAACCAAATTGCCAAAACCAAGTGATCAAATAATGTCTTTGAGATAACCAAGTAGTCTCCAAGTCATTCCAAGTGCCGGTGAACAATATAACTTGGTGGTGAACCAAATTCCGGTGACTATGCATAAGTCACTGACTTGCCGGTGAACATAACCAAAGATCTCCAAGTGCTGATAAGGTTGACAAGTGTTGACAAGTGTTGACATCAATGACAAAACCATATCAAAATATCCAAAATACCAACAATCATTTGATCTGAACCGGTAATTGTTTGTTTGCTTGATGCAACCGATACATGTCTATTTTGTAAAGAGATTAGATTGTTGTATGATGACTATGTTGTATGTTGCCATTGATGGCAGCTATGTTTCTACAGTCATTTGAGTCCTACAGTTCAACCAGTAAGTAGAGACAATTTTTATCATAATCGCTAATTAGGACTTTAACTGGTAAAGGAAAGACATAATAATATTCTGACAATCGGTATAGGAAATTTATGAAGAAGGAGATGATGCAGTTTTGCAGCAGCAATGAAGACTAGCAAATGAAGTTATGTTCATGACCGTATGTGCATATTCAATCAAATGAATGAGATTTGATTGACAAAGCAGGTATTTTGATGGACATTCAACTGGTAGTGATGAAAATCACTCAGATCGGTAAAATGACACAAAACTTGATTTGTTATGTCAGTGGCCGACATAAGTAAGGCGTGCAATGCAAGATTGTCTAGATTCATTGAAACTAGGGAATTGTTCCAAGGTTTTAAGCTGACCTGATGATGTTTTTAAGATGTGTGATGAGGTATGAAGGGATATATGAGTATGAGCTTGAATGTGTAAGAAATAAATTAGCGAATTTCATCTTTATGATAGTGCGGTGATCAAAGGAGTTTTGAGGTGAAATATATGTGATGTTGTAATGTTCTGAAGTGGATCTTATCAGACACTGATGGTGTTATACTAAGATCACTTGAACTTGTTGTCTCCCTAACAGTTGCAGCAAGAAAATCCTCTCACAAGGTCACTCCTAACAGGGTGCAGTCAGATCCTAATAGGTCTGATCATTAAATCATCTAACTAGGTGACACATTAACTTGTGTTTGCAAACCCCAGTAATGTGGGTAGCTCCTAACAGGGCTGGTCCTCACAGGTCTTATTATATAGCTCTTAACTGGGCTTAGACACTCCTAACCAGGTGTTGTAGACCTTAACTAGTCAGATCTCTATGCTGCAAATAGTGGATCTTTGTGGGTACTAACTCCCACCGTGGTTTTTCCCATTTGGGTTTTCCACGTATAACCTCTTGTGTCATGTGGTTTATACTTTATGTGGTCATTGCTTACTTGGTGTTATTTCTTATATGCCTATTGAGTTTTAAGCTAGTGAAATTGATAATTAAATTTGTATTGTTTTTACTTGGATTGATTCACCCCCCCCTCTTAGTGCCTTAGAAGTTCATCACTAATACCATTTTTTTTTTGTTTTGCTAGAACTCTTACTAGGGAGCTAACAAATGGTCCTATTGTGAGGTAATTAGTCCTTGTTACAATGCCAATTTCTTTTCTTGTTGGCGTAACTATGTGTTGCTCTTCATTTCTCTTTCCAAGTAGTCCTCCAAGGTAAATGGTATCTGTAGACACCTAAAAATGTCTCATTGACCATGTACTAATTATTCCTCTAATTGATTAAATAATTCTTTAATTCTTTAATTAAATTAATTAATCTTATTCTTCTATGAATTCATATTTCCTTATCATCTTACTAATTATTCTATTTCAATTCTATCTTTGTTTAATCATTTAAACCATTTTCTAATGTTAATTAAATATTTATTATTTAATTAATTGTGATTTTTAATCCTTAATTTAAATAATCTTTATTATTTAAATAAATTCTTTTTCAATTTTGATCTCTATTCAATTAATCATTAACCCTTTTCTAAATATTAATTATTTAATTAATTATGATTTTAATTATTTAATTTAAATAATCTTTATTATTTAATTAAATTCAATTTCTAAATAATTAAATGGTTTCTTTAAATTATTTAATTAACTAATTAATTCTTCTAATTTCATTTAATTTCATTAATTCTTCTAATTTCATTTAATTTCATTAATTCTTCTAATTTCATCTAATTTCATTTAATTGCATTAATTCTTCTAACTCAAATTCCAAATTCAAATTCTTCCAATTTCTTCTAATTTCAAATACACGTGCATGATTTCAAAGATCAAATTGAAAATCAAAGTCAAGTTCTAAATATATTCAGATATCAAATTGAATTTAAAATAAATTCAATGTTTGAATTAAATCTCATGCAAAGATCAAATTGAAAATCAAAGTCAAAGTGCAAGCACATGCTAAATTAATTAATTAATTCAATTATCTTTTCAATTTCTATTTCTATATTTTAGTTAGCTTTTGTCTAAATAAAGCTTTTCTTTGTCATCAATTAATTATCCTCCAATCATTCTTTTTCATCTTTCAAACAACTTTTTTCCCAATCAGTTAACTCAATTATCTATTCAATCTATTCAATTCCACCTCCAAATCAATAGTTCAACTATCAATCCCTATGTGAGCTCACCCGAGTTCCACCTCTTGATCAATCTATTCCACCTTTCAATCAATCCTCCCCAATAATCTATTAATTGAGCATTCAAACTTCATTTTCAACAATCACGAACTTTGAATCTTTATGTCACTTGCATGTTCCCAGCACAATATCTGAGAGCCATCATACCACAAAGAGGAGAAGAACAATGGAAGGTGTAGCGCATGTAAAATTCATCTTCTATTAACAAAGTAATCAATTAGAAACAAGGGAAATCACGAATCCCTATCCTAATCAGAATTTAACAAACAATACAATGGAATAACACAATTAAGAAGTAGGAATTATAAATCATCAAATCAAATAAAAAACTCCCTATTCCGTGACTGCATAGAACTTCCATTTCTCTTCTCCTCTTCGTGGTATGATGGCTCTCAGATATTGCACTGGTAACCTGCAAGTGACACAAAGATTCAAAGTTCATGATTGTTGAAAATGGAGATTGAATGCTTAATTTATAGATTATTGGAGAAGATTGATTGAAAGGTGGAACGAATTGATCAAGAGGTGGAACTCAGGTGAGCTCAAATGAAAATTGATAGTTGAATTGTTGATTGTAGGAGTGAAACTCAATAGATTGAATAAATTAATTGAGTCAACTGATTGAGAAAAAGCTGACTGAAGGAAGAAAAAGAATGATCGGAGGAAATAAAGAGGATGACAAAGAAAGCTTAATTTAGAAAAAGCTAACTGAAAGATGGAAATAGAGATTGGAGAGATAATGATTTAATTAATTAATTGATTTAATTAATTAATTTAGCACGCGCTTTCATTTAGATTTAGATTTTCAATTTAATCTTTGCATGAGATTTATTCAAATAATTGAATTTATTTTAATTCAATTTAGTATTTGAATATATTTAGAACTTGACTTTGATTTTCAATTTGGTTTTTGAAATCATGCACATGTATTTGAATTTGGAAGAAATTAGAAGAATATGAAATTAAATGAAATTAGAATTTGGGGATTTGGAATTGAAGAATTAATTAGCTAATTAAATAATTTAAAGAAACTTTTTAATTATTTAGAAATGGAATTTAATTAAATAATAAAGATTATTTAAATTAAAGGATTAAATCACAATTAATTAAATAATAAATATTTAATTAATATTTAGAAGAGGGTTGAATGATTAGATGATTAAAGATAGAAATTGAATAATTAGCAATTTATTTAAATAATAAAGATTATTTAAATTGGGGAATTAATCAAAATTAATTAAATAATAAATATTTAATTAATATTTAGAAAATGATTAAAATGATTAAATGATGAATGAATAAGAAATAGAATAATTAGTAAGATTATGAGGAAATATGAAATTAGAAGAATAAGATTAATTAAATTAATTAAATAATAAAGATTATTTAATCAATTAGAGGAATAATTAGTACATGATCAATGAGACATTTTTAGGTGTCTACATTTGCCCCTCTTTGAGACAATGTCGGAACGACTTTGTTTCAAAGAAAACAAAAAATTTCTACCCCAGTATGCCCCGGTGACACTTAGGGTACAAATATGCCCCCTCGAGAGATTGTTTGTGCATTAAAGACATGAATGATCTCTCGAAAATAAGAAGAATGTGAGATGAAAGATAGAAGAATGGCTAGCTGATTAGAAATAGAGATAGGTGATATGAAGATGATATTGAGATAGAATATGAGAGAATGAATCTTAGGATGAAGTAGAATAGATTATAATGAAAGATGAGAATTAGAAAGAGATGATGAGAGAAGAATGTTTAGAAAAGAATATGATTTAGAAAGAAGATGAGAAATCAACAAACTATCAATAAGAAAATGAGATGAGGATGAGAATGGAATTGAATGAATCACAAACCTGTGTCACATATTTTATTGCGTCAATATATATTCATCACCGAGGCTTATTATTGAACAATGGAGCTTAGCACATCAGGGTATAAGGAACCAAGATGTAAAGATATCTCATTGAAGAAACAAACACGTAGCAGACAAGCAACAAACAAAGAAAAAAGATAATGCCCATCATGGCTCCTCTAGTCACTTGTGGACATCCTTGAGTAGCATAGGAACAATATCTGTTGCCAAATGATAAAAGATAAAGACTAACCCAGACAAAATTCAGCAGCTATACTGACCTTGTGCCTTCGTTCTTAGTTGCTTGATGTGATAGTTGATAATGCCTGATCTCAGAAAGTTGCGGACCCCGTTTAAGACTGACCTATCTGATTTTGAGTGTATCCTCTTCTGTTTAAGACAAGATATTGATCCCTTTGATATGGATATGATACAATTGATAAGACAGTTTGATCAGTTGATTGCAGATGTTTGACTGGATAGTCGTATCTTTTGTTAACTTTGTGCGAAATTTTTGCTGGATATCTGCTAGGGTATCTGTTTCTCACAAGACATTTTATTGCAAGTTTTTCTGATTGATTGATTTTTGATTTTTAGTTCTTTTCCAAGAGCTTTTTCAATGTTTTTGGATTATGTGGATCAATATTTGAATGTTTTTGGTTGATTTTTTCAGGATCGTATTTGAATGTTTTGGTTGATCTTTTCAGGATTGTATTTGAATGTTTTTGGTTGATCTTTTCAGGATTGTATTTGAATGTTTTTGGTATTTTTTGATTTTTCAATGTTTTTGCATCTTGTGGTTTTCGATTTTTTTTTTTGATTTTGAGTTTTTCACTGTTTTTTGGATTTTTTTAGGACTTTATATTATTTTTTTGGATTTTTTCAGGACTTTATTTGATTTTTTGGATTTTTTCAGGACTTTATATTATTTTTTGGATTTTTTCAGGACTTTATATTAGTTTTTGGATTTTTTCAGGACTTTATCTGATTTTTAGGATTTTTTTAGTTATGCCCCTAGTGTGCAGACCTATATGACATGATGATCTACAGAATGTATGTGGAGACAAATGAATTTTTGACATGACCTATGTGAATGCAATATGCAAAATGAAGATGCATTTCCTATTCGAACAAGGTTGACTGTGTTTGTTTTTGCATTTGTAATACACCAATCAAAATGGAGGTGCAAAACATTTCATAGATAAGCCGTCAATCGATCCCTAAGGTCCCTTGGAACATTCATCTCAACACACTCAGTGACTAGGATTTACAAATGGAGACGCAGAAAACTTCCCCATTGGTTCTTGAACCTTTGATCTTCTTTTGCTTTTGTGTGTGCAAATGAGTTAATTCCTGCTCTTGTGTTCACTAAAGATCCTTAGCATCCCATATGACTAGATACATGATTTATTCTAACTTCAAAAGCATCCCAAATAGAGCCTCACTACCAGCAAGCCTTGAGAGCTCCGACGAGGTTATAGACTGTAATGTCTCAAATATTGCTCCATTGCCAGTAGGCATTCATAGCCCTGATGAAGTTTCTTGCATGTTCCCATAGTCAAGCTTTTTATCGCACTTTGTATACGTGATATTTCAGTTATATATCATTTCTCTATTTGCCTTTAGATGTATATTTGACATAGCTCATTTTCTGTTTTTTCTTTTCTTTTCTTGCCTTGACTTGTAAGTAATGAAACCTACTTGGGTGTGAAATTACAGCGGCGCTGAAGTAGAATTTTAGTTTTTTCACTAGTCATATGATCAACTAGGTGTCTAGAATGAATTAGAGATCTTATTAATATGTGAGATATAGAAATTGATAGATTGTGGGTTAACAAGTCTCAAATAGTGAAATCACTACCCAACCATAAGTAAAGTGTCGTCACAGGGTAATGTTGAGAATGAATGACCTTAGAACCTCAAAGACTTCATGTCTGAATATCTAAGAAAGGAGATGACCCTTGTTTTCCTTAGATGCAAACAAATGATAAACTTGGACAGTTGCCTTGTCTTATTGGTGCTGGTATATGCTAATGCAGAAACTTTGAGAATGCGATGCATTTGAAAAAGAAACTATATGTAATGTAGATGTTTTTAATAAAATGATATGCAATGTAGGAAGTAAAACCTAAACTAACCCAAACTTTAGGTATAATATCATGTAGGTAGTTCATTGGTCTTTATTTGAAGAGTTGGATAAATATGTGTTTTCCAATAGGATATAAGGACTCAGCTAGGTGTATATGTTCATCATCTCCAATGTTGATTTTATTAGTTTTTGGATTTTGTGGATCATCAGAGGGAAATCCAGCTCTAGAACCCCTGAGTTTAGCTATAGCGTTATCATTTTCAAAGAAACCCAATCGTGGTAGGTTCTCTTGCCCCCAGTCTATCAAGTGTGGATGTATGAGGCAAATAGATTCTAGTTCTGAAGTTTTGACATGAGTGGGTGTTATGTCTATTTCTATTGATGCACTTGAAGAGGATGATGAAACAATTGTTGACAAATTGTTCTATGTAGTATGATCTGGATTGGTGATTTGATTTATAAGGGGTTCATGGGAAACTTGTGTAGAGGGATTGGGATCACTAGGAGAAACGGTAAGTTCATTTGAGAGGAAATATTGTGAAGAAAATGGAGGATTATGACATGGAGATGAAGGGATGGAGGGATCTTGATCAGGGTTTGGAGAAATAATGGGATCTCATTTAGGACATGAAGGTAAAGGTCTGATTTGATCTCGGTTTGTAAAAGGATTATTATGAAGGATGGAAGAGAGGTCCTGATCTTGTTTAGGAGGTGGATGTTGGATGGGACTTGAAAGGACACTTTGTTCTTGAGATGGAAGGGTTTGATTATGAATGGAATAAAAAAGAGCGAGGGGATCATTATAAGATTCTTGGTTGGTGGGATCTTGATAAAAAATTGGGTAGGATGGAAGTGGTTGTTCTTGATCTTTATTTGTTTCAGGACTCATTTCTTTTGATTTTGGATCATCATCATGATATGTTGTTGGAATGCTTCAACATTTTGGTCTGATGAAGAAGGATTTTGGACGAGACTCTCTAAATCATGACTTGGATTAGATTGGTTTTGTGCTATGGATACTCCTTGGGAGGTTGGGTTATTAGATAGAGATGGCATGGATTGGTCTTGTGTGACTTCAGGGGATGATGAAATGGTGGGTAGATATAGTTGATTTGGGCTTTGTTTGAAAGGGACTTGATTTTGGTTGAAAGGAGTATTATTTTGGATGAAAGAGGTTTGATTTTGGTTGAAAAAAGTTTGATTTTGGTTGAATGAATTTTGATTTGGACTTTGGTTGAATGGGGTTTGATTTTGGTTGAATGAGGTTTGAATGTTGGGTTGATATGAATTTTGATTTGGAATTTGGTTGAATAAGGTTTGATTTTGGTTGAATGAGGTTTGAATATTGGGTTGATATGAATTTTGATTTGGACCTTGGTTGAATGGGGTTTGATTTTGGTTGAAAGGAGTACTTTGAATGTTGGGTTGATATGAATTTTGATTTGGACCTTGGTTGAATGGGGTTTGATTTTGGTTGAAAGGAGTACTTTGAATGTTGGGTTGATATGAATTTTGATTTGGAATTTGGTTGAATAAGGTTTGATTTTGGTTGAAAGGGGTTTGAATGTTGGGTTGATATGGATTTTGATTTGGACCTTGGTTGAATGGGGTGTGATTTTGGTTGAACAAGGTTTGAATGTTGGGTTGATATGGATTTTGATTTGGACTTTGGTTGAAAATGGTTTGATTGTTGGGTTGATATGGTTGGTATGATTGATATAGTGGGTTTAAAGAAGAAGAAGGTTTACATGACTCTAATGTTGGTTGAACTAAGGTAGGAGCGATTTTATTGAAGAATGAAGGTTGGCATGTTTGAATGGTCTCACAAGAAGAAGGTTGGCCTGATACTGATCCCCTCATGGCCATTACTTCTATCATCATGTTTTCTAACCAGCCCCTATGGTTGTCAGGACTAGCCATGTCTATCACTTGTTGTTGCAAAGTCTTGATTTGTTGAGCTAAGGTTTCTATGGATGGTGATGGAATAGGAATGGAAGGGATGAATCCTCCACCTTCTCTACAAAATGTATGATTCCAATCCATGATGTTTTCTTGTTTGGTTTGGACCTAGGATCACAACATGTAAGATATTTTCTCCATTTCTCTGAATGTGACAATGTTTGATTGAAATTGACCAACTTGTTTGAGTTGAGGTTGAGTTTGACTGATCCTTTGATTGTGTTTTGGATGTTTGGGGTATGATTTTCTAGGATGATTATGCAAATGATGATGAACTAAGACAAACATATATGAGGTCTAGATGAAGACGAAGATGATAATGTAGGACTATGTAACTAATATGGATGATAATGCAAAAGACTTAGGATGATAATGAGGATGTAAGTGGGACTATGCAAAAGACATAGGACGATAATGAGGATGTAAGTGGGACTATGCAAAAGACGTAAGACGATAATGAGGACGTAAGTGGGACTATGCAAGGACTATGTAAAAGACTGCCTAGGGTCACAAGTATGTAAGGACTTTTGAGTTTTGATTTCAAAATGGACGTTGTTTTTTGTAACTTCATGTATGGGATAATGTTTTGTAGTTTTTCAAATCTAAGAACAATGGCTGGTAGGTATGTATAGCTTACTGACTCAATTTTCATACAATCTCAGAAAATTTGGAGATACGTGGGGTATGGCCTGAAATAACCCAAGGGACTAACTCAATACTAGTCTAGCACAATGATACATAAAAAAGCACGGAATACAATCTTAGGCTGGATAGGGGAAACCATTCAATGAGGCCCTTACAAAATACTAAGACAAAATGAATAGATAGAGAGTCTGGCAACACTGACTCCACTCCACGACACACACTTCTCGGGCATGCCAGTCTCTCTTACCCCGAAGATCCAAAGATCTTATAGCTAAGGGATTTATGTATCATAGTGTAAGGTACATGAAGGGTATCTATGGGGTACGATCTGCTCTCGGAATCATTGAATGTAGGATTTTTGGCAACTAAATTGGTTCATAGTATTAGGTTTTGAGGGGTCCCGATCCAACGACAGATTCTCAGAGAAAGCCACTTAAGGCTTTAGTTGAGCTTATCGGTGTAGGGAAGGCCCCCACATACGTCGAATTCACTCAACACTCTAGCTGCCTGACCAGTATATTTATATAGCGGCTCGAAAAACCCACTCGAGAGTATGCTGGGAGAGATGATATCCCCAACACATCCCAATTTGAAGTACCTCTGTAGGGTGATGAAATCCCCAGTCAAAGATACCCCTCACTACATAGAATAAAAGAAAATTTGGATGTCGTTGTCACCTTCCTTCTTTCTCCCAAGACCCCAAAGGCGGGTGGAAAGTCAGTTAGTGCAACGGTAGGTCCACCCCAGACACAATAAAAATTCTTTACCTTAATAAAAAGAAAAATGATTTAATCTAATGCAGCTTGATTCACATTCATTTTATAGCCCAAATTTAGGTGTTAGATACGCATGTGCATGTCTATTTTAAACACCAAATCAAAATATGAAGGCATACATGTCAATTTTTAACCATTTGTTGATTTTAAGCACCAAAAACCAAGTCTGAGATACATGCATGTCAATTTTAGCCCATGTTCATTTTAAGCACCAACATCAAAGTGTGAGATTATCCATGCATGTCAATTTTAACTATTGTTGATTTTAAGCACCAAAAATGAAGTGTAAAGTGTGGATGCAAAAATACTAATCTAATCCTCTTTGCAAATCTGCCACAGGCTATAAACAAAAGATTAGTAGTAAAGCCAAACTAACAGAAAACAAAAAACTCAAAATTTGATAGAGGCGAATGCATAATTATACCTGGGCGATTGTGTGATGCTTACAGAGCGAATGCATGAAATTGATAGAGCGAATGCGTAAATCTGACAGACTGAAAAAAAAGAAGAAGTTAAAAACTAAAAAAATAAGAAAAACTAAACCCGATCAGGAACCTGCGAAACCAATTGTGAAGCCCTAGCCAAATCCCTCATCATCCATTCAATATTGATTAGATCATATTTAACTATATAAGAAAGAACTAGGCTATTATATTTGTCTAAGGCCAGCTCTTCTTCCGAATCCTGTATCAATTTTTCTGCCTGGAGAACTTTTTGATATCGTTTGGCTTCTCTCCTTTGTTGTTTCATCCTTCTTGCACCTGAAATCTTGAACTGAACTTTTCTTGCCATAAACAATGTTAATCAAATTATGAAATAAAAAGCAATTTGATCTTGAATTAACCAATTTTAAGACAGAGTTAAACAAAACAGATAATAGATGGAAGAAAAAATTAAATAGAATAGATTCCTCGAAATGCGTGATTCCAAAAGGGCGATTGTGTGATCTAGACAGGGTGATTGCATGACCCTGTCTGAACAAATGCATGACCCCAAAGGGTCGAATGCGTTATCCTATCTATGCGATTGCGTGATGGAAAATGTTTTCTCAAAATTTGTGCAACCTGTGAAAAAATGAAAAATGCACACAATAATGGAATGATACAACCAAGAAAAATAGGAATTATAATTTCAATCAATAAAAACTCCCTATTTCGTGATTGTGTAGAACTTCCATTGCTCTTCTCCTCTTTGTGGTATGATGGCTCTCAGATATTGCGTTGGGAACTTGCAAGTGACACAAAGATTCAAAGTTCGTGATTGTTGAAAATGGAGATTGAATGCTCAATTTATAGATTATTGGAGAAGATTGATTGAAAGGTGGAACAAATTGATCAAGAGGTGGAACTCAGGTGAGCTCAAATGAAAATTGATAGTTGAACTATTGATTGTAGGAGTGAAACTCAATAGATTGAATAGATTAATTGAGTCAAATGATTGAGAAAAAGCTGACTGAAGGAAGAAAAAGAATGATTGGAGGAAATAAAGAGGATGACAAAGAAAGCTTAATTTAGAAAAAGCTAACTGAAAGATGGAAATAGAGATTAGAGAGACAATGATTTAATTAATTAATTGATTTAATTAATTAATTTAGCATGTGCTTGCATTTAGATTTGGATTTTCAATTTAATCTTTGCATGAGATTTATTCAAATAATTGAATTTATTTTAATTCAATTTAGTATTTGAATATATTTAGAACTTGACTTTGATTTTCAATTTGGTTTTTGAAATCATGCACATGTATTTGAATTCTGAAGAAATTAGAAGAATATGAAATTAAATGAAATTAGAATTTGGGGATTTGGAATTGAAGAATTAATTAGCTAATTAAATAATTTAAAGAAACTATTTAATTATTTAGAAATGGAATTTAATTAAATAATAAAGATTATTTAAATTAAAGGATTAAATCACAATTAATTAAATAATAAATGTAGTCACATAAATCTGTCCACTTAATTAAATGAATACTTAGTATTTATTTGATTATTTAACCATCAATTAATAATTAATTAAATTAATATTTAATTAATTCATCTTAACCCTCTTCTCCTATTAATTAAATAAATTATTCAATTTATTTGATTTAATTCACTTAACCAAATTCAGACCATTAATTAAATAAATAAATCATATTTATTTAATTAAATATTCTCTCACATTTAAATAAATTAATATTTATTTAAATCCCCCAAAATCCCACCTCTCACATTTAAATAAATTAACATTTATTTAAATCACCTTTATCCTCTACCCACTTGCATTTTCCTACAAATGCAAGTTGCACAATTATTTTAAATAAATAATTTATTTAAATCACCTTTATCCTCCACCCACTTGTATTTTCCTACAAAAGCAAGTTGCACAATTATTTTAAATAAATAATTTATTTAAAATCCTATTTATCCTCACCCACTTGAAACCTTTAATGGTTTCCCTTAAAGTCTTCAAACTTGATGGCTTTAAAGTCTTCAAACTTAATGGCTTCCCTTAAAGTCTTCTTAAGACTTTAATGGTTTTCCTTAAAAGTCTTCAAGCCTTTAATGGTTTCCCTCAAAGTCTTCAAGCCTTTTAATGGTTTATCTTCATTTTTCTCATTTAAATAAATTAATATTTATTTGAATATTTATCCAAATGCAAATTACACCATTTAATTGAAATAAATGATTTTATTTTAATTGAAAATACCAAAATTTCTCCCACTTGCATTTTCCTACAAAATCCACTTGCATGCCTAAACCCCTTCTAGAATTTTCTAATCACTTCTAAATAACCTAACCCCTTCTCTAAACTTTGTCACATTCCTAAGCAAAAGGGAAGTCACTTCTCAAACCCTCAAAGTCTTTGATAACCATTAAAGGCTTTCAACCTTCAACCACTAAATGGCTCAAAGTCTTTGATAACCATTGAAAGCTTTCAACCTTCAACCACTTAATCCCCAAAGTCTCCAAAAACCATTAATGGTTACCTCAAACCCTCCCACATGGTTAAAACATTTGTTTTGACTCAACCTCTACCCAACCCAAAGGTCTCATCAGGCCATTAATGCTTTGACCATGATTATCTCTTAAACATTTGCACAAAGGTTTATCCTTGGATTAACTCTTAATCCAGTGGGTAATCTTAATTTGGACTTGACCCTTAGCCTCTAGATAACCATGAGGTCTTCTCAGGCCTTTAATGCCTCCAACCTCTTCTCTCAACCCAATCCTATGTTGACACTTGTCACCATTTTATTGGTGCCAATTGTGCACATGGATCCCCAACTTTCAAACTTGGCCCTTGATTAAACCATTCAATCTTAACCCTTCATTTCCCCATTTCTTCTATAAATAGAACCCTTCTCCTCAAGCAAATGGAAGCATTTTTAGAGTATTGTTGTTATACTGGCATTAGCATAGAGCTTTTTCATAGCATCACTATCTACTCTTGCATAGTATTTGCTTATCATATTCAACCATCTTGAATCTCCATATGGCATCCATGGCTAGTGCTAAAAGCTGAGAGCTACACTCATTTGGGACTTGGAGAGGAGAGGAACAAGGGAGGAGCAACTATGAGCATCTTGATTAGCTATTTTATTCTATGTTTATATGCTTTCTATTTCATGCTTAATATCTCTCTTGATATGCCTGTTTAGGATAATCTTTTGTTGCTAACACTAACGTTTGTTTCTTGTGCTCTTGTGTGTGTTGCCATCAAACAGATTTTCTAATCCTTTTTGCAGAGCATCAATAAATATTTAATTAATATTTAGAAGAGGGTTGAATGATTAGATGATTAAAGATAGAAATTGAAAAATTAGCAATTTATTTAAATAATAAAGATTATTTAAATTGGGGAATTAATCAAAATTAATTAAATAATAAATATTTAATTAATATGTAGAAAATGATTAAAGTGATTAAATGATGAAAGAATAAGAAATAGAATAATTAGTAAGATTATGAGGAAATATGAAATTAGAAGAATAAGATTAATTAAATTAATTAAATAAATAAAAATTATTTAATCGATTAGAGGAATAATTAGTACATGATCAATGAGACATTTTTAGGTGTCTACAGAAGCTACATGCAATCATGGAATAGGGGATTTAATTGATTATTTTACATTCCTATTTGCTTGATTGTATCAATTTATTGGTTTTGTTTATAATTATTTGATTAGATAGGGATTCATGTTTTCCCTCTGTTTCTAGTTGAATTTGATGATGAATTTTCACATAAGATATTTTGGTGAACCCACATCGACTGGCTCTAAGTTCATATTAGAACGTTCAAATTTTTGAAATAGTTTGAACATTTGGGATCTACTCTCTTTAATTTTTTTAATATTTTGTTCCAAGATCTCTATTTCTCAAGCTAGTTTCTCTTCAAGTGGTGGAGAAATAGGTATGACACTTGTTTGTTCCTGATAAGTTTGATGCATGTTTTGGGACATGTATATGTTGGATTGAGATAATTGATTGTTTGGTTGTAATGACATGGTCCCACGAAAGTTGGAAGTTTGATAAGGGTAATGTTGTCTCCTGGAAGTTTGAGAGCTTGTTTCAACCATTACACTATATGCCATTGTGTTATGATTTTTGAAGTTTAGGGACGAGACATGCAATGCAACTAAACAATGAAAGTGCAACCCTATTTTTTTGAATTTTGAGAATTTTAAAAATGGAGAAATGCAACTTAGGATGACAAATGCAACCTATGTTTTTTAAATTTTTTGACAAATTGGATTAAGGGATGACAAGATGAAATCCTAAAGAACGACAATGCAACTTTGCACTTGGACTAGGGAACACCCTCATTTTAAAGATAATGCAAAATGGAGATAATGATTTGACCCTATGTCTTGTGAGGATGAAGACTATGCAAGGACTAAAATAGGGATTATGACGATTATGAAAGGACTTATGCAAAGATTATGATGATGCTAATGGGATGTAAATGAAGATTTTATAAGGACTATGCAAGGACTTATGCAAATTCTAAGGACATAAATGAGGACTGTGATGAGGATGATAATGAGGACTATGTAAGGACTTATGCAAAGTAAGGATATAAATGAAGACTATAATGAGGATGATTATGAGGACTATGCAAGGACTTATGCAATGTAAGGACTTAAATGAAGATTATGATGATGTATATGAGAACTTAATAAGGACACAAATGGGGACTTATGCAAAGTAAGGACGCAAATGAGGACTATAATAAGGATGATAATGAGGACTGTGCAAGGACTTATGCAAAGTAAGAACACAAATGAGGACTATAATGAGGATGATGCAAAACCTAAGAACTCTCAAAAAACTTATGCTCACAAGTATGTAAAATTTTGGACTTTGTTGGATTGTCAAATGTTTCAAGGTAGACTCTATTTTAAATAACTCCGTTTGTAGGTCTAGTCGGTTTTTCAATTATGAGAACATTGTCTGAAGATAAGTATAGTTGGATGAACTGTGTTCTGACCAACTCTGAAAATTCAAAGATATGCAAGGTAGGGTTTGAAATAGCCCAATACTGACTCAATATTGGTCTGACACAACAATACATATAATAGCACATAAGTCAATCTTAGGCTGGAAAGTGGAAACCATTTAATGGCCCCCCTGCATATAAATATCGAAACAAGACGAATAGATAGAGAGTCTGGCAGCATTGGCTCCACTCCACGAAACACACTTCTCGGGCATGCCACTCTCTCTTACCCCAAAGATCCGAAGATCTTATCACTAAGGATTTTCTGTCTCATCATGCAAGGTACATGGAGGGTATCTATGGGGTACGATCCACACACCTAGAACCAATAAACGTGGGATTTGGCCTATTAAGTTGGTTCTTATTGTAAGTTTTGAGGGGTCCCAATCCAACAATGGATTCTTAGAGAAAGCCACTTAAGACTTTAGTTAAGCTTATTGGTGCAGGGAAGGCCCCCACATATGTTGAATTCACTCAACACTCTAGCCGCTTAACCAGTATATTTATATAGTGGCTCGAAAAACCCACTCAAGAGTACACTGGGAGAGATGATATCCCCAACGCATCCCAATTCAAAGTACCTCTGTGGGATGATGAAATCCCCAGTCAAAGATACCCCTCACTACTAAAATGAAAAAGTGGGTGTCGTTATCACCTTCCCTTTCTCCCAAGACCCTGAAGGCAGCTGGAAAGGTAGTTAATGCAATAGTAGGTCCACCCCAAACACAATAAAAAAGTAATTTCCCTTAAAAAACAAAAGTTGTGATTTATTCTATTGATAAGCCCGATTCATGTTCATTTTAAAGACCCAAACTTAGGTGTGAGATATGCATGTGCATGTCAATTTTAGAACACCAAACTGAAGTGTGAAAGAATGCATGTCAATTTTAACCAAATTTGTTTTAAGCACCAAATTGAAGTGTGAAAGCATGCATGTCCATTTTAACTAGATTTGTTTTAAGCACCAAATTGAAGTGTGAAAGCATGCATGTTCATTTTAACCATATTTGTTTTAAGCACCACATTGAAGTGTGAAAGCATGCATGTTCATTTTAACCAGATTTGTTTTAAGCACCAAATCGAAGTGTGAAAGCATGCATGTTAGTGATTTCTAAAATGTTCTGTAATGATCCGGTCTTCTTTGTGATTTTGCCACATGATGCAAACAAGGAATCAGTAACCAAAGAAAACACACAGAAAATGGAAAGCCTAACTCTTTATTAAACGAATGCATTATTATACCTATGTGAATGCGTGATCCTGTGTGGGCAATTGCGTGATGATATCTGTGTGATTACGTAATTCTGAGAGGGTGAATGCGTGAAACTAACATAGCGAATGCGTAAAAATTACAAGGCGAATGTGTGATAGATAAACAAACAATTAATGAACCCTATCAAAAGCATAAACTTTACCAGAAACCTGCAAAACTAAAAACCATGAATGCATGATGATGTGTGGTGAATGTGTAATGATGTCTAGGTGAATTCGTAATGATGTTTGGGTGAATGTGTGATTCTGGAAACAACAGATAAACTCTCAAAGTCTACAATCAAACTGATCACATGTCTTGTTAATCAATTTATCGATCAAACTCTATCAAACATCAACATGTCTTATACAGGGAAGGGTACACTCGAAACCAGACAGATTGGTCTTACATGGGGTATTCACTCTCTCAAACTAGACATTCCTATCAATCATCAAATGATCAAAACAATGACACTAGATCAATATGGCTGCTGGATTTTGTCCAAGTTAGTCTTATCTTTATAAATTGACGACAAGTCATGTTTCATCAAATCCAAAACATTGAGAAGCAAAACATACCAAAAACATTGAAAAAACAAAAAAATTCAAAAACAGTGAAAAACACAAAAAGTCCTGAAAATATACCAAAAACATTCATATAACCATCCACCAAAAATCCTAAAAATCAGATAAAGTCTTGGAAAAATCAACCAAAAACATCCAAATATCAATCTACAAAATCCAAAAAACAATCGAAAATCAATAAAAAAAATTGCAATAAAATGTCTCACAAGAAACAAATACCCTAGCAGATATCCAACAAACACTTAGCACAAAGTTAACAAAGAATACTGTGTGTAGGAAAAGCGGGGCGATGAAACTTAAAATGCGAAAATGCGGTCTCAAAGAGGCTTGTTCACACACCCATGAGAATTTTTGGTGCAAGTTATGGAGTCATGAGGAATGACTCAACTTCCCAAGGTTGGTTCCATGGTTCTCTATCTCACAAGGTCCCTCAAGCCAATGCCTTTTCTCTCAGATCACTGAGCAAAGTGGCTTAGGGATGACAAATGCAAGAACGAGGGATACTTATGATTGATTTAATTATGAAATGCATCCTATCTATGCATGATCCTACAAATGCAATAAACTAGATTATAAGATGACAAGATTAGTAGCAATACTATCCTAACATGATATACTAGTTAATGATTTAAGCTAATGATAAAGGAAATAGTCTAAAATGCTTATTAGATTAATTCCTATTACAAAGAGAAGCTAGATGTATTGATAAATTTGAGCATAAATGAGATACTAAAAGCTTGCATGGATCCTTAAAATGGAGGAATGAGAGCTCTATTTATAGTGAAAATAGGGAAATGGATGGTCAAGATTGAAGGAGTTAATCAAGGGCTAGGATTGAAAGTTATCAATCCATGTTTACAATTTTCACCAATGAAATGGTGACAATTGTCAACATAAGACTGGTTGAGAGGAGATGAAAGAAGCATTAAATGCTTGAGAAGACCTTATGGTTACCTTAGGAGGTAAGGGTTAAGGTTAGGTTAGGGTTATCCAATGGATAAAGCTTTTATCCAAGGGGTCAAAGCAATGAATGCTTGATGAGACCCCTGGGTTAGAAGAGGGCTGAGTTAGTCAAAATGTCTCTAACCATGCCACTAAGAGTTAGTTAACCATTAATGGTTTGAAGACTTTGGGGACAAATTTGTAAGAGTCCTTCCAAATTTGGGGCTATTCAACAAGTTAGCTTGTTGAATGGATAAAGGCTTTAATGCCTTTTGAAGACTTTACTCCAATTTTGAGAAGTGACCTCCTCAAATTTAGGGAAAGGGGATAATGGATGGGTTTGGGTTAATTGATTAGGATTAGATGGATTCTAGAAGAAATTAGGAATAGGGTTTAGGATGCAAGTGGGAGATGTAGGAAAATGCAAGTGGGTGGGGAAAATAGAATTAATTAAAATAAATTGCTTTATTTCAATTTGGTTGCAATTTGGGAAATTGAATAAATTCGATTTATTCAATTTGGGATAAACTATTAATTAAATGTAAATTTAATTAAAAGTAAGAAGAAGGGATTTAATAAAATGATTTATTTAATTACATGATGCAAAGGGCTTTAGTGAATTTAACTAAATAAATTGAATAATTTATTTAATTGAATAGAAGAATGTGAGTGATTTAGTTAAATTAAATTTAACTAAATGGAGGAATGGGAATAAAATGAACATTAAATATTCATTTGGGAATACGGTCATTTTTATACGTCTACAAATACAACTATCCAGTCAAACATCTACAGTCAATTGATCAAACTGTCTTATCCATCGTATCATATCCATATCAAGTGATCATTATCTTGTCTTAAATAGAAGAGGATACATTCAAAATTAGACAGGTTAGTCTTAAACAAGGTTCGCAACTTTTTGAGATCAAACATCATGAACCATCACATCAAGCAATCAAAACGAAGACACAGATCAGTATGGTTGCTGAATTTTTTCCGGGTCAATCTTTATCTTTTATCATTTAGCGACAAATTGTGTTCCTATGCTACTCAAGGATGTCCACAAGTGACTAGAGGAGACATGATGGGCATTATCTTTTTCTTTGTTTGCTGTTTGTGGTGTGAACCAATGAAGTTCTAGGGAAATTGCTCTAGTGGGTGTCTGTGATAGGAGCATTCGGCTTGTGAATGCCACACATACCTCGACCCCTAGTGTATTTCCCAGAATGGAGGGTTTCACTCCTTGTTTGCTACATGTTTGTTTCTTCAATGAGATATCTTTACATCTTGGTTCATTATACCCTGATGTGCTAAGCTCCATTGTTCAACAATAAGGCCCAGTGATGAATATATATTGCGCAATAAATAATGACACGGGTTCGTGAATCAATAATTCTCATTTCATCTCATTTGCTTATTGCTAGTTTGCTGATTCTTTTCTCATCATCTCTTTCTAAATAATTTTCTATCATCTAACATTATTCTATTTCATTCTAAGGTTCATTCTCTCATATCCTATCTCAATATCATCTTCACATCACCTATCTCTATCTCTAATCAACTAACCATTCTTCTATTTTTTTTAATCTCATTTTTATTTTGGAGAGATCATTCATACCTTTAATGCATAAACAATCTCTCGAGGGGGCATTACACCCTAAGCATTGCTGGGGCATACTGGGGCATAAATTTTTATTAATTTTCTTTGAAACAACATCGTTCCGACATTGTCTCAAAGAGGGGCAAATGTAGACACCTATAAATGTCTCATTGATCATGTACTAATTATTCCTCTAATTGATTAAATAATTCTTTAATTATTTAATTAAATTAATTAATCTTATTCTTCTATGAATTCATATTTCCTCATCATCTTACTAATTATCCTATTTCAATTCTATCTTCGTGTAATCATTTAAACTATTTTCTAATGTTTGGAATAAAGGGATAATTTTTTTATTGAAAATTAGACACAGGAATTACAAAGAGAACCAGAGCCCCAAGGCCCCAAAAAAGAACCACAAAACCAGCCCTAGATCAGCCAGCTTCATAACTATCCATGTCCTCAGCCAAAATCTTCTGCAAGTCCTGACAATAATCCAAGGAGAGATGCTCCCAACCTTCAACTTTCCAATCACTACCATGTTCTGAGGCTCACTTAGCCAGGCAATTAGCTGCTCTATTCCATTCACTAGGAATGTGGATGAAAGACACCTGCTCCATTAAAGAACTAATTTGAATAATCTGCTCAATAATCCCTACCAACTACCACTGAATCCTGCACACCTTCTGCTTAGTCAACAAGTTAACAACAATTTGTGAATCCGATTCGCAAATAACCTTCCTTCGACCCAACTCCCAAGCACGCTCTAGGGCATAGAGAATCACAAATCCCTCCATAAAATTATTAGACTGCCACCCTTTATGCATCGAAAAGAGGAAAACCACCTCCCCCATACTATTCCTACCAACCCACCAACTCCAGCAGGGCCTAGGTTACCTCTAGAGGAGCCATCAGTGTTAATCTTGATAAACTCATCCCGAGGAGCTATCCACCTTCCCACCCTTTGAACCTTCTTCATAGCATGTCTACCTCTTCTGACATAAGCAGAGGTAGGAGACAACTCCTACAAACCAAACCTACTCAAAATATCCACCTCGTCTCTACCCAGAGGAAAATTCACCTCACATTTAGCTTCCACCGTCTCCCGGATCATAACAATGATTCTATTCCACACTTGCTAAACTAACAATTTGACCTCATGAAAGATCCTCCTATTCCTCTCGAGCCAGATCTACCACAGAATGAAAATGGGCCCAATATACCAATCAGTTTGGAGAAAGGAGGACAAGATAGGAGGTCTGCCCAAGCTGCTCCAAAATTCCACCAGAGAATCCTTGTGAACACAAGGGTGCTTCCACACCCCCCACTAGTAGTGCCAAATAAGCATAGAGAAGGGACATCTGAAGAATAGGTGTGAGGAATCTTCCTCCCCATTACCACACAAAACACAAATAGAAGGCCCCAAGAATCCCCACTTGCGGATGTTGTCCCAAGTTAGGCATCTATTCAAAGACAAAGTCCAAGCAAAGCAATTACACTTTAGCCAAGAAAAATTATTCCACACTTGTTTCCACAGTGCACCTCTCTTCCCTCCAGTCTTCGGTTCAACAGTTCCTGGTATCCACTAGCCACAATAAAGACACCCTTAGGATTTGGATACCAAGAAAGTCCATCCCTACTCTTCAGGGAACTACAATGTCTACTTGCTAGAATGCCATGCAACTCAACACACTCTTCCTCCATCCCAGCAACTGACCACTCATTAGGAGCCTTCCACCACTCCAAATCCAGCCGCCCACACCTATAAACAACCATGAAGTCACTCACCCTAGACCACCCTACCTCCAAAAACCTCTGGCACAGATTCTCAAGGTTAGGAAACTGGTCATGGATGGGGTGGTATCCATCCCAAGAATCATTCCAGAAAAGGACCTCTTCCCCCCTCCTGCAAATCTAAAAGAGTCATGCCTTAATGAGAGAAGCCCCCCTCTTGAGAGTATACTAGATCGTTGAACCTTTCCCCTCAAGCGGATATCTAGGGATTTCCTCCATCGGGATCCTCTGCATATATTTGTTGGCCAAAATCCTAGCCCAACCTCGATCCTACTCAACACACCACCTCCAGTACAATTTAGCCACCAAAACTTCCCCAAATAAAATAGAATGCCTTAAACCAAGCCCCCCCAACTGCTTCAGGCTACACACCAAGTCCCAATTGACAAGACTCCATTTGGAAGATGAAAGATTGCCCGCCCATAAGAATTGCCTGGCCAGGGAGTCCAAAACCTTCAAGAACCACTTAGGAGCCACTTGTAGCATACATTGATAAATTGGAAGAGCTTGAACCACCAACTAAATTAGTTGAACCCTCCCAGCAAAGGATAACCACCTATGAGTCTAGTGAGTAACCTTCATGCAAAATTTATCCAAAATACCCTGGCATGACTCCCTAGGAGGGTTACTCAGAGAAATAGGGATACCCAAATAAGTCAAGGGAAAAGAACCAACTTGGAATCTCAAGATAAGAGAAATTCTCCTTTGAATAGTTCCAAGAGTGTTGAAAAAGTGGATAGAAGATTTATCCTCATTGATCATCTGGCCCGAGGTCGCAAGATAAACATCCAAAACGTTATGCAGATTAGTAGCTTCTCTAATCCGAGCATGTCCCATAAGTGCCGTGTCATCAACAAATTACAAATGAGACTGTGGCTGCAAGTCATTACGTCAGCTCTAGCCCTGAATAATACCCTGACCCACATTATACTTAATCAGCCTTCCCAAACCTTCAGCCAGAAGAATAAATAAATAAGGAGAGAGGGGGTCCCCCTGGCAAAGACCCCTAGAAGCACCAAACAGCTCAGTATGATCTCCATTGATTAGCACAGAGAAAGAAGTAGATGTAACACAACTCATAACCCATTGGATCCATTCATTAGCAAAGCCAAAAGCCCTGAGGATCTTTTGGAGGAAGGACCACCGAACTCTATCGTAAGCCCTAGCCATATCCAGCTTGATAAACATAGCTTTTTCCTTGGAGGTTTCCATAGAATGAATGGTCTCCATAGCAATGACCACACCGTCAAAAATTTGGCGTCCTTCCACAAACCCACTCTACTCCTCAGAAATAACATCCCCCAAACACTTCTTCAACCTATCTGCTATTAGCTTTGAGATGATCTTATAAATCACATTGTAGAGAGAGATAGGGCGGAACTGGCCTAACCTATCGGGCCCATCACACTTTGGGATTAGAGAAATGAAAGTCGCATTCAAAGCCTAAAGCATCTTCTTATTCCTCTAAGACTTTTGGACTACTTCCAGTAAGTCGAGTTTGATAATATCCTAGAACTCTTGAAAGAATTCAACCGGGAACCCATCCGGTCTAGGAGCTTTTCCTTTCCTCATGTGAAAAAAAATCCTCTCAAGTTCTTCCATCAAAAATAGGACCCAAAAGCTGCTCATTCATCTCCCTAGTGACAAGAGAAGGAATGCAAGCAAGAACCTGATTCTCCTCCACCGATTCCCCCTGAGAGTCTTCACTAAAGAGGGATCGGAAATACTGTAAAGACTCCCTAGAGATCTCTTGCAAGGATAAATACTATTCACATCTATGATTGACCAGAACAGGGATGGAATTTCCATGTCTTGTTGCTTTCACTGAGTTGAAGAAGAAAGCAGTGTTCTTATCCCCCGCTTGAAGCCAATCAATACAAGCTCTTTGTTTCCAGTATATTTCTTCCCTAAGCTCCCACTCCTCTACAACCTTGACAACCCTGTCTTCCTCCCTAAGCAAACCTCAAACAAACCATGCTCTCAGATTTTACTGGTGATGCCATTCAACATAATTTGAGCAAATTTCTTAGAATGAAAAATGTTCCCGAAACCCTGACGGTTCCACTGTTTGAGCTAAAACTTAACAAATTGCAGTTGCTTGGCAAAAGTGTACATAGCAGTGCCAAAGGCCGACCTCCCTTTCCTCCACCACTCCGCAACAAGAGCCTGCAAAGAAGGATCCCTAAGCCACATAAGTTGGAATTTGAATGAAGGAGAGTGAGCAACCTGGGCCAAAGAAGAAACCAGTTTGATGGGCTAGTGATTTGACCCTCTCCATTCAAGAATCTCAGAAATTATGGTCTCCCCTCACAAATCCAAAAAATAGAAACCAGAAAATGATCCAACCTCTCTGCAATCCAATACTCCCCCACCCTCCTATTGTTCCAAGTGAACAAACCATTACCAGACTTAATGTCAACAAGATGCAACAATGATATACTATCCTGAAAAAGGAAAGAAGAAGGTTCCAAATGCATAACATCCCCCTTCTTCTTACTCAACTCAAGGATGTCATTGAAATATCCTGCCATAATCCAAGGATGAAAAGGGACTAGCCTTCACATACAAGAAATATGAGACCATAAGTTCTTGTTACCCTGAAGATTAGTAGGGGCATAGATGTTAGAAAACAAGATGAACTTCCCAGTCTCAAGACTGGAGACAATCCTAGATAATGAAGATCTGGAGGCAACCCACCAGACAGGGTGAAACCTTAAAGGGTTCCAAAGATAGGCCACCCCTCCAGAGGAACCAGCTGCCCCAATACACTGACACTCGCCTCGTCACCACAGCTTCAACACCAAACCCATCATACTCTCCACCAAAAGTTTAGTTTCTTGCAGGAATAGGACATCAAGTGAGTGATTCCTAATCAATTCTCGAACAACTTTTTGTCTAGGGCCACCATTCAAGCCCCTCACATTCCATGAAAACACAATCATTCTGGAGGATTTGAAAAGTGAGAATCCAGAGTCTTTACTGATCTCGACTCAACCAAATTCTCTCCCATCAATTTGATCTTATCTAAATCCCTCTTTCTGCCAACCTTTGAGTTCTTCTCCGAAGCACTTTTCTTAATATCTTTCTGATGTAGACCCAGGTGAATAGAGGACTTATTACTTTTACCCCCAGCTGAATCCAATTTTAGAGCTATCGAGGAATGCTCCCCCCAACCAAATTCACCTCCAAAGCAGAAGTGAGTCCCAACTGGACCCCTATTGGCTAATCCATCTCCATTTGTTGGCTTCCAACCACTTGTAGAGCCTGGGAAGGGTCCTCAATCACTCTTTGTGGAGCCCCCCCTAAAGCACCTTGGTCCAAAGGGGTTAACCCCAGGTTCACCTCCTGCTGGCTAAGGTCATCCAAGGCCTCGAATCTGTTAAAGGTATCCTCCTCCTGTCTCTCCTGTAAGGGCCTCTTTTTTCCTTGATTCATGTTCTGAGTCTTAACTGAGACAAAACCATCAGCACCTGCACCCTCGACTGACATAGCAGCTTTTCCTTTATCAACCCCGTCTAGGCTGTGGGCCAACATCCGAGGTTGGTGCTCCACCGGTTTATATCTAGGGCACTTGCACTGTAAATGCCCATACTCATGACATAGACGACACTGAAATGGTAAAGTCTCATAATCTAACTATTGAACCCATGAATAAGAGCTCACACACATATCTATAGCATGTGGAATAGGTTTACTAAGATCAATTTCAACACAGATACGCGCAAAGGTCATTACCTTTCTCCCCAAGGTTTGTGTTGAAGATCCCACTGGCTTCCCAAGTAGTGCAGCAAGCATCCGAAGCACATCCTCTCGACAACATTCCACTGGAAAGCGTGGTAAACGAACCCATACTGGAACCCTATTTGGGAGCTCCTTCGAAGGGTTAAACTCTGCATGCCAAGGTTTGATGAATAATCCCACCTGGTTGTAAAAATATGAGCCTCCTTCAAGAACCCTATTGCAATCCTCCATGCAGTTGAAAGTAACCATAAAGTAGTTGTTTGCCAGTAGCATAATCTCCATTTCCCTTTTCGGAGTCCAAGTCTTCTACGCCCAGTTTTCCAAAAACTGCAAGGAAACCCTCATTCCCCAAAACTTGTAATATAGTGAGTATTTTGAGAAGTACTCAACATCTTCAGCTATCATCTCTAGAGGAATAACCAGCCTCGGCCTCTCATTGCATCTCTCCAAACAACCATTAACCTTCATAATGCAAGAGCTACCAACACTACCAGACCTCGAATCTGAGGAAAAAAGATTATCGTTAAAAGACTTCATGCTCTGGGTTGGGGATTTTGAGCCCACCGCAACACAAAAATCCATGGTGAGAGGTACCTTCGAGGCCTCACCGCTAATACTCGACATTAAATCTCAAAAAGGAAGGAACCCACAGCCCAAAGGGGCCTGCAAGAATGCACCACACCCAAGACCCCACCCCTCCCAAGCACCACCGGGATGGAGATCCAACCGAGGCCCCCAACCCCACTGGAAACCCTTGACTTGCAGATTAAAAACCCCTAGCCATGCAGCCTACACCCTCCCGCAGACCACTGCACGACTCTCCACTCCCTCGGCCACTCCCCGCCCTATGCAATCCTCCACTTTCCACCCTCGACACCTTGCATGCACCTGCACACACAACCGCTCACAAGCTAGGGCATCGGTGCCCTAGCTCGGCCCTCTACAACCTCTCGCATGCTCAATGCCATCATTCAAACCATTTTCTAATGTTAATTAAATATTTATTATTTAATTAATTGTGATTTTTAATCCTCAATTTAAATAATCTTTATTATTGAAATAAATTCATTTTCAATTTCTATCTCTATTCAATTAATCATTAACCCTTTTCTAAATATTAATTAAATATTTATTATTTAATTAATTATGATTTTAATTCTTTAATTTAAATAATCTTTATTATTTAATTAAATTAAATTTCTAAATAATTAGTTTCTTTAAATTATTTAATTAACTAATTAATTCTTCTAATTTCATTTAATTTCATTAATTCTTCTAATTTCATTTAATTTTCATTAATTCTTCTAATTTCATCTAATTTCATTTAACTACATTAATTCTTCTAATTCAAATTCCAAATTCAAATTCAAATTTTTCTAATTTCTTCTAATTTCAAATACATGGGCATGATTTCAAAGATCAAATTGAAAATCAAAATCAAGTTCTAAATATATTCATATAACAAATTGAATTTAAAATAAATTCAATATTTGAATTAAATCTCATGTAAAGATCAAATTGAAAATCAAAGTCAAAGTGCAAGCACATACTAAATTAATTAATTCAATCAATTAATTAATTAATTCAATTATCTTTTCAATTCCTATTTCTATCTTTTAGTTAGTTTTTTTCTAAATAAAGCTTTTCTTTGTCATCAATTAATTATCCTCCAATCATTCTTTTTCATCTTTCAATCAACTTTTTTCCTAATCAGCTAACTCAATTATCTATTCAATCTATTCAATTCTACCTCCAAATCAACACTTCAACTATCAATTAGCATGTGAGCTCACCCGAGTTCTACCTCTTGATTAATATGTTCCACCTTTCAATCAATCCTCCCCAATAATCTATAAATTGAGCATTTAATCTTCATTTTCAACAATCACGAACTTTGAATCTTTGTGTCACTTGTAGGTTGCCAATGCGATATCTGAGAGCCATCATACCACAACGAGGAGAAGAACAATGGAAGCTACATGTGTGATGCTAAAAATATGGTAAATAAAAGCAAGCATACACATATAATGAGACAATAAAACATAATGGAAAGCATAATTGAAAACTAAATTAAAGATGCAAACCATAAGCCTCCTTTGAAATGTCTCATTTTCCTCTATTCTTGAGGACCTTGAAGGTGTTGGATTGATTGGCTCTCAACGAAGCAATGACCTCCAAATTGATAACTCAAGCATTGAGTAGCTACTTGATCATGATTGATTATGCAAATGATATGAAATGCATGATCTAAGAAACTAGATTAACATACTATGATTAATCCAAAATGCTAATTACTAGACGATTGAAATAAAAATTGTCTATAGTAAAGATGCTAAAAATATGAATGCAAGGGATCCTTATTGCTCCAAAATGAGGGGTATTTATAGGAATTCCAAGGCCAAAGATGATGTGGCAGGAATCGACGGGCTAGATTTTATCTGAAGATATCAAGGGCCAAGATTGAGGAAGTTGGAGAAGAGGTTGGAGGAAGGGACACTTGTCATCCCTGTGGTGACAATTGTCAAGGAGCCTTGCTCATGAGAGGGCAAGTGTCCAAGGGAGGAGACATGTGACAAAAGTGCCATGTGTCTCAAGGGAAGAATATCCACACCATAGGAGGTTAGGATGTGCAAAGGGATAGGGTTAGTTAGACCCTCAAATTAGATAGAATGAGTTAGGTTAGGGGATGGTTAGGTTAGGTGGTTAAAAGCTAGGAGCCATGTGCTCATTTGAATTTAGAAATTCAAATAATTGGAAAATAGTAATTAATCTCAACAAACTTGAGTTTGTTAATTTTAATTAGGGATTAGAAGAATTGATTTAGATTGGGGTGGGGAGGATTAATTAATTTAGATTAATTAATCAAAAAAGGACATGAAATGAACTATATAAATAAATCATGTAGATTTATTTACTAGTAGATGAATAAGGGAATTAATCAAATTTGCTTGCGAATTCGATTAATTGGGAAGGGGGATCAATTAAATAACTGCGTATTTAATATATTATCTTCAGATCATTTTTAGGTGTATATAACATGCAATCATGAAATAGGGAGATTTAATTGATTATTTTACATTCCTATTTGCTTGATTGTATCATTTCATTGGTTTTGTTTAGAATTCTTCGATTAGATAGGGATTCGTGATTTCCCTCTGTTTCTAGTTGAATTTGATGATGAATTTTTACATACGACAGTATCAATGCATTCAAATCTCACATCCATACTTATTGATTCCAAGTTTTCAAGTATTGATCTCTAGATTGTAGAGTGCAAGATCTCCTTATTCTTTTAAGATCTAGTAAATGTTAGATAAAAACTCCTTTCCATGATTCTTAAAGATTTTAAATATGCTTTTGATATAAAATTGATCCATAATTTTTAAAATTTTGAGTATCTAAATTAATAAAACAAAATTCAAAACCATTATATATTTGCTTAAACAAATGATATTACTTAGATTAATGAATGCCGCTAAAAACAAAAAATTAACTACATTCATATTTTTGTTTTAGGAAATCCTTTAATAAAAAAACTATCTTAGTAGTTATCAATTGCACATCCAATTCAATTTTATTAATCATTAAGAATAAGTGCAAATAATAAACAAACCTTGAAATCAGTTCTATGTTTAATACCAAATTCCAAATTACTACAATTAATTGAATTTATTCTATGTTTGTTCAGTGCAACATTCACACAAACCTTTATTCTATCCATCTTTCAGAGTATTAAACATTTAGAAGATAAATAAGATATTAAAGGCCCCACCTTAAACTATATAGAAGATGATCAAACACATCTTATTGTTGTTCTTCAATTATGCCTGTGTTATTCTATTCTATCTTTGAATACACCAACCTCAAACTTGAGTTTTATTATGAGACAAGCTATCCTATTGTTCTTCAATTATGGATCTGTATAATCTATTCTATTTTTGAATACACCAACCTCAAACATTATTTTTAATACGAGGTGGGCTATTTTATTGTTCATCAATTATTAATCTGCATAATCTATTCTATCTTTGGCTACACCAACCTCAAACCTGAGGTTTAGTATGAGGTGAGCTTTTAGAGAGAAAGAGTGAAGGATAATTGTGCACGAGTTGATACTTTTCATTTCAGTAAAAAAAGGGGCTGTTGAACTGTATTGATTAAAGATAAATAAGATTTAACAAGATCTTAAAACCCATTTACAATAAAATGTCAGCTGAACAACAGTTAACCAATAGTCTTGCAACAAAAAGCCAACGACTACACCAATCTCAAACTTGAGTTTTAGTATGTGGTGGGTTATCTTATTGTTCTTCAATTATCAATCTGGATAATCTATTCTATCTTTGAATACACCAACCTCAAACTTGAGTTTCACTATGAGATGGACTTTTAGAGAGAAAGTGAGAAGGAGAGTTGTGACTGAGGTGATGCCTTTCATTTTACTGAAAAAAAAGGCTGTTGAACTATATTGATTAAAAATAAATAAATTTTAACGAGATCTTAAAACCCATTTACCGTAAAATGTCAGTTGACCAGCAGTTAACCAACAACTATTTAACCAAAAAACCAATGACTACCAAACCATTTTACAACATAACTTCAACCAAATTAATTTTAGAAAACAACTCAAACTCGCACAAACTTCAAATTAAAAAATCTATGCATAAGGAAAAGATAGTACTTGGATTGGTGAGGATAGCATGTCACATTCATTCTTAGATCAATACAGTGAATGAAAAATACTGATAGATCAAAACCATCCATTTGTATTCTCTGAAATACATGAGATGGACCCAAAAACTTCAAAATCCAGAGACTGAAAGAGGGGCCACAAGAAGAAGAGAGAAAGAGATGGTGGCAGACAGGGAGCATCAAAATCTCACAAGAAAAAGGCATCCAAGTTCCTGGATTTATAACTTTTCTTCATAGAGATTGAGATTACTCTTGAATATGACAGTGACTGCAGGGAGAATGAATTGAAGCCCGTATAATTGAATTGACCTGACCCACAGTTTGGCAAATGGCGTGTCAGTCCAAAAGATTTCAGCTTTTCACGTACAAAACCAACTCACGTGATTTCTTGTTCAAGTCCTCTTTCACATGTGATTGTTTTCATTTCATTCAAAGCACTTACTTTCTACAGATTCTTCTTTTTCTTTCTTCCCACACTACACACTACTCACCAGCTTATTTAAGAACAAAATCCAGAGCTGGAAAGCATATTCGATAATGACAAAAAGATAATGCTGAAAGTTCAGTCACTTTTCTCTTGGTTTAATTTACTCTTCTGTAACACTTGCTATTATTATAATTGTATATGGAATGATGAGCACACACCCGTGACTTGGTTCAGCCACCATTCTCTTTCCTTCCTGCACTAGTATATAAAACCAATAATTTAAGTAAGAGTTTTAAAATAGGGAAGCGTTTACTATTTCAACTTAAACTACAAAGAGATTGGGTTCAATAAAACAATCATTATAAAGCTATCCACTGGTTCACATGCATGATAGTGTAAGGATATTATATAAATACTGATAACTTATGCCTTCCATAATGACAACATGTTAGGGAATGATGTCTTTCACTTTGCTGGGTTTTTTTTTTAAGCAACTGCCTCCTCATTTGTAGGGACCTAAATTCAACCTCTAACTTCTTAGTTCTTTGTTTGCGAACAATTCTGTGACTTGGTTCAGTATTAAATGTGCAATTTTTACTCTCATTTTCTGAAATGGATTTTGATCATGTTCTAAGTTGACTCAATTTTTATTGGTAGTTGTTTGTTTGTTTAATAGATAATGTTTAAATTTGAATGTTAGATAACAAGATAAAGATCAAAGTCATTTATTTACATGTAAGAATCATCTAAAATATTATCTCTCACTTAGATACAAGAGTATTTAGAAAAAAATATAAGAGCATTAGAGCATTACATCATCATTCATTAGAATAGATAAATAGGCATTTGCACTTTATTTGGCATGTTTTTGATAATTTTCTAAATATCAATGGATCCATTTAATAGAGCTTCATTATAATTAAGACAAGATATAGATTCTTCCACTTGACAATAGGTTTTATTGATGCTTTTTAGCACTACGTTGTCCTGATTTTTATATGTGCACATGTTTATGAAGAGGAGAGGTTCAAGGTTCAAGATTATAGACGTAGGGATTACGGATGCATGAGATTGAACCCAAATGGAGATTATATCATTTTTCATCATCTATGAAAGCTTGATTGATTCATATTTGAATTTTTTCTTACAAATTATAATGTGTGAATAATGACAAAAGATTCGTTATTGCATATAAAACTAAGTACTCTTATTATTTTTGGTTGACTTTAGAAAAAAGTATTTCATTATGTACATATGTACATACGTATGTACATGTTCACAACAACCAAGAAGGAAAACTGTGAAGTGGGGAGGGGGGGTGAATCAATCTTCACCGGATCAACCAATTTAATCACAAAACATATATGATAAACTGCAGTAATAGGACAAATAAGAAAATTGAAAGCACAACACACAACACAAAGATTTTGATGTGGAAATCCTGGTTAATGGAAAAACCACAATGGGAACCCACCCACAGTAAGATGATACTTTGTAGTAGTATGTGAAAATATTACAATGGAGAATGCACATGCATTCAGACACATTGCCTAGAGCTCATTGCTCAAATATAGTGGCCCGAAAGGCTACAACCTTCAAGGAAGTCTCACTAACTTACAACAAGATTCAAACTACAATCTGGAAGAAATGAACTGAAAGAATAGCATCTCCAAATGCCTAATTACAGTTTCGGTTAAGCAAAATTGTCTGCTCTGCAATACCAATCTCCACACAACACTTCACCGAAGGATAGATCTCTTGTTCACACATACTTCACTCTCTGATAATGTAGACACAACATCGACATCTAAATTACATGAACATGGTACCTATATATACAAATCATCAATCTTGATAACAAGGTCGACTAAACCCTCAACCCTCAATTACAAAATTACATCACACGATACAAGGATCGACCGCTAGACCAATATAATGATTTACATAGCATAGCATGGACTTAAATCAAATTCTCAAATGCACAACTCCACCAAAAATCATGCCAAGATCAAACGCAACACGCTACACCACCAGAAAAACCACATAACATGAAAATCATCACCGGTTGATAGAAACCACCAAGAAATTGCACAATGATCAATGCGGATCACCAAAACAAATAGGACACGACTAGGAAACATCAACAAGCACATTAGAATCATCAGGAATAACTGCATCAACACCACTTATCAAATCTTTATCTATCAACATCTGAAACTCAGGAATACAACTAATCATCAATTCACACGAAGAAAGATAACTTGCGGAGCACCAAATCACAACCCATCTGAAATGAAGATACACAAGACCATCCCAAGAAATATCCCAAAATCTCAGCACAAGATCTGATCACACCGAAATATACTGGAGGATATACCGAACTCTGCAAAACAGTGATCAACAAAACAACATTGCAAACCGTTTCATAAGATCTTTCCAATCTGCAATCACCAGAGCAATACACAGGAATATATTGACATCAATGACAACAACATATCCTAGCAGCAACAATAACCAACAATCTCCCCCTTTGGCATTGATGGCAACATATGAATGTGAAAAACAATCAATGCAAAGCAAGAAGATATCTCCAGCAAACTCCCCCTAAGATCAGGATAGATAAAGCAATTTTTCACATGATATCTCTCCCCCTTTGACAACAATGCCAAAGATCTCAAAATAGAAAACCAAACTCATTCTCCCCTTAGAATATGAAACATGAATCTCTCTCCCTAAAACACAAACTACTCCATCAAAGGAGCAACACCAACTCATCAATCCGGATAAAAGGATAAGACTATGAAGTCCATTAGATTGATGCAACTCAATGAATCTAGTTCTCAATAGGAGGGGTGGATACCCCTACCTTGTCTCTCAAATAGACAAATATATGGGCAGACAAAGGCCTAGTGAAAATATCAGCTATTTGTTCCTTTGTACATACATACTCCAGCTTCACCTTCTCTTCACTGACTTGCTCTCTCAAGTAATGATATTTGCACTAGATTCTTTGACATGTTAATAGTACTAGAATTATCATAATATATAACAATAGGCTCATCATAAATAACTCTGATATCTTTCAACATTTTCTTCATCCAAACTACCTGAGTGCAATTACTAGTAGCAACAATGCACTCAGCTTCAGCTAGTAAACGAGGACACTAAATCTTGTTTCTTACTAGCCTATGAAACCAACTTCTTTCCCAAAAATAATGCTCCACCGGTATTTCTCTTTCGGTCATCAACATCACCAGCCAAATCTCCATCAGTGTAGGCACACAACATGAAATCATCATTCCTTGGATACCACAAACCATAATCCACAGTTCCCTTAAGGTATCTGAATATCCTCTTAACAACAATGACATGACTCTCTTTCAGATCAAATTGATATCTTGTAGCCATGCACACATCATGCATAATGTCCGGCCTGGTCTAAGTAAGATATAACAGTCCACCAGCCATAGATCTGTACAAGCTCTGATTAGCTTTAGGAGATTCATCATTCTTAGACAATTTACAACCAATCACCATAGGAGTTCCAACCAGTCTGGAGTCATCTAACCCAAACTTCTTTAGCAATTCCTTCACATACTTAGTTCGAGATATGAATATACCTTTTTTAGTCTGTGAAATCTACAAACCTAAGTAAAAATTCATTTCACCAATCATAGACATCTCAAATTCATTCTACATATCAACAACAAACTTCATGCTCAAGTCATCATCACCTCCAAAGATAATATCATCAACAAAGACTTCAACAATCAGGATGTTATCATTCTCAATATTAAAGTATAAATGACTGCTAGCAACACCTTTAGTAAATCCTAATTTCAACAAATATTTATCTAGTCTAGCATACCATGCTCTAGGGGCTTGCTTCAATTCATAAAGAGATTTCTTCAACTTACATACCTTGTCTCCATCATCTGATAATGAAAATACATCAGGTTGCTCAATGTAGACTTCTTCCTCAAGATCACCATTCAAAAAGACAAATTTGACATCCATCTGATATACCTTTATAAGCAACATATAAAAGCAACAACCTAACATCTTCCACTCTAGCCACCTGAGAAAAAGTCTCCTCATAATAAATTCCTTCATTCTGAGAACATCCTTTGTAAACCGGTCTAGCTTTATTTCTGACTTCACCAGCTTCATTCAGTTTGTTTCTGCATACCCATTTAGTACCAATAACATTCTTATCCTTAGGTCTAGGCACAAGTTCCCATGTATTATTCTTCTCAATCTGATCTAATTCTTCTTCCATAGCTCTCATCCAACGTGCATCTTTACAAGCTCCAACAACATCTTTAGGTTCAACTTTAGAAATCAAGCATACTTCTTCAACAACTAACCTTCTAGTCATCACACCTTTGTTCTTATCACCAATAATCTGATTTTCAGAATGATTCAATCTTACATACCGCATAATCTTCTAATTGTTCTTATTAGCAGGTTCCTGCACCTCTTCACCAACAACAACAACATCTAGGTTAGCTGTCTCTACCAGATCATTCTTTGTAGGCTCTTCAGTCTGAACATGAGCTAAAATAACATGTTGACCATCATCATAACCACATGCTTTGATCTCTTTCCCAAGGTTCTCACCCACCTTCACATTTGCACTTTCCACTATCTTTCTCAGTCTCTTATTGTAGCACCGGTAGGATTTTCTCTTTGTAGAATATTCCAAGAAAATTCCTTCATCACAACATCACACTTATCTATATCTTCATCTCTCTTGATATAACATTTCTACCAAATACTCTGAAATATCTCATAGTAGGAACATGACCATACCAAAGCTCATAAGGAGTCTTACCAGTATCACTTTTAATAAGAACTCTGTTGAATGTGTAAACAAAAGTGCTAATAGTTTCTCTCCAGTAGATTTTCAGAACATTTCCTTCAATCAACATAGTCCTTACAAGATCTAAAACAGTTCTATTCTTCCTTTCAACAACTCCATTCTACTGAGGGGTTCTAGGAGCAGATAATTGTCTTCTAATCCCATGCTTCTCACAAAATGAATTGAACTCACCAAAACAAAATTCTCCACCTCTATCAGATCTTTGACACTTTACCTTCAGTCTAGACTTAGTCTCAACCTTTGCTTTGAATATCTTGAATTTGTCCAATGCTTTTGATTTTTCCTTCAAAAAGACAACCCACATCATCTTGAAATAATCATCAATTAGTAGCATAAAATATCTGTCACCCTGCACACTTCGAACATTTGTAGGTCCACATACGTCAGTATGCACAAGATCTAGCAGTCCATCTGGTGTATACTATTTTCTCTTGAAAGAAATTCTTGTTTGCTTACCCAACTGACATTCCTTACATACCGAATTAGCAGGTTTAACAATCTTAGGCAGATCTCTAACAACATGTGTAGAAATGATCTTAATCATTGAATCAAATTTACATGACACATTCTCCTATGCCACAACCAACTCTCATCAATATGAACAATCAAACAACTTTTCTCACTGACATTCAAGTGAAAAATGTTACCTTCAATCTTAGTTCCAGATGCAATCTCTATACTAGAGGCATTTAAGATCTTGCATTTTCCATCCTTGAATTATAGATCATAACCCTTATCAATCATCTGTCCAACACTCAAAATATTATGCTTCAAAACTTCAACATACAAGACATCATCAGTGTTATGCTTACCAAAAAAAAATAGAACCTCTCCCACGGATTACACAGGATTTGTCATCTCCAAATCTAACTATTCTACCATCATACCTTCCATAATCACAAATTTGCTTTATCATCAGTCATATGATGTGAACAACCACTGTCAATCACCCATTCATCCTTCTCTTCAACTTTAGCAGCTGAAGCTTTCTCATCAATAATACAACTAGTGGAATCAACACATATAGGTATATCTTCCTTAATGACAATAAACACAACTTCATCTCCTTCTGATTCTTCATCTGTAACACCTTCATCAACATCATAATAACAATTCTTCTGATTCCTAAACTTTTGGTTAGGCTTGTAGGGTTTATCATACTTCTCATGCTTTTCATATCTATCATTCCTATCATGCTTATCAAACTTATCATGCCTGCCATACTTAGCCATTCTCTCCAGGCATCTAGAAGCAAGATGTCCCATCTTATTGCAAGAGAAATTTTTTAAAGGCAACTTTCCATCATACTTATCGACTCCTTTACGCAATCTTCGGGCAATTAGTGCTTTAAGCTCATCTAGCTCTCTTTCTTGCTCTTCCATCTCTCTTCTCTCTCTTTCATATCTAGATATTCTGCACTCATCAGGATCATACTTCTGCTTAACAAATATAGATGTAGATGCTTTAAATGCAGTCTTAGACTTTCCATGTGATTCTCCAAACTCACTCAACTCAAATGCAATAGTCTCTTTCAACTAGCATATCTCTTGTCACTGTAATCACACTTCAGATCTCATCAATAGCAACAACCTTATGTTTATAAGCTGGAGGCAAAGATATGAACACCTTAGCAACAATTTCATCTTCCTCAATGGTTCCAGTGACACATCTAATACCTAGGACAAGGTCATTCACCTTAGCCATGAAAGTGTGTATGTTCTCATCATCTCTCATCTTCAATGTCTCATATTTTCCTTTCAAACTCTGCAACTTAGCAACTTTCACTTGTTTATCACCTTCATACATAATCTCAAGATTCTCCTAGATCTCATGTGCAGTTTGAAGTCCCATTACATTTGTCATCTCAGAATCAGTTTGGGCACTAAGCAATGCTTCCTTCGCTCTGATATTATGTTCATCTTCCTTGATCTCATCCAAAGTAGAAGGTCCATTCGGAGGAACAAAATAGGCATTCTTTGTAATCTTCCAGTAATCCTCTCCAAGACATTTCAAGTGCGCTTCCATCCAGTTTGTCCATATAACATAGTTACTTCCATCAAACCTCGAACTGTCGTTCTTAAAGATGACACCTTGAGCTGCCATCCCGAATCTCCTCAAATTGTTAAGCTTCTTCCGAAGGATCTATCTCTGATACCAATTGATAGTAGCAACCAAGAAGGAAGACTGAGAAGGGGGGGGTTGAATCAGTCTTCACCAGATCAACAAATTTAATCACAAAACATTTATGATAAAATGGAGTAATAGGACATATAAACAAATTGAAAGCACAACACACAACACACAACACCAAGATTGTGACGTGGAAAACCTAGTTAAGGGAAAAACTACGGTGGGAACCTACCCACAATAAGATGATACTTTGCAGTGGTATGTGAAAATATTACAATGGGGAATGCATATGCATTTAGGCACACTGCCTAGAGCTCTCTAATCAAATATAGTGGCCCGGAAGTCTACGACCCTCAGGGAAGTCTCACTGACTTACAACAAGATTCAGACTACAATATAGAAGAAATGAACTGAAAGAATAATCTCCAAATGCCTGATTACAGTTCTGGTTAAGCACAATTGTCTGCTCTGCACCACCAATATCCACACAACACTTCATCGAATGATAGATCTCTTGATCACACATATACCACTCTCTGATAATGCAGAGGCAACATTGACATCTAAATTACATGAACATGTTACCTATATATACAAATCGCCAACCTTGATAACAAGGTTGGCTAAACCCTCAACCCTCAATTACAAAATTACATCACACGATACAAGGATCGACCACCAGACCAATATAATGATTTACATAGCATAACATGGACCTAAATCAAATTCTCAAATGGACAACTCCACCAGAAATCACGCCAATATCAACCGCAACACGCTACACCACAGGAAAACCACATAACATGAAAATCATCACCAGTTGATAGAAATCACCAAGAAATTACACAACGATCAATGCAGATCACCAAAACAAATAGGACACGACTAGGAAACATCAACATGAATGTTATAATCATTAGGAACAGTTGTACCAACACCACTTATCAAATCTTCATCGATCAACATCTGAAACTCAGGAATACAACTAATCAACAACTGTCACGAACAAAGATAACTTGTGGAGCACCACATCATGATCCATCTGAAATGAAGATACACGAGACCATCCCAAGAAATATACCAAAATATCAGCACAAGCTCTGATCATACCAGAATATACCGGAGGATATACCGAACTCTGCAAAATAGTGATCATCAAAACAACACTACAAACTGGATCATAAGATCTTCCCAATCTACAATCACCAGAGCAATACACATGAATATGTTGGCATCAATGACAACAACATATCTTAGCAATAATAATAACCAACAATATCCATACATACATACATACATACATACATACATACACAATGTCTACATATGTATCCATGTGAAGATATTTTTTCCCTTATCAAACAAGGTCACCAAGTTCATTTCATCCCTCCTTGATATTATCCTTGCAAAATAAATAGTAAATACTATGACAAGCAATCCATAGAAAAAATCATGCTTAACTTTATTTTATCCAATGATCACCCCTGTTGCGAAATGAAGGTGAAACTACTAAAATAAAAACTTCTTCAAGTGTATGCAAATTTGAAAAATAAATTACTTAACAAAGATTACCCAAAATGAATAATATTTTTCTGCACAAATCCGCAATAGAAAAATTAGCAAACCATAGGTGACACAAAATTTACATGGAGAAATCCTTTCAAAAAAAAATCCACACAAGAAAGAGGACAAGTATGTTATTAATATCCAAGAAGAGATGTAGATCAACACACTAACACTCTAATCTTTGGTAGTATTTAGATAGCACTTGATACTTGTATAATAACATAACTTCTACAAACATATGGTTCCAATTTATAGAAGAGATGGGATGAATATACCATCATGGTATCTTAAGTAAAGAGGCACAAAACCACCCACAAAAGACATATTTCAAATAGGTGTCATAACACATACCCAATAGGAAAACTGTAACTCCCAAGGCATCTTTCACCTCATTACTCTTGATATTTGATAAGCACAACTTAGTGTCTCAACATGCAACAACGTATAATGAGAAATGGATCCACTAATCAAGGATGAATTTTTATCTCCCATTTGGATTCCTAGTATGAGATATCTTGTTAAGCACGTAGATATGCTAAGGGGTGGGTGAACTAGTATATACCAATTTTAACTTTAAAACCAACACAACATTAAAATCAAATCACCACATCTCACGATATCATTAAAATTATTATGCAAGTGATAAGCACATCCAAACATCAATACATGAGAACACTAATAATCCCTCATTTAAAAAAAACTTAATTCTCCATCTATGACTAATACTCCATTCTCTATCTAACTCTTATCTTTGAAACATTTTGTATTTCTCTCTCCCCCTTTGCCATCAATGGAAAAGGGACACTTAGATCCTTCATTTGAGACATTCTCTTTTCCTATCTAACATAATCCATGTGTTGTTATAATTTATAATTCATCACAAGACCATATTGTCCACTTGTACTAGGGAGTCAACACTCCCCTTAAAAACCTATACTTCCTATAGAACTAAGAGGAGGGAGATGTCATTCTCATATTTTTCCTTAGAAACTCAAATGTACCATCATTTGCCCTTTTCTTGTACCATGACCAACTTTTATCTTTCTGTACCAAATAGCATTCTATTTCTTTGATCTCGTTGAGGTTATCACTTTCTATCTTTTAATTTTTTGCAGTAGGCTTTTCAACACATGCATCTTTGATTTCACATTCTTCCACATTGGGTGAAGAACTATAGCCTTTGTCACCTAATCCACCACTGTTCTTAATTTTTGCATGTAATACGGTATGGGAAATGATTGTTCTTTCAAATTTTTATTCCTCTTGACTTATTTTTCACATCTTCTTAGGCTCATTATTTTGATTGGAAAAGGTGCTTTCTTTCCTATCCAATTTAGAAGTCTTCAAAACCACTTCTACAATGCCTTGCAATGTGTCCAAAATTGTTTCACTTGTAACTTATAACATTATAATCAAATAGAGGTGAAAATGTATTTTTGGTCACAAAGTTATTCCATCTTGCAGGAAACCTTATACAATGTACTATCTTATGACCAAATTGATTGCAATCAAAACAATAACAAAAAAAAATTGTACTTGGTATAATGTGCATGACCTCCTAAATTTGTTTTTTGGATCTCTTCTTCTAGCTCAAGCTTAAATGAAACCATTAACCTCCTTTCCATCCTCAGTCACTTTGGATTGATCAGGTCTTGATCTTTTAGAGCAATTTCCATCTGAATATTTTATAATTGTCTTCTTGGAATGCTCAACAACCTTGCTATTTTTATTTTCATCAAATCAAACACTAGTCTTGATTGTTAGAACCAATATGGAAAGCTAATGTACTGAGAGGGGAGGGGTGAATCAGTACTTCAAAACTTTTCTTCAACAATAACTTTACTGTTAAGCATAAACTGAATAGTGCAGTAACATAATATAATGCTAAAACAAATAAATAACAATCATACATGATTCACTCCATAACACATATATTTTGGTTACGCAGAAACTCTTGGTTAGAGAGAAAAATTGTGGTGGGGATGACACCCACAACTTCACTACTGCAATAATAAAGGTTGCTCGGTTAGAGCTACATGTTTAGCTATTTCTGATAGCTTACCCTATTAGGAGTATCAAGATTTGTTAGATCTACCTTGCTAAAGGATTTTACAACACTTATTCTAAATGCTGCACCTGGTTAGATGCTTTACAATTTATAGACTTAGTTAGAGTCTTTTACCTTGTTAGAGGTTTTTCTTACAACTCAAAATATTACAATCAAATCTTTACAAATTATCTGCAACTTTACATCTGAAATGTTATAGTAGATTCTATGTGCTCAAAATGATATTACCTTGCTTATAGCATACCTCGGTAATCCATATATTAACTCGGTAAACCGTTCTGTTTACTCTGTTCCTTGACTGTTCTTTGAAATCCTTCTCGGTGACCTTTGTGTTTCTCTGTCAACTGTAACAGTCATAACACTCTGTGATATCTCATGATTTTCCTTTTTGTATATGTCTTGCTTCACACACTCATGCACATATATACTTGCACATATATCTAATCCTGAATTCATGCTGTATAAATAGATCTCTTATGTCGGTGATCTGGTCCATGCTTTGATCTTACAAACATGATTTCTCGAATGAATAACCATGCAAAATATTTCATTGGTTAGATGACCTCAAAATCATACACAATCTTTAAGTGCAATTTCCAATGTGATAACGGTTACTTGTTCCTCGATCTTTGTAACACGTTTCCCATATATGTCCATGTTCAGTGAATCTGGTAACATGTTTCACTTGGTGTGTGTTCACTCAGTATATCATTCTTGCTACTCGGTAGACATAGAGTGTTCGGTGTATACTATGCTCTGAGACTACTTTCTTCTATAACCGACTGCACTATGCTTACCGACTGTTCTGTGCTTACCAATTGAAAGATTCGGTAGAAGTACCCGACTAGAATATATAGAATAACTTTGAACATAAGACTAATGACAATCTTAGTAAGTAGTAACAATCTCCTCTTTTGACATTAGTTGAGATGTTTGACAAAAACTACTTTCAAAGTTATAACTCAAAAATCTATATACGTGCAAAATTTGACTAAACTGACAATATATACATTTGTCAATGAGATAGTATATTCAGATATACTCCCCTTATCAATATACTGTATATAACTCTGATTTTGCATGCTCGGTGATCAATGTTCTATGTGCTGCTCTTGTTCTTTGCTTACTGCTCTATTCACTGCTCGGTATACTCCCCTTGTATACTACACTCCCCCTATATACTTTGATACTATACTCCCCCTTTTTTGACAAACATAAAAAATTAGTTACCATTTGGTGGAGGCAACTGGTCAAAAATGGATTTATACTTTGTCCTTGCTTCGGTGAGGGCGACAGAGAGTTCATCCTTGACATTGTCCATTAAAGAATTCTGTGCTTGAATGTTAGCCAATAGAGAAATTAAGCCATCTAATGTGCTTCCCTCTTGTGTAGTAGATAGGTAAGTGGCTCGGTTGATATGTTCTTGAATGAAAGACAAGTGTGGAATGAATAAGGTTTGGAGAGTCATAATGTCCATCCTTATTTTGTGCTCTTCGTTCCTGAGTTCCAATTATTGAGCCATGAGCTGTTGTAACTTTGTATAAAAATTCTGAATAGAATTGGGCTCGGTGGTCAACTTATTTGAGAGATCGGTGATCTCTTTCTCAATTGCTTCTATTTTATTTTTGATATCTTTAATGAATAAAGAGAATGTACAGAGTTTCTGAAATAAATAAAGAATGTGCTTGAGTTGAGGGGACAACTCAGCAATAAATTTGACAAGTTTAACTTTGCCAATAGCAATAGCTTTCTGTACCTCTTCAATCATTTTTGCAGTGAGCTCTTTGTCCTTTAACTTGCTCAAATATTCAGATGCATCTACTCCAGATGTCTCTATCTGTTTGAGGAGTTCATCCAGTTGAATATGGATGACCGCATCTGTTGACACTGTAGCTGTGGGTAGCATATCTGATAATAGTGTCTTTACCTTCTGAAGTACTTTATTTTTCTTTTGTATGGCCATTTGTTTTTCCTGTACGGCCTTTGCTTTGCATAGTTCACAGAATTCAATGAGTGCTTGCCCTTTTAATTTTGATATGTCTACATTGGGCAACACTATTGGTTTCGATATATCAACCTTGAAATTATGCTTTTTCATCTTCTTTTCTTTAGATTTGGTCAGTTGAACCAATACAATAGCTTGGGAGGCTTGTGGATCCTCGGTAGGTTGCTCGGTGGAGGCAACACTTTTGTTGGTTTCTTTAGCCTTTGCTGAGTCCTTCGGTGGTTCGGTGCTCAGGGTCTCAGTTGCAACATTTTCAGTGTTAGGAGGATCCTAGGAGGTTTGTTCCCCGGTGGCCTGAGGAGTAGCTTCTCCTTCTGTAGACTTGTGAACCTTTGCACCTTGTTCAGTATCTTGAGTCGAAATATTTCCTGCCACTTTTCTTTTGTCTCATTTTCCACTTCAATATACAGACCATTCATCAGTTTTAAGGCTCTTTGTTTGACGAGGAACTTTGTGTGGTAGGTTGTCAGATGTTCTTTTATTTCAACTACTGACATGTCTGGAAAGAGATGTACCAGACTTCTTTCTCTAATCTGTTTCTCCGAGTCCATTGCATATTTCCACCTGTTATCAATATGCAAATATAACTCTTTTGGAAGAGAATTGGATACTTCCAATAGGACCAATCAAAATTTTAGAAGTGTGCAGATGACAACTTCTTCTATTTGTCTCTTCTCATCATTAGATCTAGTTTCATACTTAACATATCTGAATCCTCCAAATCCACCATATTCTTTCAAGTTAGTACAAAAATTAGCAACACTATGCACATTTTCCTTTGTACTCTTAACAATCTGAAATTGGTTAGCTTCTTCAGACTCTGTGTCACTGGACTCTTTAGTCAAAATGAGTCTCTGAGTAGATTTCTTATAGGTCTTTGTTACCTTAGGAACAACAACAGTCTTTGGTTTCTTACTCGGTGACACTGCAGATGATCTTGTGTTTGGGCGCTTTACTGAGGGAGTCGGTGATGCCTTTGACGTGTCCTGTTTCTTCTTTTTCAGAACTTTCCCTTTAGGCAACTTGGTGCTTAGTGTAATAGCAGCCTCTTGAGCTTCTGATTCCTCCTTGATAATTATTAGTGTGCCCTTGATAGGTGTGGAGGAAGAACCTTCTCCAAATTTCTCTAATAGTGCCTTGATCATCTTTGTTTCTTTTCTTGTAGCTTTTGGTACTACAATGCTCATCTTTACTTTCTCTTTCACTTCTTCATATGTTCCATACCTCAGCTTTGTAGCATGCCTTGGTAGTGTAAGAAAGGCATCTATCTGTTGTTGTGTGATGTCAAAGTCAATCTCATAACCCATAGGTGGAAAAGATTGAGTTCTTGGTTCCACAACATTCACATAGCAGTAGTCGGTGTCTACTTCAAAACATATGTCATCTTTGTATTTTTCCACTAGCTGGGGTGGAATTCTATACCTGTTATGCATCTTCTCTTGAAACTTTTTGAAATAATCATCCATAATATCATTGAAGTTGTCACCTAGACGTTTGATAAAGTCATTGATTTGATGGGTGACTGGTCGGTGTAGCTCCCAAACTACTTTATCGACTGTTGGAAAGAATTTTTCAAAATAGAAAAACATGCATACTAACAGTGATCCAAACTTTATTGTATTGGCTGAGTTGTTCTTCTTTGGCTTCCTGATGGTGTTCAGATTCTCAAACAACTTTTTCAGCAATACTTCACAAAGATTAATTTTCATTCCCTTTTTCACAATTTTGTATGCTAAGTCGACTGCTACACAGGGTACACTGTTTTCCCTTGCTGATTGGAAGAAACAATATCCTATCACTCTAATAGTAAACTTTAGCTCTGCATCAGTTACATTATTCAATTTCAATCCTCTACAATTGGATTCCACTCCGGTTAAGGCGATCAATTCCTTTTGTGATATCATCTTTTGAGCTCGGGCATGATCATAAATAGGGTAACTGGTAATCAAATGAATGATTTCCTTGGTGATTTTGAATGGTTACTCCTCTAACCACATGAAATCATCATGAACTCTGCTTAGAACAAACTTGACCCATTGGGGTTTGAAGTCACGGGGATAGGTTAGGGCTTCAGTCAATCCCTTGATCTTAATGTGCTCATACTTGCTATCCAATTTTCCATCGATGCACAATTCATCATAGGTGTCTTTGATTTCAACATGACCTAGTTCTTCAACTCGACATTTGGTGAAGAATCTGACATCCTCAACTAGTAAAACTCTATCCGGGAGGAGTGAAAATGCAGTTTTGTCATCCGATTCTGATGCTACTTTGGGAGTTAGAGAGTATTTTAGTGAGGTCTTTTCAACATTCTTAACAACAACGGGTTCTTGGATCTTCGGTGCCATTGTAGATTTCAGATAGAAATTATCAAAAGATCCTTAGGGTTTGAAAACTTTCAAATGACAGATGCCTTTCCTTTTAACAAATATGAAATAGAAGTCTTCAACAGATATGATCGGTAAACCATCTTAACAATGCATTGAGATTGATGTAAATACCTTGAATTTCACTTCGGAGAAGGTTTGATCGCATTGGAATCACTTTTCTCTACTCTCTTGAAAACTTGGTAAGTGAAAAAATGACCACGTAAATACTTTAAGTACACAATATACCTTATCGGGCTCCGTGCAGGTTAGGTTAAAACATTAAATTCACTTGGTTCCACTAAACCGATTTACTCTCCTTTTTTCACTTTAACCGAGTAGCCCGATTTCCTTCATTTACCAACTAGATAGGCTTCCTATAGTTACCGACTTGACAAGTTTCTTGTACAGTGCTTTCAAAGGACTTTGATAGAATTTCAAACTTACAAATACATCTTAGCTATGCAGATTTTGAATTAAGTACATAATAAAATAGGAACTGTTTAAGATTTAACCTTGAGAGAATGCAGTCCCTTCATACCTTTACCGATTAATTTGGAATAGGTGCACCTAACCCGGTAGGAAAGGTACTTTCTTCATTTGACACAATTTCCTTCTTTTTCCAAATCATCTGTAATTTGCCTTTTATTTCTTCAGTGTCTCCTCTAGGTTGATCTCTGCAATCTCTAGCCAAGTGTCCAACTTTGTGACAATGAAAACATGCCATACCAGGATTTCTCCATGATCTTCGGTTGTTCATTCCAAACCTAATAAAGCAGTTGGCACTTATATGTCCATATCTTCCACAACATTCACACCATATCCTTGTATTGTAATCTCGTGGTACTGTAGCATATGGTCGGTTAAGTTCTCTGTGAGTTTGGTAGCTTCTAGTATTTGCTCGGTGTGCAGACCACATATAGTTCTTTTGCTTAAACCAACACTTCTCAGTACTGTGTCCATATCTATTGCAGTTTTTACAAAAACCTTTGAATTTTGCCTTCTTATAATTGCTAGCAGACTTTGTCCTACATTGGTTAAATGTGTGACCATATTTATTGCAATTGTAACAATAATCGTTGGACTTAGTGACATTCGGTTTCTTACCTTTTCTGATTTGGCACATGTTGGTAGTATGACCTTGATTTCCATAGTAGTTGCAAATAGGCTTCTTTCTTTTGATGTTCTTCTTGATTCTAGCTTGCTTTGATGATTCTCCTCTCTCGGTAGTATGAATTCCCTTCTCGGTAGAGTCTTTTCCTTTGTAATTGAGTCCTGCATCTTTGTTGGGTCTTCTTGTATTCCGTTGCTCATCCAACATCTTTGATGCTTCATAACTCTTCTTTAGTGTTTCTTTGGATTTCTTCTCTATTTCAAGTTCATCGGTCAACCTTGATACTTAAAGTTTCAATGCTTGATTCTCATCATCTTTTAGATTTGCTTCATGATGTGCATAACCTAGTTGATCTGACAAATTTTGTTGAATCCCAGTCAATCTTATGATTTCATCATTCTTTTCAGATACTAATGCTTCAAGTTGTTGTTTCTCTCTTTCTACATATCTTACTTTATCCTCGACTGTCCTCAATGCATCAAGATTTTCAGTCATCTGTGTGCTGAAATGCTCATGTTCTCTTTTCATTGCTTTTAGCTGATCAGTCAGTGCTTTGTTCTTTTCTTTCAACACTTCAATCATTTCTTCAGTCTCTTCAGACATACTATTCTCAGATGATGTCTCAATTTGTTCTACCAGCTCTTGAGAGTCCTGCAAATCATCAGATAATCTTCTTCTCACTTTCAATGATTTTTGCATTTGTCTTTGCATGTCTGCAATCACTTGATTAGCGTGATCCAACTCTGCTTGCAGATATACAATTCTCCGAGATTGTTTATAGCCTTCCATTGATAAGATCTTTCTCTTTAGGCAGTTAAACCCTTTTCCAAGATTGAAGCTCTGATACCAATTGTTAGGCCCATTATGGAAAGCTAATGTACTGAGAGGGGAGGGGTGAATCAGTACTTCAAAACTTTTCTTCAACAATAACTTTACTATTAAGCATAAACTGAATAGTGCAGTAACATAATATAATGCTAAAACAAATAAATAATAGTCATACATGATTCACTCCATAACACATATATTTTGGTTACGCAAAAACTCTTGGTTAGAGAGAAAAACTGTAGTGGGGATGACACCCACAACTTCACTACTGCAATAATAAAGGCTGCTTGGTTAGAGCTACATGTTTAGCTATTTCTGATAGCTTACCCTATTAGGAGTATCAAGATCTGTTAGATCTACCTTGCTAAAGGATTTTACAACACTTATTCTAAATGCTGCACCTAGTTAGATGCTTTACAATTTATAGACTTAGTTAGAGTCTTTTACCTTGTTAGAGGTTTTTCTTACAACTCAAAATATTAGAATTAAATCTTTACAAATTATTTGCAACTTTACATCTGAAATGTTATAGCATATTCTATGTGCTCAAAATGATATTACCTTGCTTATAGCATACCTCGGTAATCCATATATTAACTCGGTAAACCCTTCTGTTTACTCTGTTCCTTGACTATTCTTTGAAATCCTTCTCGGTGACCTTTGTGTTTCTCTGTCAACTGTAACAGTCATAATACTCTATGATATCTCATGATTTTCCTTTTTGTATATGTCTTGCTTCACAAACTCATGCACATATATACTTGCACATATATCTAATCCTGAATTCATGCTATATAAATAGATCTCTTATGTCGGTGATCTGGTCCATGCTTCGATCTTACAAACATGATTTCTTGAATGAATAACCATGCAAAATATTTCATTGGTTAGATGACCTCAAAATCATACACAATCTTTAAGTGGAATTTCCAATGTGATAATGGTTACTTGTTCCTCGATCTTTGTAACACGTTTCCCATATATGTCCATGTTCAGTGAATCTGGTAACACGTTTCACTCAGTGTGTGTTCACTCGGTATATCATTCTTGTTGCTCGGTAGACATAGAGTGTTACTCGGTAGAGTGTTTGGTGTATACTACACTCTGAGACTACTTTCTTCTATAACCGACTGCACTGTGCTTACCGACTGTTCTGTGCTTACCGACTAAAATATTCGGTAGAAGTAACCGACTCGAATATATAGAATAACTTTGAACATAAGACTAATGGCAATCTTAGTAAGTAGTAACGTTGATGTGTCATGATCTTTGACTGTTTATGATCTCATCTAGGATCTCAATACTTTTTTCAAACTTCAAATCCTTGCTCAATTGACTATTTTCTTTTTCCAAATCCGTTCTCAAGGATACCACATTTGGTTCAAGTCTTTCATATTCCTTCTCTTCAAACCTTAAATTTTTTGTTATGACATATCTCTTTTTATTTCTTCCAATTAAATTTTTAGATCTATAACTAGATTCTTTGATTTTTCTTATTTAATGTCCTCTAAAATTTGTATCCTTGTTTTGCAATTCATTTTTTAAGATTCTTGATCTCCTTTCCAGCATAGTATAGTTCTTCCTAAAAATCCTCTTCTTCTTTATCTTTTATATTCATATTTTTTGCATCACTATCTAGGATTTCCATTGCCATGAATAAAGCTCCTTCCTTTTTACTTTCACTTCTAGAGGTGCATTAATCAAACTCATCAAATGAGTATCTTGTTAGATATTGTTGAGAAGTTTGCTGGAATGATGTGTTGTCATTGATGTCAACATATTCATGTGTATTCCAGTGTTGTAGTCAGATTGGATGAGTTGGTTTGGCCAGTGTGTTGTAGATTATCTATTGTGGATTAATGGGTTTTGAGATAAGCGTCTCTAGTTTATTCAACTGAAGTTTCAGTGGTGTGCATGGTGATTTGATCAAGTTATGAGATTCAGTATTGTGGTTGGTATTCCAATTGTTTGTGGTGTTCAGTGTTCTACTTTCTGCTTTGCATTGCTCTGAAATTGCAATATCTTGGTTTGAATATTTGACAAAGTATTTGTGAAATTCATATGTGTCCTCAATTTAGATGGTTTGTGATTTGGAGGTCCACAAGTGAATCTTTCATTTTGATAGATAGTTCAATGTGTGTTCTTGAGGTTCAGTTTAATGATGATGGAGATTCTAGTAAGTGGTGATGTTGTGGTTGTTGCAGTGGTAATTCATGTTGCTTGTGGATGTTTCTAGATCATGTCCTATCTGTGTTGATGGTCCGCATTGGTCGTTGTGCGTGTTATTGATAATTTTATTGATCAGGTGGTGTTCTTCGTGTTATGTAATATTCATGATGATTATATCATGTTGCAAATGTTGGAGGCATAATTATTGGAGGTGCTTCATGTTCGAGGTTGTTTAGCCATCATATGGGTAGCGTGTGGACACTTATTTTTGGTCTGCATATGCATTAGAGTTCGGATTGAGCCGACAATCCTTACACGTTTCATTTGAGTGTTATATGTTTTTGGGCCAACATGTAGAAGACCTAATATCACATTGTAGATATATAAGTTATTGATATTGTCATTTTAGGTATCGGTGGATGTGTGGTAAGTGCTGGTAAGTGATTGTGTGTAATTTCAAATGCACAAGTGAAAGATTAGTGCTCCAGATTGCAGCAGAAAAACAAAACAAAGCAGCTTGTGTTGTAGAATGTGCAGTTTGATATATGTGCTTAACTAGAACTATTTGTAGGAATTTGTAGATTCTATTTTTTAGTTCAAACTCTTCAGATATCTATTGTAATAGATTTGTAAGGCAGTGAGCCTTCTAGGTTGTATCCCTTTTTGTAATATGAGCAGTGAGCTCTAGGAAGTGTGCCTGAATGCATGTGCATTCCTCTTATGCAATATTTTTATATTTCTAATAGAGTATAATTATATTGTGGGTTTCAACCCCACTGTGGTTTTTCCCTTGACCGGTTTTCCACATAAAAATATTGGTATTGTGATTATTTACTTTGTGTTCATGAATCTTTCTTTTCTTCATATGTGCTATGCGATGAATACTAAGAGGGGGGGGTGAATTAGTATGCCAAAAACCACTGCACTAAAACACTTACATAGTCTAAAGATAAACCGGTAAAGCAGTCTAACAGTCAGACCGGTTACCACACATGCAAACCAAATTGCGAATAAAACATTCACTCACAAAAGCAACACAACCATAACACAAGATATTTGATGTGGAAACCCAACTGGGAAAAACCATGGTGAGATGGAACTCACAAGTCACTATTTGCAGAATAGAAACCAGACCGGTTAAGGTCTTACAATGTTCTTCACCAGAACAGATCTTGTTAGGAATCTCAATCTCTGTTAGGAGATAAGTCCGATTAAAGACTACCTTGTTAGAGGATTTTAAGTTCACATGTGTGAACCACCTTGTTAGAGTATTTTACAAAGGCTTTGAGGCCTACCCGGTTAAGGGCTATAGACTTGTCAAAGATGTGAGTAATCAACAAGTGTTTGATCTATCTAATAGCACAAACTGCTTGGTTAGATCTAGTATTGCTCACAGCTAATGCATTCCAGCATTACTTCAGTTTTCTCTATCTCTCTCATTGTTACAACTTGATCTTCTCAAATAAGATCATTCTCAACTTCCACCTTAAAACCCTAGCTCGACATTAACCCTTTCAGAAACAACTTAAAACCTTAGACATGATGTCCTTTTAAAGGAATCTGATTTCATGTCGGTCCAATAGGATTACATTACAATTTCCTAGGTTTAATGAATCTAGACATACTCAGTAACACGACACAAAAAGCACCATCAATGTGTCGGCACCATCAAACAATCGGTGGATTGGTAACTCATCACAAAATGTCAGTTGGTAACTCATCATAGAGTATTACCGGTTCATACAAAATATTGGTTGCCAGTTTGACAAAAATGAAGACTGGTAAGAATGTGTTGTGCCACTTTGCTCCCTCATGCCGCTTGGGATCTACGAACCGCTTGTGGTCGACATGCTGCTTCAGATCGGGAAACACATTCTGCAAAATCACCACTAGTCTAAAGACTAGTATACAACATACCGGTTGGAACAAATACCGGTTGAGCACAAGCTCATACATATAAAGGGGATCTCAATACAAGTGTGTGTCCATCAATGAAAATCACAACATAAACAACAAAAATGCCAACAATTTCCCCCTTTGGCATTGATGGCAACACTTAGGAAAATAAAATTTTGACATCTAAGTGTTTTACAACAAAAACTTGCCATTAACAAAATTCCTCCCCCTAAGCATATACACTATCCCTTAATCAACATAGTGTATAGCAATTTTGCATACAGAGCATAATCATTGAGACATCAGAGCATATAGCATATATCAAAGCATATATCAAAATGTCAAAACCAGATACTTCTCCCCCTGTGTCAGAAGATCAAAATTTTATAACCAAAAACCAGATATACTTCTCCCCCTTTGCCAACAATGACAAAGTACTACTGAAAAACCCTGTTTCCATATATATAAAAAAAGTTTATGACAATAATGAATAATACTTGTCAAAAACTGATTTATAGTCCTGCAAAAATTGTTTCATGGACAACGACCAGGACTCAAGTAGGGAGGTTGCCACTTCTTTCTCTGTTTGCATCTGATATACCTGTTCCTCCATGGCATCAACTGTGCTCATCTCTTGCATGACTGTCAAGGCATCTAGGTTCAGATAACACTTCTGAAGAATTTGCAGATGTGGAAGTAAAACCAGTTGGAGCTCCTGCAAATCTTTAGATCTTGTACTGATCTCTTGTTCTATCTTGGCTGACTGGATCTGGAACCGGTGAACGGTTTGCCCATATGTTGCAAAGGAATCATAAGGTGTCTTAAATGTGCCCAAGTAGGACTGTAAGTCCGTTTGCAGCTGTTGCTTCTTGGCTAGCACATAATCACAAAATAGATGAGGTTGACAGATTTTGCTCAGTAGCAAGTTTCCCTCATCCAAGGCATTCCTTATGTCCTTTTGATCTTTCAGTAGTTTAGTCCTAAGCTCATTCATCCTTTTCACTAGAGCAACATTAAGAGCCTTTTGGTGCTCTTTCTTGACATTGGCCTCTGCTGCTTCTTCCAGGCTCTGCACCTGATCATCCACTACACTACATAGTAGTTTGAGTTGTGCTAGGGAAGATTCAGTGTCTGGAAGATTAGTACCAAGGATTAAACCGGTAAGTGCGTCTACTGCTTCCTGAATAATATCCTATTCCTTTTTCCTACGAATGACTTCAAGGCACTCTTGGGCAACCTTGATGCTCTGCATAAGCTCAGACTCACTTGCAGATTGGAGATCAATAGGACTCGAGATAGCAGCCAGTTTGGCTTGGCTCCCAGTTGCCTTAGGAGTCTCCATCTGTGTGCTCTTCATTGCTTCAGCTGTCTTGTCTGCTTCTTCCTTCTTTTTCGTCTCCTTCTCTTCTTTCTCTTTCTCTTCTCTCTTTTTCTTCTCTTCCTCTTCCATCTTCTTCTTGTCTTCCTCTTCTTTCTGCTTCTGCTCTGCTTCTACCTTCTTCTTTGCTTCCTCTTCCTTCTTCTTCTTCTCTTCCGCTTCCTTCTTCTTCTCTTCCTCTTCCTCCTTCTTCTTCTTCTTCTCTTCTTCTTCCTTCTTCTTCTTCTCTTCTTCTTCCTTCTTCTTCTTCTCTTCCTCTTCCTTCTTCTTCTGTTCTTCCTCTTCCTTTTTATTCTTCTCTTCCTCTTCCTTCTTTCTCTTTTCTTCCTTATCCTCTTCTTCTTTCTTCTTCCTATCATCTTCTTGCTTCTTCTTTTCTTCATCTTTTTGTTTCTCCTCTTCCTCTTTTCTCTTCTCTTCCTCTTTCTGCTTTTTCTCATCTTCATCCCTCTTCTTCTTCTCTTCCTATTCCTTTGCTGCTGGCTGTGTGTCCTCAGCCTGTTCACCAACCTGTTCTGTTTGTTGCCCCTGTTCAGTTCCCTCAGAAGGTATGTCCTGAGTGACATCTTCTACATCCAGGGCATCGACATCGATAGTGTCGATTGGTTCTTTCACCAGGTTTCCTTCCTCATCAAAGACCTCATCCGGTTTGGAAATAACCGGTTCTTTTTCCGCTTGGAGGTTGGCCATTCATGCTTTGTGAGAGTTGATAGCATGAGCCATATGCTGATGAGTATCTTTTTCAACATCATCAATTCTCCCCTCCAACAACCAGAGTCTTCTTCTCCTTGTGAAGAAGAGACCTTTATTTTGATCCAGGGCATCAAATAATTCTGAATTTGAAAGGTCGGGAAAGTACTTTGCAAAGACTTTCTCCCTAATCTCCTGTTCTTTTTCAATGGCAATGCGCCATTTATTATCTAATGCTTTAAATAATGAATCCGGTGTCTGAGATTTAATCTCTGATGGTGACCGGTCATTTTTACATAAATAAAGAATGCTTTCCTGTAGTACTTCATCTTTCTCCTCACTATTAAATTCATCACAATAGTCTACTAGATCATGAAGTAATTTTCTCCTAATATTTTTTACTGTTCTTTGATAATGTGTCAAAGGTTTGTATGAGGAGATATCAATATTTACCGGTGCGGATGTTGCCGGTTCATTCTTCTTCACCTTCTTTGTCTGTCATGCCTTCTTCGACTTTTCATTAGACTTGGTTTCTTCAGAGTCTGGTTCATTTGTCTTAGTCTTCCTCTTTCTTTTGAAGACCTTTGCCGGTGACCGCTTGGTCACTCTTGGAGTTGTAGTGGTAGCCGGTGCTGATGCTGCAGGCACTGCCTTGGCTTTCTTTGCTACCAATTCTTTTCCTTTCTTCACTGATGGTTCTTCAGCCAGTGCAATCCTCTCCAAGTAGGTTCCGGTCCTCTTAGCCTTTGGATCAAGAGGCGAGGCAATAAGGGTTGAGGCATACCCTTCCAGCATGTCATACATAACCTCATAGCCCATTGGCTCCACTTCCTCCATTCTAGGCTCAATAGCTTCCATTAAACATTTGTCCACCTGAATAGTGAAATAGATGTCATCTTCGTATTTCTTCACTATATCACCTGAGATTCTTACCCTCTGATTCATCTTTCTCCTGAACTCATCAAAATATTTGTTCAGTACTTCAGGGTAGCCGGTCCCAATGGCTTGAATGCTTTCCTTTATCTGTTTGGTTATCGGTTGGTCAGGAGACCACTGGACATCTCCTACTCCAGGAAACTAGCCTTGGAAATAGAAGAACAACCCTACCAGTAGTTGTCCAAACTTAAACCTCAGTGAATTGTCCCATTTAATCGCCTTAAGATTCAACAGGAGTTGCCTCTGCATACCGGTGCATAAGTCAAAAGATGCATCCTCTTTTATCATCCGATGAGCGGCATTTACCGTTGCAGCAGATACAGAATTAATCCTGCTGGTTGAAAATGTTCTGTATCCTATCACCATACAGGCGTATTTCACCAGATCATCCTTGATAGGATTAACTGTCATACCCCGTGAATCACTGGTTGAACCGGTGAGCTTGGCTATTTTGGTTTTGCTCACTTTTCTCAGGGCTGGAACTTCCCCTGTGTTACAAAAGCTGGTGACTGCATGAATTGCCTGAGGCGTAATGTCATGCATCCTCTCCAGGTACATCTTGTCACCGTGGACTCTGCTCAGAATGATTCTGATGTGGTCCTCCGTAAAATATTCTAGAAAATATACTGCGTTATGGAATTTCTTCTTCTCTAAGACACTAAACTCTAGTTTGATCTTTTTGTCCTTGCCGCAAAATAGACTTAATTGAGTGTGAATGGCTAAAGACCCTAGGTCTTCTATTTTGCAATCAATATAATCAGAAATTCCCTCTTCAATCATGACTCCAGCCAGAACTTGTGATAAAGCATTATATTTGCACTTCCTCTAAATAAAACTTTCTGACTCTATGGATGTACTCAAACTGGTATGAGATGCGGAAGCCATTGTAGAGTATTTCAAGAACACAAAAAATACCTTTCAAACGTGAATTTAGGGCTTCCTGATTCTACTTCACTCCACTCTCCGTCGGTTGCCAAATCACCACTTTGTGTTCTCCACTACCGCTTGCAAACTAGATTTGAATCACCTTCAAGATTATTCAATTTCTTGAAATCTAAGCTCAAATCACCTTTTCTTCACTCTGCACTTGAAAACTTCTCTTTGCTCAAAATCAGATAGTGAGAAATGATTTGAAAAATGCTTTTATACATGTCTCTCACCTACCGCAATTAATGCTCCTCTATTAGGGTGTAAACCCTAATTTGCCCTTTACCGTTTCCGGTCTTCTGCCCAGCGATAGGTATCGCATACTGGTTAAGGACTTTTATCGGTGTAAACTGGGGGTTCAAAAGCATTTCGCCATTTGCTCCCCCTAAGCCTCTTTGGAGCTTAGTTTGCCGGTACCAATATTTCCACACTAGGTGCAGAAACCGGTTTCTCTTCCAACATTGTTGGTTTCTTCCTCTAGGTTTTGTTCATGTCCGCTTAAACAGTTTGAACATAAATTTATCCTTCCTAAGTAACCGGTATATCATCAGATATACTCTTTCTGCTTCTACAGAATCTTGCAATGTGACTCGATTTGTTGCAGTGATAGCAAACAAGTCCAGGTGCTCTCCAAGATCCATTGTACATGTTTCCATTCTTCCTTCTGCATGTTGCAGCCGTGTGACCATGACCATGACAGATCATACAATTTTCTCTCCATCTGGTTGCCGCTTGATGACCACCGCTTCTCGACTGATGATTGAAGACATTAAACCGGTTGTGGTTCCGGTTCACAAAAGGTTCAGGACCAGTTCCTTGGGTCCTCTGAGGATATCTTCTAGTGTTATCCATCACAGACCTGCATTCAAATGCTCTATGCCCAAACTTGTTGCATGCATAACAATGACCATTGAAATTATTGGATCTAGGTACATTGTTGATAAAATAAGGAAAATTATTGTAGGCTTTGCTCCTACATACATTGGCAGTGTGTCCTTCTTTAAGATAGTTAAAGCAAACAGGTTTGAATTTTTGCTTACCTTTTCCTTTGAGTGTCGGTTGCTTCTTTGATGCTTCAGCATTTGTTCCTGAGGATTCTCCTTCCTCATGTCCAGAGAAACCAAGACCATTGGTGTTCTTTGCCGGTCTAGATGACTCAAGCTTTTGCTCTAGTTTGACAGTACTTTTGCTAAACTTAGCTAGTATTTCCTTTGACTCAAAGAGTTCTTTGGAAATAGCAGTATTTGTCTCCATAAGACTTGCATTTTCAGAGATGGAAATGTTCAGTTCTCCTTGCATGTCTTCCTTTTCCATTCTACTCTCATGAAGGCGAGCAGTCAGTGCACTAATCTCTTGTTTCAACTTGGAGATCTCATGATCTCTATCCTTTACCCGATCTTCATCTTTTCTCCGGTTTTCAAGCTCTTGACTAAACCGAATAGTCAGTCCTTCCAGCTCCTTTCTTAGATTGGAGTTTGAATCATTCAGCTTATTCACTTCAGCAATCATGGCTTCCATGTTAGCTTTATCTTCAAAACTACTTTCAGATAGTTCCATCAGCCTTTTTGCATCTTCTCTCCTTTTTGCTTGAGATGCCTTGTATTTGACCATAAGATCATCATAGGCTTGCTCAGACTTAGTGAGCCGTTGAGTAAGTTCCCTCATAGTGTATTCCCCCATATCTCTTTCCAAGTGGTTAAAATTATAGAAAGGTAGGCTCTGATACCAATTGATGAATACTAAGAGGGGGGGGTGAATTAGTATGCCAAAAACCACTGCACTAAAATACTTACATAGTCTAAAGATAAACCAGTAAAGCAATCTAACAGTCAGACCAGTTACCACACATGCAAACCAAAATGCGAATAAAGTATTCATCCACAAAAGCAATACAACCATAACACAAGATATTTGACGTGGAAACCCAACTAGGAAAAACCATGGTGAGATGGAACTCACAAGTCACTATCTGCAGAATAGAAACTAGACCGGTTAAGGTCTTACAATGTTCTTCACCAGAACAGATCCTGTTAGGAATCTCAATCTTTGTTAGGAGATAAGTCCGATTAAAGACTACCTTGTTAGAAGATTTTAGATTCACAAGTGTGAACCACCTTGTTAGAGGATTTTACAAAGGCTTTGAGGCCTACCTGGTTAAGGGCTACAGACTTGTCAAAGATGTGAGTAATCAACAAGTGTTTGATCTATCTAATAGCACAAACTGCTTGGTTAGATCCAGTATTTCTCACAGCTAATGCATTCCAGCATTACTTCAGTCTTCTCTATCTCTCTCATAGTTACAACTTGATCTTCTCAGATAAGATCATTCTCAACTTCCACCTTAAAACCCTAGCTTGACATTAACCCTTTCAACAACAACTTAAAACCCTAGACATGATGTTCCTTTAAATGAATCTGATTTCATGTCGGTCCAATAGGATTACATTACAATTTCTTAGGTTTAATGAATCTAGACATACTCAGTAACACGACACAAAAAGCACCATCAATGTGTCGGCACCGTCAAACAATCGGTGGATTGGTAACTCATCACAAAATGCCGGTTGGTAACTCATCACAGAGTATTACCGGTTCATACAAAATACCGGTTGTTGGTTTGACAAAAATGAAGACTGGTAAGAATGTATTGTGCCACTTTGCTCCCTCGTGCCGCTTGGGATCTATGAACCACTTGGGGTCAACATGCCGCTTCAGACTGGGAAACACATTCTACAAAATCACCACTAGTCTAAAGACTAGTATACAACATATTGGTTGGAACAAATACCGGTTGAGCACAAGATCATACATATAAAGGGGATCTCAATACAAGTGTGTGTCCATCAATGACAATCACAACATAAACAACAAAAATGCCAACACTATGTGGTTAATAGATCAGTTTAATAAAGTTAAAAATTGCAGAACATTGATTTACCCCCTCTCAGTGTTCCTTGATTCCAACAATTGGTATCAAAGCCTAGTTCCTCAAAAGGAGCCTAACAACTTGAGGGAGGTCCGAGAAGATAAGTTAATGGAGTCTAGTAGTCTAAAACATTATCTTATTCTTGCACTTGATGATCTTGATCAGTCCAAAGCTCAAGTCCGGGAATTGAAAGGGAATCCGAAGGATGTTGAGAATTTCATTCAGTCACTAAAGGATTAGTTGAACAAGTCTAGGGAAAAGTGAAAGGAACTTTTTGATTAGTTAAAGAAGAAATAAAGTCAAAGTATGGTTGATGAAGCCTTGAAGGAGAAGATACAATAATGTGAGAAGATTGTTGAAGAAAATGATGTCCCAAGGCATGAGATGGAATCTATAGTGATGAAACTGACCAAGGAGATTGAGGCTAGAAATAAGAAGGAAGAGAACCTTACTTAATTCTTGAATGATAAATCTAATGAATGTTGTAGACTTAATTGTGAGAATGACTAGTTGAAGCTTGAACTTCTACAATCCAAGAGCAATGAACAAGATCTTGAAAGGAAGATTATTATTCTTAGGGATGAACTTGTTACTGCAAATGAGTATACGGAAAAGTTTAGAATCAACTCAGCTAAAATTGATGTGATTCTTGGAAGCCAGAAGGATGCAAATGACAAGCAAGGTCTTGGATTTGAGGAAGGTGAAAGCTCCGGATCTGGTCAAAGCAATCCTAAGTCAGAACATCAGAAAAGCAAAGCTAAGAGGTCTCTAGTAAGGCAGCCTAATGCTCATAAGTTCAATGGTAACTTTTATGTTTGTAATAGATTTGGTCATATGGCTAGTCAATGCAAAAATAGAGTGAAACAAAATGGTCCATCTTTCTTTGGTCAATATTTTAAATGCAATAAGTATGGGCATAAGACAAATATACACAAAAGTATGATCAATAAATTTCAAAATAGAAGAAATATTAGATGTTATGCATGTGGTATGTTTGGACATGTTGCTAATTAATGTAGATCAAGGGCAAATCAGATGAACTTCAGGACTATGCAAAGAAATGTTGTTTGCTATGTTTTTAATAAATCTGGTCACATTGCAAGGTTTTGCAGAAGTAGAAATGTGAATAGAAATTGTCTGGTAGACAAGAAAAAGAATGTGAAGGTTGATGATAAGGGAAAAATGATGCAAGACAGGGAAGGAGGATTGTTGAATTGTTGTTAAAACCCTAGTTACCATGCTAAATAGGTCATTGTGTGAAAATTACTAAACTTCTTCCTTACAACGAATAAAAAATTCAAAATCATTGCAAAATGGAAGGTAATTCAATGTTCTATCTATACATATGACTATACATTCAATTTGGATTCATACAACACCATACACATGCATGAAACAAAGTAATTTGCAAAAAAATGAACTTCCAATTGGTTGCCAATGATTTCAAATTAGGTTTCAGAAACTCAAAATTTCAAAATTCGTATCGCTTCATAAAACTGTCTCCAATCGCTGGCTTATACAATTTATACCAATTTTTTTCACTTTCCCATGGTCACAACAGACTGTTGGGCTACATGAATTTTTGACTCCCACACTTAAAAAAATCAAACTAGACACTAACATCAGAATAACAATCCCGAATTGACAAATCAACGCTGGACATTGATGTCAGAATAGCAATCTCGAACCGAGGTCTTGATCACCCATTGGTATAACTAATATAGGTGAAGTAACCATTTTATGCAATTCTGATAGAGTAACTTACCCTGATGTCCCTATTTCGGCATAACTATACTGAAGAAGGCATTTGGACGTCTATCAACATAGCCATCAATAATCGGCTAAGCAGTATTCTCCAATCTCGATAGAGTAAACTATCCCAATGAAACTTTATCGGGTTAACTATCCCAATGACCACTTTGACAACTTTTTACAAAGACGACACTTAAATAGGATAACTATCCCAATGACAACATTTGACAACTTTTTACAACCTTGCAAATTATGACTCCAAATTTGACATATCCTCCTAAAAACATGAAATGACATTAAAAATGGTCTCAATAGACCTTATTGGATTAGAATGACATGACCCCTAATTCCTAAGACTCAAATACCTACTAGACATGGTAACTAGACTATAGGTGTTCTTGCACTAGAAAATAAAAAGTTGAAGAGATCAGAGATCAGATGAAGAAGGCATGGGTTAAGAAGAGTGATCATGTTAGGATTAATGACAATACCAAAGATACTGAGGGGGGGAGGGTGAATTAGTATCTAACTGGTTAACATAATATTTAACCTTATTAAGAACTTTGCATCCCAAAATAGTGTACCAGTAAATAAGAATTAATGCAACAAATAAGAATAACAGAAACAACATAGAGAACACACCATAACACAAGATATTTAACTAGGAAACCCGATGTGGGAAAAACCTCGATGGGATTTGTGACCCACAATATTCACTCACTAGCCAATGAATAAATATTACTTATAATGAGGGGCTTGCACATGTAAGAAGGCCAACTGCCTAGAGCTCACTGCTCAATAAAAGTCACACTGACTACAAAAGTGGATTATGAAATCCAATACAATGTACTTCTTCAAATCAACATCAACTATGCCAGGTTCAATACCAGTTTAAGCTCATTCCATTACCAAAACCTTCACTGTCAACTATATCATCTTATACAAAATTTTCATACATACATCCATACATACTAAATGATTTATAAGATCTCATAGATATATATGAGTCTTTTACAATATGCCATGTTGGATTTACAAAAGATAATTACGTTGAAATACAATAAACAAAAGTTTATTCCCTTTCCGATGGGGTGCCGATATGCATTGTTACCGCTGTTGGTGAAGTGCCTGCTGGTGTATGTAGATGTCTATTGTCAGTGCCGGTAACTGCCGATGACTTACTAGATGAATGCTAGAAGGTTGCCAGATGGTTTCCATCAATGACAACATCAACTATTCTCATAAGAGCGTAGAATGCCAACAATCTCCCCCTTTGGCATTGATGACAACACTCATGAGAAAAATCCAAAAACTGTTCCAAAACTGAAGTCCAAAAGGTTACCAAAAAGATGTGCTCCCCTTGAGCAAATGATCTCCTCAAAATAAGTATTTTTCTCTCTCCACTACTCCCCCTTTGACATCAATGACAAAGGTTTTCAAAAATAGTCAAATGAGTGCAAAAATTTCACCTCAAGGTTTGTAACTAGTTGGTTACAATTTGAAATATGTCTGCCAAAACCAAATTTAGACTCTGCATGAATCTTTTGCTGTCAGTCAGGGTTGCCTCAGTCTGTTGGATCATGGTGGTGAGATGATGCATGTGCTCTTCCGGTGATCACTCTCCTTGAAGTAATGCCTTAAAGATTTCATTTCTCAGAGAGATAAGATTGTCCAACTTAGGACCAAGTTTATATTTAAGTTCTCTGGCAATAGACTAAATCCTTGCCTTTTCTTTCTCAATTATCTTCAATTTCTCCTCAAAACCTGCTATTTCTTGCTCGATAACTGATATGTGGCCGGATGAGCCAATTATGTTATTAGCTATGTCATCTATTTATTTCTGTACTATGCTGATCTCCTTTTCTACGTCCTCTATTAAAAGATGGGGTTTGCATGTTTCCCTGTAAAGCTCCTTGTATTCCAAAATTGTAGAGTTTAGTGCTGGTAATAATGTGTTTTGTGCACTTCTTTATTGTGTCTTCAAAGAATTTATCCTTCTCCTTTTCAACTTTCTCTTTGAACGTGTCCTCAGACCTTGTCAATGGTTATTACATTATCAGTGATAAATTTTGATAGTGTGTCCAATTTTCCTATAGAATCCTTGATGTGATCAGTGTTATAATTTGGTGCAATCAACTTTACTACTAGCAAGGTGTCATCAATTGCCTTGAAGGCTAATGCATTAGAGTCTGTTATCTTCTTGATTGAATCTAGGAGTACCTTTGTTACATTAGTAGGTCTGATTCACTTGATGAAGTGCCAGATGTCTGACCAATTACCTTTATTACCTCTGTGCTTCCAACATTTGTAACCATTTTGCTTGTGTTTACCTTCGATGGATCAATCTGAGTTTGAATTTCAACCTATAAAGGTTTGTCTAATGGTTTGGGTGCCTCAGTGAGTACCGTTTCTCTACCTCAATATATACCTCTGCCTCTATAGGTTTCTCAGTTGTCGGTATCTCTATCTCAGGTGGCCTTGTGTTAGCATCTTTACCTTCAGTATTCTTCCCAGTATCCAATGGTTGTTCTGTTTGTAATTATTGCTCTGTTTGGGTTGGGATCTCAAAATCTACCGATTTCTCAGCAATGTTGCCACTGTCAACATTACCATCCTTAACCTCTATAGTGTCCTTATCCACAACAATATTCACTTCTTGAGTATCCACATTCATGGTAAAAAGTATTTTGAATTCAGGATTAGTGTCATCATGTGTGACACCTTCAGTGCCAGTAACCGGTGGATCATCAATATGTACCGGTGCAGTATCCAAAGGTGGTGGCGGTATATTATCAGTAATCTTGATATTTTGAATTCCACCAATCTTTTCTTTGCTCGTATCCTTATCCTTTTGATATACTTTGAATGTTTTCTTTGGTCAGTTCAATTCCTCTTGTTTTCTTTTTCCACAAAAAATATATCCCATTTATAAACAGTCTCCTCTGCAATCTCATTTATTCTACCTGCAATCAAACTTACTTGCCGGTGACCACTGGAAAAAATGGATCTGTTAGCCTCACAAATCAAATTATCAATTTCCTCTTTTGAGTTTAACAGATGTACAACTAGAAGTTTTTCAACTTTTAGTTTCTTATCCAATTCCATCACTGCAATCCTTTTTGCATCTAATCTTTTGTAGAGTTCATTTGGTAAATCATCCACAACTTCAATTAAGACTTTCTTATATATGTCCAAGTATAGGATAATACTGTTCTCAATACTTTCCTTGTTAGAGTCATTAAATGAATCGTACAGTTTACTCACATTAGCCAAATTTCCATCATTAGTTATTTCATTTAACAAATTATCTAATGAGGGTGTGACCTATTTCTATTTCTTCTTGGGAGTTAGTTTCTTAGCCGGTTCCCTTACTGCCTATTGTTTCATCCTCAAGGTCCTTGTTCTTTTGGGTGAAGGAGAGGGTACCGGTGAAGGTTTTCTCTTCCTCTCAACTCTTTTGAATTTTGCTGGTATCTCACTGAATTAAGCCTATTTGCATGTGTAGTCTTGTAACCTAAAACCATACTTATGAATCTCACATTGATGTCTTTGATATCATTCACTCTTAGTGATCTACTATCTGATGTTGCTCCAATTAGGGTCATTACCTTGTTGTTAGGAACTTTTTTTTTTTTTTAGGTCTGCTGCTAATTGAGTGTAAACCAGTTACTACCATAATTGCTTTTTGGGTTATTTTGCAGATAGAACCATAAGAATTCTCCATGTGCTCTACTTAGGACAATTCTCACTACTTCCAAAAATTTAGGGATATTCAATATTTCAACAAAACCTAAAGTCTCCACAATCTTGTGTTCAGGTTTAACAGTGCTATTTTCATTACAAATTACCGTTCTAAACTTTTTCAACAATTCCTCAGAACCTAATTCTTCAATGTTGCAATGTATATATATCCTAGGGTCTTCAGCAAATGCTACACCTTTAGGAATTTTTGAAAATTCCCCTATGGAATCATCTTGCTTAGCTACTTCAAGAATTATTTTAAACACGAGCCTAGGGCATTTTATGTTTTCTACAATAGTAGGGTTCGCAATAAACTCGAGAGTAGAAGAAGAAGCCATTGAAAAATACCTTTAGTTGCCTAAAAATATCTGAATGCTTGAAAGAAATCACTTCACACCTTTGCCTTGAATGCCTTAGCTCTTTTTTGCGCTCTTTGTAGATTTGAATGCTCAGTGAATAAAAAATGAGGGAAATCTGATGATTTATAATGACTTTTCTCTTACCAACCGCATTAAATGCTCACCGGTTAAGTGAAAACTTAACACATCTGTCGGTAAAGAAGAAATCTATCTTCTCACCATCGACCGAGGGTAGTCTGCATGATATTCAATTTGCTACAAGACCCCCAAAGGGTTACTTCTCAGTTGGATGAATATTCTCCTGCCGGTGGAGGGTTACTCTGTTCTACTGATGAAGAAATAGTCTCATCAACATTCTGATCTGTCTTCCTAATCCATTGTTTTGAAAATTCTTGATTTACCTCATCTACCTTTTCTTTGCCTTTCAAACTGGATCCTTTATTATTTGCCGGTGAAGTCTTACTTCTACAAAATTTTGCAATATGTCCAATCTTGTTACAAGCATAACAAGTCACATTATTCCTCTGAATATATTTTCCATATCCTATGCCGGTTTGTGTTCTGCATTAATTAGATAAGTGTCCATATCTTCCACAAACATAACATTTCACATTCATTCTGCAGTTTTCTGAATTATGACCAACTTTGTTGCATTTGGAACATTGACCGGTGGGCGCATTAATATTCTGATTGTTTCTAGATCTACATTGATTTTCTCTATGACCATACTTGTTACAGTTAAAGCATTTCCCATTAAATTTATAAGCACTAGGTTGTCTTACCGCTTTACTGTGATCATGATTTTTTGCAGTCCTAGAACATTCTCCAACTTCAAATCCAAGTCCATTAATATATCCATTTGGTTTCTGATTTTTCTTCATATCATCAAGTTCCTCTGAACTTTTCTTGAATTTCTCTTTGTGTTGATTTGCAGTAGCCAACTCATTTTCCAGAATTCCCTTTTGTCTCATAAGCTCAGTTTTATCATGTTGCATGTGAATCAGATCTGTCTTCAGCATATCATTTTCATGATAGTCTTAAATTTTCATTTCCAACATCATTGAGTCTCCTAGTCAAGTCTTCTTCATTCTTCTTCCTGTCTTCAATGTCTTTACAAAACCTCATAGTCATATCTTGTATTTCATTCTTCATGTTACTATTTTCTTGTCTCAACTTTTTTGCAAGTTCTCTAAGAGTTTCCTTTTCATCATCATCTTTCTGCATCTTCTCATGAAGTTCTTTTCTTTTATTTTGAGCTATAGTAAGGTTCTCCAGAAGTCCTTGAATGAATTCCTGTGCAGTCCTCAGATCATCTTCAAGTTTGATATTCTTCAACTTCTTTGCATCATAATCTACAAGAGCTCCTTCCAATTGTTTTCTTAAGTTCTCCATCTGTACCAGTGTCAGAATCTTCCTCAAGCTAGTAGGCTTTTGAAAATAGAGGACCAGGCTCTGATACCAATTGTTAGGATTAATGACAGTCCCAAAGATACTGAGAGGGGGGGAGTGGGTGAATCAGTATCTAACCGGTTAACAAAATATTTAACCTTATTAAGAACTTTGCATCCCAAAACAGTGTACCGGTAAATAAGAATTAATGCAATAAATAAGAATAACAGAAACAACATAGAGAACACACCATAACACAAGATATTTAACGAGGAAACCCAGTGTGGGAAAAATCTCAGTGGGATTTGTGACCCACAATATTCACTCACTGGCCAATGAATAAATATTACTTACAATGAGGGGCCTGCACATGCAGGAAGGCCAACTACCTAGAGCTCACTGCTCAATAAGAGTGACATTGACTACAAAAGTGGATTATGAAATCCAATACAATGTACTGCTTCAAATCATCATAAATTATACTAGGTTTAGTATCGGTTTAAGCTCATTCCATTACCAAAACCTTTGCTGTCAACTATATCACCTTATACAAAATTTTCAAAAATACATCCATACATACTAAATGACTTATAAGATCTCATAGATATATATTAGTCTTTTACAATATGCCATGTTAGATTTACAAAAGATAATTACATTGAAATACAATAAACAAAAGTTTATTCCCTGTGGGTTGGGTGTCGATATGCATTATTGCCACTGCTGGTGAAGTGCCTGCCGGTGTATGTAGATGTCTATTTCCGGTGCTGGTAACTGTCGGTGGCTTACTAGATGAATTCCAAAAGGTTGCCAGATGGTTGCCATCAATGAGAACATCAAATATTCTCATAAGAGTGTAGAATACCAACAGATCAAGATACTGGAAATGGGTCCGCACCTAATTTCGGTGGTGGTAATTTCTCTGAGAATTAGATTGAGGCCTTTGGCCTAAGGGGAGTCTTCATGCAGATCATTTTCTCCCCTACTAGATGTTGGTGCCGAAAGATCGACAAATTGTTAGTAGTTGCTTGGAAGTTCTGCAGATAAATGGAAGGGTTTTCAGAAGATTTTGGGAGGATTTGAATATCCGTAGGAAGTTTGTTGAGAGGAGTATGTGGATACAGTGTTTTCGAAGGTTTAGGGAAAAATGTATTTAATGTGTCAAAAAGTTAAGTGTGTGGAAGATATTAAGGTACTCTTACCTCTCATTTCTCACTTTGCTTTCTGAGGAGAAGCACATGAGAAAGTTCTGTGGGAGATTTCCAAAGCAATCAGGTTTGTGAAGGCGATTTAGTGAAGGAACCCTAATCCGACGTGTAAGGTATTTATCTGGAAAGATTGTGAATTTGATATTTTTGAGTGAGATTTACAGCTACATAGACAGTTTTATGAGCCATAAATTTCTCAAAGGTTTGGAAGGAAGTAGAACACTATGCATAGAGTATTAGGATTTCAAATGAGGTAGTTTAGAAGGCAAGAAAAGTAAATATACTAGCTGTTGAAGATATCAGGGAGAAAGTTGAGGTAGTCAAGGTTGAGGTAGCTCATGTTGCTGTGGATGTTCCTTCTATTTCAGTAGAAGGAAATTTGGTCAAAGGTGGTGATGAGTATGAGGAAGATGCAAAATAGATGGTGGAAACAAAGGAGAATTGAAGCTATTACATCTATTTCAGAAGCAAGAGACACTGTAGGGGCAGTGAGAGAGTTATTGGAGAAGGACCAACAAGAATCAATAAGGATTTTGATGTTTCTCATTGAGGATAATGAACAAATCACTTTTGTATTTGATGTATTAGAAAATATCATTCCTACTCACTCATCCGATGCACCCTCGGTTCAGCCGAAGAATCTTATCAGTTTGGTAAGTGCTCATTTTGAGTCTCTTGTGAAGATTGCAGAGGTTCAGGTCAGGAAAGAAGTTAGAAGTAAATGGATTCAGTAAATTGATGAGTATGTTTTCTATTGATAAATTTTTGTTAGACACATGAAATTTTAAGGTACACTATCTGAAGGTGGAATTGTCTTCAAAGCATGTTTATCATTTGAGGATATAAAAGAGCAAGTTATGCATTTTGAAAAGCAATTAGCAGACATATCTCAGTCCTTTAGTCCTTTGACTATCTCAGTGGGTAGTCAAGAAGGTCAAGTTATTGATTTTCTTCACAAGATCAAATTCGATGTAGGATTGTAGTAAGAGTGGGTGATCTCTGAGGTCTAAGTTGTCCGCACATGGAGGGTATGCTCAGAATTGTCTATGATCCAGTATATCTTTTGGCAGTAGAGATGGAGACTTATCTATTTAGTGGTCCCATATCTATTTTGGAGTGTCTGAAGTAGTTGGGATAGGAATTTGAGTTGTTTTGCAAATGTATTCAAGTTTGTGCAAGTTTGTGAAGTCAGTTTATTCATAGTCATTCTGTGTGATTTTTGGTATGTGGTACTCTATCTTTGTCATTGATGTCAAAAGAGGAGTAGTCAGTGTTGTGGTTCAGATGTTCAAATTTATAAATTTATCAAAAGGGAGAGAGAGCTATGTGAATAGCTTATGTTGAGTTGTACACATGATCAAGAAGGTCAAGTTATTGATTTTCTTGACAAGATCAAATTCGATGTAGGATTGTAGTAAGAGTGGGTGATCTCTGAGGTCTAAGTTGTCCGCACATGGAGGGTATGCTCAGAATTGTCTATGATCCAGTATATCTTTTGGCAGTGAGACTTATCTATTTAGTGGTCTCATATCTATTTTGGAGTGTCTGAAGTAGTTGGGATAGGAATTTGAGTTGTTTTGCAAATGTATTCAAGTTTGTGCGAGTTTGTGAAGTCAGTTTATTCATAGTCATTTTGTGTGATTTTTGGTATGTGGTACTCTATCTTTGTCATTGATGTCTAAAGAGGAGTAGTCAGTGTTGTGGTTTAGATGTTCAAATTTCTAAATTTATCAAAAGGGAGAGAGAGCTATGTGAATAGCTTATGTTGAGCTATACGCATGATCTAAGGGGGACATAATCATGATTTGCATATGTGCCTTTTGCATTGATGTCAAAGGGGGAGAAGAGCATGTGAAAAACCACCATACCATGTGCTTGATCTAAGGGGGATATTGTTGAGAGTTATGGGGAGATTATTGGTTGTTGAATTCTCTCTTTGCATTGATTGTTTTACACATTCATTTGTTGCCATCAATGCCAAAGGGGGAGATTGTTGGATATTGTTGTTAAGTTTGCTAGAATGATGTGTTGTCATTGATGTCAACATATTCTTGTGTATTCCAGTGTTGCAGTCAAATTGGATGAGTTGGTTTGGATAGTGTGTTACAGATGAGCTGTTGTAGATTAATGGGTTTTGGGATAAGTATCTCTAGTTGATTTAGCAAAATTTTTCAGTGGTTTGCATGGTGATTTGATTGAGTTATGAGATCCGGTATTGTGGTTGGTATTCCAGTTGTTTGTTGTGTTCAATATTCTAGTTTCTGCTCTGCATTGCTTTGGAATTTCAATATCTTGGTTTGCAAATTTGAGTGTTTGGGACATTCATATGTGTCCTCAATTCAAATGGTTCATGATTTCGAGGTCCACAAGTGAATCTTTCAGTTTGACAGTTAGTTTAGTGTGTGTTCTCAAGGTTTGATATAATGATGATGGAGATTCTAGTAAGTGGCAATGTTGCGGTTGTTGCTGTGGTAATTCATGTTGCTTGTAGATGTTTCTATATCATGTCCTATCCTTATTGATTGTCTGCATTGATTGTTGTGCACGTTATTGATCATTTTATTGGTCCGATGGTGTTCTTCATGTTATGCAACATTCATGATGATTGTAGCATGTTGCAGATGTTTGAGGCATAATTCTTAGAGGTGCTTCATGTTCGAGGTTGTTTAGCCATCATATGTGTAGCATGTGGACAATTATTTTAGGTCTGCATATGGATTAGAGTTTGGATTGAGCCGACAATCCTTACACGTTTCATTTGTGTGTTATGCATTTTTGGGCCGACATGTTGAAGACCTAATTTCATGTTGTGGATATATAAGAGCGATTGATATTGTCATTTTAGGTATTGTTGGATGTGTGGTAAGTGTTGGTAAGAAATTATGTGCAATTTCACACGCACAAGTGAAAGATTAGTGTTCCAGATTGCAAATTAACAACATAACAGAGCAGAGTGTGTTGTAGAATGTGTAGTTTGAAATATGTGCTTAACCAGAACTATTTATAGGAATTTGTAGATGCTATTTATTAGTTCAAACTCTTCAGATATCTATTGTAATATATTTGTAAGGTATTGAGCATTCCAGGTTGTAGCCCTTTTTGTAATTTGAGCAGTGAGATCTAGGTAGTGTGCCTGAATGCATGTGCATTCCCCTTATGTAATATTCTTATACTTATAACATAGTATAATTATATTGTGGGTTTCATCCCCACCGTGGTTTTCCCTTGACTGGGTTTCCACGTAAAAATCATGGTGTTGTGATTATTTGCTTTGTGTTCATGCATATTTCTTTTCTTCATATGTGATATGTGATTAAGAGATCAATTTAATAAAGTTAAATATCGCCGAACACTGATTCATCCCCCCCTCTAGGTGTTCCTTGATTCCAAAATATCCATCTTCCTTAGCGTAGAAGCTATGCTTATGAGTATTTGTCTTCTTTTATTTAAAGCCACTTATTTTGAAAGTGCGATTAGAAGCAATGTGATCAATTTATCCATAATTGAAACATTTGAAGGGTAACTTACCTTTATACTTTTTGGAACCCCTTTTTAACTTCCTCACAAAATTTGTTTCTTCAAGATCCAATTTATTATTGAAGTCTAAATTTTTATTCTCCTTCGATGCCCTACAAGATAAATTCTTTCTTAAAGTTTTATCATTCACAATTCTCATCTCATATGCATTCAATATCCCATATTACTCATCCTTTTTCAAACTATTCAGATCTTTAGCTTCTTCTACTGCAAAAAAAATTGAATCAAACTTAGAGGGAAGAGATTTGAGTACCTTTGACAATCACTAAATCTTTCACTTCTTCACCAAGTCCTCTACTAATATTGACAATTTCATCAACTTGGAGTAGATATGCAGTAATGCTTTCTTCCTTCATCTTCAAACTTTCAAGCAACCCTCGGTAGGTATGAAGCTTTACTTCCTTGAATTTATTTTCACCTTCATAGATATTGTAAAGCTTGTCCAAAATCTCATTTGTGGTCCTATAATGCATTATCTATACAAATTCAAAGTTAGATAAACCATATAAAATAACATTTCTTGCTTTTGCATTAGTCTCACAAGCCTTATTTCCGACTTGATCTCTTGAAGGATTATCTCCATAATATGATAGCCATCTACAACTACCTATCAAACATCAAACCCTAAAGCCATTATATAGTATTCTATATTTACACTCCAAAATACACAATGGAACCATCAAATAGTTGTGCCTTGTTTGAAGAAAGACCTTCTTGAACTATTGTGGGCTATCTTGAATCTACCTCAACCTTGTTGGCAATATTTGTTGTCACTGATGTCAATCTGATGTCTAATAATATGTGTTGTCCCTAATAATGTTTGGTTAATTGATTGTGTGGTCATTGATATTGCTAATGTTATAAATGTTGATGTTGTTGATGTTGTTGATAGGCAGTTATATGTAGAGTTTGTATCCAGTACTGAAGGTTGATGGTTGTAGTTGCTTTGGGTTGTGCATGTCTATATTTTGTGGTGTTTGATGTCTACACTCTATCTAAGCTATTATATTGTTGCTGGTGAATTTATTGTGTTGGTTTAATGAAGATATATTTTAGATGAAGATTTATAATGATGGTTAGGGATGTGTTCTCATTGGTCTTGGCACACTTTTTTTGGCCAATGATGTTTCCTGAAGGTTTTGTAGTATGAGTTATGATATGTAGAAAAAATTATTTAATGTTTTCCTGGATGAATGCTCTAGATTCCTTTGCTATTGTGAATTTGGTCCTGTGGATTTGGACTTAATATTTGTGTTTTGTGGATATTGCACTACTATATTTTATTAGGTTCTTGGTGTAGAGGATGAAACCTCAATGAATAAACCTTCCTTCACTACCTCACTAAACTGGTTCTCTTATGAGTCATGAAAATACAAGCTACTAATTATCCAAACCTATGTATGGAAGTACTGAATAGTAGAAGCATATACAATAATAAAACAATTTTAACTATTGAATTCAAAAGGTTAGGTCAAAATGATTATTTGATGACCTTTGCTTGCTCTCTTCTCGAGGACGCACGCATAGGTCATGGATGACAATGCACCATGCTGGCATCCCTTACTGATAGAGTACAAAGGCTATGTCAAAGAATACAAGAAAATGACTAGCACCTAGATTTACATTTATGATGCTACGAAAGATATAAAGCAAAAAAAATATAATAGAAAATGCATTGGATAGATGGAAGGAAAGAGAAAGAGAGAGAAAGATCACAAAGGTCCACAAATGAAGTCTCCAACACACACAAACTTCCTTTGATAACCTACACACAAAATAAACAAAGACAAAATGTTGGGGCTATGTTTAGAGGTCTGCCACAGTCAGAGGTCCCAACTTTGGTGTTTCTACCTCCATAGACAACCAAGATGATATATAATGGATAAATAAAATGATAAAATATGATATGAGATAAATAAGATAATAAGTATGCTATTGAAGATGCAATGAAAATAAAGAGGAATAAACTCCCCTTCAACACCAAAAAAGAAAAAGATTGCTAGAGTGAAGGTGAGCACAAAGAATCCTCAAACACATAGCTACGATGATGGTGATAAGATGAACAAAGTACAACATTTGTAGAATACAAAACAAGTGATTAAGAAGCTATAAATTGTGTAGAAATCCCAAAGAGTGTGTAGAGGACCAAAAAGTGTCAAAGAGAGAGAAAATGAGGCTACCAAAAGCAAGATATGGGCCCAGGGATGAAACTAACATCGGTGGCTGTGAGAAGAGGTGTTACAAATCTTGCCAATTGCAAGAATAAAACTCAAATGACCACTTGCAGACTATAGAATCATGGGATGCTATCATGGCACACATACACATCTGTGGGGCGTAGGCGTCTACAAGCCATACAATTGATGAGGTCGAGAAAATGATAGATTAAAGGGTGAAAGAGAAAGACACACAAACAAAAGGAAAAAAAAGATAAAGGAAGTTCTCCAATCAACATAAATAAAAGGTTCTTACATAGCATGGAATTTCACGAGGTACAATTTATGACAATACACCTAGTGTTGTAGCTGAAGTGGTTTGTGATGATTGTTTGCTGACAATTAGACTGTCTATTAGAGGTGGTTTGATTATTTTTGGAATGATTTGTATTTTTCCACATTGATGTTTCGGGTGCTGAAACTTGGACGACATGTTTCTAATTCTTGTTTGTTGTCTTAATTATAGTTTTAAGTGTTGAAGTATTCTGCAATAAGGTTTATTGATGTTTTATTCAGGATTGTATTTCTTGGAAGCCTAGTGATGAGGTGTTTTGTATTGCACCAACTTGTATCAATGTGATAGTGAAAAATAAGTGTTTGTAAGTGTTGTTAGATGTTCTATGAATGTCCATATGTGATCCACATGGTGTTGGATATTTTGTTTGCTGCCACATTGTGTCTAATGTTGTGTTTCTAGGAAACTGTGGTTATTTGGTTGACATAAGTTTATTTTTTGGCTTGTTCTTATTCCTAATGATATGTACATACCGATGTTGGAGAGTTTGTTGAATTGTGTTTAGTTCCTACCTATGGTGTGTGGGTATCTGCATTGAGTTATTTCATTTGGATGATGCATTTTGGGATGACTGGTTGTGTGCTATATTTCTTATCTACACCTTACCTTGTTGTCGGCCTTAGATGATGTGCACCGGGGTGTATGTTCATTAGAGTTTCTTAAAGAAGTGTAATATGATGAATTTAGGTCCACTCTATCTCTAGGATTGGACCTTATTAACCATAATTATGTTTAGTGGCCAACTTGATAGGACTATGCTTGTCCCTTTTTTTGGCCGACCTAATTGATGTTTGAAATGAAGATGGTTATATAGAAGATAGAATTAGTGTGATGGTGTGTCTTCAAAGGAGAATTGAGTAGTGACCAAAGTAATGAAGTGATGAGTGAAGTGCTTCATGTGCAAGTGATTTCATGATCATATCATTTACAAGGTGTTGTGATGTGAAGATAGTGAATGTGGTGGTGATTGTTGTTGGATTTTGTTGCTTGTAATAGAGGTTCAAGGATACATTCACTGTTGGAGAAATATTTTGTTTTTCTGATTCAAAGATTTATTGATTTTTTGTATCTTGCCTTGGAGTAATGAGCTTTAGCCCGCAAGTCCTATGTATCTTGTCTTGGACCAGTGAGATTAAGCCTACAAGTCCTTTGTATCTTTCCCTAGAGCAATGAGATTCAACTTACAAGTCTTTTGTATCTTGCATTGGATTAGTGAGCTTCATCTTGCAAGTCCTTTTGGTATCTTGCCCGAAGATAGTGCATCTTAGCTTGCAAGACTTCTAGGTGGCAATGTGCTTCATTGGTAGTGGTTGCATAAAACAAATTTGTAATGATTTCATATATATTGTGATTTGAATCTCACCATGGTTTTTCCCTATTCAGGGTTTTGCACAAAAATATGGTGTTCTCTTGTGTATTGTGTTTTGTGATTCCATGTTTCAGAATTGATGATAAAGTTAAAGATAATTTGATTGTGTTTTGGAGATTAAAAGTTTAAGTAAAGTATTTTTAGATTTAGTCTGATTCATCCCCCCCTCTCAGTCCTAAGGTGTGTTCAATGAACCTGTTAAGATTCTCCAGGGAACTTAACTTTGATACCAATTGTTAAGCATGCAAATATATTGTTGGGGGGGGGGGGGGGGGGCTGAACCAATTATACAAATTTTAATTTCAAAACCAATGCAATAGTAAAATCATTACCAAATTTCATAATATCATTATAAAAATTATGCAAGTGATAAGCACATCCAAACATAAACACATGAGAACACTAGATTTACATGGAAAGTAAAAAGGGAAAAACCATAGTGAGAAAAGTTACTTAGATCTACTACCCAAATATAGCCTCATAGAAATATAAAGAAATTACAATAATTTTTCTAGGCAGCAACCCACGAGAATTTTAACCTAAGATTGAGACAACAATCTCCAATTAGATTTTTAAGTACAACCTACATGAAACACCAATTCCCTAATCCAAAGAGTTGAGCACCAACTCAAATAATGAGGCGCCAACCTCAATTACAATTACTTAATATAGAAAATATAAAAGATATATCATATATACCTTCCAAAATCCACCTTCATCATCTGTTTGATTTGATCTATTTAAGAACTCTCTTACTATGTGCATATGATGTGAATCTTAGTTTATATACTTCAATACATGTGTACCTCTCTTTATTGAGTATACAACTTTCACAACTTATGCCACACCAACCACAAAATGGAATGGAACATATTGTCACTATATATGCATTCCAATATTAAATACACCTTCATGTTGTTCTAGAACTTATTTACAATATCCACAAGTTGGCCAAGGGTACATTACTTAAACCAAATTTGTAGTTGACTTGATCTTAAAGAAAACACGTTACACCAAGAGTAAGATCATTGTATGCATTACCCACCACAAACTCAATGGGTCCCCAACTACTTTCACATGCTTCTTGTAGCTGACACACATTACAATCCTCTAGCACATCCCATAGTAACATCTGCACAGTTAATAAACTAACACAGTGTGCACTCTGTCACTTCTAACTTTCTGTTTGCTTAACCAAATCCTTTGAAACTTGGATACAATATGTTTCATGTATAACTTTACTTTACTTCCAAATCACAAGCCATAACTACCAAATGTAGTATAATGTGATACCAAAAGACATGATAGTGCAACATAATAAAAATACTGTCGATAAACAATATACCTTAGAAACCTGCTTTAGACACTTCTAGGTCCCCACAAATACACTGTATGTTTAGGAACTCTTGATACCAATACACGATGAAAAAATTAATAGAGATATCCAACATTACTAGACTCTGCCCTTTGTTTGACTCAAATACTCTGACATAACACAATCTCTTTGACATCAATGACACCACGTTTGACATCAATGACAACACTATGTTCAACCAATCTATCATTGTTGTTTGTTACCACTTCCAATGACTTTATCCTTTATGAATGTGATTATAAATTATTATAGATATATTTAATATATTAAATATTTATCTATTATGTTAGATTAGGTGTCCAAATACACCTTCCAATGATTATAGAGACATAAAAATGAATTAGGATTGCAAGATTAATGTTTGCTTATCTTAATTGTCTCCCACTTGACATTATATGTTGCAATTACATCCATAATAAAATAGAAATAATAATAATTGAGTATAATGATGAAGGCCCATGCTCTTTTTGTATCAGGAGAACTTATCTATGGTTATTGGCTTTGTAAGAGAATCTACAAAATTATCTATAGTGTCAACCGTCTCTATCAATACCTTACCATTCTCAACCATTTTTTGTATAAAGTGAAACTACACATGTACATTCTTAGTATGAGAATGATGCATAGGATTTTTTGCCATACATACAACATTCTAAATGTTACATCCAATTTGAAAAATATTAACAAAACCAAAACCTATACCAAGTATTTGTAACCATGCCATCTCCTTAGAGGCATGCGTGGTAGTCACATACTTTCTTATTTGGTGAAAAAAACTAATCATATGATGTATTTTACTCATCCAACTCATTGCACCTTTAAATAAAGAGAAAACATAGCCACTAGTGGACTTTTGACTATCTAATTTACCTTCCCAATCTACATCAAAAAAACCTTGTATGTTAGATGACTTTACCACATAACCAATACCATGATAACACAAATTATAATCAGAAGTTCCTCACAAATATATAAATACCATTTTAATAAAAGTTCAATTTTCTTTACTAGGGTTAGACATAAATGTACTCAAAACTTGCACTGCTTGGAGATATCTAGTCTAGTGCAAACCACTACATATATCGAAATATTAGCAACACTAGTGTAAGGCACCTTAGATATTTCTTTAGAAAAATCATTAAATTTAGGAAACACATGTGTAAACTAAGATTAGTACCAACCAAAAATAGAATACTTATAGTATTACAATCATGCATATCAAATCTTCACAAATGGTATACAAATACTTACTTTTACTTAACCTAATATTTTTGTGTATTTGATGCTTATTGATCTCTATCCCAAGAATATATCTAGCAGCCCCAAAGTCCTCAATGTCAGATGTGCCAGAAAGTTGAGTTTTGAGCTCCCTAATAATCACCTTGTTGTTACTCATAAATATCATGCCAACAACATACAAGACAATAATTAATATCTAATCATCAATAATTTTAATATAAACATAATGATCTTCATCAATCCTAGCAAAATCCAATTTCAATGAAAATAAATCAAATTTTCTAGTTCCACATCTTGGATGATTATTTTAGACCATATAATTATTGTTTCAACATACAAATCAATTATTCCTTTCATTTCACAATAAAATAATTAGGTTCTTGCATATAAATATCATCATTAATATGCCCATTTAAGAAAGGTATTTTGACATCCATTTGCTTAATTTAAAAATCAAAAGCTATGACAATAGATAAAAAGGAATATAATTGAAGACAACTTAGCATCATGATATAAAATTCTACCAAAATCAACTCCCTCTCTCTAGGAGTATCCTTGGTCACTAGTTTAGCCTCGTAGTACTCTAATCAATTGCCTACACTATTTTTTTAATACATCTACTTGCAACCAATGTGCTTTCTTGTCTCTAGAAAACTAACAAGATCATAGGTATCACAACTATCTAAGGTCATCATCCCTTCTTCCATGTTCTGCATCCAAGATTCACTATCCTTCGAAGAGAGAGCCTCCTAGTAAGATCTACGTCCATTATTAGTAAGTTTTAACAAAGTAAAAGAATAATGAAAATATGATGGGCTATACATGTCGATTAGATTTCTTTGTCTTTTAGATATTCTTAAAGTAGGAATAATGAGATTTTCCTATTCTTTTGTGTTCTCACCTTTCACATCTTCTAAACTATTTGAACCCTCTTCTTCTTCTCCATCCTTTAACCATCTTATTGTTCTTCCACATGTGCATCTTCTTGCTTTTTTTTTTAGTGCACTATTTTAGGTTTTTTTTTTGGTTGTTCTTCACCTAAATAATCTCTAAACTCCTCAAAAATCACATCTCTAAAATAATAAATTTGCGGGTTAGAGGATTCCAAAGATGACACCTTTTAACATTCTCATGTAACCAATGAAGATTATAAGAATTGGATATGAAGGTAGCGTCCTAGATTCTAGAGACCAAATGGAAAGCACATAAACAAGAGAGAAAGAATGTGATAAGAATAAACTAAGTTCCTATCAATGATGCAATAGAATCCAATGCATGTACATAGGAGACACCTTGGTTATATAGCCAAGATGAGAACATAGGAGTGCATACATAATCTTATGGCATGAGACAAAAAGTGACAACCTATCATCCCACCTAAAGTGGAAAAGTGATCACATGATAACAACTCTAAATGTGGAGCACCCACCAAAGGTGGAAAAGTGTAACCATGAAAGGTGGATATGATAGTACATGATAAAGGTACTAAAGGTGGAGACACCACATAAAGTAGAAATGATAACATGATAATGCCACCTAAAGTGGAGATGTTCCAACTACTCCTACATGGTTCCCTAAGTAAGCTTAAGTGACATGTAATTAGGACCCATGTGAGAAATAACCAAGGTAAAATACCTTAGCTACACCAACAAAGATACATTTTTAGTATTTTAGATCCATTTATATCACTTTTCTTGAGGCCCATGAGCATAAAACTCACAACCAAATACACTTAAATGTAATAACAAATTCTTTCTATTAATCAAATGACAAGCAACATTACAATCTCTACCCAAAAGAATTCACCTAAATTTGTACCACTCAATATACTTATAACTCTTTCCATTATGGTTTTTGTTCCAAAACTTGTATTTTAACAATGTTTAAAGATTAATTAGATCTTATTCTTGGTAAAATTGAAGGATTAGCCAATGAATACTGTTATTCCCAACTGGTGTTGAGAGGGGAGGGGTGAATCATCACTTAATCAAATTTTCACAATTAAACTTTTAACTTGAATCCGCATTCATCTAATATCCAACAATATACTTAATCATTGAAGTAAAATATGCAAGCATGAAAAGTTGACAGTGACACCAAGAAGTTATCTCGTGGAAACCCAAATGGGAGAAAACCACGGTGTGAGTAGGAACTCACAAAATTTGTAATCTTCTAAAGTACGCCCGGTGAGGAGCCATCCATGTTAGGAGATTTCAAAGACACTGTTAGGTGCCACTTGGTTAAGGGATTTTGTTCAAGGCCAGTTAGTACCTTTACCCTGTTAAAGGTAGCCTGGTTCAAGGACTTAAGAACAACAATTAAGATGTCACCCAGTTAAGGGATTTTACAAAAGGGACTTGTTAAATTCCACCCGGTTAAGGGATTTATGTTGTAGTGGTTAGAAAGCAATATATGGACGATCTACTGAATCAACTACAAATAGCTTGATCAGATCTCAATATGCATCACACTCAATCCACACCGGTTGTGTCTTCTCTACACAACACTGATTTTCTTCTTACTCCTTCATCTCTTCACTCAGCTGATCGCCTATCCCTCAACACTACACTCTGCCAATCCTCTGAACTTCGACTCTCCACTTTGCTGGTTCTTTGTCCTTCAACTTTGCACTTTGTCAGTTCTCTTTCCTTTGACTCTGCACTCTATCAGTTCTCTGTCCTTCGACTCTGCACTCTATCAATCTACCTCAAACACACTCTATTGTGCTAAAACCTTTTAGAACTTCCTCTCTCTCTGCTCTTCACTTTGGATTGCCTTCAACAAGACCTGCTTGTTGCAAATTTCACGATCAAAACTTTCTGAATGAACTCAGGAACACTTTATACATTGTCTGCCGACACTTTCTGGTGATTCCTCAATCAAATCAATCATGTATTTTGAAAGATTTCAAATTCAAAATCTCCCACTCTTTGTCTACACGCCTTCCAAAATTTCTACCAAGTGTTTAAACAAATTTTGCTACCGCATCCTCCAAAGATAGTAATTTCTGGGTCATGTTCAGTCAATTAAGTGCAAACCAGAAATTCTGCAGATAATCATTCTTGACTGCATTATAACTAAAGTTGACCTTACCAACATATGATTTGGCATAAACACAAACTCACCAACTCACCGCAATTGAATGACCGATCATCGCTCCAAGATTTATGGTGAACACATGTCTTCCTTCTGTCATACCGGTATACTGGTTTTCCACTGCACTTCTGTATTACCAATTCATTCTTTGATTGCTAGTTTGTTGTGCTAGCATCAAGTCTCTTCCCCAGTTTGCCCATGAAGTTCAGGTTAGTATACAACCTCAAGTTGTTTTTCCTGAGTCACCTTTAGTGACTTCATCATCATCAGAGTGATCAATCTTCTTAAATGATAGACCGGTTGGCTTAGTCTATCTTTCCTTGAGTTGATTGAACCTTTTGTCATTCGTTACCAATGTTGTTTCCATGTGTTTTTAATTCATCACTTCTGCATACTGAGAAAGACAACTCTACCTATACTAATTCACCAGTTAGAGTCTTCACCGGTTAGAGTCTTCACCGGTATGTGTTGGACATCAATGACAAATCTTAGCACATATACCGATTCTCTGGATTGACTGGTTTTGTCAATGACAAGTAACATTACAATATCTACCCAAAATAATTCACCTAAATTTGTACCACTCAACATACTTATAACTCTTTCCATTATGGTTTGGTTTATTTTGTTTCAAAACTTGTATTTTAACAATTTTTAAAGACTAATTAGATCTTATTCTTGGCAGAATTGAAGGATTAGCCAATTAATACAAAACACTATTTTTTTCTTTACAATTTATGATCTAAAAGACCTAAGTGGGTTATCCTCTATGAAATTAATTGAAAACATGCAACATATTTATTAGATGATGCCTAGTAGATCAATTCTCATAGACTTTTGACAAGGATCTATGAATTGTATCATGATAGTATGCAAATTCCTTCTAATTAATTTGATTAAAGTAATAAGAAGAAAAATAATTACATTTAATTTAATATTGGCTTAAGATGTATCATTTTAGAAACATTTTTTAGGTTGTGGGAGGAATAAGGATAGATTAGTACCTATGTGGGGTCATAGATTTAGTAAGCCATACATCCTTATTTCATAACATCTAAACATACTTTGATAGTCATTTCAAAATTATTACCTTGTAATAGTGTGAGCTATTATGGGTTAAAAATATGATCTTTCTTTATAGTCCATTTTGTGACAATACTATTATCATTATTTTCATGAAATATATTACAATGCTCTTTGAACAAAGATTAACAATGAAAATAACATAGGTGTGTGTAGGGGAAAAAGTGAGACTAAGTATGGAAACCCTAATCCCACTCTCGTACACACTCATGGAATATGAAAGAGCCTAGGGAGGTAACACATGTCAACTACTTATGAGAAAGAGAGAGCCATGGATTACCTATTAGGTTTTCTATTCCTTTGCTGTAAATGAGAGAGAGGAATGCTGCAAAATGCAATCTAACCTAGAATGCAAGTAAGAAAGAAAACCCTAATATGAGAATGCAGATCAAAGAACAACTAATACGTTATTGAAAACTACAGATCAGAAGGAAAAATCAGAGGTGCACCTGTGTCTGAAATATGAGCAAAAATGTCCGAGACTAGGGTGCCATGCTACTGTCTTGATTGTGCACTTGTGGAGCTGCAACTGACAGGATGGATTCCGAGGCTTGCAAAGTACTATTCTGCCACATCATGCTGACATGGGGTAAGAACATGGCACCACACCATTTTCCTGGGTAGGACCAGGGTGCCACGTCCCTGTCCTTGGGGTTTTCACTGAGATCTACAACCCAGATCGGTCCCTGTGTGCTCTTCCGGTCCCAAAACTTCCAGCGACGCTTAGATCCAAATCTGTACCTAAAGTTGAAAAAGAGGGTTTGGAGTGGATATATAGGGTTTTTCCTTAGTCAAATACATGTGTTGGTGATTTCCACCTCCACAAATAGCCGATAATGTATTGAAAATGTGTGTGCAAGAACCTTGTGTGTGCAAGATCCTAAGATGAAAGCAAACAATCTAGAGAAACCCTAAAGAGTAAACCCTAATTGCTTATAATTGAAAAAGTAAATGCTCTAAATCCACAATTCAAAGTGATCTAAAGCATGATTATAAATCAAAATCAAACTTATGCAATGACCTGAAAACAACATGAAACCATACCCAACCCCAAGGGAGAGGTACAAGCCAATCGTTAGTCAGTGATCTTCTATTGTTCTTCTACATCTTCAAAAGTCCCCAGTTGATAAAATGATGCTTGATGAATGTTGAATGTTGATTAATACTTCAAATATCTACTCTTTCGCTGCAAAAAAAGACTATAATACTCCAAAAACCCACTCTTAGATTCTTAGAAGAAGACCCCTTCAAATGAAGAGAGCTCTTAAGTATGAAACCTTAGATTTTAATTTCATGTTTAGGCCGACCTAGGATTTGAATTTCTTGCTGATATTTTGGGGTTAAGCATTATTATATCATAGGATTGTGCTCCCAAAATTTTGGGGAAAAAGCCGCAGACCATGTGCATTCTCGCCATGATCCGACCAACTTTTCACCAAATTTTCAAGGCCATTAGATATGATGATATTAGAGTGCATCCCAAAGTTACAACTGATTTCAAGATGTTTTGATATGCGAAATCAGGCCTAAATGGTCAAAATAAGACATAATTAGGGTTTATGATTACATGATTCATTGGAGGAATAAGATGAAAAGGGGCACACTTAGGGTAAAGGGCCCAACTTTATAATATGTAAAGTGATGAAACATGACCTTATATTTAATTAAATGCTTAAAAGGGAATTAGAAATGCAAGATGCAAGACACACTAAGGCGGGTGGTAACCTAAGTGTGAAATTGTACCACCCTAGCAAGGGTGTACAATTTACGACACTACAAGGTGCAACAAATGTGCATTCAAAGACTTAAATTTTTTTAATTATAATATCGAAAGAAATATCACATCACAAATTAGAGATGATAGTTAATACATTAATTCTATTTTATTTTCTTAATTCTTAATAAAGAATCACAAAAAAAAAAGACAATTTTTGATTTATTATTAATATCACAATAACACATCACTAAAGAATAGATAATTTTAAAGAACTAAACCAAAGATATCTATATTATAAGTAGAAATATACAAAATAGGATTAAAAAATGGGTAGAAACTATCAAACAACCATACAATTATTTAAAATAGAAAATGAGAACTAAATAAAATATCTATATTTAGATTTCCAAATAACTAGTTCATGTTAATGTATAATCATGTTTAGGTGCTTAGGTGGCTTTCTTATGTGGAATCTTGCCTAATCGGTAGGTAGTTATGCCCATGTGAAAATTTAGGTAGGGTGGTAGGTAATAAGTATGCCCTTTATATACACCTCCACTCCTCTCCTAATGCATCCAATCATCTTACTTATGCATCAATCTCTCTTTTGCTTTGTATTTCTCTTTATTGTTGTTTCCATCTTGCCTAGTGTTCTAACAACAAAGCCTTTGCTACTAGTTTAATGGAAATACAATTGATTTGCAAGAAAATTCTTCATGGATATTTAAAGTGAGGATTACAAATCAGGTTGAAAATCAACCCAAAGGTTGTGAAATCAGTCTATTCTTTTTGAGTATTTATAATTAGTTTTTGTTAGAGTATTCGGGTATTTACTTGATTAATTAAACAACATTTGTTTAATTATTTAAGTTCCCTTTATCTCTTTTACACTTAAGCTAACTTTAGGTGCATAATAATTAATTCTGTTTTATTAATTATTATGTGCAAGCCTAGGTTTTCCCTTTTAGGGTTTCTTGACCTATTAGAGGTTAATTTTCTTTTCCTTGTATTATTATCACATTACACATTTTTGTGAATATTGAGCTCTCATCTTTTGAGCATATTTTCTGTGTATTGTTTTCTCTGTTATTTGCTTCCTTGCTTCTTAATAGGTTATTCAGCTTGCAGAGATCTTTAGGCTCATGTGGTGTTGTATTTCTCAACTCTCACATGGTATCAGAGCTTCAAATCTGCAGCTATCTGTTCTTGTTTTGAGAATTTTTGCATTGGAAGCAGATCTGGGGTTTCAGGAAGTTTTTTTATGCACTTAGGGATAAACCTTTTTTCTAAGCACTTTGGGCCTAAACGGACCTCACCATTGTGCTGAGAAGGCCCCCAAACCCCTATAGTCATATAAAAATTGACCTTTTTTGGCTCCTGAGCCTCTAGGAGTGTTTTTTCTCCAGTACCAGGGCATATGACTGTGGCACATAGTTCGAGATTTTTTTTTCAAAAAAAAAAAAAAAATGCCTTTTTACGGCATGCAGGCCGAATGATTTTTGTTTGAAAAAAAATTAAAAAAAAACAATCAAAAATCATTTAACACCGACATAGTGTTTTTTTAAAACAAAAAGCAAAAATCGGATACCGTGGGCCCCCTTGGCTCCACAGGCCCTGTTGTAGGTCTGGTGCCACTGACCCTTGGCCCCACCGGTGTCTGCCTTCCCGACCTGCACCGATCCCTGCCTCCGCACTACGCCCGCTACCTGTCGGCCCCTCGCCGCCCACGACCTCCCTGCGCCCGCCGACCCCTCGCCGTGTCGCCGCCCGCGGCCACCTTGCGCCCATCGACCCCTCATTGTGTCGCCTCCCGCGGTCTCCCTGCATTGCCCGCTAGCCCCTCCTGCCGCCGACGCCCTTCCCACTGCCGTCGGTGCTCTTCCTGCCGATACCCTCTTTGCCGACTACCACTGCAGCTCCGCCCGCCGCTGTTGCACCACTCGTCGACCACCACAGTGCCACCTGCCCGCCACCCATGGTCCACCTCTGCCCGACCCTGCCCCCGTTGCACCTCCCTCTTGCCTCTTTTAGGGGGGGTTGGTTTTTTTTCCATAACTTGGGCAGACGGAGTCATTCTTTTGAAAACTAATAGGCATCAGAAAGATGGTTCCGAGATGTACTTTGTGGTAATGGAATTTTTTTCCAATTTTTCTGTTTGATTGTGTTTTTTTCCAGTCAATGTGGGGTCTCTTTTTTGCACTCCGGGAGCCATAAAATGAGCATCCGAACTCCATTTTTCAAAACAATTATATTTTTGGAAAGCGTGTGCTGTGTACTTTCTAGCCATATGGGTTTTATTTACAGATTCTCCTCTAGGAATATTTTATTCATTTTTTTGCTTTTCAACACTCTGGTGGATATCTTGGTTGTTTCAGGTCCTGGGATCTCTTCTTTGAGTAGGATGTCTCGGTTTTGGTTCTTCTTTTTGTTTCCAGTCTTATTATCATTGTAGCCTTCTATTTATGCAAACACACTGAGATAAAGTGCCATCATGCATTGTTTACTTAGGATCTTGCACATCTTGTGCCTTATTGTACATGCACTACTTATAAAGTGCCATGAGGGGGTTGATGTTTGCCTTTTATTTTCCATCTACCTTTGTCCAGTGAGTGTTCCTTCCACGACATTCACCTCATGTTGTGTGTCAAGTGAGTGTTCCTTCCATGACACTATGTACTTTCTTTGCGCCTTCGATATTCTTGGTTCTTCATCGTGCAATTCTTGTTGGTCGTTCCTTTTAGTGTACCTATCCCTCTCCCTTTTCAACATTATGGGGAGGTTTGTCCTGTTGGTTCTAATGCTTCTGTTGTTCGATTGAACAACTCTTTAGGCTTTGGTTTCTCATGCCATCTGTATCTTCGAGTTTAGTTGTTTGCCTTTGTTTGCCTTCTAATTCGAGTAGTGTCATTTGAGGGTACTCATACAAATTACAATCTTCTCTACCTGGTCTTGTTCTATTTTAGTGGAGGTTCTTCAAATCAACAGTTATTCTTCGATAATGTTTGTAGGTTCGTCATGCTTCAGTGATTCTTCTAATCTTCTCTTGTTCCTACCTTTTTGGAACATTCTTGTTTGGAGGCTTTTTCAGTCCTTCTTCTTGCCTTTTCCATCTCTGTTTGGAGTAGAGTTTTTTTCCCACATGGTTTTCTCTATTTCTTCGGTTCATAGAGATTTGGTTGTATTTGGGTACCTGATCAAGCCTTGTTGCCGGGACCCATCTTTCTTGCTTTCAGTAGTTGTTCTAGGTTTTAGCTTCTCCCTAAGTCTAGCTTAAGGGGGGGTGTTAGAGTATTCGGGTATTTACTTGATTAATTAAACAATATTTTTTAAATTATTTAAGTTCCCTTTATCTCTTTTACACTTAAGCTAACTTTAGGTGCATAGTAATTAATTCTTTTTTATTAATTATTATGTGCAAGCCTAGGTTTTTCCTTTTAGGGTTTCTTGACCTATTAGAGGTCAAGTTTCTTTTCCTTATATTATTATCACATTACACATTTTTGTGAATATTGAGCTCTCATATTTTGAGCATATTTTGTGTGTATTGTTTTTTCTGTTATTTGCTTCCCTGCTTCTCCTTGTAACAGGTTATTCAGCTTGCAAAGATCTTTAGGCTCTTGTGGTGTTGTATTTCTCAACTCTCACAGTTTTTTGACATTTGTCTAAATCAACTTCATCTTTGCAAATTTTTGTGCAATATTTATATAAAATTACAAAAGTTTAATTTTTTATAGAGGAGTTTCAATATTTATCGATATTTTCTAGTTTAGGTGAATTTAGCAAGATCCTTTCTACCATAGTCAATTTGGTTTTCTATCATTTTTAGCAAATCAGTTTTTTACCGTGCAAATTTGGCATTGATCTTTTGATTTTGGTACTCGATCTTGCTGGCATTTGCATGAAGATTGTATTAATGATATGTTATGTTGTCATTGATGTCAATTGAACCGGTAATGGTATTTATGATATTGTTGATACTGTTGTTATTAGTGATATTGTCTTGTAATCGGTAGGAAGAGCTTTGTAGAAGATGTTGCAAACCGGTATGTTAGTTTGTAAGTTGAACTGGTAAACTGATGTATAGGGTTAAACCTTTCTATGCTATGTAACCGGTAAACCCTACCAGTTATTTCTTGTTAAACCTTAACCGATCAAGTTTGTTGGTTTAAGATCTAATGTTAAGCGGTAATGATGGAGACAAGTGTGATCATTGTATGAGGATAAGTTCAGATTGTTTTGGCGCGTTTGTTTGTTTTCTAGGGAATGAGCAAAGTGGATTGCATCTAATGCATAGTGTGTGATGGGTTACAAAGTCCGATGAAGTGGTGATCATGGAGCGGTTGGAATTTTCTTGAAGAATGTGTATTGATTGCTATGTAAATCCAACGGTCACACTTTAACCAATTTGTTTGTAATCTCTATGAGAGAATTAGGTTTTTGTTGTGTTACTGACCTAATTGATTTGTATTTAAGGTCGATGAAGTTGTTTTGTTAAGGTATTGGCAAGATTGGTAGAAACCAATTGAGTGTGTGGTTGCCTAACCGGGTGGATGGATTTGTAGTTTGTGTAAAGGTAGATTGAAGCTTAAAAAGGATCTGATCAAGCAAATGTAGTGCTATTTATGTTACTACTTATCAAATTGCCATTAGTTTCATATCCAAAGTCATACTATATTCTAGTTGGTTAGTATTACTGAATCATGCAGTCGGTACACATAGAGAAGTTGGTATGAACAGTCTAGTCGATTACTGAAGAAAGTAGTCATAGAACATAGTATTCACTGAGTTGTTTACCAAGTAAAGTTTCATGGCTACCGAGTGGTAATGTTAACTCACCGAGTTGACATTCACCGAGTGAAATGTTTTACCAGATACATTGAACCTGGACATGCACATGAAAACGTGTTACAAGATCGAGGCACATCTAACCGTTTTTGCATTGGAAATTGCACTATGAGATTGTGTATGATTACAAGGCCAATCTAACCTATGAGATATTTTGTTTAGTTATTCATTCGAAGAATCTTTTTGTAAGATCGAAGCAATGAATCAGATCACCACTGTAAGAGATCTTTATATATAGCATGATTCTAGGGTTAGAAAGATGAGATGATATGATGTAATATGAGATGCAATGAGATAGCAGTGTGTATGCATGAAGGAAGATTGTTACAGAGACACAGAGAGGTCACCGAGAAGGCTATCAGTGAACAATCGAAGAACAGAGTAAACATAAGGGTTTACCGAGTTTCATTATGGGTTACTGAGGTATGCTACAAGCTAGGTAATCTTATTCAGAGCACATAGAATCTGCTTTAGCATTTCAGATGTAAAGTTGTAGATATTTGTAATGATTATATTGTAATATTTTGAAGTTGTAAGAGAAACCTTTAACAAGGTAAAAGACTCTAACCAAGTCTATAAATTGTAAATCCTTTAACTAGGTGCTACACTTATATAGTGTTGTAAAAATCCTTTAGTAAGGTAGATCTAATTGATCTTAATACTCCTAACAGGGTAAGCTATCAGAAATAGCTAAATGTAGCTCTAACCGAGCATTGTTTATTATTGCAGTAGTGAAGTTGTGGGTGCCATCCCCATTGCAGTTTTTCTCTCTAACCAAGAGTTTTTGTGTGACCAAAATATATGTGTTATGGAGTGAATCATGTATGATTGTTATTTGCTGATTATAGTTTTATTTTATGTTACTGCACTATTCTGTTTATGCATAACAGTAAGGTTATTATCAAGGAAAATTTTTGGAGTACTGATTCACCCCTCCCCTCTTAGTACATTAGCTTTCTATATTGGGCCTAACAATTGGTATTAGAGTTTGAATCTTGGAAAAGGGTTTAACTACCTAAAGAGAAAGATCTTAGCAATGGAAGGCTACAAAAAATCTCGGAGGATTGTGCATCTTCAAGAAGAGCTGGATAATGCAAATCAAGTGATTGCAGACATGCAGAGGCAAATGCAAAAATCTCTGAAAGTAAGGAGAAGATTATCTGATGACTTGCAGGATTCTCAAGAGCTAGTAGAACAAATCAAGACATCATCTGAGAACAGTATATCTGAAGAGACTGAAGAAATGATTGGAATGTTGAAAGAAAAGAACAAAGCATTGGCTAATCAACTAAAAGCAATGAAAAGAGAACATGAACATTTCAGTACACAAATGACTGAAAATCTAGATGCATTAAGGATAGCTAAGGACAAAGCAAGAGATCTACAAAGAGAGAAAAAATAACTTGAAGCTCTAGTATCTGAAAAGGATGATGAAATCATAAGGTTAACTAGTATTCAACAAAATATGACAGATCAACTAGGTTATGCACATCATGAAGCAATTCTGAAGGATGATGAAAATCAATCATTGAGACTTGAAGTATCAAGGTTGACTGGTGAACTTGAAATAGAAAAGAAATCCAAAGAATCATTAGAGAAAAGTTATGAATCATCAAAGATGTTGGATGAGGAACTGAACACAAGAAGACTCTACAAAGATGGAGGACTCAGTTACAAAGGAAAAGACTCTATCGAGAAAGGAATTCATACTACCGAGAGAGGAGAATCATCAAAACAAGCTGGAAAAAGGAATAACATCAAAAGGAAGAAGCCTATTTGCTACTACTACTTATAGTAGACAAATTTAACCTACAATATAGCTTCATTTTGGCATGGATAGCTAAATTATCACTTAACTTTTATTAACATATAATTTATTTGTAAACTAGCAATATAGAATCCTTTTGTTGGAAAAATCCATGTGGAAATAATCACAAAATTTGGTTTGGCAAAGTTGACTAGTATTTTGGATTTAATCAACCTCTAATTTGCTAGTTTATGACATCTTGGATCCTTTTGTTGGTGAAAACAACCTCAAATTTGGTCTACAAAGTTCATCCTCTCATTTTGGAGAGAATTTAATTTGGAATTTTCATTTGAATTTCATTTGCATGTATTTTAAATTTTATTTTTCCTTACCTTGGAGTAGGCATCAAAGTTAATGACACTTTTTTTAGCATTGTTTTCCTACTTTTTCCCTCAATTTTTTAAATATTTGTAGAATGGTAAGGCATATTGTAAATTTTTTTTATTGAAATTTAAGAAAAATTGAGTAAAATCAAAATAGACATAATTTTCCAATGATAGCTCAAAATTGAGTGTAGTTTTTTTGAAGGTGGCCACTTTTTCAAGGTTAATCCAATAGAGACAATTTTGAATTCTCCTTATAAAGTGCCATTTTTTGCTTCAACTGGTCATGCCTATGGACTGCTCTTATAAAGTTCCTATTGTAAGGGGATCTCCAATACTAATCAAGTGGAAGTTTTAGTTTGTGTTGTATCTTGTATGCTTCCACACTTCTTTTTCTATTTTTATAGTTTGAGACTAATTGATATATAATAGGGATTGCATATGTAATCGTGAATTGAGATAAAGTTCCACATTTGAGGGGATTCACCATGACTAAACAAAAATTCAATCCTTCTATTGTTAATCTAATTTTAGAAATTATTTGTCTTGGAAAGAATTGAGAATAAATCACTATTGTGAGCATGGCCCAATGCCCTATTTTGAGCTAGATCATGAATGGAAAAAATTCAAATGGTTTAACAAACATGATGAGGTCTATGAAAAAATATGTGTTATGGTATTTGAGGGATATCTTTATCATAAATAGTAAACTAAGTACCCCTTCACTACTTGGATCGTCATCAAATAGTTGTTTGTAGATCTTGAATGTTCACCTAATCATGATGTTACCTTCATTGAAACACTTAATGCCCTAGCTTGTGCAGATACATCCTCAAGGAGTGATCAGTTTACGTACAATGCTCCTTCACATACTATTGTATCGACAATTGATGTCACTTCATCTCTTCTATTCAAGGAAATCTCATCTCATCCACTTGAGGAAACTTCATTTATTGTTGCTACTTTTAAGTTTAGTGATTCTTATTTGATTATTGGGACACATTTCTACTAGACATTGCATCCTTGTTTTTAGAGTCCCACATTGCATACTTGGAGGACATCATTAAGGACATTAATCTTCTCTTTCATTATTGCTTCTATGGATTTGATACTTATTCTTCAAATTATTTGAGGACACATTCATAAACTCCTATTATTTACTTTCCTATATTTTCTTTTATTATGGTAGTACCAACTTCTCATTAGTCTAGCTATCACCATACATCCATGATCATTGTACTTGAATTTATCACACTTTAGAATTAGTTTAGAGATTCTTGAGAAACATTTGTAGCAAGAATATTTAGAGGCATTATACATATTGAGTTTTATTTTTGCATATCCCTTTTAGGAATAGGAATCTAAAACTTACATACTTCTATGGTTCTATTTCTTCCTAGGGGAAGGAATTTTGTTTTCCAGGCTTTGATCAACATCTGAAATGCTCTTTGTCGCAAATATACTATCACTATACGAGACTCTACATTGAGGGGGTCTAGATAGTCTATCTTTTGGAAGAAATTTTTCTCATATGGGGTTTTGTACTTCTCATACATTAGAGAACATATTTATCTTGTTTAGGGGCGAGTTTTTTCCCACAAGGGTTTTCTTCTCTCCTTTATGAGGTACATTTAATTGGACATTGTCCTTGGGCATTTTATCAAGCTTTAATGTTGGCACTCACTCTTTTTCTTCACCTAAGCTATGCTTAAGGGGATTTTTGTGTATAATCATGTTTAGTTTCTTAGGTGGCTTTCTTATGTGACATCTTCCTTAGTTGGTAGGTAGTTATTCCCATGTGCCATGTTAGATAGGGTGGTAGGTAGGATATTTACCCTTTATATACACCTCCATTCCTCTTCTAATGTATCTAATTACCTCACTAAAAACATCTCTACTCTCTTTTTCTTTGAATTTTTCTATTGTTTTTTTGTTTCCCTCTTGTGTAGCATTCCTAACAATTCTCATAGTTCACACTAAGTGCATGTTAAGAGCATATGCCTAGAAGACTAGGCTATCTAAGACTATATCACCCAAAATATTGAATATCAAATTTCTCATTTTCTTATATAGGAAATGTTACAAGAAAATAAATATTTCATCACAAATATATGACATTTATGAATCAAAATAAAATATATGTGCAAATATGCCTTTTTATTTAGTGGAGGGGTCCACTATGTCTTCCACAATTTTGTTGGATGGTTAACAAAGATATTTGAACCATTCCCTTATAATTTTTTGACATATACAAAATTTTGAGCTACAACTCATATGGATCATGGAGGAATCCAATGTATGACCTTCTATTGTTGCTAGAATTCTCTACCAACTGAGCTACTAGCTCCGCTAGTTCGTTATTGGTTAGAGTGTGGTCCAACATAATTTAGGTATTCACATGTTGAATATTTTACCACAATATTTTGGAGAATCTCTCAAGGAAAAGTTAAAGTACTGTAAAATACTATAAAACATGTACAGTCATATTCAATTATATGTGTCATCAAGACAAGAAGAAAAAATGCAAAATCTCAATATATGTCAAATTTAAGAAACAAATCAAAATCTAGGGAGTAAAACTATAGCCTAGGTTACAAAAATCTATTAGGACAATTTAAATAATTATTATCTTGAAATCAATATTTTCAATGTACCTAGTTTCTATTTTATTAAATAGTTTTGACTTATTTGAATCCAAAATTCCAAACATGTCAACAAACTCTGGTAATTATTCCGAATGAAATGATAAATTATTAACTAAACTGATACTATAAATTTAATAAATTTATTTTGAGTTGATTAAGCCACCAAAAATTCCCAATTATTTTAATTTGTATGTTGAATGTCCATGCATTGTATAGGTGAAGGAAGACATGAGCTTATTTAAGAACATATTCTTCAACTTGAGTAAAATATCATAATCAATAATCATATAAACACAATACTCATTTATGAAACTTGCTAATTATTCATGCCCATTTATTCAAGTACCAAATATGAATTATTAGTTCAAAAAAGTGAATAGGTAGAGAAGGCTCTTGATTTTATTTTGTTTTAATGTTGTTTGTAGAGTACTCATACAAAAATATTAGCTATTGATAAATTTTACCTTTTATAAATTTTATGATTAAGTCATAACTCTATAACTCAAAGTACCATCTCACTATTCTTATCTATGCTTAATCTTTGTTAGGTTTTCTTTAATAGATCTTGGTGGAGCCATGCTAAAATTTCATTACTCTCCGATCCTTATACCTTGAAAATTTGTAGTCAGAACTTGTATTGCCTAAACCTTAAACCCTTAAAGATTTTTTTGCGACCCTCATTATATTTTTAATGTTCAATGACAATAGTCACTCATAGCATTTTAAGTCATAAATTCATGGCCTATGTCACATCACAAACTAGCCCCTTGGTTCTAATGATCATTGTTGGTAAGTCGAGGACTAGAAGCAAAGCCAACTCCAAACTACCAAAAATGGTCTACAATATAGAAATAGATTATTAGTTGACCTTAGGAATCATAACCCTTCATGAGGTAATGTATATATGTAGATTGTAATCATATCCGAAGGAGATAACTGGGACATATGTATAAAGTGAAGGCTAAGACCTGCATTTTGATATAAAGCCATAATGTAAAAGAAGATGGTGCTAGTTCTATACTTATGTGTTGTGATGAATGAATACTTCTTTTGTTGATGTATGGATGATTTACTATCTTAAGTCAACTCCATAAATGTTGATTTCTCTTACTGTGTCCTCTGGGGTATAAAATGACTACATAAGATATATTTGGGGTATAGATCTCCACACTATACAACCCCATTTCTCTTGCTAAAATTGGTTATGTTGTCGAGATGCTAGAGTGAGAAGTAAATAAATTTTATAGCATAAAAGAGAAGGAAAAGTGACAAAAAATTGAATTGTGCTAGACCCCAAGAGCCACCTTTGTGAGAGGGGGGTAGAAAATTAGGGGATGGAAAATGGAAAGGGGGGGGGGGTAAGATCTGAAAGGACCCTTGAAAAGATGCATCTGTTTAGATTCTATGAAACCATGGGCTATATTCAAATAAAAGTATCATGGAAAAAGTAGATAATAAAGCCTCAAGAGAAAATGGAGAACTAATTAAAGAAGCAATAGGCAAGTATATTGGTGAAAGAAAAGCAAGGAAGTCTCAAGAAAGAGAGGAAAGATGTCGTAGGAGAATGAAAGAGACCTCATCTTCATCATCTATGGAGGTTGTTGCACATCAAGTTTTGTAGAGACCTTGATTGTCGCCTTCTACCTTTATTGGACATGTATTAAATTTGTTTTGGTATCATCATCCTTCATGGACATAGCGACATTTCAGAAGTGTCTAGATGCACACACAATTTGGATTTGGATTCCTACTTCTTCAAGTTTGTAGGAATGACTTTTTCTCTTTAGATGTGACGTGTTTTGCTTGTAGGTGATTCATGGGTTTATGGGGTTGAACAAGTAACTCTATATTCATACTCAAATTATGATTTTAGGAAATGTATAAAAATACATGAACTGTAGGTCACTTTAATCATACATAATTAGGGAAACGCCTTTGCATTTATAGCAAAAAGGATCACTCAATACCCTTCTATCAACATTCTTTATTACATTATATTGTAGGAGCATGGTGCCACAAACCATTTTGTATCACCCAAATAAAAATTATAATTGTTTGTTTTTGTTTTGTTTTCATTAATTTTTTTGCTAGTTTAATGAATAAATTTACTTTTTGATTAAAATTTTGGTTTTTAGCAATGGTAACTTGAGGTTCATTTACTATTTATCTTGTTGGAAGCATTTAAATTTTATTATTTATTTTCAAAAATCATGTTGGAACATTGGAAAATGGAGCATCTTGCATTTATGACAAGAATCATGCAAGAAAAGTGGAGTGACAATAGGAGAGCTACAAAAGAGCATTCAAATTAGATGCCTACAAATTGATTTTTTCTTACATTGACAATTAAAATTTAATGCAATTCTTTTATGAAGATTCTAGGCAACCTTTAATATAATTTTTAAATGTAAAAATAACAAATAAGACATGAATGCCCATGCTTTTGAATCTCAAGTGGTAACTATAACATCCATTCTAGCCCAAAATATTCTTGCAAAAGGAGAAGGTTCAGATGGAAGGCGGGCAGTTCCAGGATTCAAATTCGAGCGGGAATTCTAGATTGGCATCGGGACACCATGTGGCAGATGATTCAGAGATTCCTGTGGAAGGAGAAGGGTCAGATGGTAAGGACCCCGATGATCTCATGAACTTGGGGGACCCAGGGGAAGGATCAACACCACGTGAAGAGCAGTTAGCACTAGAGAGCAGGAAAGGGCAGGTTCAAACTTAAAAAATAGAAGATGACAACTTAGAAGGAACCCAAGGACAACAAACGACTTGCATTTCAGAGAACACGGTGGAAGGTAAAGATCATCCAGAAAAGGTTCTTTTGTCAACGGACCCTAAAGGGGGACCCAATGGACAGACATGCAAGTGGTCCTCATTGTTTGGGGTCAAGCCCAAAGGTAAGTCCTCATCGCCTCCTATTAAAAACTCATCAAATGTGTCTCAGGGCAAGTTTTCTATCGTTGTTCCTGACCAAATCATTGATCAAAACATCGCTAGAATGGAAAACACTTTGATTGGTTATTTCTTTGGATCTAGACCTAAAATAGAAATAGTTCGTGGATTTGTAAAAAGAAAGTGGAACCTGAAATGTCAGGTAGATGTGGTAGCAATGAACAAAGGTTGTCTATCCTTCTCCTTTTCTTGTGATGAGGATAGAAGAAACATTCTTTGTAGTGGGTCTTGGGCAATAGGCAAATACATCATGTACATCCAGAAGTGGTACCCTAATGTAGCGAAAGGAAATAATTTTTTGGCCCAAGTCCCAGTGTGGGTCAAACTCCCTGGGCTCCCAATGGAATTCTGGGAGGAAGACATTTTTGCAGGAATTGCCAATACCTTTGGGGAGATAATCGCCATTGATCAGATCACGACTTCTAGAAGAAGGCTGATCTATGCAAGGATCTGTGTTGGAGTTGGACCTAACACAAACTTGCCAAAGGAAATAGAGATAGAATCAAAACTGGGGAAGTGGAAGCAGAACATTGTTTATGAAACAATCCCCTTTGCCTGTTATCATTGTAAAAAATTTGGACACTGGGCAAAAAAATGTCCGTCTAAAGAGGATAAACCCCATACCCAAACTAAGGTTTGGAAAAAAGTGGACAAGCCACTAAAAGTTCAGGATTTCAATGACCCTAATCAGGAGAAGCAGTCCTAGATAGTAAGGGTGGAGGAAGAAATCACTAGTGAAGTGGGTAATGGACCAAAGATTCAGATGTTGGAACATGGTGTTGAACACAAAGAAAAAGACAACACTCAGCAAGAGGATCAGAAAGAGGACAAGACAGAGGTAGAGAAAACAAATAAACATCCCACAGATAATAAAGAGGAAGGAGATAACTTCAACCTTGTCTCAAAATCTCAAAATCAAGATAAAGAAATAGACTGGTTCCAAGAAGTCCAACCTGATACCATTTTGGGCCAAGGGCTATCGGAAATCTCATTAACCACCCCAGTAAAGGGAAAGCTTGCTAATTCGGAGGAACAAGATCCAAAATGGGGAGATGAAGAGGACATAAAAATGACACTGGGGAAGAATGAATCAAAGCAGGGGGACGAAGAAGTTGCAGAGGATAAAAGAAAGAACAAGCAAAAGAAAAAGAGTAACAATAACCCAGTAAATAGCTCACTGACTAGAAACACCAGAAGTAGGCTTGGTGATGTGGGAGCGCAATATACTTCTCCAGGAAGACACTCAAATGCCAAAAAAAGAACATTGGAAACAAGCAGGAATTTAGCAGATGGTACCCAAAGAACCATCTTTGAGGCAGGTATTTCTAAAAATCCATGAAAATCATCTCCTGGAATATTAGGGGACTTAATAGTCCTCATAAACATAATTTAGTTAGAAATATGATTAGAGACAAAAACCCTGACATTTTTTGATTCAAGAAACTAAGATGGTGAAAGATAAAGTTGAAAGTTTAAATATTTTCAAAAATGGAGGAGTCAGCGGAGGTAGTTCAGAAGGTGCCTCGGGAGGAATTGTTACATTCTGGAACAAAAACAATATAGAAGGAGAGGTGTTAATTCAAAACAACAACCTGACCTGTATTAGATTTAAGCACATTAAGAATTGAACTACGTGGGTCCTAACAAATGTTTATGCTCCTAACACTAAGATTGGCCATAGTGAGATGTGGAGATATCTCACTGGGCTGAGAAGAAGATTTGCTAAGGACAACTGGATAATTATGGGAGATTTCAACACTCCCCTGAAGGAAAATGAGAAAAAGGGAGGGAGTCATGCTAATCTGGATAGTAGATTGGACCTAATGGACTTTATAAACAATAATGCCATTCATGATCTAGAGTTGCAAGGAGTCAAATACACTTGGACTAATCGAAGAAGTGGTGAGAATTTGATTCAGGTCAAACTGGATAGTGCTCTACTTTCTTTAGACTGGTTTAATCTTCATGAATGTTCTTTATCATCTCACATAAGGGTAGGATCAGATCATTACCCTATAACCCTAACGGCTGAAGTAAAAAATAGAAGGAGACACTTCCCTTATAGATTTGAAAAAATATGGACTAGACACCCGGATTTGGAAATTAAGATTAAGGACTGGTGGCAGGTCAGTATTGAAGGCAATGCCATGTATAAAGTGGTCAAAAAGCTGAAGAATGTTAAAGATAATGTCAACAAGTGGAATAAGGACTTCTTTGGGAACATCTTTACCTCAAAAGCATCGACCCTCTTAGAACTCAAGGAGATCCAGGATGAGATACATCACAATGGTTATACCTATATGTCTAGAAATACTGAAGATGCTATTTTGATGAGATATCATGAAATAATAGCTAAAGAGGAAACCTACTAGAAACAAAGATCGAGAAATGTCTGGTTAAAGGAGGGGGATAGGAACACTAAATACTTCCATATGTCCACACTTAGACATAAGGCTATAAATAGAGTTGTACAAATTAAAGTGAATGGCAGATGTGTTGAAGATGATGATTCCATGAGCAAGACTGCAATGGATTTTTTCTCTAATCTACTTGCTAAGGATCAGAATTTGAATAAATAGGCCCAAAGGGAACTTCTTGACAGTATACCTACCACTCTGGGGGAAGAGCACAATGACCGTTTAACTGCCATTCCCTCCCATGATGAAATTCTAACAGCTGTTAAGTCCTTTGAGGGCAACAAAGCCCCAGGTCCAGATGGCTTTCCCATGTTCTTCTTCCAAATGTACTGGCATATTATTGGATGATGTTACAAGAGCTATGAAAGAGTTTTTTGGTGCTAGAAAACTTTTGAAAGAAGTTAATGGTACTTTTATAGCTCTTATACCCAAAAAGATGGGGGCTGATTCAATGGATCTTTTTAGACCTATAAGCTTATGCAACTCTCTCTACAAGATTATCTCTAAGGTCCTTACCTCTAGAATTCTCAAATTGCTTCCTTCCATTATCTCGCCTCAACAAAGTGGTTTTGTCTTGGGGAGGCAAATTTTGGACTCTATCATCTCTGTTCATGAAAATATCCATTCTCTAGCCTTTTCTAAAAATGAAGGTTTTTTTCTAAAGCTTGATCTCTCTAAAGCCTATGATAGAGTGGATTGGGATTTTATGATGGATGTCCTTTTAGCTTTTGGTTTTAATCCTAGGAGTGTTGGACTTATCAGGCAACTTGTTTCTTCGGCCACTTTCTCTGTGCTAATGAATGGCTCCCCCTCTCCTTTCTTTAAAGCCTCAAGATGTCTTAGGCAAGGGGACCCCCTATCTCCAGTGATCTTTATCATCATGGCGGAATGTTTGGGGAGATGTATTGAAAAGCTGGTTGAGAAAAGGGAGTTTTGTGGTTTGAAACCTTCTTCAACAGATCAAATATGCTCTCATCAGCAGTTTGTTGATGATTCTATAATAATGGGAAAAGCCACTGTGAAGGATGCTAGAAGACTTAAAAAAGCTTTGGATATCTATGGAGAGGCTACTGGTCAGCTTATAAACTGGTCTAAAAGATTTGTTTATTTTATCAACACCCCAGAGATAAGGAGGATTAAAATTAGTAACATTCTGGGTGGCCAAATTGGTAGCTTGCTTGCCTCCTATTTGGGGCTCCCTTTAGGTCAGGATCCTCCGGATACCTTTTGGGGAGCCTTGGTGGATAAATTCCATAAAAAGCTGTCTGGATGGAAGGGAGCTCTACTTAGTCAAGCAGGCAAGGTTCAAATGCTAAAAACCACTCTTCAAAGTATCCCTTTCTATGCCATCAGTCTGTTCAGGATTCCTACTAAGTATGCTGAGGCCATTGAAAAAATATAGAGATCCTTTTTATGGACAGGGGTTGAGGAGAAGAAGAGAATTAACTTAATTGCTTGGGAGAAGGTTTGTAAGCCTATGAATAAAGGTGGTCTGGGCCTTAGAAGAATAAGAGACATAAATGAATACCTTATGGCTAAGCAGATTTGGAGAGGATATAGAAAACAAGGAGAGTGGAAAAAAATATGGGACAACAAATATAAAAGCCAATGTCCAAATCTTCAAAGTTTCCTCAAAGCGGAGATTACCCCAATTGGATCCAATATTTGGAAAAATATCTCTAGGACTAGAGACTTAATTATCAAAGGTACAAAATGGAAGTTGGGGAAAGGGAATCTTATTCAGTTCTGGGAGGACCCTTGGCTTATGGAGACCCCTTTAAATGAAAAACTTGAGTGGAATAGATATTAGAACCAATGCAAGGAAAGATTTGGAACCAAGGTGGAGGATTATTGGAAAGATGGACAGTGGAAAGACTTATCTCAAGTGGATCAGTCTTTGGGTAGTTTGAACAAAGTCATGAACTCAATGGTGAGGATTGAAGAAGAAGACCAGTGAAATTGGAAACTCGCTGCTTGTGGTACTTTTACAGTGGCATCTCTTTATCATCAACAATACAATAACATGGAAAGTCCTTGCTGGGCTAAAGCATGGGTGAAAGGCCTTACCCCCAAGATCAACATTTTCTTTTGGATAGCCCTCCAAGACAAAATTCTAACAATAGAGAATATAAGAAAAAGAGGTATCAGCATACCATGTTTCTGTACACTCTGTAAGAAAAATGAAGAGATAATAAATCATATGCTCTTTCATTGCCCCTTCTCAGCTGGTGTTTGGGGAAGTTGTCTAGATCAATTCAATATCAGTTGGAGCTTCCCCAACTCGATTTAGGATATTTTCAAGTCATGGCATCATCCTTCAAAAAACAAAACTACTACCTTGCTATGGAGAATTGCTTTACCACACATGTGCTGGGGTATATGGAAAGAGAGAAATGACAGGATTTTTAGAGAAAAGTACACTAAGGCTAACATTGTGTTTGAAAAAATAAGAAGAAGCATAGTGGAAAATATGAATATTATAGGTGGTATTGATAATCCTAACACTAAGGAGGATCAACTTGTCTATAAAAAATGGAGATTAAAAGCTCAAGAGAATATCCAGAGTAACCCTAGAGAGGAAGTGATATGGACCAACCCACCTAGGGGATGGATGAAAATCAATTTTGATGGGGCCTCTAAGGGAAACCCGGGGGTTGCAGGATGTGGAGTGGTCCTAAGGGATGAATGGGGAATATGTAAAATCATAAAATGTATTCCTATAGGAAAACAGACCAACCATGTTGCCGAAGCCATGGCAGCTTATCATGGGATTATCCTTGCCAAAGAAGCCAAATGCACTAAAGTTTGGTGTGAGGGAGACTCCTTAAGCATTATCAACTGTTTAAATATGAAATTCCCGCCATCATGGTCGATTAGTAATGCTATTAAAGTAACAAGGAAAATCAGCGAAGAGTTTGAAATGTGTGTTTTTACACATATTTATAGGGAGGCCAACTCTTGTGCTGATTGGGCAGCCAACTTGGCTTGCCAATTGGAAAACATCATCACTAGATATGGTGAAAAGGAGATTGCAAGTGAAATGAAATCCTTACTCAATCAGGACTGAAGCTATACAAGGCAACGTGGTACTTTTAATCATTATTTCTAATGACCTTTCCTTCTTTTTCGATGTAGGGCTTGCTTGAAGATAATGAGCTATGTCATATCATCATTATTTGGTACGGATTATGGGTGCTCTTATAGAATAACCACATAAACTAGAGGAAAAGTTATCAAAATGAGAGAAGGCATTGCAAGGAAGGTGCTAGAAAAATGGGAGGAAACAAGAAGAGATTTGAACCTGCTTCATGCGCTAAATGGAGAAAGAACGAAGAAGTCTGGAGTATCCTTTAGTAGGGGGGCTCAATGTTTTCATGGAACGACTGAATGGGAAGGACCCCACAATTACCAGCTACTTCATAAAGAACTGGAAAAATGGAAAAGTTCTGATTGGATCACATATGATGAATGTAGACGAAGAGGTTATCGTTGAGGCCACAGGGATGACTACCAAGGGTATGAAATTTTACAGGGAAAGAGGGATATCAGATAAGGCTACAGACAAGTTTCCTGTTACGGATGGTGAGAGAAGAAAGATGATCAAAATTGACAACTCCTACCACTCCCCGAAGAGAATTTGCAGGCCATGGAGGTTTCGCTTATTTGCTTCTATTGAATATATTACCTTAGACGATAGGTTTACCAGGGCTTATGGGCATCACTTCGTCCTTCTTAACCATTTCCATCATGGTGAAAGGGTTAGCCTTCCCTATTACCTGGCCTATTCAATGGATCATACTATAAAGGAGATCCAAAAGGACTCTAAAGGCGATCATGCCCTCCACTAGGGGCTCATGGTCTTGGTTTACAAAATGCTAAAGGGGAAGTGCATTGAAAAGCCTATTAAAGGCAAAAATGCCAGAGATGAGACTACAGAAAGTAAGGATAGTGGTTTCAAGTTTGATTCTGAGACCGAGGGAGAGTCAGAAGAAACTAGCAAAAAAGGGAGGATTAGGGCTAAGAAGAGGAGGATTATTGTGGAATCTGAAATGTCGGACTCTAAAACTGATTCCCTTGAGGAAAAACCTGTTAAAAAGAGGAAAGGGAAAGCCTCTGGAAAGAAGGCTCAGAAAAAGAACACTAAAAAGGGTAGCAATTTTGATCTCAATTATGTTCTGGTTGAGTCTGAGGAGGAGGATGATGATAATAAGAGGATTGATAGCCAGGACAAAGAAGGGGAGGGTAACCCGGTTAAGGATAATTTGGATACCGTGGAGACCATGAATACCACTAGACTGCATAACGAGGAAAAAGGGGGTCAAAGTGATAGTGGTGACAAAGATACCATTAAGGCCTTTTGTGAGACCATCACTACTCTTGTGAATGATATTAATAGCTTGAAAACAGATACACAGGCCATGACAAGAATTACAGTTGGTGACAAGCCCTTGGCGGAGCATGTTAAAGAGTTAGTGGCCGTTTTGCATAATGCGCAAGCTATTGAATGTATGGTTGGAAAAATCTTAGCCATGGAGAAAAAGGTCAATGAGATGGGAGATAGAAAGGAAATGGACAACAAACTGAAAGATTTTGGCAACAGAATTGACAAGCTGGAGCACAATGTCAAGTAGATTGCTGTTCAAAATTTCCAAATTCTTAAATCTTCGGTGGACAATATGAACATCTTTATCAACAGGTACGAGAACAATGCAGAGAAGGAAGGTGATAAAGAGAAGGTGAACAAGAAGAGTCATGAAAGGAGGACTAGAGCCAACACAAAGAATAAGGTCGACATCGAAGGTCGTGAGCTGGAGGATATGAAGACCTCGACAAACAACATGAAACAAATGGTTGTTCATGCTGAGGAGATCCAGAATAGTATTTAGTTCCAGTTGCTGTCCTTGGTTCTGTCTCTTTGCTGTCTTTTTCTTTCCTATTGCTATCTGTTCCAATTTTTATGTAATTATGTAATGATGTTTTAAGCTGAGCCCATCCGGTGGGTTCATTTTGACTTTTTGAAGTGATCAGGCACTTTTTTATGCTTTTCTGTTCTCCTACTTTGTAAAAGGTTTAGGTACCTTTCAATTACCTATTTTTACTTAATCAAAACAAATAAGACATGAAGATTGAGGGGAATCTTCCAAGAAACTGCAAATGCCAAAATATGAGTAATTTTGAAAATTCAAAAAGAATATTTATTATTTTCAAACTTGAGCATTGGATTTTTGGGAGTATATTCTACAAATTTTTTTGGATAGTATAATGGATTTATTCATCATTTCACATGCCAAATAATTTATATTTCCATCAATTATTAAAAAAAAGCTGATTTGGGATTAGCTAGAAGCTCACAAGCAATAATGAATAAGTAGAAAATCATATAAAAGTAGAAACAAAAATTAATAAGTGAATGGAATTCAAATATTATCATATATGTAATGTTTTTGCAGGTGTATGATGTTGAAAATTAGAGAAAGTCATAGTCTACATTAAGCTGTTTAGTTGTTGTGAAGTTTTAATCCTTATATTGTGCATTGTTTTGTTTTATTATCCCAATCTAGAAATGTATGTTTATATGTATGTGTTAATCCTATGAGGATCCGACTAATACTAAGAGGAGGGGTGAGTCAATATTAAGACCAATTCAACTTAAACTCAAAATCAAACTTATTTCAGCTTATCTCAGATCTGAAAATATATCAACTTCTATAATCAGATCTAATAACCTCTTTACCAGATTTGCTTAATACATTAATCAAATCATTTACCAATACTTTCACCACCAAAGTAATCATACAAACTTGATCAATTACCTATTCATTAACCTTATCAATAAGATCAAAAACTTTCTCAAACAACTTCTTATCAATATTGGTTACCTTTGATAAACTTCTGATAAAACATCGTAACCGGTTTCTCAGAAATAATGCATGAAATGAAATATTAAGAAGAACATCACACGAACAACATTCCACACATGAACACCATAAGTTTTTGACATGGAAACACAAATAGGGAAAAAACCATGTGGGAGTGGGCACCCACAAATATTTGTACTCTTTCGAAGTATGCCCTGTTAGGAGCTTAGCCTTGTTAGAAGCTTACTATTACTACTTTTCAAGTTGTCATTAGTTTTACATCCAAAGTAATTCTATATACTCTATTCGGTTATCTCTACCGAAATATTCAGTCGGTATGAACAGAACAGTCAGTTAAAGAAGAAAGTATTCACAGAGCCCAGTATGCACCAAGCTGTCTACCGAGTATCATTCCATGTCTACCAAGTAGCAAAGATGATACACTGAGTTGATATACACCGAGTGAAACGTGTTACCAGATTCATTGAACCTGGATAGACATATGAAAACATGTTACAAGATCGAGGAACATAGAACCGTTATCACATTGGAAATTGCACTTAAAGATTGTGTATGATTTCGAGGTCATTTATCCAATAAAATATTTTGTATAGTTATTCATTCGATAAATCATGTTTGTAAGATCGAAGCAATGAATCAGATCACCGACATAAGAGATCTATTTATACAACATGGATTGAGATCAGATATATACATGTAGTGACAAACAGAGATATACAGAGGTGTATGAAGCAAGACATGTGTGATACATGAGAAAGCACTAAGTGTTATGACTGTTACAGAGACACAGAGGTCACCGAGAAGGATTTCAGAGAACAATCAAAGAACATAGTAAATAGAAGGGTTTACCGAGTTACTTTATGGGTTACCGAGGTATGCTATAAGCAAGGTAATCTTATTTTGAGCACATAGAATCTACTATAACATTCCAGATGTAAAGTTGCAGATATTTGTAAAGATTTTATTGAAATATTTTGAAGTTGTAAGAGAAACCTTTAACAAGGTAAAAGACTCAAACCAAGTCTATACATTGCAAAGCCTCTAACCAGGTACAACATTTTAGTTTAAGTGTTGTAAAATCCTTTAGCAAGGTAGATCTAATAGATCTTGATACTCCTAATAGGGTAAGCTATCAGAAATAGCTAAACATGTAGCTCTAACCGAGCACTCTTTATTATTGCAGTAGTGAAGTTGTGGGTGCCATCCCCACCACAGTTTTTCTCTCTAATCAATATTTTCTGCGTAACCAAAATATATGTGTTATGGAGTGAATCATGTATGATTGTTAGTTATTAGTTTTAGCTTTATGTTATGTTGCAGAAATTTTTGGTTTATGCATAATAGTAAAGATATTGTTGTTAAAAGGATTTGAAGTACTGATTCACCCCTCCCCTCTCAGTACATTAGCTTTCCATATTGGGCCTAACAATTGGTATCAGAGATTGAATCTTGGAAAAAGGTTTAACAACCTAAAGAGAAAGATCTTATCAATGGAAGGTTATAAACAATCTCAAAAAATTGTGTATCTGCAAGAAGAGTTGGATCATGCTAATCAAGTGATTGCAGACATGCAAAGACAAATGCAAAAATCATTGAAAGTGAGATGAAGATTATCTGATGATTTGCAGGACTCTCAAGAGTTAGTGGAACAAATTGAGACATCATCGGAGAATAGTATATCTGAAGAGACTGAAGAAATGATTGGATTATTGAAAGAAAAGAACAAAGCACTGTCTGATCAGCTAAAAGAAATGAAAAGAGGACATGAACATTTTAGCACACAGATGATTGAGAATCTTGATGCATTGAGGACAACTGAGGATAAAGTAAGAGATCTAGAAAGAGAAAAACAATAGCTTGAAGCATTAGTATCTGAAAAGAATGATGAAATCATAAGGTTGACTGGGATTCAACAAAATCTGTCAGATCAATTAGGTTATGCACATCATGAAGCAAATTTGAAAGATGATGAGAATCAAGCATTGAAACTTGAAATATCAAGTTGACCAATGAACTTGAAACAGAAAAGAAATCCAAGGAAACAATAAAGAAGAGCTATGAAGCATCAAAGATGTTGGATGAGCAACTGAATACAAGAAGACCCAACAAAGAAGTAGGACTCGGTTACAAAGGAAAAAACTCTACCGAGAAGGGAATTCATACAATCGAGAGAGGAGAATCATCAAAGCAAGCTGGAAATAAGAAGCACATCAAAAGAAAGAAGCCTATTTGCAACTACTGTGAAAATCAACGTCATACTACTAACATGTGCCAAATCAGAAAAGGTAAGCAACCGAATGTCACTAAGTATAATGGTTATTGTTACAATTGCAATAAATATGGTCACACATTTAACCAATGTAGGACAAAGTTTGTTAACAATTATCAGAAGACAAAATTCAAAGGGTTTTGTAAAAACTACAATAGATATGGGCATAGTATTGAGAAGTGTTGGCTTAAGCGAAAGAACTATATGTGGTCTGCACACCGAGCAAATACTAGAGGTTACCAAACTCACACAGATCTATACCGACAATATTCTGCAGTTCCATGGGATTACAATACAAGGATACGGTGTGAATATTGTGTAAGATATGGACATATAAGTGCCAATTGCTTTATAAGGTTTGGAATGAATAACCGAAGATCATGGAGAAATCCTGGTATGACATGTTTTCATTGTCACAAAGTTGGACACTTGGCTAGAGATTACAGAGATCAACCTAGAGGAGACACTGAAGAAATAAAAGAAAAATTATAGATGATTTGGAAAAAGAAGGAAATTGTGTCAAATGAAGAAAGCACCTTACCTACCAAGTTAGGTGCACCTATTCCAAATTAATCGATAAAGGTATGAAGGGACTGCATTCTCTCAAAGGTCAAATCTTGATAGTTCCTACTTTATTATGTACTTAAGTCAAAATCTGCATAGTTAAAGATGTATTAGTAAGTTTGAAATTCTATCAAAGTCTTTTGGAGCACTATACAGGAAGACTGTCAAGTCAGTGAATACAAGAAGCCTGTCAAGTCGGTAAATGAAGGAAGTCTGGTTACTCGGTTAAAGCACAAAAAGGAAAGAAAGTTTAGTGGAACCGAGTGCATTTAATGTTTTTAACCTAACCTGCACGGAGCCTAATAAGGTATATTGTGTACTTAAAACATCTACGTGGTCATTTTTCACTCACCAAGTTTTCAAGAGAGCAGAGCAAGCGAATCAAAGGTGATCAAACCACCTCCAAAGAAAAATTCAAGGTATTTACATCAATCTCAACGCATTGTTAAGCTGGTTTACCGATCATATCAAGTTGTTATTATCTGCTAAGTGTGAAGCGTCTGCCATTTGAAAATGTTCAAACCCTAAGGATCTTTTGTTAATTCTTATCTGAAATCTGCAATGGCACCTAAGATCTAGAATCTCGTTGTTGTTGAGAACATCGAAAAGCCCTCACTGAAATACTCTTTAACTCCCAAAATTGCATCTGAACCGGATGACAAAACCGCATTTTCACTCATCCCGAATAGAGTTTTATTAGTCGAGGATGTGAGATTCTTCACCAAATGTCGAGTTGAAGAACTAGGTCACGTTGAAATCAAAGACACATATGATGAATTGTGCACCGATGGTAAAATGGATAGAAATTATGAGCACATTAAGATCAAGGGATTGACTAAAGCCCTAACCTATCCCCGTGTATTCAAACCCCAGTGGGTCAAGTTTGTTTTGAGCAGAGTTCATGATGACTTCATGTGGCTAGAAGAGCAACCGTTTAAGATCACCAAGGAGATCATTCATTTGATCACCGATTATCCTATTTATGATCATGCCCGAGCTCAGAAAATGATATCACAGAAGGAATTGATCAATTTAACTGGAGTAGAATCAAATTGCAGAGGACTGAAATTGAACAATGTCACTGATACAGAACTAAAGTTTACCATTAGAGTAATAGGTTACTGTTTCTTCCAATCAGCAAGGGAAAATAGTGTACCCTATGCAACAGTAGACTTAGCATATAAAATTGTGAAGAAAGGCATGAAAATTGATTTATGTGGGGTGTTGCTGAAAAACCTATTTGAGAATCTGAAAACCATAAGGAAGCCAAAGAAGAACAATTCGGCCAATACACTAAAGTTTGGATCATTGTTAATATGCATGTTTTTCTATTTTGAAAAATTCTTTCCATCAGTCGGTAAAGTTGTTTGGGAGCTACACCGACCAATTAGCCATCAGATCAATGACTTCATCAAGAAGCTAGGTGATAATTTTAATGATATTATGGATGATTATTTCAGTAAGTTTCAGGAAAGGATGCATAACAGGTACTGGATTCCACCCAAGCTAGTGGAGAAATACAAATATGACATATGTTTTGAAGTGGACACTGATTACTGTTATGTGAATGCTATGGAACCAAGAACTCAATCTTTGCCACCTATGGGTTACGAGATTGATTTTGACATCACACAACAGAAAATTGATGCATTTCTTACATTACCAAGGCATGCTACCGAGCTGAGGTATGGAACATATGAAGAAGTGAAGGAAAAAGTAAAAATGAGCATTATAGTACCCAAAGCTATAAGGAAGGCAACAAAGATGATAAAGGCATTAACAAAGAAATTTGGGGAAGATTCTTCCTCCACACCTATCAAAGGCACTATAGCCATTACCGAAGAGGAATCTGAAGCCCAAGAGGCAGCTATAACACTAAGCACCGAATTGCCTAAGGGAAAAGTGCTGAAAAGAAAGAAACAGGATACATCAAAGGCCTTACCAACTCCTCCAGCAAAGCGACCTAACACACGAGCATCTACAACATCACTGAGTAAGAAAACAAAGAGTGTCGTGCACCCAAGGTAACAAAAACTTACAAGAAATCTACTCGGAGACTCATTTTGGCAAAAGAGTAGTGACACTGAATCTGAAGATGCAAGCAAATTTCAGATTATCAAGAGCAAGAAGGTATATGTACATAGTGTTGAAATTTTTTGTGCTAATCTGAAGCAATATGGTGGATTTGGATCCTTCAGATATGTTAAGTATGAATCCAGAAATGATGCCGAAAAGAGACAAATAGAAGAAGCTATCATCTGCACACTTCTGAAATTCTGATTGGTCCCATTAGAAGTATCCAATTCTCTTCCAAAAGAATTGTATGTGCATATTGATAACAGGTGGAAATATGCAATGGACTTGGAAAAAAAAATTAGAGAAAGAAGTCTAGTACATCTCTTTCCAGACATGTCGGTAGATGAAATCAAAGAAAATCTGACAAACTACCGCAAAAACTTCCTAGTCAAGCAAAAAGCTTTAAAATTGATGAATGGACTTTATCTGGAAGTAGAGAAAGAGACCAAGGAAAAATGGCAGGAAATATTTAGAATCAAGGATGCTGGTGAGCAAGCTACAGTTGAAATTGTTGATGTCACCGAGCAAGATCCTGATGTCAACAAGCAAGACCCTGCTGACACCATACAAGTAGATGAAGATATCATGGATACAGAGGCACCTGAATAGGAAATTATAGAAGGAAATGCTTATGCCCAACTTGTATCCAGTGAGTCACTTTTGGAACAAGTTTAACCCTATCCTCTGGTCAATCAACCTATCTCAACCGAGGCCCCTCAGGATACGGAACAAGGCACCAAAGGTCACAAGTCTACAATAGGAGAAGGTAATTCTCAAGAACAGACCTCACAAGAACCTTCTAGCACTGAAAATGTTGCAACTGAGACACCAAAGGACACTACAAAGGCTAAAGAAACCGACCAAAGTGTTGCCTCTACCGAGCAACCAACCGAGGGTCATCAAGCCTCACAAGCCATTGTCTTAGTTAAATCGGTGAAAGGTAAAGAAAAGAAGATGAAAAAGCATAGTTTTAAAGTAGATTTGTTAAACCAATAGTGTTGCCCAATGTTGATATATCCAAATTAAAGGGGCAAGCACTCATTGATTTCGGTGAACTATGCAAAGCCAAAGCTGAACAAGAGAAGCAAATGGCTATTCAAAAGAAAAATAAAGTACTTCAAAAGGTGAAAGCACTCTTAACCAACATGCTACTTGAAGCTACAGTGACAACAGATGCAGCCATCCATGTTCAACTGGATGAACTCCTAACCAAGATAGATACATCTGGAGTAGATGCATCGGAATATTTGAGCAAGTTAAAGGACAAGGAGCTCACTGCTAAGATGATTGAAGAGGTACAGAAGGCTATAGCTATTGGCAAAGTTAAACTTGTCAAATTTATTGCTGAGTTGACCCCTCAACTCAAGCACATTCTTTATTTATTTCATAAACTCTATACATTCTCTTTATTTATTAAAGATATCAAGAATAAAACTGAAGTGATTGAGAAAGAGATCACCGATCTCTCCAATAAGTTGACCACTGAGCCTAATTCCATTCAGAATTTTTATACCAAGCTACAACAACTCATGGCTCAACAAATGGAACTAAGGAATGAAGAACACAAGATAAGGATGGGCATAATGACACTTCAAACATTATTCCTTCCTCATCTTTCCTCCGTCCAAGAGCAGATTAACAAGGCTACATCCCTATCGACTCAACAAGAGGGAAGCACATTAGATGGACTCATTTCACTGTTAGCTGACATTAGAACTCAGAATTCACTCATGGATAGTGTTAAGGATGCCCTGTCTGCTGCTCTCACCGATGCCTAAACAAAGTACAAATCTATTTTTTACGAGTTGCCACCACCGAATGGTAACTAAATTTTGATGTTTGTCAAAAAGGGGGAGTGATATAGTATCAAAGCATCAAAGTATCAAACAAAAGGAGTGTAGTATATAGGGGGAGTATATACTGAGCAAAACAGAGTATTGAAAACAGAGTCAATTTTGACAGAGCAGTGAACCGAGCAGTTATCATAGAACATTGATCATCGAGCATGCAAAATCAGAATTTTGTACAGTATATTGATAAGGGGAGTATATCTGAATATACTATTTCATTGACTAATGTATATACTATTTGTTTAGTCAAATTTTGTAAGTATATAGATTTTTGAGTTATGACTTTGAAAGTAGTTTTGTCAAACATCTCAACTAATGTCAAAAGGGGAGATTGTTACTACTTATCAAGTTGTCATTAGTTTTACATCCAAAGTCATTCTATATACTCTAGTCAATTATCTCTACCGAAATATTCAGTCGGTATGAACAGAACAGTCGGTTAAAGAAGAAAGTATTCACAGAGCCCAGTATGCAATGAGCTGTCTACCAAGTATCATTCCATGTCTACCAAGCAACAAAGATGATACACCGAGTGAAACATGTTACCAGATTCATTGAACCTGGACAGACATATGAAAACGTGTTACAAGATCGAGGAACATAGAACCATTATCACATTGGAAATTGCACTTAAAGATTGTGTATGATTTCAAGGTCATTTATCCAATGAAATATTTTGTATAGTTATTCATTCGATAAATCATGTTTGTAAGATCGAAGCAATGAATCAGATCACCGACATAAGAGATCTATTTATACAACATGGATTGAGATCAGTTATATACATGTAGTGACACACAGAGATATACAAAGGTGTATGAAGCAAGACATGTGTGATACATGAGAAAGCACTAAGTGTTATGACTGTTACAGAGACACAGAGGTCACCGAGAAGGATTTCAGAGATCAGTCAAAGAACATAGTAAACATAAGGGTTTACCGAGTTACTTTATGGGTTACCAAGGTATGCTATAAGCAAGGTAATCTTATTTTGAGCACATAGAATCTGCTATAACATTCCAGATGTAAAGTTGCAGATATTTGTAAAGATTTTATTGAAATATTTTGAAGTTGTAAGAGAAACCTTTAACAGGGTAAAAGACTCTAACCAATTCTATAAATTGTAAAGCCTCTAACCAGGTACAACATTTTAGTTTAAGTGTTGTAAAATCCTTTAGCAAGGTAGATCTAACAGATCCTGATACTCCTAACAGGGTAAGCTATCAGAAATAGCTAAACATGTAGCTCTAACCGAGCACTCTTTATTATTGCAGTAGTAAAGTTGTGGGTGCCATCCCCACCGCAGTTTTTCTCTCTAATCAAGAGTTTTTGCGTAACCAAAATATATGTGTTATGAAGTGAATCATGTATGATTGTTATTTATTAGTTTTAGCTTTATGTTATGTTGTAGCAATTTTTGGTTTATGCATAATAGTAAAGATATTGTTGTTAAAATGATTTGAAGTATTGATTCACCCCTCCCCTCTTAGTACATTAGCTTTCCATATTGGGTCTAACACTTACAATACATCCGGTTAAGAGCATACCCTGTTAGGAGTCACTCGGTTAGGGGATTTGCCTTGCAACTCGATTAGGAGCTTGATGATCTGTTAGGATCAACCTCATGATAGGATGTAACACTCTTTTGAGAGATGCCTTGTTAAGGGACTTAAATGATTAAGGCCTGTTAGAACCTACCCGATCAAGGGATTTAACTTGCTGCAACTATTAGGGAACAACAGTAAGAAAATGATCTGTTTTCTTGGACTTCACTGCTTGCTTGATCAAATTCAGTTATACACATCACTCTGCAACTCTTAGGTAGATTACACACTTCACTTGGATGACTTAACACATTCTCTAAGACCACCGATTCAATAAACATCAATTATGTCTACATAAATAGCCATCTCAACTAGGTCGACCACACAACCTAATTACATCAAGAATTTACAATAAGATCACAAAAGATCATCGTATATCACTATCCAGATCATAATAATAAATTACAATGCAATATCAATTGTTGATTGATCATAACTCATCACGGAAATCTGATCCGTATCCTTAAAACACTCTCGAAAGCATTTCACTAGTTTTCAAGAAAATCTTCCTTGAATCGCACTAAAACAACTATTAAATCTTTCACGCAGGTTGTGCCATGTTACCAACTTTAAGTAGACTCACTTTTGATCACCATCATAACATAAATCATTACCGGTTTGAAGATTTCATCACTGGTCCTTAAGCCCTACTAAAACCTTAGCAAAACATCATCGTAAATTGAAACATGCCTTCCGGTAATCATCACAAGTTCCGGTTCCAGTCACATGTACATCTTTCCATGATACAAGTTCACCATCCAAATCGAAAATCACCAATCATTGCCAATTGATCGATCCAATCAAAACAATTCAGCTTTGCTGGTTAAAGTCCTAATTCACAGACTTTAGATCATTGCCAGTAAACCCTGTCATCCGATAAACCAAATCACTTAGATGCTAGAACAAAACATCAGGAACAACACAAACAAGTGATCATGTCATCTATTCATAGAATCTTAATCTCTTTCTCACAAATAAACTTCTATCCTTTACCAGTGCAGTCATCCAACTTCAACTACATCACTTGATCTACACTGGTTATGCCAAATGCCAACAATATGATAGACCATATTGTTAGAGATGAGACCTTGAGGACCTTGATGGATACAATTTTAAAATATTTAATTTGAAATAAAATTGAAGTAGCATTGTTTGAGTTCACCTTGTTGTAAGTTTACAGTTGTTGAGCATGAATGCCTTTGAGGGGGAGTACCCTTCATTCCAATGTGAAGACATGTGTAAGGGAAGTACCCTTGCATCTTTTTAACTCCTATATAAGAAATATTAAAACCCTAATCCTTACACTAGACCTATCACTTCAACATCCATTGCATTTTATTACATCATTGTTTCTAGTGCTTATTAATAACGTATTACATTATTGCCAAATCCTTGTACATCTAAATTACAAATATTATTTGAGGTATTTTCCAACTTTCATAAATTTATTGAATTAATTGCAAGGCTTCACTAAACCATAAAGTGAAGCTAGTCAACTTGGGAGATTATAATATGAAATAGTTATAGTAATAAATTTTGGTGTTTACATATTCACACCAATTGATACCATTATACATATCTTTTCACTTTATTTATTATTGGGCACATGAATTTTAACATTTTTTAAAGAATTATTACTTCAATGATGTATGGGGGGATTAAAAGTGTTCATACATAAAATCTATTTTTTTTAAGGATAAGAATACGAACATATATTTAATAATAATAATAATAATAATAATAATTATTATTATTATTATTATTATTTAGTCTTAATGGTTTTTTTATCTTTTGTAAATAGTTAAATAGGAATAGGAAAAATATAAATTTATAATTTTTTTTTGTATTGAAGAAAATTTAAACTCAACACCATCTAGGCGTCTACAACATAGACTTTGCCATTGGACCAAGTGTCTTTTGACATAAAATATAATAATAAGATATATTAAAATATAATAATATAATCATGAACAAATATGATATCTTTCCATATCTTTTACATAATAATTTATATTTTACTTTTAAAATTTATATTTATTATTAAATTAATTAAATAATAGTCGGATTTAAATTAATATTTGTATATACAAAATTATTTAGAAGACTCATTAACATACAAGTGTCTATCAAGTTTTATGCACATGATCACTCATTAGATTCTATATCACTACCATAAAACACCTCTCAAAATCATTAGAATTAATTGATAAGACACTTATTGGATTTAACTAAAATAATTATATATTAATAAGTGTGATTTGATATCCATGATTTAGTGTACTTCCATTTAAAATAGGATATCTGATCCGAATAATGGATTCGAATGACAACACCTAAGTGAGAACCTACGGTATTGTGGATTTGTTTACATGAACAAGGTAAACACATAATTGAAGCAAGCCAAAAAGTAATCTATTCAATTCAAAAATCCAACATATACTAGTTCATGAGATTCCAAGGGTCACCAAAACCCGTTGAGAATCAAAACCCAACAGTCATATTTGTTTATTTACATAATAATTTCAAAAAACTATATGCAATTTTATCCTAACTTTAACTAGACATAACTTTCTACTCAGACTCAAAATTGTGAGCCATTTAACTCATTGGAAAGGTCTCCAAGAGCTTAAGGCGAAGTCCTGAAAGAACACCTACGACAACATTCTAAGGGTTAGGCCAAAGTTTCAAGGGCTGAAAATGTCATGAAGGCCTTCAAAAGCGCCAATTACTAACATATAGAAAAACTAGAAAAAAATGAATATATTATTTTTAATATTTTAAATTTGCTTCTGATCATTACTTCCCCCTTGAAAAGTATTGGGCCCCATTGCATCAACACTCTGAATGAGATGAGGAAAACAAAGTTGAAGCTACTCCCTGGTAAACCACTTTCCTTGTTGAGCAATCTACCCTGCTCGAACCACTTTGTGCAGATAGATATGTTGTTGTTTGAGTGTTTTCACCATGGTGTCCACAATCTGATCACATTGGAGAATATGGCTTCAACAGTTCCACATTGAAGACTGGACGAAGACCCAAAAAGGGGGTAAATTAAGCTCAAAAGCATTATCACCAACTTGCTTGATGATTGTGTATGACCCATAACGCAGAGGACGAAGCTTCCTATTGGCCCCCTGCAATCGTTCCTTCTGGATATTCAACCACACCTTGTTCCCGACTTGAAAATTATGAGGAGTATGATGCTCATCGTGTCTCTCCTTATATTTCTTATTGGTATGCTCCAAGATTTCATGAGCTTGTTGTTGCAGATGATGAATTCTATCAATGAATTGGGCTACCTTATCTTCCTCCTTACCAATACGTGGAACCAGATCGGGTTGAATAAGTGACATGGCAAAATCCATGGGTGCAAGTGGTTGATAAACAAGACAAACCTCAAATGGGTTGTGACCAGTCAAACTGTGATTTGCCCTGTTGTAGCTATGCTAAACATATGGAAGACTTTCATCCCATGTGCGGGGATTTTTTGAGTGATACATGCGTAGGATGTGAATGATCATCCAATTCACTACCTCTGTTTGGCCATCTGTTTGAGGATGGAAAGTAGTAGACTTTGTTAATTTTGTGTCCATCTTTCCCATAATGTAGACCAGAACTTACTAAGAAACCTACTGTCCCTATCTGAAATAATGGTATTCGGCAGACCAAAATGAACCCAAATGCGATCAAAGAAAAGCTTTGCAATGTCCTCTACAAAAATTGTTTTTTTACAAGCCACTATTACTGCCATTTTTGAGAACCTATCTACCACAACATACACACAATCGTGACCTCTTTTGGTGGTAGGAAGACCAGACATAAAGCCCATAGAAACTAAATGCCAAGGTTTTTCAAGAACAGGAAGTGGTGAATACAGTCCAAGTTTACGATTGGCAGGTTTAGCAATAGCACATGCGGTATAAGCTTGAATATATGAAATGAGATCATTTCTCAATTTTGGCTAATAAAAATACCTATGGAGTATAGCAATAGTCTTACCTATGCTAAAATGACCACCAACCTTACTATAGTGAGCTTCCCATATCAACTTTTTGTGTTCTGCATTGGGCACATAGATTTGGCCAAGGTGACAAAGCATTCCATCCTGCAAATAGAAGTCATTCACTTGATTTACCTTCACCAATTGACTATAAACATCTGCAAATTCAATATCATTCTCATACAAGCAAGCCCAGGCTTCAGTTTGATGACCACATGAGTCCAATACCATACTTATAGTTGCAGTTGGAGGCCTGCTCAAACAGTCTGTTACTTTGTTAGTGCTTCCCTTATTGTGGAAAATATTGAGATGAAATTGTTGAAGATATTCCGACCATTTTGCAACTTCCCTTATGTTTGCAAAAATTGAAGAGGTTTGTGGTCTGTGTGGATGACAGTCTCCTTACCCAAAATATAATGTTTCCACTGCTTACAGGCTTGAACAATAACATACAGTTCCTTGTTGTAAGTGGCATACTGATGCACTGTATCAAAAAAAGTCTGACTATGATATGCAACTAGGTGACCATGATGCATAAGGACTGCTCTTAGGGCATATTCTGAAGCATCAGTTTGTATTTTAAATGACTGTTGTAGGTCAGGAAGAGATAAAACTGGTGCAGAACATAACCTTCATTTTAACTCCTCGAATGCTTCTTGTTGAGCACCTATCCATTTGAACTTTTCTTGTGTTCCCCTCGGAATGATTGATTTAGAGGCCAAGACAAATGGGAAAACCAAAACACAAATCTGCGATAAAATTTTGCCAACTCGAGGAAACTTCGTAACTCTGTGAGATTTCTAGGAGATGGCCAATCCTTAATCACTTGTATCTTCTTAGGATCAGCATGGACACCCTCACTGTCAATAACATACCCTAAGTATCTAATACTCTGCATACAAAAGAAGCACTTTTCTTTGTTTGCATAAAGCCCATGATCTTGTAAAGTTGAGAGATTTTTTTCCACATGTTGCAAATGTTCCTCCCAAGTTTTGCTGAAGATAAATTTAAACCAAAAACCAATTAACCAACTTAATGCTTAATACCGGTAAACCAGTTAAGTGTGCTGGTAGACAGTGTTAACAGTAAATTGCTATACCAGTAGAGATTAATGCATGAAACATAAACATAGAGTCATCCACAACACATAACACCAATATTTGTATGTGGAAACCCTGTAAGGGGAAAAACCACGGTGGGAAACCTTACCCATAATCAGATGATACTACTGCAGATAGTAAGTGTACATAATGGGGTCTGCACATGCAGAAAGGCCAACAACCTAGAGCTCACTGCTCAATCACAAAATGGGAGTCACACTGACTACAGTTGGATGGTTAAATCCAATAAGAATGTACTGCACAAAATAACATCTTCATATGCTGGATTCAGTACCGGTGAAATGCTGATATGCTTCTACAAAAACCTAGCTTCACCTTCAAATGATGTCTTCGTGTATACCTCTTCTTAATCTCACATATACCTTCACACAATTCTTTTTCACATTCCACATTCGATCTTATAAATAAGATCTTACATTTATACCATAACCTAAGACCAATTTTAGTAGGTCGACTCTACAAGATATTACAATAAAAAACATTTTACATACAATATAATATCCGATGCAACAACCGATTAAACATGTTGGCTTAATGCATTTACAACAATAATAAATCATCTCCATAGCATGCCATGTTGATCTGGAAAAGATAAACCTGCCGGTGTAACCCTAGATAACCCTGGACCTATTTGCCAGTAAAAGCAAATATGCAAATATGAATATACCAATGATTAATTCTTCAAAACAAAGTGTCCATATGATGTCTTCGACATTACCAAGTGTTTTCCATATCATTCCAAGTGCCGGTGAATATTATATCCTGCCGGTGAACCATATACTAGTAACTGTGCAATAGTTACTTGCTTGCCGGTGAATGTTGCTGGATTTCCAAAGTGCTAGTGTTTTAGTAGGTGTTGACATCAATGACAAAACCATACCAAAATACCAACAAAAAGAACTAGTGAACGGTCTGAGTACACCATTCATCATTCTCATGAATTTCGCTGGAGCATTTGTTAGACCGAAAGGCATCACTAGGCATTCAAACAATCCCTCTTTTGATTTGAAAGCTGTCTTCCACACATCATCTAAGTCAATTGGTACTTGATGGTATCCCGATTTCAAATGAATTTCTATGAAGAATAGGGCCCCTCTAAGTTGGTCTAAGAGGTCATCTATCCGGGGAAGTGGATACCTATTTTTGACTGAAATTTTGTTCAAGGCCCTATAGTCAATACAAAGTCTCCAAGTTCCATCCTTTTTCTTTGCTAGAACAATGAGACTGCCACATGGTGATGCACTTGGACGAATATGCCCCTTGTTAATAAATTCTTTTATTTGCCTCTTAATTTCATTATTTTCTAATACTGATCTATGGTAGACTGGTTCATTAGGCAATAGAGTTCCTGGTATCAAATCAATAGTGTATCTCACTTGGCAGTGTGTAGGTACCCCAGTTGGTAACTTAAACATATTCTCATATTTTATCAAAATTTGATCCATTAATATTTTCTGCAATGTTGTGGTGTTTGTGATGGCATGGGAATTATATACAGATTTCCTTTCTTCTTCAGAATGAATCATCAATAATATAAATGTTCCCATTTTGGCAAGCAACCTCCTACATTGCTTAGCACTAATCAAAGAGGTAGAGTATGCAGGGCTTACCTCTGATATTCAGTATTTCTGCTCACCTAATCTGATTGTCATGTTGCGAGGTCTGGACTCATAAACACCATGGTGCTGGTACATATATGGCTGTCCTAATAGAACATCACAAAGTACCTCATCTTTGAAAGGCTTTATAGAGTATGATAGGTGACACTATTGGTGCACTTGAATATCTCTCCCTTGACTTACCCATCCCATTGAATAGGGTTGCGGGTGTGTTGTTGTTTTCATATTCAATCTCTTCACAGTCTCTGCTGATATTAGGTTCTTTTGACTTCCACTATCAACAACAAAGTGCAGAGCTTTTCCTCTGACCCACATCTATGAGTGGAACAATCTTTCCTCATCCTCCTGGGGCAATATCTTTATAGTAGCTACTGTTGCATATGGATCAACCTCAATGACCCGTTCATGACTTTCTCTAGTGCAAGATTCTGCCACCTTAGGTTATGCCTTGTCCACATGCATCTCCATCATTAAACTTTTTATGGTTCTGCAATCTTTTGTGTTATGAGAGGCACTCTTATGGAATTCACACCACATATCGTTCTCTTGTGCCTTCTTCATACCCCATGCCTTTTTTGTTGTTGAATTGGGAGAAGATTCCTTGGAGGTTTGTTTCCATGCAGTTTTGCCACCTTCACCCTTCTATTTGTTGTTTATGAAGTTATCCCTCCTTCCTTTCTGTTTGAATTTCTCCTCAATTTTTGTAGCAAATTTATATGCACTAGGTAAAGTCTCTATGTTCAGAAATTCCATTTCGGTTTGAATATACCTATGGAGTCCACTCTGATATTTCAAAACTTGGTGCTTCTCACAATCTTTGATGCCAAGCTTTGCTGGCAAAGCATGAAACGTAGTAGTATATTCTTGAACAGTTTGGTCCTTTTTCCATCGAAGAAATTGCCACTGCATATATTTCTGTTGATATGTATCTACAGGAAAATATTCTTCCTTTATGTGCTCCATGAATTCTCCCCATGTGGGTTTTTGATCAAAAATAAAAGTACTACCAGTTTTTGCTACCTTGGATGCTAACTTTGCTTCCCATGAATCTTTCACATGATTTTTAGCTCTGAGAAGAGGGAAAGTTATTTTCTCTTCATCTGAGAACTGGTTGACAGAGAAATACCTTTCCAGTTTTGAAACTCAATCATCAACAACATCCACATCAATCTTTCCTTGAAACGTGGGTATATCGAAATTCACTTGCACCTTGAATGGTGTATACCCTGTGAATGGTGGGTTTTCTTGTGACCCACGAGTTTCCAGCATTTGCTTGAATTGCTCCATGATTTCTTCACGTTGTTTTGTTAATGCATCTGCAACCAACGCTTTAATGTCATTGCCGGTCTGCAACTTAGCCATCTGCGATCGTGTGCATCTCAAAGGAAGGTAGTCTGAAGGATTTCTTGTTTCCAACCCCAAACTTTGATATGTTTATCGCGTGTGATATGACATACAGGAGCGAACTTGCTCTAATACCACTAATCTAAATTATGGATTCGAATGACAACACTTGAGTGAGAACCTGCGGTATTGTGGATTTGTTTACATGAACAAGGTAAACATAGAATTGAAGCAAGTCAAAAAGTAATCTATTCAATTAAAAAATCCAACATATATCAGTTCATGAGATTCCAAGGGTCACCAAAACCCCTTGAGAATCGAAACCCAATAGCCATATTTGTTTATTTACATAATAAAATCCAAAACTACGAAATTTTCAAAAAACTATATGCAATTTTATCCTAACTTTAACTAGACATAACTTTCTACTTAGGACTCAAAATCGCGAGTTGTTTAACTTGTTAGAAAGGTCTCTAAGAGCTTAAGGCGAAGTCTTGAAAGGTCGTCTACGACAACGTTCTAAGGGACAAGCCAAAGTTTCAATGGCTGAAAATGCCCTGAAGGCCTTCAAAAATGCCAATTACTAACATATAGAAAAACTAGAAAAAATATGAAAATCTTATTTTAAATATTTCAAATTTGCTTATGATCAATATCATTTATACCATCAACAATTATAATTAAGAGAATTCAAATTTGAAATTAAGATTGTTAAATTGAATTTTTTTTTTCTTGAGCCTATATAGCTATATGTTCTTTAAATAGAATCTTTTTTTTTTGACAAAAAAATTTAAAATTCTTTTTTCATTCATGATAAGTCAAAATTTCAGTTATGTAACATCTAATCATAGATACCATAGTACATCCTGATGACTCAATAATCCTTTCCTAAGAAATAAAAACCAAAGCCCTCATGAACTGGCTGTATTCACATGACTAAACAAAAGCTAGGTAGAGACTCTCTTTTCTGTAATCTAAGAAGTACAAATAATAATTACTGCATTCATTTATCTAAAGAAACGCGTACTGTATTGTGATACAAACTGAAGCAAGCTGACAAGAACTATATTATTTTTATTGAAGTGTCTCCTAGTATCTCAGAAGATAATGTACGGTTTTTCAAAAAAATTGAGGTGGAAGAGGCTAAAAAATATCTCAAATGTTTTAAAAAAAAAATAAAATCTTTTCCTGTCTCTTATTCTTATGTTCCATGATGTGAAGTCTTAACATGATAATTTCTAATGAAAAATAAATTCACAATCAAATCTATAATCATCATCCATGATTTCTAACAGTTTGTAGGTTGGGTCTATCCATATTGAAGGCAATGTCTATCCAACATTCATATTTTACTAATAACTATATTTACTAATTAATTGAAAAATAAATGATTGTTATATTTTAATTATTAATTAATTAACAAACACAGTCAATGATATAAATGCTGCATAGACAAAAGTCATATTGAGAGCTGCATTGATCCATCAAGACAAGTATTTAGTTGTCTGATTTCACCATTGTCTTGTTACAAATTTTCCACATTCGGCCATTAAACTTTATAGAACTTGTCTGATTAGAATCGGCCATTAATTGCAGATCTTTATTCAAGGCATTGACTTCAATTTTGTTGTGTACCTTCCAGATTTCGACAGAGTGGCAAATTTTTTCTAATGACTTGGAGGGTGAATATACTGATAATTGTTTCACTCTCCATTCTCTTATTGATTAATATAAAATAGACTTTGAAGATTGTTATTTGCTAAAGGTCATCTTTATCCATGTTTCACATTACAATGCATTTTCCAGGATTATTTTGTAGCTGTCTGTAGTCAGCAGGAGCTTCATTTTCAACAACATGATGCAATGGTAAACAGGTGGGTGGGTTTTGTTGACTGCCCTTAAATCTTGCACAAACTTGTCACAACTTCACTTCACAGATTCATCATCATCATATTTTTAGAATATATTTCACGTGGGTATTTGTCCCATTTAGTTTACAAATTTCACGTTTCAATTTCAAAATTTATTTGTTGTAACACGTAATACGTACAATTTGGCAGTGATTTCGTCTGCTTTTTCATGCTCGAACAGTGAAATATATATGGAGACAAAAAGAGACAAGAATTGGATGAATACATTGCCATTTTTATTCAGAATTTGAAGTTGATCTGAGAGAAACACTCGTAATAATAATAATCTTTTTGCCAGGAGAATTCACTACAATGTGTGTTCAGTTTCACACAGTGAATTGAAATTCTGGAAAGAAGTATGCCCAGTACAGTACACACTAATATAATGGAAATTCAAAGATCAAATAGTTATTATGCCAGTCATACATATTTGACTGACTGAATAAAGCCGAAAAATTCAGATTAGACATCCCTTCATGTCTTGGCTGAACGTTGAGGTGCTTCACCTGAAAAACACAACCCAAATCAACCTTCAATAAAATGGTAATCATATGTTAAAAAGGTAAAACTCATTCTGGGAGAACAAACTTAAATCTGAATAAGCTAAAAATCAAATGAATTTTTTTTTAGATTTATAATAATTTTTGAATCATGTTGAAACACATTCTGTGGTCCATCATGAAACACACTCTGTGGTCCATCGTGGAAAAGCAAAAAAAAACATGTAAATATTACTCAGAACATACAATATTTCCCATCAACTCACTATGTACTATCTACTGCAAGCCTCCATCACATCATATATATACAAAACAATCTACAGAATATAATGCATTCAGCACAAAGTTCGGTTCCTTGCAATGTCACGACATGGACAGCTCAAATCCAACCGTACAAGTACAAAAGAATCCTACACCACATTATAAATGGCAAATCAGTACTAACAAATATGAGGCAAAAGGCAGCACCACAGGCTAGATGCTCTACCCTTCATCTGACCAACCCTAGGAAGTGAAGTCTAGAATGGAAGAAATGACAAGACCATGCAATAACTAGGACGCTTCATCATCTTAAGCGTACAAAGACATTTGGCAAGTAGCTGACAATGCTAAGGAACTTTAACAGCCAAAAAGCTCATTGTGACTAGACCCTATATCCCACAATGACAATGAAATTAGACCGCTTTCTGCAAATACAGCCATCCTTGCAAGTATTTATCCAATGTGCATCACATGTTATATGCTTTAAGGTAGAGTCCTAAAAGTGTGACTAGTTTTTGCTAGCAACCCAACAATGATTAAGAAACTAAGGTTCCACGTTATCCAAATCCCTACTTTCTTCCATTACTGAACCAAGCTGCACCATATGATAGCTGCTTAAGTTTTGCATCGCAATAACAATACACCCATTTTTATTTAGCCCAATCAAATCTGATTTTGACTTAAACAATATATTCTAAGCTTCATTCTGCCTGCTAAAATCGATAACTCTCATTGTAAATAACTTCTAAAAACATAATGTTTGACGAATGACCAATATCTTATACTGAAGTCTAGATTAAAGCATGGTTACTGATATTGATTTAAACAAAACACTTTAAGCTTCGCAACACCTGCTAAAATCTAGAACTTTCATTGCAGACAACAACTTCAAAAACATAATGTTTGGCTAATGACCAAGATCTTAACTGAAATCTAGAATAAAATATGACCACTGATTTTGACTTATACAACACTCTAAACTTTACAACACCTGCTAAAATCTAGAATTTTCATTGCAAAGAACTTTGGACAACATAGTGTCTGACTAATGACCAAGATCTTATACTGAAATCTTGAGTAAAACATAACCACTAATTTTGACTTAAACAACACACTTTAATCTTCACAACACCTGCGAAAATCTAAAACTTCCATGGCAAAGAACTTCAGAAAACATAGTGTTTGACTAATGACCAAGATCTTATACAGAAGTCTAGAATAAAACATCACCACTGAGTTGGTAAAAACCAATGACTAGAAAACTCTACTAATGAGAAAGACCCTGCAATGACTAGAAAGCCTCACTGATGACCAAGATCCTATGCAATGACCACAAAAGATCACTGATTAAATTACTGCTATAATGAATGATGACTTGGGAACAACAAGAGTACAACACCATGTCTACTGAGGAGCAAACCTGCATAGAAGATTCTCCTAACTTTTACTCAAACAAAAAATGAAAGCCTACATATAGCACATGACTCGAGAAACTCAGAATCAAGATGAAAAACACAATATTGCTTTCTAATCATTCATCACCTGATCAGTTAGCTGGACAAGTGAAGCCTGCAGGGGGACTCTGTCCACATGTGGCAAGAAGCTGGAGAGCAATTGGAAGCAAGATATTGAGATTGAGAAGCTTAAGTCTGATTGCTGTGCACAAGCAAATTGCAGCCTCAAGTTCCACAAGCCCCTGCAAGAGTGGGCAGCAAGTATTTGCAGCTGGGTCTCCAATACCTATGTGCACAAGCCCTCCAAGCAGATCAACACAAGCACCCAGCTTGAGAGCGTCCTTAGGACAAGTCTGGCCGGATGAGCCGGGTGGTGTGCCGGGTGTACCGGGTGGAGTGATGGGTGTGACCGGTGGGATGACAGGGGTGACCGGTGGGATGATGGGGCTGCCACCAGAGGGAGGGGTGGGTGTGTAGGGAGGGTAACCGCCACTAGGAGGCGTGGGTGGCTTCACAACTGGGGGAGGGAGAGTAGGTGTGACCGGAGGTGGCTTCACAACTGGGGGCATTGGATGAGATGGGCTTCCACCAGAGGGCGGAGGCTTAACAACTGGGGGCATTGGGTGAGATGGGCTTCCACCAGAGGGAGGAGGCTTAACAACTGGAGGCACTGGATGATATGGGCTTCCACCATGGGGCGGAGGCTTAACAACTGGTGGCATTGGGTGAGAAGGGCTTCCACCATGGGGTGGTGGTTTTACCTTGGGTGGAGACATGTGGCCACCATGGGGTGGTGGTTTTCCCTTAGGTGGAGACTTGTGGCCACCACCGGAGCCGCCCTTGGGTGGTGGGCAATAGCCACAGGCAATGCTTGGGGGCATTGTAGAGACCAGAACAATGAATATCACGAACAAAGCTCTTCCCTTCATTTTTTTCTTTCTCTTCTCTGTTAGGAAAGGAGGAGATGTATGAAGGATGGGTACACTAGAGTAGGGAAGAGTCTATTTTATAGGAAGATTTGGTGAGGTTGGATGGGCATTGGGCATCATGAGGTGGAAGGTCTGCACGTGAACTCTGATATTATGTGCATGGCGAATGGGCCTGCATAGCTGGATCATATGGGAATGGGTGCATGCTTACGTTACAAAGAACGAAATTCTCCGTATACATAGTTTATTTTACTTTTGCCATGGGGGATTTTTTTTTCTTCAATAGGAAACAAAAGGTTGTACTCGTTTCTTTACACAGGACTAGGTTGAGTTGCTTTACTCCACCACAAGGGATTGAAATTGAAGGGATCTTGACTGTGGTCTTTGATTCAGAAATACCATGGGCTGAGAAGTGGTGGAATCCTTTTTGCTAGAGATTCACCACTTTCTTTCTTTTTTCTCTAAAGTTACGATTGGAAAGCTACTCCAAAAAGTGCCGGGGCAATTACGAGATTGAATGTCGATTGTGTTACCCAAATGTCGGCACCGTTCAGTTTTTGGATGCATGACAATGTACAAGGATACTTATTATAACATTCTCAATTGGATGCTTGCTCAGAGTTGGTAAGTTTTGAGGGATAAATTGTTTTTCAAGACTGTATTTCATTCTTTCCAAGATTTATTACAATGATTTAACTTTTTAATCATGAATGAGGCTAATTTTATATTGTGCCTTTTGGATCACTACACTAATTGAAATATGGACACATTTACTATTTGTTTTAATTCTCTTTATATATTTTATACATTAAATTGAATTCCATCAAAATAAAATATAGTTAAATAATTTTTTTGAAAGAGAGAATATATATATATATATATATATATATATATTTGATAAAAGTGGAATACTCCACTAATTTTATTAATATATATTTTTTATTTTTACATAAGATTCAAAGAGCATACCGGAGGAAAGAATCCTGGAAAGAAAACCTTCAGTCACAGCTCATAAAAGAAACCTATAGCAACATCCTAAAAGTTTATACAATCTGCCGCTTAGAAAATGCGGTCACCTATAATAGCAGCTTTACATAGAGGCCACATGGTGCTTAACAGACCCAACAGATAATTCTCAAAAAATAAACTTCTCTGCTTGCTAATAAAGGAAGGAGACAGATGAAGCCATAGCCCTGCTCAAAAACTCGTGGACCAAAATCTTCCTTCTCTCTATTGCTTTGTAATACCTGTGCTATAATGCAAAACCAAGAGTCTTTATGCCAAGGAGTTCAAGAACCATGTGCTAGATCCTTCCAATGGAGGAGATGAAGGAGGCACCATCTGGATAGGAGAAACTGACACTGGCGAAGCCCGAATGGTGTGCATTGAATCTAAAAGAAAGTGGATTCCTGCAAATATATTGATAGTTGCAGCCAAACAATCTGGTGAAACATGATCTAGTAGAGCTACCATAGCAAATAATGTATCATCATATGAGTTAGATATCAAACCATTCCTTAAAATTGAAAGAAGTTCCCCATGCCAACTGGAAGATAGTAACTGAGAACGAGAAATAAAACCAGCATATTCAAAATCACCAAATTCAAAATGGTAATTAGATAATGCATTGTCCAAATCATCAGTAGTGTAGAAATGGGAGTTGAAATATGCATCAAAAATTGCCCTGACCATAGTAGAATCCAGAAGCACATCCATACAGATAGTGAGAAACCGAGATGCAATATCAACAAGAAAACAACCTGTGCTTTCTGCCAGCCATTGCTTTCCCAAAAATTTACGAAAAGACAAAGAAAAATCCAGTGAATAAACTTGAAATAAACGCCCAAGCTTTTCATCATCCAAAACATAAGAATCTTGGAAATCATAGTGTTTGTGAGGCATCAAAATGCGGTAACCCACTAATTCCATCAAGAAATATAATGCAAAACCAAGAGAAAGAATATGAGTATAAAGAGCTCAATGTCATCATAAGAAAGCAACACAACCACCAAAGGTCGGCACAATAACTATTACCTCAAGCAAGCCCAAAAAACATACGTGCAAAACAACAACGAGAAGCCACCACCTTTTTAAAAAATGATGACAATATCCACATGATGCACAAAGCCATAAATAAAAAACATGCCAAGCAATAAACCAAGATATCCACACGAGCGAGATCTCCCAAATGAATCAAGAAAACTTAAAAATCTGCCACCACTTGGAAAGGAGTACACCAACCAGTGGAGCATAATGAGCATGAGATAAACACATGAAATCCGTGCAGTCATCAAGGAATAAGCAAGTGACATATAACAATAATGATCATCGCAGGGAAGATTTCAATCGTGCATAATATAATTACCCCCGCATACCACAAATTCCCAACTAATCTTGCAATAAAAGAAGGTCTGTATGGAGACTGAGATTACATAGTAATGCAGTCATAATGCTGCATGCCTAAATACAATCGCCCAGCAAGGTACAAGTTCAATCTATTGCAAATGAGTAAGAATAAACAAACATAGAGTGAAAATAAAGAGAATAGCATGATAATAAGAGACTCCCACACACCACAAATTCCAACCATTTAGGAAAGAACAAACCCAAACCCTCCCTGTGATTACACACAATAATGTAGACATAATGAAGTAATGTGCAAGAGTCAGACACCACCACATTAAACTGCATGCCTGAATGTACTCGCCAGACAAGGCACAAGGTCGTGCTTCTGCAAATAACCTGAACCAGTGAAACTGGATGAGGAAGTAAATAACTAGAGGCCACCTCAACCAAGTCTTGGATATCCTCATCCAATACTTTATTAGCCAGGAAGTCTGCCACCTTATTAGCTTCTCTAAAACAGTGCACCATAGTGAAGGAATTAAACAACTCAAGCTGGTCAAGAATCCTATTCAACCAATACTTTAAATGCCATGAGTGAGAAGAGTGATTCGTAACCATGAAAAAAACTACCTGAGAATCACCCTCAATAACAACATCCAACAAATTTAATGAAAGAAGCAAATCAAGACCCATGGAAAGAGCATGAAGTTCAGCCACATTGTTAGTCCCATAGGCAATACATTGACATTGAGCTTTTATGATACCAGCCTTGCCATCAGAGACCACAATCCCAATGGCAGATTTACCAAGATTACCACGAGAGGCTCCATCAAAGTTCAATTTAACTTTTGAAGTTGGAGGTGGCAACCAAACACTTCCTTTCTATTTACTAAAGGTCGTGGTTGAGAAATTACACCACTCAAAGGGAGTGTCTTCAAGGTTGCCCAATTTTTGGTCACCCAATTGTCCCAAGGTGTGTAAGTATTATGCAGACTAGAAACTTTATAGATGAAAGCCAAGATAGTCTTATAAATCAACTTCTCTATGCAAAAGAGCACATCATGCAGAGGGGAGGAAATTTTCTTAAAAATCCTATTGTTCCTCTCAAGACAAATTCTCCAAATTAGAACAGAAGGAGCAATTATCCAAAGGCAAGCATAAAATGTAGATGGATATCACAGGGGCCAGCTCATAAAGTGAGATCTAAGGTCCTTACTAAGAGCAGACCTCCAATTTAACTTATTAAAAAGCCAATACCAGCAATGATTAGCAAAGGGACAATGCAGGAAGAGATGATCCATGGATTCAAGGGACCCACCACACATGACGCAAGGAAAAACCACACTAATACCCAACCTATCTAATCTCATGCCAGTAAGAATTCTATCCTCACCGCCAGCCAAGAAAATGCTGCTGCTTTAGGCAAACAAGCAACATGCCAAAATAACTTAAATGGGAAATCATCCCTTTTAACATCTAAAGACAAAAAATTATATCCTTCTTTGACTGGATATTCTCCTGATTTTGAATAAGTCCAAATGAGCTCATCATCCTTCTCCGAGAAGAGTAAAGGGCGTTTCTTAAGCTCATCCACAAATGCAGTTTTAATATCCTGATCCACCGAAAGAGAATCAATTGATTTCCATTTTGCCACAGGGAGGGAACCCGAGGAGTCTACAAAAAAATAATCTGGCACAAAAATGCCCCAGGAGGCTTTAAGGATGGACATAAGGGGCAACCAATCCCTAAGACTAGACAATATTGGAAAGCCATTCCAAACTTTATCCCAAAACCTAGCCTTATAACCGTTATGAATAAGCCAGGACAATCCTGGAAAAATGATAGATCTACACTCAGTCATAAAATTCCATATCACAGACCCCTTGGGAAGAGAAGAAGCAGTGAAGATAGCCTCCCTAGAACAATTATTCAAGTACTTTGCAGATAAAATGGATGCCCATTTAGAGGTAGGATGCTTATAAAATTTCCAAACCAACTTAGCACCAAGAGCCAAGTTTTGCTTACCTAGGTCCTTAATCCCAGCTCCTCCTTTTTCCCTAGGAGCACAAACCCTATCCCAAGCCAACAGGGAGATCCTATTCTTCTTGTTACAATTGATTGAAGAGAAACCACAGATTTTTTCAGAGCCTTTAAAATGGATAACAGACAGATAGGAACTGCATTTAAAACAACTCTAATAAGCATAATTTTACCAGAAAAAGTTAACCATTTGTGAGACCAAAAAAGAATCCTAGATGAGATAGCCCCTGAAACCCATTCCCAAAAATTATGCTTCTCTAAGCCAGTATAAAATGACAACCCTAAATAATTGCAAGGGAATTGACCCACAAAAAATCCCCAAAACCGAGACAATCTGGTCTGCACCAGAGAGGAGACATTAAGGAAGAAAACTTTTGATTTGGCCTAATTGACCTTTTTCCTAGAGAACAAAGAATAATCCAAAATGATTTTGTTAATGACCCGAGCTTCCCCCATAGTAGCTATGCCAAACAGTAAAGTATCATCCGCAAATAAACAATGAGTATGGCACGTGGTCATATGAGGGATGGAAATCCCCTTCCACAGGCCACTCTCCCTGGCACATGAAATGGCTCTACTAAAGGCTTCAGCTAGAATGATAAACAAAAAGGGCGATAATGGATCCCCTTGCCTAAGGCCTCTAGACAAGGCAAAAAAACCACATGGAGAACCGTTCAAAATTATTTAAAACCTAGCCGTACTAATGCAAGCCTGAACCCATTTGACCCCAAACCCAAATTTCATGAGCACAGACAATAATGCCTGCCAATTTACCCTGTCGTAGGCCTTCATCAAATCCAATTTGAGAATCATAGCCAAAATAGATAACTGAGAGATGGAATGAAGAATCTCATGGGCCACAATAGCCCCTTCTGTCGTTTCCCTACCAGGGACAAAGCCCCCTTGCTCACGTGAGATGATTTTAGGAATGAGCTTTGCAAGTCTTAATGAAATAGCCTTAGTAATAATTTCATATAAGGTGTTGCATAACACAATTGGGTGAAAGTCCACAAAGGACTTAGGATTCTCACATTTCGGAATAAGAGCAATTAAGGTTGAGTTAATTTCTCTTAACATAGTCCTATTACATCTAGCTTCTTCTAAAACCAAACGAAGATCCTCCCCAAGAAAAGACCAGCATTTTTGAAAGAAGAGAGCAGTAAAACCATCAGAACCAGGAGCCTTCTCTAGTGACATTGAGAAGACAACATATTTGACTTCTTGAATGGAGAAAGGAGCCATGAGCATTGCATTATCTTCATCCGTTCTAAGCTTAGGAATGGAAGAGGCAAAATTATCACTAAAAATAGATAACTCTTATGAAAGAAAAGACTTAAAAAACTGAACACCCTCATTAACAATATCCGACTCTTCAGTTAAAACAATCCCATCAGAGTTCTGAATAGAAGAGATCCTGCAACGTTGGCATTTCAACTTGGTTGAGGCGTGAAAGAATTTGGTATTTCGATCCCCATCACTCAACCATAAATCTCTGGATTTTTGTCGCTAGTAGATTTCTTCTCTGGAAAGGATTTCTTCTAACTGAGAATTCAAAGACTTATGCTTCTGAAAAGTAGCAAAATCCATGCCACCATTCATAACCCTATCATTAAGAGCTTCAAGCTCTTCCTGAATCTTAGCCTTCTTAGAGAAAATGTTTTTGAAATGCAAAACATTCCATTTCTTGACTTCTAGTTTAAGATAAGAAAGCTTTTTAGCAAACTGAAACATCCTAGAACCATGAACATACGGAGCTGCAGACCACCAAGATTGTAAAAGCAATAAAAAGGAAGGATCACGAAACCACATTGGTTCAAACTTAAAAGAAGAAAGACCAGGGGCTTTGTCATAAAAAATGGATAACAGAACCGAAAAATGATCTGAGCCAACATAAGGCAAGACTGAAGCAACCACATCCACATTAGAGGAAATCCAATTGTCTGACACCAGAAAATGATCCAGTCTCTTAGCAACCTGTGAGAAATCCTTCCTCCTATTTGTCCAGGTAAACGCCCCATTCAAAGTTTTACAATCCACCAAGTCATTATTTAAAATAAAAGCAAAAAAATCTTCCAAGATACGCTTATTAGGAAGAATTCCCCCACACTTCTCAACATTAGAGGAGATGGCATTAAAATATCCTCCAAAAACCACAAGCTGGCCATGAAGAGGGGACAGTGTGAGGGATAAGGAATCCCAAAGAGATTTCTTACCCCCGATTGACATTGGACCATAAACATTAAACAACTAGAGTTTAACATTCGAAACACGACTTCTAACCAAAGCCAACATCCAACAGGGAGTAGAAGCAACCAATTTCAAATCAATAGTCATATCCTTCCAAAGGAAGGCCAAACTCCTAGAAGCCCCCATTGAGGGGGATACACAAAAGTTCCAAGGCTTCCATTTGGAAAACAACAAATCAACACCTTGGCAATTTAACTTAGATTCTTGCAAAAGTAACACATCACACCTCATTAAATCCAACTGAGATTTAATGAGACGTCTTTTGTTAGGGGCATTTAAGCCCCTAACATTCCAAGATACAAACTTCATTGTCCTCAAGGGGAGGCAATCTCTCCCCTCTTCTCAATTGCTAGATCAACATTCTCCAGCTCAGACTTTAGGCAACGCTTAGAAGCCACTGACCGAGTAAAAGGTGGACTAATTTTTTTTTTACTAGGCCCTGACTTTGGACTAACGAGTGTAGACTGAATGCCAGCATCAATTTCTAATTGTGTGTAAAAGGTCTTCGGTTTCCTACCCCTCTTCATAGGAGAAGGAGAAGGTAAAGCAGAGGACAACGGAAACTGGAGTAGAGGTTTATTAATCCTAGGATCCAAACCTACATTCCCAACTCCCTCCCCAGATAAGCCCAAAGCCACTTCACCATCCTGAATTTTATCAGACAAAATATCAAAAGGATTGCCAGTTGGGGGGATAACTAGAGAGGAGTTTAATTTTACCAAATCTTGATCAATTGCATCAACTATTTTCTCTGTAGCATCTGAATTTAATTTAATGTTGTGATCAAATACCACTTTCTGAACTTTAGAAATTAATTCATCATCAAGAAGGAAAGATTCCATACAATTAGCCATCAGACCCACATCTATCGGAGAATTGATGAGTGGGACATCCTTCATAGATGAAGGGAAACCTAGCATAATCAAACCTTCCCCATCCTTCTGTAAAACTGAAGGGTTATCGCCATCATCGTGCAGAGGAGGGGGAGTAGGTCGACAAGCCTCATCAACTTTAGAAGTGAGAGGAACAGATTTAGATTTTGAAACACTAGGCCGCGAGACCTTATCTACAAAAGATATACCCCGAAGAGAAACAAACAGACCGACATCCATGATTACCGAAGCCTTAGAAAACCACTCAGAATCACAGATAATACTCTGACACCAAATACCATTAATAGACTTCAAATTACAATTAGAAGGAATCACAATAGATGAAGCAACCAAAACACAAATTTTCACCAAAAAAACCCCCTCCTCGAAAACTGAATGTGAATGTATGAATTTCCCAAATGAATCCCCAATTTTTTGCAAAATATCTAAATCCAAAAATTCATAGGGGAGGCTAGGTAACGAAAACCAAGTGGGTTTATTTTTAACAATATCTTGTGATGTAGAAAAAAAAGGTTTCCAATCTTCTACAAAAATTAAATTACGCCCTACCCACAAATATGAATTTTCCAGAGCCTTCTGTTTAGCCTCCACAGAATCAAAAATGACAAGGAAAGTGTTTGCAGAGAGAACCTGAAAGTATAGCATGCCAAACCAGAGAGAATGAATTTCATGATGGAGCTTAGAAAGCAAAACATTATCTCCCCAAACCTGAAGAATAACTGCCAAGGAATGAAAATCCCTCGCTTTCTTATCCAAAGGGGCGTCAGCCGCAGAAATACACGGTATTGGAGAGCAAACCTTCTTTGGTGATATAGGTTTAGTCCCCATAGAAGGGGCAACAAAGTTTGGCCGAGCCATGCGAGCAAGGTTTCTTCGAGGGCTATGGTTTCTATGGATATAACCAAAAGTAGATTTCAATGATCTCTAGAGCACTTTACCTTCAAGCTACATTAAGCCTATTGTTATTTTCTTGCTTACTACTTTTTAGTTGTTCTTTGTCCCTTTTTGAGACTTGTAGTATGTGTTGGTATGTGCTGGTATGTGCTTTCAACTCCTGAGCTATTTTCTCCTTGATAATGTTTTTTAATTGTGTGTTGGACATAATTGTATATCTTTACTATCATTGTATAAGGGTACAAAGCCCTTTTTTGTTAGTATTTTAAGGATGAAATGTTAAAGATAAAATAATAAAATAAAACAAAGATACTTAATTTGCCTTTAAAGGACGACTTCATTATTACTTGTTGGTGTAAATTATTTCTCATAATTACACTTAAGTTGACTTAGGATAATGCATTAATTGTAGTTTGCCTATGAGACACTTAGGGAAGATGGTTGTAGGAGAAATTCCACCTTTTGTGGTGATATCTTGTTGTCACATTCCACCTTCGGTAGGTGATCCACCTTTAGTGGAATATTCTATTGTTTCTCCTACCTATCCTTACCTACCCTTGTATCTCATTGGGCTACATGTCATGATTGTGTGCTCTCATTTTCCTATGGCCTTGCCTTTATATGTAGGCTCATTTCCATTGCATGGTTTATCCAGTTGATCGATTTTTGCATCTTGACGAGAATACAGTTTGTGCTTGTCTATCTTTGTCTCTCTTGTGTTGTGCTATTCATCGGGCTCTAGATCTTGGTTATAATTCACATATTCTTACATGGTATCAAAGCCATTGGAGAGCCATTGCATAGTCATTTTGGAAAGATCTTGGTGTATTTGAGATTCAAAACTGAAGAGCAACATTGAAATTGGGAGCATCCTACGCCAAATCCAACATCGCCATTGAGTCCAAGAGACTACATTTGGTCAATTTCATTTTGGTGCATCATATTTTTTTTCGCCTCCTAGGTGGTATGGTACAAAATTTTCAATTTTTTTTTTGCAAACTTATTTATTTGAAAAGTTTTTTTCATAGTTTTTGTCATTGTATTAATTTTTTTAAAAAATTTAAAAAAACATCCAATTTTTTGTTTGGCGAGTGGGGGTTCATTGTCCCTTGCCCCCATACTATATGCTCTGCACTTACCTTTTTTGCAGAGCTTTGTACACCGTGGTCCTCCTGGCGTTGCCATGTCTTGGTTTCTCCAGCCGATCCCTCATATGATACTCACCACTTCTCTACACTAGCAAATCTTCTTCCAAGCCTCATGCCGACTTTCGCCTCTATGCCACTTGCTATGGTTCGCACCTCCCACCCTGTCACAACCCTTGCCAGGACATCATTGCACCACCCACCGAAATCCTCTACCTTGTCGACAGTTCCAACTGCCACTCACATCTGCTCCTTCCGATGGCCTCCACCAGCCAGGGTGACTGCATTTGACCATGATCACATGACACTTCTTTATTAGTACATGTGGTGCATCTTGGTTTGTTGAAGATAGTGCCACACAGCTCGCACTAACTCAACCCTGACATGTCAACAATTGCCACACGATATTTTTTTGCCATGACTATGCCACATTGCACACTGTGACTCACCAATACAACTAACATCATCTACCAAGTCAACTTGACATGCAGACATTTGTACACCAACTCGGCCTGCCATGTCAGACTCGTACGCTGACTCAACAATCCAGTCAGTTTGTCTATACGCCCAGTCATCCTACAATATTAGCATACATACAGATATGTAGTAGCCCAGTCAGCATTCCATGCAGTGCCACGTTGGATCCGTACTGCACAATTAGTGCCACTTGTCACCCTGACCATATTGCCACGTCAGCAGTCCGTATAGATGGACTACCATGTAGGCAGGGAGGATTTTGGCAAGAAAATCACACAACCATCAATTTTAGCCCAGTAAATTGATAACATTAGCACCGTGTCAACACTTTTTGAATTTTTTTTTACCTCTCTCCATTGAGCTTTTTTATTTTGCAGTCCAACTTTGAAGGGTCATAACTTGGTCATTTTGAGGCCTTTTTCAATGCAATTTTTTTTTTATTTGGGCTAATTTTTCATGCTCTCCATAGTGGTGTGGCTAGTTTCTAATTTTGGTGGACATATTTATTAGAATTTTTTAGTTTTCACAACTGTACCTATCCAATCCTTGATTTTACAACATTTTGGGCTCCGTTTAGGCTCATATGACCTTCTCTTCAGGTGTTTTTTTTTTTTAAAGTGCATAATTTTTTATATAATTTCACATGGTGCTATTTTTTTTCACAATTTTGAGTAGAAATTTCACTTTGAAACTTTGGTCTTTTTGGCCTATTTGGTACTTGTAATTTGCTTGGATCTTAGCTTAGATGTGCATTATTGGTTTGAGTCTTCTATAGCCTATTTGAGGCAGTTATTATATTGAAATCATAAGCCCACTTTTCCCTTGTTTGCAAGTGGCCCATTGTACACACACTAAGAATAAAATTCCAATTTTTTTTGGGGGGGGGTCTTGATTGAGTGAATGGGGGGGGGCGGGGTGTGTATCTTGTGTGATTGTGCCTCTCTCTATCTTGTGCTCTTTCATTTTTTTTCTATGGGTTCTCCTAAATTTCCACTTTTAACTCCACATAATTATGTATCATGGAAAATTAAAGCATGGAGTAAGTTAATGGAAAAAGGACTCATTCATTACATAAATGATACAATGACAACACCAGTGGATCCTAAGTTGGTCCAAATGCTCAATTGGAATGGATCACCAAAAAATATATGGCTCTTGGAACTTTGAGAAAGTATGTATCAGATAACCTCATTTTTCACATTGATAAATGTACTATAGTTAAAGAGGCTTGGGATATATTTGGTAAATTGTATGACCAAATTGATGAGATTGGGGATACAAGCTTGTGCATGAAATCACAATGTTGGATCCCAAGGATTGTGATACAATCCAATATTATGTCCTGAAAGCAACTAAGCTAAGAGCAAAACTTAAGGATTGTGGCATTTACAAGAAGGATGCTCAATTGGTTTTCAATTTGCTGGACAAGCTTTCATTAGATTATGTAGCCTTTTTTTCTAGCTTCCAAACCTATGGCTGACTTTAGGTGCCTCATTCACTATGCCATCATTTGATACATTCACAAAGATGTTGATACTTGAGCTAGCAAAGTTGATCAACATGGGGATTCTCAAGTCTTCAAAGTCCAAAGCTTTGGTATCTAATCAAGGGAATTAAAAGAATCAAGGAAATAGAAAGAACCAAAAGTAGTCTAAGCCAAAGCCATAACAAGATAGAGAACAATCATCATCTCCACAAAAAGTTCATACTTCATCCTCTTCCAAGAAGGGAAATACACCAAAGAAGGAGAAGGTAACTTGTTCAAAATTGCAAGAAATTTGGTCATGATGAGCATCATTTCCACCCAAAGAAAATTGATGAGTTGACAATCATCATTAAGAATAACAACATCAATTTGCCATCTTCATACAAGAATAAGGAATCATCTCCTTCCACTTCCTCACAATCAAAAGGAAAAGGGCAAGCATTTGTGGATAAATAGGTTCTTCACAACTGTAGATACTTGACTTGGGTACCTCTCATCACATGGGTTCTACAAGGGAGAAGTTTTCCTCATTGGAGCTATTTAAGGTACCTCACATTTTCATTGTGATGACACATAAAAGTGGAAGTTGAAGGGAAGGGTTTGGTTCCCATGGATGGTGGAACATTTGAGAATGTTTTCTATGTTTCTAACCTGAGCACTAAGCTTCTCTTTATCCACCTGTAGCGTCGTAAATTGTACGCACTTGCTAGGGTGGTACAATTTCACACCTAGTTTAGCACCCGCCTTGGTGCATTTTACATTTTGCATTGCATTTCTCCTTTAGCACTTAATTAATCAAATTAATTAGGTCTAAGGTCCTATTTCATCATCCTTCACATCATAAAGTCGGGCCCTTTCATTAAAGTGTGCCCCTTTTCATGTTATTCCTCCAATACATCATCTAATCAAAAACCCTAATTAAGTCCTATTTTGAACTTGGGGGCTTGATTTCAGGGGTCAAAACATCTCGAAATCACCTGTAACTTCGGGATTCTCTCTAAAATCATCATATCTGACGGCCCTGAAAATTTGGTGAAAAGTTGCCGGGACCATGGCGCCCGGAGTGCACACGGTCCCGGACATTTTTCCCCAAATTTTAGGAGCACGATCCAATCATAAAATAAAGCTTAACCCCAAGAAATTGGCGGGATATTCAATCTCTAGGTCGGCCAAAAGACGAAATTATGACCTACGGTTTCATACATAAGAGCTCTCTTTCTTCATTTGAAAGGATCCGAATTTTGTTTTCAGGAACCTCATATGCAGCGAAAGAGCAGATCTTTGAAGACTTCAACAACATTCAACATCCCTCTATCAAGCATTTATCAATTCCATTCATCCATTTAGGGCTTGGAAGACATTGAAGAACAATAGGAGATTACCGACTGAAGATTGGCTTGTACCTCTCCCTTGGGGGTTGGGTATGATTTCATGTTGTTTTCATGTCTTTGCATAAGCTTCAATATATCATTTATTCATGCTTTAGATCACTTCGCATCTTGATTTAGAGCATTTACATATCATTTACAAGCAATTAGGGTTTACTTTCTAGGTTGCTCTAGTTTGCTTACTTGCATTTTAGATCTTGCACACACACAAGGTCTACACACACATTACTTTTACAATACAACTTGGCTATTCATGGAGGTGGAAATCACCAAAGCGGGGGTTTGACTAAGGCAAAACCCTATATAGCCGCCCAAACACCCTCTTCAGATATAAGTGCAGGTTTCGAGACTTGGACGACGTCGCAGGTTACAGATCCGGGAAAAGCAGGTCGAGACAGCACTCCACACCAAATTGCAGAGCAAAAGACCAGGACAGAGGCGTGGGGTGCCCTAGTCCTGCCAGGACAGGGGCACTGGGCACCCTGGTCCCTGGGACAGAGGCGCTGGGCGCCTTGGTCCTCCTGACAGACAGCATTTTCGATAGTTTTCCAGAGTGCAAAACAGCAGTTTCAGGTGCAGTTTCCGGGAGAGAATCAGGACAATGGCGCCCGCGCCCCCGTCCCGAACATTTTCAATCAAAATTTTGACTCCGGGTATGCATTTTCATTCTTGTCTTGTCCTTGTGTTTGCAGCTTTCCATTGTTTAAGTTCAATTCTACAATCTTGTTATTAGTTCATACTTGCATTTTAGGGTTAGGAATTGAACTTGCATAATCTTACCTTTCAATTACAACAAAGGAATAGAAATCCTAATAGGTAGCCCGTGGCTCTCTCTTTCACAAAAAGAAGTAGCCAATTGTGTGATACCTCTAGGCTCTTTCGTATTCCGTAATGTGTGTCAAAAGGTAGGATTAGGGCATGATAACCTAGTCTCACTTTTTCTCCCACACATTTTGGTGAACCTGACGTGAATCTATCATTGCTTCCTCTTGCATTGCATTTGTTAGATCTAGATCTAGATTTAGTGTGTTTTCATTTCATTTTCATTAAAAAGAAAAAAAAGGAAAAAAAAAGAGTGTGTTTCTTTGCATTGTGTGTTTAAATTTCATGCCACTTTTATTTCAAAATGTCAGACTTTTATTTGCAAAATGTTCATGCTTATGATGATTATTATGAGTATATCCAAGATGAATTAGATGAAGCTTTAGATGAGTTTTTGAACCCTAAAGATACCAAACCTTCATTTTACCAAAAACTCATAAACCTTGTTACTATGCCATTTCGTTGTGATGAGAAAGATAAGTTGAATGATTCCTCTCAAGGGTACATTCCTATCAACTCTTCCACTAAATCTAGTAACATGGTTGTTTTCAACAATCCCCTCTATGAAGAGATATCTCCTTTTGAACCAAAAGATAAACCTTTTGATAGCTATGATCATACTTTGTTGGATGATGCTCTTGATGAGTTTGTGGCTTTATCAAAATCTTTAAACAAGAACAAGAGTTCTAAATTGGTTAACATGATAAACTTGAATGAGCATAAAAAGCCTCTCTTTGAAGTCCAAGGTGCCTATCCTTCTCCCACCTTTCAAGTTCCTAAATCACCTCTCCTTACTGTCCAAGGAGGGTATGATCATGATTCCTTTCGTACTCCGAATAAACCAATCATCACTGTGCAAGGAAGAAAACCTATAAGTCCTTATAGTTATGCCAAGCAAATAACTAGAGAGAGTTATCATGCGGTTGCCCATACTTATCATACCAGAAATAATAGGTAGCCTAGTCCTCCTCCTGTTATTCCAGTTTCTCTTCCAAATCCTCAACCAATTCTTCCGCAAGCTCCACGTATTTCACAAGTTCTTAGTAAGGAATATGATCTCATAGAACAACTTAAAGTTACCCCTGCTAAGATATCCCTTTGGGATTTGATTCAAACTTCTTCCGCTCATCATGGAATGTTACAAGATGCCTTGAAAGATTTGAATGTTCCTCCACCAAATACATCTAGTAATATAGCATCTTTGGTTAACTCTGTGATGAATCCTAAAGCTCAAATTGTGTTTACCCAAGATGAGTTGCCTACTAGTGAAATTCAACATCAATATGATCCCTTGATGATTGTGGTTATCATGAAAGACACTACTATAAGACGAACACTAGTAGATAATGGCTCTGGTCTTAATGTGTGTAGCATTAATCTTTTGCATAAGATGAATGTGGATACATCCCTAATTGAGCCGGACTCTCATCTTATTCGAGGCTTTGATAATGTGGCTAACACTTCATTAGGTACTATCACCTTACCCATCACAGTGGGGCCTGTTACTTTGCCTACTCCTATCCATGTTATGTCGAGAAATCTAACATACAACTTGTTATTAGGGAGACCTTGGATTCACAGTATGCAAGCTGTCCCCTCTACATTGCATAGACAAGTTAAATTTATCTATAACAATAAGACATATACCTTGATAGGTGATACTAATTTCCAAGCTTGTTTACAAACATCTACTTCCAAAGGGGGTTCTTCTAAGCCGTCCTCGTCTAGTGATGACTCTTTAAACAAGATACCTATCGATGAATCCTCGCTCTCTGATGATCAAAATTCTTTGGATGAGTCTGGAGCTTTTGAAGAAGACTCTTCTCGACTTGAAACCACACATAAGAAGGATTTTGATCCTGAGAAGGTTCTTGCAGATGACGATTGGGGATCCCTTGATTTTAATCCCACCTTTGTAGGTGAATATAAGGTTCCTTCTAGAGAGCTTAAAGTTGAAAAGAAGGAAGAAGCTAAAAATCAATCAACATTACCTGAGCCTATGAGCAATAATTTTGTGGCCGCTTCTCAAACTTCTTCTCCTCACACCTCTAATTCTGAAGAGTTTGATTCTTTGTCTTATGAAAAACCGCCTTCTCTTTCTGAAATGGCTGATCGTTATGGTCGTGGTTTTTGCATTTTTGCTAAGCATGGGTATCATGGAAATGGTTGTGGCGCTCACGAACAAGGGATAAAAGTTCCTCTAGAGAATAATCTTCACAATTATGCCTTTGGACTTGGCCACAATCCCTGCAAGCGCACTAAAGCTTCTAAGAGACCATGTATTAGTGTTAATGCTATTTCTACATCTCTATCAATGCAAAACCCCAAGTACATTGATGAGGATCCTTCGTGTGCCTGTGCTTTGGATGTTTTTCCTACCGATGATGCTTTAGCTGAGTTTTTAGGAGCATATGATACTCTTCCTCGTTATCATCACAATAGGGGACTCCCTTATTGTTTGAACACTGAATCCTATTTTGGAAAAGAGATTGATAATGATGAGATTGTGAAAGAATTTCCTCAGATAAAGGATACTCCTCAACAAAGTAATCTTCTCATAAGTGACACCACTAATTTTAAGATGGATCCTTGCAATGAAGAAAAAGTTATTAAAATTGGAAAATGTTTGGATGAAGAGGAACAAAAACAATATGAAGATTTATTGCGTGAATTCCCCGAGATCTTTGCTTGGACATACTCTAACATGCCTGGTATAGATCCTAAGATTGTTACCCATAATATTGTCTTAGTTCCTGATGCTAAGCCCGTGAAACAAAAGATTCGAAAAATGAATCCTAAGGTGGCTCTGCTTGTTAAGGCTGAGATTGAAAAGTTATTGGAGGCTGGATTTATCCGCCCTATCGATTATTCCCCATGGATTTCAAATATTGTCGCTGTGGCTAAACCAGATAATAAAATAAGAATGTGCACCGATTTTCGAGATTTAAATAAGGCTTCTTTAAAAGATGATTTCCCTCTTCCAAACATTGACATGATAGTTGATTCTACGGTAGGACATGCCTTGTTATCCTTCATGGATGGTTTTTCAGGATACAATCAAATTTACATTAACCCTCAAGATCAATTCAAAACTGCTTTCACCACTCCTTGGGGTACGTTTTGTTGGATAATGATGCCTTTTGGACTTAAAAATTCCGGTGCAACTTATCAACGAGCGATGAACCTTATCTTTCATGATTATATGCATAAGATTTTAGAGGATTATGTTGATGATATTTTGGCCAAATCCATTCTTCGCATAGATCATATTAAAATCGTTCGTCAAATCTTTGAAAGAATTCATAAATATCACATGTGCTTGAATCCCCAAAAATGTGTTTTTGGTGTGGATAGAGGAAAACTATTAGGATTCATAGTTTCGCATTGTGGGATTGAGGTGGATACTAAGAAAATAGATGCTATTGTCAACATGCCACCTCCTAGAAATGTGTCTCAACTCAAAAGCTTACAAGGAAAGATTCAAGCTATTCGTAGGTTTGTATCTCAACTTGCGGATTGTACTTTTCCTTTTACTCAACTTCTCAAAAAGAATATCACTTTTCAATGGAATGAAGATTGTCAGCAAGCATTTGAAGATTTAAAAGTGTATCTGGCTAATCCTCCTATCCTTCGACCAACCGAACCTTCTAAACCCTTTCTTCTTTATACAGCTTCTTCCTCTCATGCTCTTGCAGCATTATTGGCACAACATGATAAAGATGGTAAGGAGTGTCCGATTTATTATATAAGTCATACCTTACTCGATTATGAGACCCGATATTCTGCGATAGAAAGACAATGCTTGGCCTTGGTGTTTGCGACTCAGAAATTGAGACATTATCTCTTAAATTCAGAAGTCCACGTCATGGTAAAGTTTGATCCTTTGAAGCATCTTTTCTCTAAAACTGATTTATCAGGACACCTAGCTAAGTGGGTTATGATGTTAACTGAATTTGACCTTAAATTTGTTTCACAAAGAGCAATTAAAGGGCAAGCGTTGATCGATCACCTAGTGGAGGCCCCTTCACCTTTCTCCTTCCCTAACCTTGAGTCTTTTCCTGACGACTTCATTTTTTGTATAGAGAAAGATGAAACTTGGGAGTTATACTTTGATGGCTCTAAGTGTCATATAGGATCGGGGGCAGGAGTTGTTTTGATTTCTCCTACAAAGAAGTCTATTCCCTTATCTTATCGTCTCAATTTCCTATGTACCAATAACATCGCTAAGTATGAGGCTCTTATAGCAGGAATAAAGGCAGCCTTAGCTTTGAATATAAAACACATACATATTTTTGGAGATTCTCAATTGATTATAAGACAAGTAACAGGACTATATCAAGCAAAACAAGACAAATTATCACAATATAAAGACCTTGCTATCTCTTTGTTACAAAAATTTGATTCTTACACCATGGAACCTGTTCCTCGAAAAGATAATCGACATGCGGACGCAATGGCATGTGTGGCTTCTTTGGTATCTTTAGAGGACCCTATGGTTGATCTTAAATTTGTTATTCATAACCTTATTTCTCCAGCTATTGTAGATGATTCTAGCTTAGTGACATGTTGTGACTTTATTGATTCAGATGAATGGTATTTGCATATCGTAAGATAGTTGACTGATGGTACCTTTCTTGATTCCGCTAATAGGAACACTAGGGCTAGAGTTCGCAAGCTGTCCGCTAGATATATCATTCTTTCTAATGTTCTTTAACGAAGGGGTTATAACGATCTTCTCCTTCATTTTCTTAACAAATCAGAAATCCCTATTGCCCTTGAAGAGGCCCATTCAGGTGCCTGTGGGGGGCATTTTGGAGACAAATCCTTGGTTCAAAGGTTGCTCCGTATGGGATATTATTGGCAAACTATGCAGCAGGATTCTTTTTCATTTGTTAAGAAATGTCATCAATGTCAACAACACAATAATTTGATTCATGCTCCTGCCCAAGAACTTCGTTCTCATGTAGCTTCTTGGCCTTTCTCTGCATGGGGGCTGGATCTTATCGGTAAAATCTCTCCTCCTTCATCTCAAGGACATACTTTCATTATAACCGCAACAGATTACTTTACAAAGTGGGTAGAAGCCGTTCCCCTTCGCTCTACTACTGCTGAAGTCATTTGTCGATTCCTTCTAGAAAACATTATTTCTCGATTTGGGATACCTTCCACTATAATCTTTGATAATGGGACATCATTTAAGAACAAGGACGTGAAGAAATTCCTCGAGAAGTATCATATCAAACATCGATTTTCTACACCATACTATCCTCAATCAAATGGTCAAGCCGAATCATCCAATAAGATAATTGAACAAATTCTTCGTAAAACCGTGAATAAGCATGGTAAGGATTGGAGTACTCAGCTAATCTATGCTCTTTGGGCCTACCGAACGAGTGTATGAATTGCTACCGGAACTACACCTTATAATCTTGTTTATGGTGCTGATGCTATTATGCCTTTAGAATTAGAGATTCCATCACTTAGAGTTTCTCTCAAAGGTATAGTAGATGATGATGCTTATAGAGAACAAAGACTTCAACAGCTTGAGATGCTTGATGACCAGCATATAAATGCTCTTGAGCATATTCAAGCATATCACAAAACTCTACAATGAAGCTATAATGATAAGGTTATTCAACGTTCCTTCTCAGTGGGTGACTTAGTGCTCTATGAGAATCAGCGCAATGTGAATGCCTTACCTAAAGAAAAGGGAAAATTTAGTCCTAATTGGCTTGGACCGTATATCGTTATTGAAGATTATGGATCAGGTGCTTATAAAATAGCGAGTGTAGATGGTACGTCTCTTAAAGACCCTATAAACGCTATGCACTTGCGTAGATACTATGCTTAATTCCTCATTCCTTATCATTCATCTATTTCCTTTCTCACTTCTTCAAAATTGGATAATATGTTAGCATATCTTTGTTAGAGCAAATGGAATTAAATGATGTTTTGTTTAATCTATATTGCTTCGTTCCTGACAAGCGCGTTTCTTTACTTTATGGTTTGTCTTGAATTCATTTTATGTAAATTGCAAAAGATTTACATTTTTCATTATGTTGGCATATTATACAATATCTTTATGTGTTAAGTTGAATCGTGTCATGTTGTGTTTAAATTCAAATTAAATCACATTAGTTATATGATTCTTAGGCTTAACACATATTTTCTTCCCTATCATCAATGTAGTACTTGATCAAAATTTTTTAATTAAGTCACACATGTATCAATTTAATCATGGAGCATTGAGAAATCAATCACACGGAAATTAAATTCGGAACATACATGTACATCTACCAAATGTATTAACTTTAATCAAAATACCCATTGTTTTTAGACATTAAAGATAACACGTTTGAGACAAAGAAGCATGTATATATATATATGTGTGGATCAATATACAAAGGTAGGTCACTACACATCCAAAATGTGACCTACCCTACATCATAAGATCATCTCCTATCCCTAGGGCTGGTGGCTAGAGAGTGACGACTAGAAGCTCCCTCCTGATCCGACCGTGCAGGTGGACCCATAGGGGTATACCGTGATATAGATCGTGAATGGCTCTGAGAGGAACTCCTACGATCCCTATCCATAAGGATCGCGCGATACGAGGTAGCCTCGGCCTGAGCTGCTGCTAGATCACGCTGTGCCCACTGAAGGTCCTCTGATAGAGCTCTCTCTCTCTCTCCCTCCATATCTCTACCTGTACTCGAAATGGGGAAAACAAATCATCATGCTGACCCGTGTTCCCTTGAGGTCTATAAGCAACCTGTGAGGAACTAGGGATCTGTGCCATCGTGGAGATATCTGTCACTGCTTGCTGGATCAGAGAACGCCACTCCTGCACATTAGCTGTAGCAGTAGAATAGATCATGTATTAGTACCATTTTATATCATCAAAATATCAATCAATCAATATAAACCTACTATACCTGGATCTCCCTCATGCCAGTAGGGATCGTGATATGGTAGCATCTATGACTGGGAACTACTAGGCTCCCCACGCTTGAATAATCTGTGCATGATGGATGTAGGCTGGCCCTTACTAGAAACAGGTCTCCGTATCACCTCATGTTCCCCCTTTTGGGGAATAAGAGGAGGATCTAGGGCTATGGTATCATCTCCTGAATGGTGGGGAGCAGCATCTGACCCCTCCTCATCATCTCTATCCTCATCCTCATCCTCATCCTCGTCCGCATCCTCACCTGCATCCTCGTTCTCCTCATCTATATCTGTGTCATCATCCTCCTCTTCCTCGGCACTAGGCTGATCCCGTGTGGGTGGATCAAGATCTCCTGCCTCCTCATGACCCTCTCCCTCCTTCGACCTAGATCCCTGATCCTCATCTCGGTCTCCATGTCTCCATGGGCCTGGATGGCCTGTCAGGTGATCTGGTGGAAAGATAGGCCCTGGGTATGATCTCATAAACCATGAGAGATACCTACGCTGTGCCCCGGGATCTGCAGCATAATCAGTGACCACATCCTGGTCGGACCCCTCTATATCTGTGATCTCAATATCATCTATCATAGGTCTCGCTACTGCTCTGGGTCTGGGAAGGACTCGTGAGTGTCGAGTGTAGAAGGGCACATCGGCTGAAACACACTGCTCTAGCCCAAACTACCTCCATACTCGGTCAAAGTAGAATGGGACTATGATGTGTGGATATCACCCTCTCAGAAGGCGGTTCCTCTGTAAGCATGCTAACTGTCTCTCCATCCCATCCCATCTGTGCATCCGCAGATATGGTCTCCACACAGTCACCTCAGCGGTCAATCTGTCAAATGTCACTCTCGAATACAGTAGATCTCCAAATCTCCACTCGCTGGTAAGTGGATAAGCAAATACCCTAGGTCGCTCGATAGCCGCACTCATCGGATAGCCGACAGGCCTAGTACATGTAAAGTGCTCAAATATCCACACCTGCAGAAGTGTGCATGTCATCAAGCTGCAACCCTGTCCGAAAACATACTCCTCGAGGTCGTGATAGAGATGTGCAAGCATACTCTGACCCCAGGCATATACTCTCCTGTGTCTCTCCATATCCCTGATGCACCATGTGAGACCCCCATGCATGTGCGTACCTCGCCCATTAGGGCAGACGGCTAGTGCAATGATGGCTATCATAAGACGTCTCATGAGGGGCACCTCTCCTGTAGGATGTAAGAGCCAGCTGACCATGATACGACCTCTCATCTCACTTGGCATGACTCTCCCTATGCAATATACCTGCTCCCTCTGATGATCCTCTACTGACCGATCGGTAGCATATGTCACGGTAGCTCCTCTGATTGGTAGGCGAAGAATGCGGTACACATCCTCAAGTGTCACCGTCATCTCCCCTACTGGAAGCTGGAACGTGCATGTGTCAGGATCCCATCGCTCCATGAGGGCCATCAGCATCGCGGGATGAAATCGAATGGCCGACATAAGAATCATAGACCATAAACCCATGATCGACAATGTGTCTCTCTCTGCCTGAGTCAGCCAGGGAATCTGATCTCACAAACTGTGAAGAATCTGCCCCGCTGTATGCTCTCTCATGTATGGGAGACCTTGCAGCACAAAAACATAACTATAATCAGTACTCAATCATCAAAATCATTCATGCAAACTATCAAACATCGTATGCTAACCCTGACATCTCTCGCCAAGTCTTGATTGGGACCATGGCGCCCTGTCAGGGACCATGGCACCGTGAAGGGACCATGGCGCCCTGAGGGGACCATGGTGCCCCACAGGGACCATGGCACCCTGAAGGGACCATGGCGCCCCACAGGGACCATGGCGCCCTGTGTGGGACCCACGGTTAGATTCTAGGGCCCGCAAACGATCACAGAAAGTCAAATGCAGAAAATCAAAAGTCAACATTCAGTCAACTCACCTCGTCCAGTGGCTCATCGTCGATCACGGCCTGTCGCAGGATCTCAATCCTTGTGGGACGCTCCGATCATCGTGAAGGCATGATGATGGCTATGTGGGCTCCGCTGCAATACACAATATTCAGAAATCAACAAAGTGACAAATGCAAATGTCACTTTCAAGGTATATACTTTCATTCCTTTACCTTTACTTTCAAAACCCTAATTTTCCTCTATCACTCATTTCATCATAACTTGAGTTTGGGAGATGCGATTTTCAAACCATTTGTTGCGTAGGAATCATATTTTCATTCTCCTACTCTCGGGATGTTCCAAAAAGTGCTCTGATGAAGCCTTTTCAGTGAACATCCCTCATCAATACTCTCTTACATAATTTGTCATAAGTAAACATGCTACCCTGTTTCACCTCCCTAATAAGCAAGTCAAAATAGGGGGGGGCATATAGCTATTCACAAATTTCATCACTTTCCTTAGTAAGCATTAGGTGATTTTTTGATCTAACGTGTGTTTTGTAGGGTGCGGTTCCTAATTGTGTACTGTAGATACCGCTGGGGGCTTCGTTCGACGAACTTATGTATATATCCTTTTTCAAATGATGTTTACTTTCTGTACTTTAGCTTGCATATGCACGTAGTACTCATATGACCGCTAAAGTGGGGGCTAAATGTAGCATCGTAAATTGTACGCACTTGCTAGGGTGGTACAATTTCACACCTAGTTTAGCACCCGCCTTGGTGCATTTTACATTTTGCATTGCATTTCTCCTTTAGCACTTAATTAATCAAATTAATTAGGTCTAAGGTCCTATTTCATCATCCTTCACATCATAAAGTCGGGCCCTTTCATTAAAGTGTGCCCCTTTTCATGTTATTCCTCCAATACATCATCTAATCAAAAACCCTAATTAAGTCCTATTTTGAACTTGGGGGCTTGATTTCGGGGGTCAAAACATCTTGAAATCACCTGTAACTTCGGGATTCTCTCTAAAATCATCATATCTGACGGCCCTGAAAATTTGGTGAAAAGTTGCCGGGACCATGGCACCCGGAGTGCACACGGTCCTGGACATTTTTCCCCAAATTTTAGGAGCATGATCCAATCATAAAATAAAGCTTAACCCCAAGAAATTGGTGGGATATTCAATCTCTAGGTCGGCCAAAAGACGAAATTACGACCTAGGGTTTCATACATAAGAGCTCTCTTTCTTCATTTGAAAGGATCCGAATTTTGTTTTCAGGAACCTCATATGTAGCGAAAGAGCAGATCTTTGAAGACTTCAACAACATTCAACATCCCTCTATCAAGCATTTATCAATTCCATTCATCCATTTAGGGCTTGGAAGACATTGAAGAACAATAGGAGATTACCGATTGAAGATTGGCTTGTACCTCTCCCTTGGGGGTTGGGTATGATTTCATGTTGTTTTCATGTCTTTGCATAAGCTTCAATATATCATTTATTCATGCTTTAGATCACTTTGCATATTGATTTAGAGCATTTACATTATCATTTACAAGCAATTAGGGTTTACTTTCTAGGTTGCTCTAGTTTGCTTACTTGCATTTTAGATCTTGCACACACACAAGGTCTGCACACACATTACTTTTACAATACAACTTGGCTATTCATGGAGGTGGAAATCACCAAAGCGGGGGTTTGACTAAGGCAAAATCCTATATAGCCGCCCAAACACCCTCTTCAGATATAAGTGCAGGTTTCGGGACTCGGATGACGCCGCAGGTTACAGATCCGGGAAAAGCAGGTCGAGACAGCACTCCACACCAAATTGCAGAGCAAAAGACCAGGATAGGGGCGTGGGGCACGCTGGTCCTGCCAGGACAGGGGCGTTGGGCACCCTGGTCCCTGGGACAGAGGCGCTGGGTGCCCTGGTCCTCCTAACAGACAGCATTTCCGACAGTTTTCCAGAGTGCAAAACAGCAGTTTCAGGTGCAGTTTCCGGGACAGAATCAGGACAGTGGCGCCCGCGCCCCCGTCCTGAACATTTTCAATCAAAATTTTGACTCCGGGTATGCATCTGCATTCTTGTCTTGTCCTTGTGTTTGCAGCTTTCCATTGTTTAAGTTCAATTCTGCAATCTTGTTATTAGTTCATACTTGCATTTTAGGGTTAGGAATTGAACTTGCATAATCTTACCTTTCAATTACAACAAAGGAATAGAAATCCTAATAGGTAGCCCATGGCTCTCTCTTTCACAAAAAGAAGTAGCCAATTGTGTGATACCTCTAGGCTCTTTCATATTCCGTAATGTGTGTCAAAAGGTAGGATTAGGGCATGATAACCTAGTCTCACTTTTTCTCCCACACACCACCAAACCACCTACTATGGAAATGGGAAGAAAGTTGAGTTTACACCTGATTCAGTTGTAGTCAAAGAACTTGAGAAGGATGCGTTGGTAGTAGTGGGTCAAGCCAATCACAATTTATGACTTTAGTCATTCTCCCATTTTGTGCCTCAATCTCCTTTTATGGCCTTTCTCATTCATTCAAATTCATAAAGTAAGCTATGACATGAGTAGTTTGGTCACCTCAACTACCACTATCTTTAGTAGCTTATCTCTAAGGACATGGTTAGGGGTCTACCTCAAATCAATTTTTTAGAAGGTGTATGTTCAAGGTGTTCCATAAGAAAGCATCCCAAAGAGAAGTTTGATAAGAGAGTCTTGGAGAGCTTTGGAAGTTCTTCAATTGGTTCACAACGATGTAGCAGGTCCATTTCCAATGTCTTCATTTAGCAAGACTTGCTATTTCCTCACCTTCATTGATGACTACTCCCACAGTTTTACTTGGGTTTACTTTCTTGTTGACAAGAGTGAAGTGTTTGATATATTTCTAGCCTTCAAGGTTCAGGTTGAGAAGCAATCAGGGAAGCTAGTCAAGATCCTTTGCATAGACAATGGAAGGGAATATGTGAACAATAGCCTTGAGGAATTTTTTACTCTTGAGGGGATTGACCTTCAACACTTAGTTGCCTATAGTCCATAGAAAAATGGTGTTGCAAAAAGGAAGAATAGAACCCTTAAGGAGATGACTAGCTGCATTATTCATGCTTGTTCTCTTGGTCGAGCTTTTTGGGCAAAAGCTATAAGTTGTGCAACACACATCCAAAATCGGGTTTCCCATAAGGATTTGAATTATATCACTCCTTTGGAGGCTTGGTGTGGTAGAAAATAGATTGTGAGACATTTCATGATCTTTGGGTGTCCAACATGGGCTCACATTCCTCCATAGAAACACAAGGCATTGGGACCTTAGAGGAGGCCTTGCATATTTGTTGGATATCTCGAGGGTGCTAAGGCATATCGACATATGGATCTAGAGACACATGAGATAATCATTGAGAGGAGTGTTAACTTTGAGGAAAGCTCTTCTATCTTAGCCTCTCCTCCCCCTCCTCCTTCCTCCATTGTGGATAGTGATGATAGTGATTGAGATGACGATTCTCCCTTAACTCCGACTCGTAGGCTCACACCTTTGTAGGTTCCACTTTCAATTGAGGAAGCCCGCCCTTCATCTCTTCCAAGACCTCGTTGGGTTTGACATACTCTTGACTCAACAAGTTCTCTTGTTGGGGATCCCTTCAACACTCAAAGGACTCGATCACAAACATTCTTACATTGATATATCTTCCAATCCACAATCCTTTCAAGAATCATTAGGAGTTCCCAAGTGTAACTTATCCATGTAGTAAGAGTATAGTTACTTGATGAGGAACAACACTTGGGAGTTCGTCCCTCTCCCTAAGAGGAGAAAGATGGTTCGATGTAAGTGGATCTATCAAACTAAGTTTGTACTAGATGGTAGTGTAGATAAGTACAAGGCTTAGATTATTGTGAAAGGTTTTTGATAGGTTCCTGGTGTTGACTATACTAAGACCTTTGCACCCATAGCTAAGATGAACTCTATTCGCTTGACACTTTCTATTGCCACAACTCATGGTTGGGTTGTAAATCAAATGGATGTGAAGAGTGCATTCCTTCATGAGGGTCTTGAAGAGGAGATTTACATGGATCAGCCATAGGGATTCATTCAAGATTCTTCTTTGATTTTCAGATCAAGGAAGTCTATCTATGACTTCAAGGAGGCCCCTAGAGCTTGGTATGCTAAGATGAATTCCTTTTTTCTCTTCACAGGATTCATTGGATGTCATTACGATATGAATGTTTAGATTTTGTGACAAGATGAATCTCATTTGATGTTTGTGCTCTATGTTGATGACTTAATCATTATGGGGAGAACCTCATCCATCATTGGCAGTGTCAAATCTGTTTTGCATGAGAGATTTTCTATGACTGACTTGGGCCTTTTGACTACTCTCTCGAGATAGAGATATCACAGTCACCTTCTAGGATTAATCTTGCACAACCCAAGTATGCTCTTGATGATTGTAAGTCCACTTCAGGTTACAAATTTCACCTTGGTTTAAGTCCTATTTGTTGGTAGAGAAAGAAGCATCATATTATTGCTCTTTCTTCAACTAGGGTTGAGTATTGAGCAGTTGTTAATGCAACTATAGAGGCTATTTGTCTTTAGAATATTCTCATAGAGTTTTCCTTCACCAGTCCATGACCTACAGTCCTTGATTGCGACAATCAGAGTGACATTTAGATCTTCAAGAACCTGGTTCACCATTAACAGACCAAACATATCGAGATCTACATGCACTACATTAGGGAGCTGATTTAGGAGTAGGTCATTGATTTGCAGTATTGTCCTACAACATAGCAGGTTGCATAAATCTTCACCAAACCCTTCACTGAGAGTAAGTTTCATTAGTTGTGAGCTCTCTTGGAGATGTGGTATATTTCATTAGGGGGGTCAATTGACTTCTCCTTCCTCACTTATTGGGGGGACATTTTCGTCTGTCAAGGTTTTGTCCTTCTTCTTTGAGAGTTATTTTGTTATTTCATCTCTCTTTTGGGGGGAGTTTTTTCCCGCTGGTTTTTCTCCCTTTCTCCATTTATGAGAGATTGCATTGCATTTGTTCATGGTACCTAACATGGCCTAGTAGTCGGGACCCATCTTGCATTGTTAGCTTGAATCTACATTCCCCTAAGTTGCATTTAAGAGGGGGTGTTGGTGTAAATTATGTCTCATAATTATACTTTAATTAAGTTAATTTAGGATAATGCATTCATTGTATTTTGCATATGAGATACTTAGGGAAGTGTGCATCTAGGGAAGATGGTTGTAGGAGAAATTTAACCTTTTGTGGTGATACCTTTTTGTAACATTCCACCTTTAGTGGATGATCCAAATTTAGTGGAATATTCTATTATTTCTCCTACCTACCCTTGTATCTCATTGGGGCACATGTTATGATGGTTGTGTGCTCTCATTTCCTTATGGCTTTGCCTTTATAAGCAGGCTCATCTTCTTTGTATGGTTTATCCAGTTGATTGATTTTGCATCTTGATTAGAATATAATTTGTTCTTGTCTGTCTTTGTCTCTCTTGTGTTGTGTTATTCATTAGGCTCTAGATCTTGGTTATTATTGGCAAATTATTTCATTACTTGTTAAATAGATTAGTCAAAATATCAAGGTTTTATGCATAAACTAAGTAAAAAGAAGTAAATTATTTAACATAAATTCATGTTCTTAATATTTATAGTTTTCTTTGATTAATTTTGAACTTGATCTCCAAAAAATTGGACACCATTTCTCAATTATATTATGCATGTATTTGACTTAATATTCCCTAGACACAACAAGCTATGTGACTAACAATCTATATTAATTGCATTCATTAACTCAAATATAACTAAATTTTTGTTAGCTTGACTACAATCTAACATATTCAAAATTTGTGTATCTTTTATATAATAAAACATCTCATCACATCAATCAAAACCTTAAGAATAATTTTATATATCTATGCAAATAAAAGGTTTTGCAACTCATTACTCATAAGAGATTTTATAATTCATTAGTTTGTACATAACTCAACACTTATTTTCTTTTGATTAAAAAGTGTAGATTATAATTTTTTTTTCTCTCACATTAATTTATTATCATATCACTTAAAAATGGTATGTACAAAATATAGAGTCCATGTTGTCATTTCTACCCTAAGTGTATTCATCATAGCTGATTGATGGAAACTATAATAATTTGGAACATATTGGCTAATTTGGTGATTTTAGAATTTTTATAGAGTACAACTCAAGAGTTACAAACTTTCATTAACAAATAAATGTTATTTCAAATGTTAAATCATAATATTTTAAGATTTCATTTTTCATGCTTTTGTGATTATTAACTTTTCTAAATTGTAACTCAAGAGTTACAAACTTCCACTACTAAATAAAGGTTATATCAAATGTCAAATCATAATATCTTTTTAAGTTTCATGAGTGTTTACACTTATAATTAACTTTTAAATGTATATTAAATTCAATAAAGCAATTTTTCATATAGCATTTGAGTTTTAGAATCATATCCATGAATCCTTAGTATCATGTTATATACATGTAGCTACAAATTATGTATGTCATTTTGTATTGATTCCACTATGATTTTTATGTGTTTATTTTAAGTATCTTAGTTTATGCCAAGAAAAATATTGTACACATAAGATATATATGATACTTTTCACATAGATGATTCCTACAAATATCAATCCCAAGAGATAATTGCAACAAAAGGATTAGTAGATCTAGGTATTGAGCATCAACACAAACAATGATCAAGGAAAAATATGGTAAAAATTATGCAAGGAAGTTGAAAATTAGTAACTACCAAGTACAAGATTATGAAAAATAAGTTAAGCCAAGTTAAAATTGAGTTACAATGGGTGACTTGAAGTCTTAAAAATATTAATACAAGTGATAAAATTGTTATATACTTAGGGACAGGCTATTATAATGCATTTTAGTGGATGTAGATTCTAACTTGTGATATGTACATCACTTTATATATAGGGTTAAATGTGGACAACTTTGTTGGCATTTCAATAAGTTTGTTGGTATAAGAATATTGAGAAGGTTGTTGGAGATTATTGATATAACTGATAAAGGATAATTACTGTCTTAATAATATTATTTTGTCATTGATGTCAAACAATTGATTTTCTGATTCAGTATGATGTTACCATATCTTAAGAAGTATGTTTTGATGAGTATAAAGATGTTGGTAAGTGACACAGAATGAATGTGAAAATGAAGGGGAATAATAAGTTATTCAATGGGCAACTATTACCGAGTTAGATAGTGATGAGATTTCGTTGTTTTGATTGTTTTGATATCCTATATATGTGTACTCATTGACTGAATAAGAATAAGAAAAGATTTCATTTAGTAGATGAATATAGGTTTAATATTGTTCTATGTTAGCGATCAATGAAGCTAGTTGGTAAACCCCAAGGTTATCGATATCGGTTAAAGAAGGCAAAATGTCTACCGAGTGAAGTTCAGTATTAACCAAGTAACAATCGAGCAATAATAAAACTCATTGGATGAATAAAAGCATTATTAAATGAAGGATGCCAATGAGCTGGAGATGTATAGATGATTTTCATGTCATGCAAGAAGTTTGTTGAGGATCTACAACAATGAAAATACAAGAGTTAGATCTACAGTGCAGATTAAACGGTCATAACCTAGCACAAGTACCAAGGAAGGAATACAAGTTTCGAGATAAAACATTTTTCAGATTGAAGGATTCAATGAACCTAGTCAAGTTTGATGATATGATGGCTAATATTAATCATGGAAAATGTGATCAAGGAGATTAAGCGGTTAGGAATTATTTATAAATAAGGAATTGTTGATGAACAATGTATGTGGGCAAATAGAAGAATAATGATACTGTTGTAGTGATCACCGAGCACAAAATATTGAAGATCTGATTGAAGAACAAATTGAGAAGCCCAACAAGGAGAAAGATAAGTCTTATGACAAGATTATCTTGAGCATATTGAGCACATAGAATCTGCTTTAACATTTTAGATGTGAAGTTGCAGATATATTTTATTACCGTTATTTATTTTTGTAAGTGACAGAAAATCTCTTAACCGAGTGGCCCTAACAGTCTTATTTGTAAATCCTCTAGCAAGGTAACATTCTAGTTGAGTATTTGAAATCCTTTGACAAGGTCACTTCTAACAAAGTGAAAGATTCTAATAGATATGAGGGAAATCCCTTAACCCGGTCACATCTAGCAATGTGTTTATGTAATGTGTAACAGGATTGGCTTTTAACCGAGCATACTCTAGAAGGGCATATTTCTTAGTGGGTCCGAAATCCCACAGTGGTTTTTCCCTATTTGGGTTTCCATGTTAAATCTGGTGTTAAATGTGTTGTGATGTTTTAAGGTTATCAGTTTATGAGTTTGAATGATTTATAGTCTTGGTTGCATATTGAAGTAAAGGCTACCGAGGTTGAATCTGTTGAATATATTGTATTGTGAGTTTATATGATTCACCCCCCCTCTCATCTTACTAACAAACATGTGTAATTAATTATATTAGGTGATATGTATGCCTTAATTGTGATCATGGTAATTCTATTATGTTGGTTCCCTAGACAATAAATAGAAAGGTTTGATATATTGTGAAATATCCTATATTAATAAAAATAATATTTGAAAGTGAAAAAATGGTGAGGAAAATAATCCTTGATTTTGAAGGTGGATGATTTAGGTGTTGGAATAAATGGGACACTATCTAACTAATTATACCATTATTGAATTAATAATAATTAGGTCATTTTTTAGGGCATGCATTTTGAGGCAAGATGTAGGCATCAACAAAACAATTGGGCACTTTGGGGCAAAATGTAACTTTCCATTGCACTCACAACAACCAAAAACTTACAAATTGACTATTCATTTTCCAAAATTTAGGCAAATGACTTTTTGGGGGCATGTTCTCCGAAAAAAATATTTGTACAAATCCGTATAGTTGCTTACATGGGGAAAAAATATTTATTGTTGCCATTTAGAGTATTTTTTTCATTTTTTGCCAAGAGAATATTTCATCAATAGAATATTCCATTTAAGCCCTATTTCTTGTGTGTTTGACACACCTTAAAACAACCATAACTTTTGTATATGATGTCGAAATCAAGCAAATAGGATATCATCGTAATGCTAGTTTCAAGCCCAATCTGATGGTGTTAGTATTATTTTTTATAATTTTGTTGGTGGTGTATTTTATAGCCTATTGAACTTATATTTATTGTTTTCACTCATGAGTTTGTATCTTCTTGCCATTTCCTTCATTTTTTGTGATACTTGTAGCATTGGGAAGTTCTCTTAAAGATCTTCATAGCTATCCATGCACTTTTTCCATACTTTCCACAAGTATATTTTATTTAATTTTTTGTGTTTTCACTTTAAGGATAATTACTTGGTCATTTTGGCTTTAGAAACTTTTTGTTTGTGTTGGATGACTTCATTTGCATTGTTCTACATGTATTTCCAACACTTTGACCTATTTGGTCATTTTGAAAACCTTTTTCATCCAGTTCTTTATTTGTAGACACACCAAGCTAAGGTGCCATTGTTGTGTATGATTTTTATATTTTTTCACATTCTCTTGTGCCTTATTTTGTACATGCACTATATTATAAAGTGTCTTGGGGGGGGGGGTGGTGGTTGTGTAGTGCCTTCTATTTTTCCATCATTACCTTTTTGGGCGATGACAAAAAATTGTAATGATTCTTGTCCCATGTGTGTGTACGTTGTTTGCATACCCTTTTCTATTTGCAAGTGCTTTCTTATGCATATTGAGATTCTCCTTCATGCACTACTTGGTGACATACAATTTTAGTGGACCTATCATATCTCTCTCTTGTCAGAATTATTGGGGGGTTTCTACTATTGGTGCTAATTCTTCCTTGGTTTCACTTTGGAGTGAGCTATGCATACAATATTTGTTCCTATGTGCTAGTCAGATGTAGTGGTTGTATTCCAGTGAGATGGAGATTCTACCATATGGATACTCTTGCATTCCAATTTTGTGGAGATGATTTATCCTCAGTTGATCAATTTTTTAGACTATTGGCACCAATACTTTTACTAGAAGTTTACTCTTGCATGGTTGATTAGTGTCATTGGGATAACTCATGCAAATTCATGTGACATTTTTATCTTTGACTGTCAGATGTTTTTCCTTTTTTTTTTTTCATTTATTTGATCTAGTAGAATCATTGGGGACACTCATGTAGATTATTGTCTTTAAACTATTAGCATTTGCATCTTCGACTGATAGATATTTTGTCTTTATTTTTTATCCAATCACTATTTGATTAGTTCCACTGGGGGAACACATGCTGATTTTTGTCTTCTTGGTCTTGATGATGGTTCATGGAGTGTGACCTGAAATCTTGATGCAAAATATCATATACAGTTGATTCTATAAACTATTTACAATAAACAACATGGATTGTGATAATTTAATAAATCTAATTGATCAATATCCTTTGGACTATTGGTACTCATATTTTTAACCAGTAGTTTACTCTTGCATGGTTCATTAGTGTTGTTGAGATCACTCATGTGGATTCATGTGCCATTTGCATCTTCGTCTGACAAATTTTTCCTTTTTTTTTTCATCTGATTAGTTAAGTAGTGTCATTGGGGGCACTCATGCAGATTATTGTCTCTAGAGAAGGTTCTTCATTCAACACTATAATAGTCTTTTTTTGACATTTGTCTACATCTTATTTGTGCTTCAAGGTATGTTCTTAATGTTCCTATTCTTTTGGGACATTTTATTTGAGGCATCTTAGCCCTTTATTCTCCCTTTCTCTCTTTTGGAGAAGAGTTCTATGCCATTGGGTTTGTACATGGTACCTAATCAGGCTTTGTTGTTGGTACCCATTCATCCATGAATTCATCTTAGATTTTTAGCTACTCCCTAAGTTCATCTTAAGGGGGGGTGTTGGAATAATTAGGACATTATCTGATTACTTATAATTATGTCATTATTTTATTCACTTAAGCTAAACTTAGGTGCTTTTTACCTTTTACAAGAATAGACTAATAATAGCTTAATTTGCCTCATCCATTATGGTTGTGACACTTGGTGCCAACTTATTAATCTACCTTTAGGATTTTTCATCTAGGGTTACATCTTTATTCTTTTATAATCTTTCTTTCATTCAATTTGTAATTATTCTATAATATTTTTCTTTTTAGGAATACATTGATTCTTTTCTTTCCATTCTCATTTATCAAAGATGTTCTTCATTTGTTGTTTGATCTTGTAGACTTGTGTTGCAAACTTCAATATTAGGTGCCAAATATAAATTTTGTATACTAGTATAGTGAAAGATATGAACTAACTATAATAAATTATAAATCCTTATATTATATAACCTTTGCATTTTTTTAGTAGGAACACAATAATCTATAAGTACTAATTATGAATGAAAAAACTAGATCTAATGTCTTAATGAGAAAAAAATATTGAGGGAATTTATTTATTGGAAAATGAAAATTATTCAGATTACTTGGGAACAAGCCTTAGTCAATCCATTTTTATTTTTTAATACTAATATAATCAAAATATCTAGAGTGTGTTTATCCTATTAAACTCTATCCTAGGAACATAAACATGTATTTATAAAAAAATATAAAATATATAGAGCTTCAACATTGTGTGAATAGAGATTGTGTAAAGAGGATTTGAGGAAATGAAAGTTTCCAAGTAATTGTAATGAGCTAAGAAGGACTATAAAAATATTAAAAAGATTGTAGAGGAAAAATGGAAAAATGTATTGTTTAGAAAAATATCTACATTTTGATTTTTATCTAAGGCATCTATAGAATCAACGTTTTATTTTATTTTTTTGTGTGAAGGCGCAATTCCTTTTAAATATTTTCTTTCAAAAATTTCTCTTCTCCCCTTAAATTCAAGTAAGAGTGAAGAAATGTGTCATGTGTATATGCATTTTCACTTCCAATACCACTTACAATTTTTCCTTGGTGCACTATTGATCAATGTATCCACTTGTCATTACAATGTGCATCTTGAAATAGATCAATGCTATTGTAGCTTTTTCTCACACTTTGGATTAGATGATCCATGAGACATCACTACAATTTTTTTTGACAAATTATAAAAGGTGATTCTTTGAAGTTGCACCATTGATTGAAGTTTTAAGAGTGGTTAGTGGGTAAGATTTGATTGAAGAGACAAGAAGAGCCTCATATTCAACATGATGTTTCATTGGAGTGGAGAAATTTATGAAAAGAAAAAGATATTATGCTATTGGTCAAAGAAACATTCCTTTGTAATTACTTTGATTCATGCAAAATCAAAGGATGGATAAGTGACATTTGTATAGTTTGACATAATGCATGAAAATTTTGGTTCTCATGTAATTACAAGGGTAATGGTCAACTATTTGATATAAAAAACAATATGATCACCATGATTAGGGATTATTTGTCTTTAAATATTATTTTAATTGGTTGAAAAAGGGTTAACAATTTTTTATTCTAGCAAGCCTTAATGGGGGCTTCTCGAGAAAGGATCTAAATATTGTATTTTTGTGTCATCATGGCTTCATGCACTTTGTTCTCCCTTCAACAATGAAGAGTATATGATATGACATTATATGCTCATTATTTATAGAGTTGAAAACTACTATCTTTGATGTATTTAGCTTATGTAGCTCTTTGGTATTGTAAGAATTGACTATACCAAACCAAGAACTAGAGGCCAAATGAATAGCACAGAAACAAGAGAAAAATATTTAGACAAGAAAAAACTATATTCTCATCAAGATGCAAGTAGCTGGATGAATAAAAAATGTACATAAGCCTGCTTATTTAGACAAGGAAAAAGGAAATGAGAGTGCACAATAATGACACATGGCTCAATGAAATGCAAGAGTAGGTAGGAGTTATCTAGAACTCAATAACCTGACACAAATAACTATGTACCCTAATACAGGACGAGTCCACCTAAAGTGGAAATTATGCAACTAATCCTATGCAATTCCCTAAGTAAGCTTAAGTAAAGTATAATTATATCCTAGGAGATAAATAAAATTAATTAATTACACCAACACCTCCTTAAGTGCATCTTAGGGGAATGTAGACTCAATTTAAAAATGCAAGATGGGTCTTGACAACTTGACCATGTTGGGTACCCATGTACAAATGAAATGCAATCTCTCACAAATAGAGAAAGAATAAAATATAGTGGGAAAAACTCCCCCCCCCACCCCCCCCCCCCCCACAAAAGAGAGATGAACACACAAAAGAAATCTCAAAACTCTCAAAGAAGATTGAGAAGGACAAAACCTTGACTCACGAAAAATTACCCCCATAAGAGAGAATGGAGAAGTCAACTGATCCCACCCAATGAAATATCATACACCCTCGAGAGAGATCACAATTGATAAAAAATCTTAGTGAAGGGTTTGATGAAGCTATCTACAACCCACTCTACTATAGGACAATACTGCAAATCAATGACCTAATTTTGTACCAGCTCCCTGATGCAGTGCATATGGATCTCGATGTGTTTGGCCCTTTGATGGTGAACCAAGTTCTTTGAGATCTAAACTACACTCTAAATATCACAATGAAGGACTATAGGCCATGTAAGGAAGTTAAGTAGTAGAACAACTTCCTACACTAACCTTGAGAGGAGGGTAATGCAAAAACTTTTACAGATCATCACAATAGTTACATAAAATAGAAATAGATATAATAATATTCAAACCATAACATAGTCATTTACGTGGGGAAAACCCTTATGGGAGAAAAACCCCACACTCCAAAGCCGCCCAATATATTATTCAATAATCAAAAATATATTACAATATACTTGCAGAGCAAGCTCTTCACAGGAGTACCACTAATCAAAGATTCAAAGGTAACTCAATAGCCATAAGACTCTTACACACAACCTCTATCTCATGCACCTCATATATAGGAGTTACAATACTAGAAATTATCAAACGGTATTACAAAACCATGGGCTAAAACCACCCAATAAGGTTTAGCCAACCTTATCTCCCTTGTAGATGTCCTATGACATGTCCCTCTCTTTTTACAACTCATTTATGTGTCTGATGTATTTTATATTTCCTATTTCAGGAGTACAAACTTCCAGAGGCCATAACTTGAGAATCGTGTATCCTATTGATGAACCATTTGAAGCACTGAAAAGCTTGTGTAGTGATCTATCGCCTCATAAATATCTATTCCATTTACGCCCTCTTTTAAGGGAATTTCAAGGCCTCTAAAGTGCCCATGTGCAAATGAAATGCAATCTCTCACAAATAGAGAAAGAATAAAATATAGTGGGAAAAACTCCCTCCCCCCCAAAAGAGAGATGAACACACAAAAGAAATCTCAAAACTCTCAAAGAAGATTGAGAAGGACAAAACCTCGACTCACAAAAAATTCCCCCCATAAGAGAGAATGGAGAAGTCAACTAATCCCACCCAATGAAATATCATACACCCCCAAGAGAGATCACAATTGATAAAAAATACTCTTAGTGAAGGGTTTGATGAAGCTATCTACAACCCACTCTACTATAGGACAATACTGCAAATCAATGACCTAATTTTGTACCAGCTCCCTGATGCGGTGCATATGGATCTCGATGTGTTTGGCCCTTTGATGGTGAACCAAGTTCTTTGAGATCTGAACTACGCTCTAAATATCACAATGAAGGACTATAGGCCATGTAAGGAAGTTAAGTAGCATAACAACTTCCTACACTAACCTTGAGAGGAGGGTAATGCAAAAAATTTTACAGATCGTCACAATAGTTACATAAAATAGAAATAGATATAATAATATTCAAACCATAACATAGTCATTTACGTGGGGAAAACCCTTATGGGAGAAAAACCCCACACTCCAAAGCCACCCAATATATTATTCAACAATCAAAAATATATTACAATATACTTGCAGAGCAAGCTCTTCACATGAGTACCACTAATCAGAGATTCAAAGGTAACTCAATAGCCATAAGACTCTTACACACAACCTCTATCTCACGCACCTCATATATAGGAGTTACAATACAAGAAATTATCAAACGGTATTACAAAACCATGGGCTAAAACCACCCAATAAGGTTTAGCCAACCTTATCTCCCTTATAGATGTCCTATGACATGTCCCTCTCTTTTTACAACTCATTTATGTGTCTGATGTATTTTATATTTCCTATTTCAGGAGTACAAACTTCTAGAGGCCATAACTTGAGAACCGTGTATCCTATTGATGAACCATTTGAAGCGCTGAAAAGCTCGTGTAGTGCTCTATCACCTCATAAATATCTATTCCATTTACACCCTCTTTTAAGGGAATTTCAAGGCCTCTAAAGTCCTCAAAATAAAATTTAAACCTTTCATTGAACCCCTCCATAATGGAAAATTTAATATCTTCAAAACTAGCTATGATCTTGCGATGTAACTGTACTAGAATGCTTATCTAGCCAACTAGAAGCTTCAGGGAGAATTTCGCACCATTTCATGCTCAAATGAAAAAAATACTATAAAAAGTAATCTCATGTAAATGCAAGGTCGAGACACCATTTTCCCAATAGGCAATGGAGAGATGAAGCCAAACTCAGATAGAATATTTTGAATCCAAATAGCCTTAGCATATGCATTAACAACCCCTCGATAATCAGCCTTAATCAAAGAAAGAGAAATAGCATGCTGCTTCTTAATTTGCCAACAAATGGGACCAAAACCAAGATGAAAGTTATAACCTGAAGTGGTCTTACGATCATCAAGATCACCAACACAATCAGAGGTTTTATACTCAACCAAGTCAAGTCCTATACCTATTACATAGTGAATCCCATAGTGTTGTGTACCCTATATGTAGTGCAAGATGTGTTTGATAGATTTTTAATGAAGCTCATGTGGTTCTTACATAAAGCAAGAAACCAAGCCAAACACAAAGGAAATAATAGTGTGTGTGTGTGTGAGTCAAGTAGATAAGAGTTCCAACAAGTTGATGATACAAAGTGGCATCAACAAGTGGAGTGAAACACTTAGCCTCAATCTTGACTCTTTAAGGAAAGGGAATTGATGCAAACTTACAATCAACCATGTGGAACCAAGCTAGAAGATCAAGAGAATACTTGAGCAGAGCAAGAATGATACTGAAACAAGACTGCGATATCTCAATCTTGAGAAAGTAATGCGAAAGGCACAAGTAAGTCATAGAAAATCCCTAATGCAAAGCAAATTTGACATTATCAATGATGGGTGAGGTACTCTCTGTAATGATCAAATCATCAACATAGAGTACAAGTAGCAAATGCGAGTCATCTTGTTGCATAATTTAGACATTTAGATTTGAATGACATCTAGTGAATCCTGCCGAGAGAAGAACATAATCCATACCTTGTTTGCAGTGGTACATGCAAATCACAGCACTCATCTTTATTTATTCTCCCACTTTGTTCCTCTCTCTCCTTCTACAACCTTTCTCACTAATTCAAATTTATAAAGTAAGTTATGGTATGAGAGGTTTGGATATCTCAAGTACCTCTATCTTTTACAACTTAGCTCCAAGGATATGATAATATGACTCCCTCATATCGTCTTTTTCAGATGGTGTATGTTCAAGCTATTCCATGGGAAAGCATCCCTCAAAGAAGTTTGACAAAGGGAAGTCTTTGAGAGCTTTTGAAGTTCTTCAATTAGTTCACAGTGATGTAGCAGGGCAATTTCTAGTGCCATCATTTAGCAAGGTCACTATTTCCTCACCTTCATTGATGAGTAATCCCACTTCACTTGGGTCTACTTTCTTTGTCACAATAGTGAAGTGTTTAACAAGTTTCTAGACTTCAAGGCTCATGTTGAGAAACAATAAGGGAAGCAAGTCAAGATTCTCCACACAGACAATGGAAGGGAATTTGTGAATAATAGACTTGAGGAATTTTATAATCTTGAGGGGATTGATCTTTAGCACTAAGTAGCCTATATTCCATAGTAGAATGGTGTTGCAGAAGAATAGAACCCTTAAGGAGATGGCTAGTTGCATGAATCATGCTTGTTCTCTTGGTCCAACTTTTTGAGTAGAAGCTATCAGTTGTGCCACACACATACAAAATTGAGTTCTCCATAAGGCATTTAAAGGTATAACTCCTTTTGAGGCTTGGTGTGGTAGAAAACTAATTGTGACACACTTAAGAGTTTTTGGTCATCTAGCATGGGAACATATACCTCTAGAGAAGCATAAGGCATTGGAACCTCAAAGTAGGCCTTGCATATTTTTTGGATATCTTGGTTGTGTTAAGGCATACAAACTTTTGGATGTAGAGACACATGAGCTATTGATTGAGAGGAGTGTTAACTTTGAGGAAAGATCTCCTAGCTTGGCCTCTAATCCTTCTCATTCTTCCTCCATAGCGGACAATGATGATAGTGACTCAGATGGTGATTACTCCTCAAATGTGACTTGCTGGTTCACACCTTCATAGAGTCCACTTGAAATCAAGGATTCTTGTCCTTCATCTCCTAGACAAGACCCCATTGGTCTCGACATGCTCTTAAGCTAGCAAGTACTTTTGTTGGGGATCCTTTAGACACTCAAAGGACTAAGTCACAACATTAACATCCTCCATATGCTTATTTTTCTAGTGCTTCTGCTCTACAATCCTTTCAAGAAGCATCAAGAGTTGCTAAGTGGGACTCGACAATGGAGGAAGAGTATAGTTCCTTGATGAGGAACAACACATGGGATTTAGTTCCTCTCCCTAAGGGGACAAATATGGTTCAATGTAAGTGGATCTACTAGACTAACTATGCAGTGGATGGAATTATGGATAAGTCCAAAGCTCATCTTGTGGCAAAAGGTTTCTCACAAGTTCCCAGTGGTGATTATATAGAGACCTTTTCCTTGTAGATAAGATGAACTCCATTCGCTTGACACTTTCTATTTTTGTAGCTCATCGTTGGGTTGTACATTAGACGAATGTGATGAGTGAATTTATTCATGGAGATCTTTAGGAGGAGATTTACATGGAGCAGTTGTAGGGATTCATTGAGGATTCTTCTTTGGTTTGTAGATTGAGGAAGTATATCTATGGCCTTAAGCAAGCCCCTATACAAACTATTTTCCCAATTCATCCTAAATTTATTAGAACACTTTCCAAGGATGCTAAAACCATGTCATAGGATTTTCAAGGTAGATGGCACGGTAATCCTAACATTCTCCCACTTGACATCATGCATTGTAAATACACTTATAGGAATCACAAACAAGGGAAAACCATCCCTTAGCCATCCATGCACCATCTAAATCTTCACCATGCTATCATGCTCCAACAAGACATGTACAAAAGCAACCGCTACAATCACCATCAAGTAACAAACTCTTCACATCCTCCAACATGCCACATATGCAAGAAAAAAAGAACATGCCAAGGTGAACCATGCCAACTATCACTAAAACTTGCACCTATCTCTACAAGAACATAAGTATCAGATTCAAATGATAACAAAGGATTTGACTAATTACCATACTCATACCACTTGGAATAGAAACCACAACAAATTGCAGTTCATCAAGCTGACTATACCTTAAACCAAGGCAAACCAACATAGATGAGACTTCATGCTATTAAAATATCAACTCTAAACTTGCAATTATGTCTCTGTATATCCAACCTCCCATCTCAAAGAAACATACCAATGCATAAATAACCACAAACAAGGCCAACTAAGAAAGTTTGCATCACCACTAAAACAATCTCATGGATATAGACAATCCACATTTGAGTCATCCCACTACAATCAACATGTTGTACACACCTACGAAATGTATAACCCATAGATCCAAATCCAATGAAACATGACAACTCATTATCACATCAGTAATCAACAAACCAAGATATCATAAAGGATAAACATACATATATCTAGAAACTCCCACTGCACGAGTAATGTCAAATCTAAAAAGGGTCAAAGCATTTGAAGTCTATTTATAGTACTTCACTTAAAAGATGTAGTTAACTCCTCTAACACACATTGTCAAGGAAACATACATGATCTACAAATCTGACAACAAAAAAAGGTGCAATACCTCTCTCAACATCAGTCTCCATAGCTCTCCCAAGTTCTTTACACTCAACCATGTGTATACAAACATCCAAGAAGAAAAAAAGACCAAAGATAAAACTTTCAAATCAAACCATATACTTGTCCCACACTAGCATGTACCAAATTGTGTAATGTAAGATCTCCTTCACTTTTCCTAGACTGAAAGGATTCCAACATCTAATATGTAATCAAATGAAACATGACAACAATAGATGCAAACCTCTCATACCAAAGGTGGATCAAACAAACCATCCATTCCCACAAAAAATGGAATTATGACCAAAGCCACAAGTCATTTCATATACCTCTCCAAATAAGTCCTCAAAACTATATCCATAGCTTATGACCAACAATAAGGAAAACAACAAAAATCCATAGAACCATGCATATTTTTCTCAACAAGTCCTCAAAAATTATATATTCAAGCTTTATTCACATGAGAAAACAAGGTACAAAATGAAGAATGCATCTAATAACCAAGTGGGTAATACCTCTCAGATCATTCACCTACTGAGAAGACCAAGAGTAGGAAGAAAGATAGTTGTGCATGTTCACAACATTAAGCAATAAAGCTTATAATAAATGTCAATCTTCTCTTCGGGTCCATAATGGATTCACAACCATAACCAAGTGTAGGCTCCTCAGTCTTTCTACTGAAATCCTCATCAAAGAGTCACCATCTAAACACACAATCCTAAAAAAAAGAGATTTCATATCCTCACCCAAGTCTCTCTAGTCTCCATGAGTGTAAACTAATCAATCCATGTTAACTTCAAATGAAATCCTATAAAATCATGAAGCTCTAAGAAAATAATTAATACTTAAAACCAAAGAGAAACAATATCACCTCACCAAAGACTCAAGATTCCTCTATGGCACTAAGATGTCACCATAACCATCCATCATCAAATGATGAATCCACATCATTGCTAAAGCTCCCACTTGTAATATCCAAAATCACATCCTATGAAACTCAACATGACATATGGCACCTTCCACCATGTCTTCGGAGGTCGTGTGCTGCCATCTTTGTTCTTTTGTCCATCGGGATCACCTTGTCAGCTTAAAACAAAAGTTTCACCAACTTTGTCGACCTATCACCTTTGGGACTCTAGCACGGTGCGAAGATGTCTGCGCAGCGCGCTAGCATCTCGCGAATTTGACAATCTATAGGTGGCCATTTAAGTGTTAAGCCTACGCATAGAAGGAATCGTAACACCTCTGCATGTGACCATTGACGTTGATTTTTCATCCAGAGACTATATCTCTCTGGTTTGGAGGCATTTTTGGGATCTTTTGGCATTTTGAGATCACTTCTTGTTATTTGGAGCTCTTGGCGATCTTATAGAGAGATAATCATAGATTTTCCAACATTCTACAATCCACCATTGTTGCAATCCTTCGAACAACTCATAACACCCTCTCAACAAATCTTATAAGGGGAGTCACCTTGCCTTTCCTTGATTAGTTGCATATTTACAATCATTTATTTTAAATCTATTATCATTTCTATATTATCTTTATCATTGTATCTTTCCTTGTTGTTTTGTTTGGGTTGTCCGTGGATGCGGAACCACCAAAACGGTGGTCTAACTTAGGCAAACTCCAAAACACAACCCCCAACATTTTATCTCTTGTTTGTGTGTAGGTAAATTATCATGGAAGAATAGTTACTTTTTAGGAGGCTCCAATCATGGACCGACTGTGAGTTTCTCTCACCTTCTCTCCTTTATTTTGTCCTAACTATTTTGTATTCTATATTTATTAGATTATCTTATCGTTTTCTTTATCTTTATCATATTGTAATCATGTCTGGTACCTTTTGTGCAACCTCTGTACCTCATCCATACAGGATGACAATGCATCATGGCCGTCCTCTGGACAGACACTTGATAGAGTTGTCTCAGAGCCCCAAGTTGCAATTTGTCAGTTTAGTTTGATTTTTTTATCCCTTGGCTCACCCTTAGCACTGGTTTGAGTGAGGTATCAAAGGATCAATTTGTTCTCTAGGATCCATCATCCTTGAGGTAGAAAATTTCCTCCTTTACATTTTGGTGAACCTAACGTGAAGAGTTGCATTATCATTTTCTTTATGTTTATTTCTTAGCTGCACTCAAAATATAAAATCTAATCCAATTAAAAAAAAAGGAAAAAATAAAAAAGAAAAGGCAAAACAAAACATAGTGTAGCACATCTCTAAATTTTTCGTCTTAAACATCTCGTGTCCTAGTAGTGTGGTCTTAGCATCAGAAAAATCATCTATGAGCTTTACGACCCAAACTTCCACATGAGTCATAGTTAGGAGGTCATCTACACAGAGTTTTCCTCCTGACAGTTATAGTATGTCTTTGCCCAATATAATGTTTAATGATCAACAACCTAACCCAAATGATTTCCTGGCTTCTCATCCCCTTAAGTCCATTTTGACAAGGGGTCCTTCTCCACCTAGTTCGTAATCCAACTCTCAAAGGGATTCTGAAGCAGTCACTAGTGAGGAGGGACCTTAAAGAGATCAATCGAGACAGGTCAACAAGAGTAAACACAATGGAAACAAAAAGATATGATGGAGGAAATGCAGAACAAATTGATTTATTGCATTAAATTTGATTACATCTAGCTGGTCACAATCGGGTTACAACATATCGGCTCACAAGCCTGGTAGAATAGGTTACAACTGGGACCTTGAATCGAAAGATCTATCTTCTACACATAGTTTAGCTATCTGATTCTCTGATTGATCTAATTGATTACATCCTAAAGCATAATTACAAATATATATATATCGATCCAAAGGATCCAATCAACCCAAATGGGATCAAATCTCGAAGAACAAGACCTAACATAAAAATAACAAGGTCGACCTCCGCCAAGATATTCCTTTGGAAAATCCAAAGGATGAAACATAGATCATGGGAAAAGGTTGGCCAGATTCCAAGGAACATTGAGATCAACGCCCAAGGCACCGCAAGCTTTGAAAGGGTTTCGGTAGATCACCAGAATAGGTCCTAAGCAATTGGTAACAAAGGAACAACCAGTAACAAGAAATTGTCATGGGAACCAGTAGCGATTGTATGTGGGAAAATGCAGAGATGAAAACAAATAACTCGAATCTAAAAGACCCACACACCAATGAGACTCTTGGTGCAAGTATATGAACTGATTCAATCTGTTCAACTTCCCAAGGGGTGTCCCATTGTTCTCTATCTCATAGGATCCCTAAAGTCAATGTTTTACTCTTAGATCATTGAGAAAAGTGACTTAGGAATGACAACTCGAAGAATAAGTGATTTTTGATTCATATGCATAAATGCATTCTACGATATATATTGTTGGCATATACACACTCCAATGAGACATTGCAGGTGATTGAAGGTTTTGTCATTGATGGCAACCTTACAATCCTATGACACCGACAAGGCATTCCACCAGCACTAGCAAGATCAGACTCTACACTGACACTTACATTACTGACACCGATAGTGGAAGGAAGCATACCGGTATAGAGGCCGACAATATTTTTATTGTTTATATATTTTGTTTATTATTTGTAAAATCATTGTAAGCCGACTTGGCAAGTTGTAAAATGACTCTTATATAAGAGAGATCATTGTAGAACACTTGTAATGAAGGGAGAAGATTTTTTTAGGTGAAATAAGGAAGACCTATTATGAAAATTATAGGTTATGGGTTTATGTAAGAAGCAGAGCAGAAACTGGTACTAGATCTGGCATTATAGATGCTATTTTGAAGCAGTACAAGACACTAGATTTATATAATCAATTTTTGTAAGTCAGTGAGACTTCCCATTTTGTATTTGAGCAGTGAGCTCTAGGCAGTTGGCCTTCCTACATGTGCAGGCCCCTCTTGTAGTAGTAATATTCTCTTATTGGCCAGTAAGTGAATATTGTGGGTCACAAATCTCACCGAGGTTTTTCCCACACTAGGTTTCCTCGTTAAATCCTTGTGTTATGGTGTGTTTTTCATGTGGTTATTTTTATCTCTATTTATTACATTACTTTTTGCTTACTGGTACACAATATTAATATGTTCTGCATGTTTTAAGTTAAGAAAATATTCTAACCGGTTAGATACTGATTCACCCCCCCTCTCAGTATCTGTGGGAATTCTAACAATTGGTATCAGAGCCTTGTCCTCTATTTTTTAGAAGCCTAACAACTTGAGGAAGATCTTGACACCAGTAGAGATGGAAAATCTGATGAAGCAACTTGAAGGAGCTCTCTCAGACTATGATACAGAAAAATTGAAAAATATCAAACTTGAAGATGATCTAAAGGCTGCTCAGGATATTATTCAAGCACTTCAAGAGAATCTTACTATTTCTAGAAACAAGAGAAGAGAACTTTATGAAAAGATGCAAAATGAGAATGATGAAAAATAAACTCTTAATGATATGATAAACAAGCTGAAGCAAGAGAACATGACAACAAAGAATGAGATGCAGGATATGACTATGAGGTTTTGTAAAGAAATTGAAGATAGAAAGAAAAATGAAGAAGATTTGACTATAAGACTAAGTGATGCTACAAATAAGAACACAAGACTCAATTATGAAAATGATTTGTTGAAGACAAATCTGATGCACACTCAGAATGACTCAAATGAACTGATGAGATAGAAAGAAGTCCTAGAAAGAGAACTAGATACTGCAAATCAACATAAAGAGAAATTCAAGAAAAGCTCATAGGAACTTGGTAACTTGTTGAAGAATCAAAAACCTAAAGGTGACACTTCTGGAATTGGCTTTGAAGTTGGTGAAAGCTTTGATACTGCAAACACACAGGATCATAGCAAACTGGTAAGACAACCTACTGCTTATAAATTTAATGGAAAATGCTTTAACTATAACAAGTATGGTCATAGAGCAAATCAATGTAGATCTAGAGATTATCAGAATATCAACACCCCCACCAGTCAATGTTCAAAATGCAACAAAGTTGGTCATAACTCTGAGAATTGCAGAATGAATGTGAGCTGTTATGTTTGTGGAAGATTTGGACACTTATCTAATTAATGCAGAACACAAACTAGCATAGGTTATGGAAAGGCTATTCAGAAAAATAATGTAAATTGTTATGCATGTAACAAAATTGGGCATATTGCTAAATATTGTAGAAGCAAGTCCTCACCGACGGACAATAAAGGTCCTAGTTTGAAAGGTAAAGAAAAAGTTGAAGAGGTTAAACAAGAATTCTCAAAACAATGGATCAGGAAATCAGAACTGAATGTAGATAGGAATACTCCTCCACTAGTAGAACCAAGAAACACTTCACCAACAGAACAAAGTAGCACTCCACTAGTAGAAGTCTCTTCATCAAGTTGAAGAAATTTTCTTGAGGGTTTGGAAATCAATGAGACATATGCTATTATTCCCTCGGTTGATGGTAAGAAATTGAAATTACTTCTATACCGGTAGATATGTTAAATGGCTACTTAACCGGCAAACATTAAATGTGGTAGTTGGCAAAATTGAAATTATAAATTAATGTTTTTGGCTCCATTTCACTTCACCGAACATTCAAACATTCGAAGAGCGCGAAATCTCCAGAGCTAAGGCATTTCAAGCAAAGAGGCGAAGCACTTCAACAATCAATCCTTCCTAAGGTAGAAAAAGGTATTTATAATCATGTCATCCTCCTCTGCACCTAAATTCTGTAGACACCTAAAAATGGTCAACGCTTGCAGAGTCATACTTTAACATTTGCGCATTGCCTCATTTTAGGTTTTTGCATCGTATTAACATTTCTCCTATGTTACGCACTTGGTTTTTATCATTTGCAAACATCAAGTCATTCTTCTACATTCTTCATTCGTCTCGCTCTCAAATTTGGTCTTGTCAACAACACTATCCAATCATGATTTTGATCGATTTTAGCCTGTCGCATCAATGTGTGTGCTAATGTGTCATCATTTTGGACATCGTCAATCCTAATTAGGGTTTTGTCCTCTTATCAATCTTATCAATTTGTCATCAATCTTTATCATTTTCAATCTTATCATTTTGCGATCGATTTGTCATCGGTCGTTGTCATGTTCGATCTTGTCATTTTGCAATCGATTTGTCATCGGTCGTTGTCATGTTCGATCTTGTCATTTTGCAACCGATTTGTCATCGATCGTGGTCATTTTCAATCTTTTCATCTTGCAATCTATTTTGTCATCGATCCTTGTCCTCTTGTCAATTTTGTCATTTTGCGATTAATTTGCCATCAAACGTTGTCTGTCTCAATTATGTCAATTTGGATCAATTTGTCATTGTTCCTCGTCAATTGGCACATTTATCAATCAAATCATTTATCACATTGGTCCTTTGTTAATCAAAATCATGTTCGAGTCAATTATCTTTTATCAAGACCTAATTGTCATCCTTGCATTTCTAATTCATCTTCTAGGGTTTCATGATTTAATCATTTAACCTTGTTTGTCATTTCTCTCTCTAGGATTAAATAATTTATTTATTTATCCTAAGTCTTCTTGTTGCAATTAAATGTTCATTTAATTGGCTAATTATTCCTCTTTGTGAATTAATTAATAAATGAAAAATTATTAATTAATTTACCTAATTTCTAATTTTCATCAATTTCCTAATTTCTAATTTCTTAATTCCTCTTTTTCTAATTTTCTAATTTTCTAAATTCCTAATTTCAATTTCCTCCTATTTCTCTCCTAAATTCATGGGAATGACATAGAAATTTGTCATAATTGACAATCAATCAATTCTTTACATAGAAATTTGTCATAAATTGTCATAAATTGTCATAAATCCTTGCATAGCAATTTGTCATAGACATGTCATAATTTTGCTATTCTTGATTTGAATTTCCATTCGAATCACTGTGATGCTAATTTGTTCATCTCTCCAATTTGTCTATAAATTGGATGAATTTCTTCAATCAAACCCCCTAATCAGATTATCGAATTTCTAATCAATCACGCTTCGAGTACTTTTGAGCAATTTTCTTACCTACTTGCTTTCAATCATGTATGTGCACTTGTAGGTGAGATCCACAACCAAACTATTTGAAGAGGAAAGAAGAACAATGGAGCCGCATGAAGGAAGCATTCATATCCACATTTGGTTTGCATAGTATTTACTTTTGAATGTTTTATCTTTATGTCTTTATTGAATGTGTTTTAGGATAGATCATTGCATTTGTGCTTTTGTGATTGAGCTAGATTAATATTTTGATACTTGCATGTGATGATTTCCAGATTTCCTATGCTACATTAATTGGTGAACCTGATGTGAACACTAACCATCTAACCCCTTTATGGTGTTTTTGAGTGCTTTCAAGTTGATTTGCAGGCCAAAAAACCCAAAAACAGGGCCGTGCAGGGTTTTCTGGAGACTTCTGCGCCTGTGTGAAGCAACTTGTGCCTGTGTTGAAGACATTCTATGCCTATGTCATGCATTCTACGCTTGTGTCCTGAGTTCTGCGCCTGTGTAAAGTCCAGAACAGAGATAAAAATGCAGTGTTTTACTTGAAATTTGTTTTGTTTTTGCATTCTGTTTTCTGTGTTTTGGTTTTTGGTACTAATTATCTGTGCAGAATCTTGGAATACGCATGGAAAAGACAACAAATCAAACTACTAACATGTTTTATGCAGAATCAATAGTCAAAGAATAAACACCTCAAACTTCTAACTTGGGTTTTTGCAGGTTGCCTTGGAGAAACAACTAAACTTGGTGTTTGTCTTTAATGTTTTAGGCACCTAGTGATTTCTAAATAGGTTGGAATGAACATGTTTTTGCTTTGATTGTTGAGTGTGACATTTGAGTAGGAGAGTATGCTCTCATCCTTCTTAGGGTGATCAGAAATCCAGATCTTCGATACCATGCTCATGTCTTTGATTGTGTGTCACCTTTAGAGGGCCTGCCTTCCCGACCATTTGCTTTTGCAAGCAAGTGATAATTGTGAGAAGGGAACGACCCAAAGTGAGTACGACTAGAATACCTTGGCATTCTAACTCACTATTAACAAATACCTGATGGGCGAAAGCTTTGAAGGAAGGGTTACGTGGGAATTGTAGTTACTTGGGAAGTGATGACCCTTGAACTCTTTCTCATATCAACATCTAAGTAGGGTCTCTTGGTCTAAATCGTGTTTGCATGACTACATTTGTTTGGTATCTTGATGGGCTTAATGTCTCAATCACGCTTTTGTGACATCAAGGAGTAACGCTTAACAGAAATCCTTACTAAACACCTTGTTTTTAGAGGCCAAAAACCCTTCTAGTTGCTTGAGAAGGACAAGTTCGGATACTTGGAAGAGATACTAAGTTCGCCATGGGGAGATTTCCATGGGGACTGATGCTTGGCTGCCCTGAGAAGTGAGTGCCATGGAGGGGAGCCCATGGGGTCAAGCATCTATGTATTCTCCTTGAATCCCATAATGAGTCTACCTCTCAAGTACCTAATGTCCTTGCCTACCATAAGAAATGTGGAAATGAGCATGATTGTATTGAGTCTAAGTTGCAATATCTTGTATTCTTTGCTTGTCAAAAGTTGAATTGTATCTCATTTCAAGAACAAAGAAAATTGATCCAACATAAGATTAAACACAAGAGACATTCATCCAACAAAAGTTCAACAAATTTCAAAACACATCTTCAAACATGATTATCAAACATTATTCAAAATCTTGTCTTAACATTCATGTCACTTACATTTAGGTTCATCCTAGGTTGCATTTTGCAAAATTCATTGTTAAGTACCAAGGTTAAGTTTCACCTAAGTCATACTCCTTTGCATATCAATAAGGGTCATCCATTTGCATGTGTCCTCTTGCATTAGAGTCATACCATTGTCATACATTTGCATTTGCATACCTTAGGTCTCTTCATTAAGCTTAAGTCATTATCATATCATATTAGGGTCATTTTTATAGTAATTGTCCTTTTGCATATAGTGTCAAAACTAGATTTTGTCATACTTGAGTAATCAAAGTCTTTGATAAACCCTAAGTCATTGTTAGGAGGTCTAGACCTTATCAAACCCTTTGTCCTTTTGTCATCCATGTCATTTCATCAAACCTAGCTTAGTATCCAAGCATATAGGGGAGACATTGTCATCTTGTCCTTTGTCACTTAAGTCCTTTTGTCCTTTGAGGTCTAGATATCATTCCAATTTCCTAAGGGTCCCTCTCTTAGATTTGCATTCATAAGTTTGTCAAAATCTCCAAAAACAACCAAAAACATAGATTGCATTTTCATCTATTTAAGTTGGCATTTAGTTGCATACCATATATTATCCTTGAAAAATTCCAAAAAAAATTACATTTTGCATAAGTGACATGCCTGTTGAGACAAGATCAAAATCTAAAAAGATGGGCGAACCAACGTATCAACCCATGGACAACATAGCAAATTCGCAGTTTCAAACTAGTCAAACAATGCAAATTGAAGGTTCATCAAACACATCTCTACCACCATATGGAATGGTTCAACTTGGACCACCTCCATTATATGAACCAGTGTTTGTACCTATGAAACCAGGACATGGGAGTGTTCCACCTTCTCCCAGAGGAAGTGCACCTTTCAATTGGAATCAACCACACCTGCAACATGACATTCAAACTCAAACATTATATGAAGAACAAACTCTTTCACAAGGATTTTGTTCAGATCAAGGCATCCAACAAGAAATGAATCCAAATGTCCAACTAGATTCTTCATCCGATTCCGACGCTTCTGATGATGTTGACATGTTCCTTCAAGATCCAAAGATAACAAAAAAGATGGATAAGTTCTTGAACAAGGTCTTTAAGATGTTTCCACAAAAGTATCTTAACATGATGAGTAATGTGACCTCTTCAAGTGAACAAATCAATGTGCAAGAACAACAAGGCGGTGAGTTGTTAAGTTTCTCTCCACATCCAAATGAAGAAAATGCACAACAAGCAACTCAACCTACCTTGATGAGCAAACGGGCTTCAAAGGCATTGACAGTGACTATTCCTCAAAAGTCACCATTTGAGACGATAAATAATCCATTATTCACCACAACACCCATAACACAAGATCAAATGAAGAACACGCAAGTATTCACAGCTGTCCCTCAACAAGAAGTGGTTCCTTACATGCATAAAGTTGGATCAAAATCTAAGATGCAACAAAGCTTCACAACTGGAATGCCTGATATCACTAATGTCCAAGGCAATTCCATGATGCAACAAAGTTCTTATGTCCCGTTGAGTTCAATATCTGTGCCAAACACTATTGCGACAAATCCTTCGATAATGGTGACACAAAGAGCTACGGATAGTGGTTTGCACCAACAACAATTATTGCAACGATTGAGTAATACACAAAAGGTGCAATCGAATGTGCAAACTAGCAATGTGCAACAACAACAATTTCACATTCGACAACAAATTACAGTGCCTTCGGCACCATTACAAGTTAATGCGAACTTGCAACCATCACAATGGATTGGACAAACAACATAACAAGTTAATGCAAGTGCCATACCCCATCCTAAGGAGAAGCAACGAAAACCACCTAAACAAAGTTTTTTACAAATGATGGGATATACACCGCGACAACAATTGGCACAAAGTCAACAAATTCTGATTCGTCAACATCAACAACATGTGCCTCAATATGTGCCAAGGCAAGCAAGCTATCCTACTTCACAACCGCACTTGGCGCCTATGCAATATCAACAACATACTCAATTGCAATATCAGCCTAGGCGACAAGAAGCACAACAACAAGGTCGATATCAAGGCATAGCACAACTGCAACAACAAGAGATGTACCAAGAACTTTATATGCCGGAGACACCAAAAACGACCATTTCACAATATCAACAACCGATTGGAAACACGATGTATCGATAAAGAATACCCACTGAGATTAATGATGGACCTCTAAAATCTGATACAATTGCGCAACAACTTGAGAAGTTGCAACGAAAAGTTGACGCATTAGAAACTAAAGGAACAAAGAAGTTGTATACAGACCAAGATTTATGTCCTAATCCATTTGACAATAGTGTATACATGCCTCCATTCCCTAAGCATTTTGAGGCACCTAATTTTGAGAAATATAAAGGGAATGGCAATCCAAAAGATCATATTCGAGCATTTTTCGCGGCATGTACTGAAGTGAGCTATGAGGAGACATATTTAATGCGATTATTTGCTCGAAGTCTCACGGGACAAGCCATGGATTGGTATTCACATCTGCCAGGAAATATAAAGACTTGGTCGGAATTGGCTCAAAAGTTTTTATCTCATTCCACGTTCAATATCGACAATGACGTGACTATGTCAGATTTGTGCAATACCAAGCAAAAACAAGGTGAACCATTAGTGACTTTTTTGCAACGATGGTGAAGCTTGTATAGTTGTTCTTCTCTCGATATACCCAAAGAACAACAAGTGAATCTGTTTATCCAAAATTTGGTCCCAGAAATGATGTATGAGCTAAAATTGAAAAGTCCCAGTACTATAGAGAAACTCATTAAGAAAGGAATGAGCATTGAAATGACTCTTGTAGCTAAAGGAATTATCAAGCTCAATAAAGACTGTGACAACACAAATTATTCAGGGGATAGAAACAGATTTTGGTAGAAGAACAAGAATGTCACTAATGATGGAGTTGTTGATGCAAGAGTGGTGAATGCAAATCAACCCCCATTCACAATCAAGAAATTGAGTGTTCCTAATATGTCAACTATGGAACAAAATCAAGCACTAATGAGCAATGTTACTCAATAGCCGCAATACCAACAACATGCCCAACAACAGCATACTCAACAATATAATCAACAACAAGGCCAACAACAAAACCAACAATTCAAACCCTTCCGATCATGGGATGGGCCTCCTCGACAATTTACGCCATTGGGAGAGCCTATTGAATTAGTAATGAGACAATTGATACAAGCAAAATTTATTAAGCTACCAGATATCAAGGCAGAACCACCGGTAAAACCACATTGGTGGAATGATAATGCGTACTGTGAGTATCATCGGTCCAAAAGACATAAAACTACATCATGTTTTCAATTGAAACATATGATTCAAGATTTATTAGAGCAAGGAGTAATTGAGGTAGATCCACCCCATCCGACCTCTAACACTGATCATACTATTTTCAAAACTCCTTTTCTTGATCATGACAAGGGTAAAGCATCTTCTTCCAACTCTGCTCAAATGGCCAATTATGCAAATACTGGTTATAACAATGTCATTAATTGTTTTCGTGCATCAAATGAATATGTTTCCACCCTGAGAATAAAGGAACAAGATCCTTCTTGCGCGGTCACCACTCGTCGATCCAAAATAGTCTTGAAAGGAGCTCCTGCGGCTCCTTCCAAACCAACTCCTGCAAGTCAGTATAATCTTTTGGACCATCTAGGAAAGACACCTGCACAAATATCAATCCTTGAGTTGTTGAAAATGTCTCCCATGCATCGTGCAGTCTTGGATAAAGCTTTAATTGAGTCCACTGTCCCGACAGATATTGATGTTGACCAGTTTCAAGCCCAGATTGGACATCTAGCTGTTTCCCAAAATGTCACATTTTCTGATAATGATATCTCATCTGATAAGCTCCCTCATAATGACCATTTGCACCTAGAGGTTTTTGTCCATAATTGCAAAATTCAACGAGTCTTGATAGATGGTGAAGAAGGTCTTAATATTTGTACCTTGAGAGTGGTCATTGGCCTTGGATATACAGAAAATGACATTGATGCTTCCAAAAGAATAACAATTAAAGCATATGATGATGCTGAGTGCCCATCCAAAGGGATAATTACATTACCTATCAGAGTCAGTCCAGTGACGGAAAACACTTTCCTGCAGGTCCTAGACCTTGATCTCCCTTATAATATGATTCTTGGCCATCCATGGATCCATGCAATGAAAGAAGTTCCATCCACTTATCATCAATGTTTAAAATATCCTTACAATGGAATTGAGATAACAATTCCGGGAGATCCTAATCCATTTCAATTTTGTGCTACTCTAAAGGATACCCCTCAGCAGCAAGTTCTGGTTAATAGAGAGGCCAAGTCACATAGCTATGTGGATCCTAATGAATTGTTAGATGCTGTTAAAGGAAAATTGAAGATACAAGACCAAGGGTGTGGAGAATATTCAATGGATCAAACATTCCTCATCGGGAATTTACTAATATCTCCAAAATCATATGGCAAACCGCATTTATTGCAAAAGGAACCTAAGGTCATTATTCAATATCAGCCTCCCACCACATTTACAAGATGGGGAGAACTTGACAAAGAAACTGTAGATGATGATGTCATAGATTGGCTTTACAAAGATCCAACTAAGACCCCACCTATCAGGTTGCCAGTGGAATGCTACGGCAAAGGATTTACTATGCTGCAAAAGAAAGGATATGATGGCTGCAGTGGCTTAGGCCTGAATAATAATGGAAGGCTAGAACCTGTTATACCCAAGAGGTGACCTCCAACTTTAGGGTTAGGTTTTGTACCATTACTAATTGGATCCACATCTACCAAAGTGCCCACGTGTCGAAAAGGGCATGATTCTGACGATGAAATAACACCTAAGGATACCCGACCCAAAATTGATTCTAATGAATGGGAGTGGAGTTCTTTTTCTTCTAGCTCCTATGCCCTCAATAATATCTTCATTGACCCTGATAATTTGCCTATGGAAGACAAACATGAAATAACTCCTCTTCCTAAAACATGTCCTCTTGCTTGGATAGAGTCATTTTGGGATCCAAGCTTCGAATCCGATACAAGTAGTTCGGATAGTGAAACCACAAATGTTCACATCTTTACCATATTAGCCCTCTCTCTCTCCGAACAACCAATGATGACATGCCCCTCATCTATCCCCAGCTTATCCAACAGGACCAACAAGAACTGCTCACATTGGACTATTTTCAAAATGACGAAGCAATTGCAGAATTCCTTGGACTACGGGAAGGCATACCACAAGGTGATCATAAGGCAGGATTTGCTATTGACCTGGATTCCACAGCATATTTTGGGGAGTCAACTCCCTCTTCCAGTCACCAAAATGAAAAAAGAAAAGAAACAGTAAAAAATCAAAAGAATAGATCTTTGAGTGAAAACCGTAAGGCACTCTCTGATCATACAAAAGTAAAAATAAAAGACGTACGTGCGGGGGAAAACCTCTCTGAGGCGCCCAAAGGTAGAAGAGTGGACATAACCCTATCAAGTCAGGACAAATCAACATTGCTTGTGGAAATGACCAAGGAAATCAATTTGGGTACACCTGACAACCCTAAGGTCATTCATTTTGCTGCTTCTCTATCACAACAGGAAAAGGTAGATTTTGTCAATTTCTTTCTTGAGAAGAAGATCAGCTTTGCATGGTCCTATGCAGATTTGCCTGGCCTCGATCCAGAATTAGTCCTTCATCATTTGCCATTGAAAGCAGATGCCAAGCCTGTCAAACAGAAACTTAGAAAGATGCATCCCCAGGTGGCTCTTTTGGTCAAAATGGAACTAAAAAAATTACTAGATGTGGGCTTCATCAGACCCATTGATTATGCAGATTGGATTTCAAATTTAGTACTAGTTAGCAAAGTAACTGGGGGCATCAGAATCTGCACAGATTTTAGGGATCTCAATAAAGCATGCCCTAAAGATGATTTTTCATTACCAAACATAGACATCATAGTGGACATGATGGCTGGATATGAGATGCTTTCATTGATGGATGGTTTCTCCAGCTATAACCAAATTCGCATTGCTCTTGAAGATCAACATAAGATAGCATTCAACTATGCTTGGGGTACCTACTGTTGGAATGTGATGCCCTTCGGTCTTAAAAATGCAGGTGCAACATATCAAAGAGCAATGACGACAATTTTTCATGATTTCATGCATACTTTGATGGAGGACTATGTTGATGACTTGTTATGCAAATCTGTCACCAGAGATAGTCATCTAGCCATCCTGGGCCCAATCTTTGACCGAATGGAAACCTACAAACTCAGGCTCAATCCAAAGAAGTGTGTCTTTGGTGTCACAACTGGCAAATTACTAGGATACATTGTGTCTCACCGAGGCATTGAGGTTGACCCTGCCAAAGTCAAAGCAATAATGGATATGCCTCCACCTTCAAACCTCCGGCAATTAAGAAGTCTGCAAGGAAAGCTCCAGTCAATTCGCCGCTTCATAGCTCAGTTGGCCGATAAATGTCATCCATTCCAACATTTACTGCATAAAGGTGTCACTTTCAAATGGATTGAGCAATGTCAATCAGCCTTTCAAGCTCTCAAAGACTATTTGCTGTCACCGCCTATCCTAATGCCTCCTATAGAAGGGAAGCCTTTTTTATTGTATATTTCTGCAACTGAAATGGTATTAGGAGTTCTCTTGGCCCAACAAGATGAGAACGACAAAGAGTGAGCCATTTATTATATCAGCCGGACACTGGTAGGCTATGAGCTAAATTATTCAACTATTGAAAGGGCATGCTTAGCAGTGGTATTTGCAACACAGAAACTCTGACATTATATGTTAAGCCACCAAACATTGTTGGTTGCAAAAATTGATCCCTTAAAATATTTGCTTAGCCGAGCAACTTTGATGGGTCGCCTAGCAAAATGGGTCATGATTCTCAGTGAATTTGACATTGAGTATATGGAGCGAAAGGCGATAAAAGGACAAGTCATAGCAGATCAACTTGCAGAGGCTCCTATTTTTGATGATCATCCCATGTTGACTAATTTTCCAGATGAATTAGTCTTTGCTCTCACATCCTCTAATGAATGGAAGTTATACTTTGATGGATCCCATACCAAGTTCGGGTCCGAAGCCGGCATTCTGTTTGTCACCCCTCAAGGTGATGCTATTCCAAAGTCCTACAGAATAACTTTTCAATGTACCAATAACATTGCAGAGTATGAAGCACTGGTTACAGGACTCCGAGTAGTGATCCACTGGAATATCACACATTTGCAAGTCTATGGAGATTCTCAATTAGTCATCCGACAAGTGAATGATGACTACAAAACAAAAGATGACAAGCTTATTCCTTATAAGCATATGGTAGATTTCTTCAAGACCAAATTCACGGCTATTCATTTCAGTCAAGTTCCAAGAATGCAAAACAAGTCGGCAGATGCGATGGCCATGATTGCTTCCATGTTGAATATGCCCCACAATATGGACAAATGTGAATTTTTAGTTGAATAATTGTTGGTTCCTTCTTTTGACATTCCGACAATGGATGTGATTTGCATTCTTGTTGGTCCCAACTCCCCATGGTACAATGACATATATCAATATTTGAAGTCCCAAACCTTACCACCCAACCTTTCCGCTAACCAACGCCAAGCCTTTATCCGACAGACAGCCAAATATGTCATCATCGCCGACACCCTTTATCACCGTTCCTTTGACCATACCCTCCTCAGGTGTTTGGATTCTGACGAAGCACAAACGGCTTTACACGAGGTTCACGATGGTATATGTGGGGGCCATTTCAATGGTCTAAGCTTAGCCAAAAAGTTGATTCGTGCTGGGTATTATTGGCCCACTCTAGAAAAAGATGTTCATGATTTTGTTAAGAAGTGCTACAAATGCCAAATTCATGGAAACTATATTCATGCACCAGCCCAAGAGCTTCATTCTGTCATATCTCTGTGGCCCTTTTCTCAATGGGGATTGGATCTTATCGGCAAGATTCACCCGACATCTGCAAATGGACACAAGTTCATCATTACAGCCACAGAGTATTTTACAACATGGATCGAGGCTATCCCCATGACCTATATCACTGGTGTCCAAATTTCAAAATTCTTGCTGAATTATATCATATGCCGGTATGGGGTTCCCCTTGCCATAGTCACAGATAATGGTCATCCCTTCAAGAATAAAGATGTCAAGGATCTCTGTGAAAAGTTTCATATCCAACACCGATTCTCTAGTCCATACTAGCCGCAGGGGAATGGTCAAGCCGAAGCATCAAATAAAACCATTATCAAGATCCTGAAGAAGGTTGTCAATGATGCTAGTTGAGATTGGCATGTACAGTTGAATCCAGCACTATGGGCCTATCGCACTTCTATCCGCACACCTACTGGCGCAACACCTTATTCATTGGTGTATGGTGCGGAAGCTATTTTACCTTTGGAGGTGGAGATTCCTTCCTTGCGAGTTTCCTTGCAACATCTGATTGACGATGAGACACACAGAGTCTCTCGGTTGCATCAGCTTGAGATGTTAGATGAGAAGCGTCAGACAACTCTGACACATTTCAAGCATATCAAAACCGTCTCCATTTCTCTTATAATAAGAAGGTCAAAGGGTGACACTTCGAAGTGGGAGACCTGGTTTTAAAGGCAAACCCTAAGAATGCATAGTCTACTGATATCATCAAAGGTAATTTTGAACCTAATTGGGTTGGGCCTTTCATAGTGACTGCAGCCTATGGCTCGAGGGCATATCAGCTTGCCACTCCAGAAGGTGAACCTTTGTCTGATCCTGTCAATAGCATGCATATTCACAAGTATTGGGCATAATTTTCTATCAGCATTTCTTCAAGTATGATCCTGAAAAAATACAAAAATATTGAAAAAAAGCAAAAATACAAAAAAAGTCAAAAAAAGAGAAAAAAGAGCAAAAAAAGTAAAGCAAAAATGATTCACCCTCTAGTGAAAACTTGGTAAACAGGCGCTTGGGGAAAGTACCTTGGTGAAAACCTGGCAAACAGGTGCCATGTGTAAAATGAGATCGTTGCTCCATCATCTGTCATGACCTCTAAGCTATGCTTTCTCTCGACCGGTTTCTCACGTCTATCTTTGTCTTAACCCAATGTTCTATTCCGGGCCTATTATTGGTCAACATCATTGTCTTGCATACCCCGATTTCTTGTATATATGTTTTGGTCCCGGTTTATGTATGTCTTTCAGATGCACATTGGGTGTGTTTCCCTTGTCATGATCGATCACTGGAACTTTTGCATTTTTAAAATGTCCTGAAAAAATCACATAAAAATTTAAAAATGTCCTGAAAAAAGATCATAAAAATTTAAAAATGTCCTGAAAAAAGATAATAAAAATTGAAAAATGTCCTGAAAAAATCTCAAAAACATTTAAAAACGTCCTAAAATAATCCAAAAAAATTGAAAAGTGTCCTGAAAAAATCCCTAAAAAATCATATACAGTCCTGAAAAAATGAACAAAAATATTTCAAATACATTAAAATCCAAAAAACAAGCATTTTGCAATAAATATCCCCTTTGTGCATAGACAGCTCCCTGAGTATACATCCAATGACTCGCAATCCAATGCTGTGCTTTAATGAAATCATGCATAAACAGATGAAATTTTTCAATTAAACTAGACATTCAAACTGATCAAACTTGTCATATCAATCAACCTCAAAATCATTCATCTTTGGCTACTATCATGGGTCTTATACAGGGTGTGGTATACTCGAAACCAGACTGTGTCCTATCTTAGACGGGGTACCGCATGTCCTGAAACTAGACAACATGATCATCCTATCAGCACTTTCAACTTTTGACAATGAAGATCAAGATGTTTGTTTGATTTGTTGGAATTTGTGCATCTTATTTTTTTTATTGATTTATCTTTGGCTTCGATCATGTTCCTATGTTGCTCGATGATGTCACTGAGTGATTTAGAGTGACCGGGATGGATCATGGTCCTTTTCCTTTTTGTTGTGATTGTTGTTTGTTTGTGATGTGTCTATCTTTTGCAAAAAGGGCTGCATTTCAGCTCTGGCCTTCCATGCCATGATGCTACACATCCGTTTTGCTACATAAAAATAAAGGTTCTCACCTACAAAGTGCATTACTGAAAGCAAGTTTTTCTTCATCTCTAACTGTCCTTTGTCTCATTTTCTTCTTACTAACATTTCTTTCGTTTGTTCGAATAGTCAGTTCGATCTAGTGCTCCGATCTCCAAATGTACATACTACATCCTACATCCATTTGGTTAGTACATTTGTATTACATCAAGCATAGCATCAAACATTTTATCCATTTCATATTATAAATGCATCAAACAAACACATAAAAAATACATCCATACATGTTCCACAATGGTACATAAACAATGCATAAGTCATCCATACATGAAAAATATAGCTATCAGTCATAACACATTGCATCCCATCATATCGATGCATATCATATCATCTATCACAACAATATCGGAGTACAAAATTGGACTGTCTATCCTAAGTATGGCCCACTGGCTGACTACAAAATGTCAAACTACATAATGTCCTAAGGAGCATGTGCCTCTATCACTGGGTGCTCCCTCTGTCCTCCTCATCCTTGCAATGTCTTACGGATGATGTCCCTCCTGGTCCTGGCTGTGGTGGTCTCATAGGTCCACTCACCCCCATGCTGCTCAATGACCTCTGTGAGCGTGCCCTACTCTCTGACCTCGATCATGCCCGATATGAAGGTGCTCTCTGCTCTGGTCGAACTGCACTCTCATATAGTGTCCTCCAATGGTGTATCTCCTCTCCGGTCTCTACCAACATCTGCCCTATCTCCCGTACACTGGCATCCTGAATCGACCCAATATACTCAGTGACTCTCTGTCCTTCTCGCTGTGCCTGAGCTACTGCTGTATCCCGAGCCGCTGTGAGTCTGGCTATCTCTGCTCTGAACTTCTCATGCTCTCTCTCTAAAATCGCAATGTGATCCTGCTGACTCGCTATGGTAGCCCTGCATATCTCCATCTCCTCTGTCCTAGCTGTCTCCGGCTCTATGGGTATATCCTGCCCTGCCTCCTGCTCCCCATCCTCATCTCCATCCTCATCATCCTCATCATCCTCATCACCACCCTCATCCTCCTCATCCTCATCATCTCCCTCCTCCTCTCCAGTGAGTGGGAAGTCCTCCTATTGCCTAGGTACTGGAATATCTGGATTTGTCAATGGCACTGGTCGCCGTCATGCAAACCATCTCTCATACTCCTCTGTCGTCCCGGCGTTCGCCACATCTGATCTCCAATCCCACTATCTTTGTTGTAGCTATGAAAAGTTGGCATATGCTATGTGTAGCTAAATCATACTCCCCCACTGACTTGTCTCTCTGTGAGATCGGGCAAACTGTGTAGTCCTCGTCAGTACATCCTGCCTCTCTCCAAATTGTCGTCTGACTCTCTCTAGCAGGTACATCTCAATCACTCTTTGGCGATTCACTGGTCGCCCAATCAAGTACCTCTCCTGTCTACAATAAAGTAGCTCCTCACTATCATCTGACCATCCAGGGCAATCATGATATGGCCTCCATGTGAACTCTCTCAGTCTGTCTAGCTCATGTCGCCAGTACAATATGTATCCAAAAGGACCCTGTCTCAGTGCTCCACCATAGAAATACACATATGGTCGGTGTGGTATTACCTGTCTCTCTATAATCAGTTGACGTATGGCTATATGCTCAAATGTCCATACCTGTAACAATGTAACTTCACAGCTCAAAGTCTGCACTCCCTGATATGCTATCTGATGCAACTGAAAATACAGCATAGCCAGTACACATGGTCCCCATGCATACACTATCCCCTCTGTCGCCATCTGCTCTAGTACTCTTCCCCATCCAATAGGGAATCCATGTCCTCATCTGTCTCCTGCTAGTAGACATGCTATCACCACATATTGTCGATCACACTCTGATGCCATGGTCTCCCAGCCAATCTCCCTCTCCACGATATCCAGATCATCTGCGTCACACTCAAATAATCTACACAAAGCATCTCTCCCTATCGCTGGGTCATACTTTATCATCTCTCCATGAATCAAAATGCGGAGGATATGCCATACATCCTCTAGTGTCACAGTTGCCTCTCCAGTCGCCAGATGGAAAGAGGAAGTTTCTGAATGCCATCGCTCTGCCAATGCGGTAAGCAGTCCTGTGTTTGCCCTAATCTCGGGCATGAATGTGATATAGTATATCCCCAGTCCTGCTAATGTTTCTCTGTTCATGCTCCTGAGTCTATGTCATACCATGAAGTAGTCAGGTCGATTCTCCCGTGTGATCAACGGATACTGTCGCCTCTGCATCACAATTGGGCCACATTTTGTCAGTTTTAGGGTTTGCTCCTACGGGTTGCATTTCCTCATTTTCATGTCCAAATTAGGGTGTTTTTCATCTAATCTGACCTATCCTACCCTTATCCCCCCTTTTCGGATCATTTGTATGCAGTTTTGAACCAAAATTGAGTTCCCAATGCACAATTGCGCCTGTGTCAAGGAACCTGCGCCTGTGTCTCCCTACACAAGTGCAGAAGACTCTACACAAGCATAGGATTCGCCCTACACAAGCGCAGGAGTCCTTTTCTGTATTCCCTGTGGGCCCCGCAATGTCCCGCAAGCAAGTTAAATTCATGAAATTGAAAACATGGGTTTTTGAGATACATACCACTGCTCCCACGTCATCCGGTCGTCTGAATGTGCGTACATGTTCCCCGAGGTGATCCGCCATTGGAATGTTCACCATCTCTCTGCAAGTGTCCTTGTCCAGAGCAACAAATTCTCCTCTTTGTCTAGTGCAAATGAGCAATTTTCACTCTCTTGGTCTCATTTATAGATCTTTGTCAGTGCATAGATGGACGTGCACCCTCTCCATCTTATGTTGGTCGCAGTCTTTTGCACCTTAAATTGCTTGTCTTTCATGCATCCGATCTCCGATTGTCAGTCCGTTCAATCCTATCATTCTTATTGATCAATTGGCCTTTTTTTTGCATGTTTCCGGCCAATTCCTCGAGGGGGCATGCATATGTCATTGTCATTGTCTGGGGCATTTTCATTATTGTTCTTTGAAACAACACTTAAACTCGCATTGTCTCAAAGAGGGGCAAAATGTAGACACCTAAAAATGGTCAACGCTTGCGGAGTCATACTTTAACATTTGCGCATTGCCTCATTTTAGGTTTTTGCGTTGTATTAACATTTCTCCTATGTTACACACTTGGTTTTTATCATTTGCGAACATCAAGTCATTCTTCTACATTCTTCATTCGTCTCGCTCTCAAATTTGGTCTTGTCAACAACACTATCCAATCATGATTTTGATCGATTTTAGCCTGTCGCATCAATGTGCGTGCTAATTTGTCATCATTTTGGACATCGTCAATCCTAATTAGGGTTTTGTCCTCTTATCAATCTTATCGATTTGTCATCAATCTTTATCATTTTCAATCTTGTCATTTTGTGATCGATTTGTCATTGGTCGTTGTCATGTTCGATCTTGTCATTTTGTGATCGATTTGTCATCGGTCGTTGTCATGTTCGATCTTGTCATTTTACGATTGATTTGTCATCGATCGTGGTCATTTTCAATCTTGTCATCTTGCAATCTATTTTGTCATCGATCCTTGTCCTCTTGTCAATTTTGTCATTTTGTGATTAATTTGCCATCAAACGTTGTCTGTCTCAATTATGTCAATTTGGATCAATTTGTCATTGTTCCTCATCAATTGGCGCATTTATCAATCAAATCATTTATCACATTGGTCCTTTGTTAATCAGAATCATGATCGAGTCAATTATCTTTTATCAAGACCTAATTGTCATCCTTGCATTCCTAATTCATCTTCTAGGGTTTCATGATTTAATCATTTGACCTTGTTTGTCATTTCTCTCTCTAGGATTAAATAATTTATTTATTTATCCTAAGTCTTCTTGTTGCAATTAAATGTTCATTTAATTGGCTAATTATTCCTCTTTGTGAATTAATTAATAAATGAAAAATTATTAATTAATTTACCTAATTTCTAATTTTCATCAATTTCCTAATTTCTAATTTCTTAATTCCTCTTTTTCTAATTTTCTAATTTTCTAAATTCCTAATTTCAATTTCCTCCTATTTCTCTCCTAAATTCATGGGAATGACATAGAAATTTGTCATAATTGATAATCAATCAATTCTTTACATAGAAATTTGTCATAAATTGTCATAAATTCTTGACATAGAAATTTGTCATAAATTGTCATAAATCCTTGCATAGCAATTTGTCATAGACATGTCATAATTTTGCTATTCTTGATTTGAATTTCCATTCGAATCACTATGATGCTAATTTGTTCATCTCTCCAATTTGTCTATAAATTGGATGAATTTCTTCAATCAAACCCCCTAATCAGATTATCGAATTTCTAATCAATCACGCTTCGAGTACTTTTGAGCAATTTTCTTACCTACTCGCTTTCAATCATGTATGTGCACTTGTAGGTGAGATCCACAACCAAACTATTTAAAGAGGAAAGAAGAACAATGAAGCTGCATGAAGGAAGCATTCATATCCACATTTGGTTTGCATAGTATTTACTTTTGAATGTTTTATCTTTATGTCTTTATTGAATGTGTTTTAGGATAGATCATTGGATTTGTGCTTTTGTGATTGAGCGAGATTAATATTTTGATACTTGCATGTGATCATTTCCAGATTTCCTATGCTACAAATTCATATCAAACCCTACTATAGTAGAGGTAATCAGATAACCTAGGTCCATATTTTAGTTAGTTCCTAAAATAGCTAAAAAAGATGGCAATGTAGGTGCTATTTCCCAAATCCCCAAAGGAGTTGTTTATGCAAAAGACCCTAGAATCTATATCCATTGCCATATAGAAGAATTGGGAGATGAAGAAATCAAGGACATGTACAAATTTGTTATCTGTGATGATTCTAGTAGAGTAAAACCTGAACACCAAATTCTTGAAACCCTAGGATTCACATAAATCCTCTGCATTCTAGAATTCCCCAAGGAAGTGATAAGAATAGTATTGAGTAGGGTAGATGGTACATTTTTTTGGTTAGATTAAATCCATAAAATTACCAAGGAAGCGGTGAAAGCTGTAATAGGGTTACCCTCCACTGGTAGTAGACTAGACAAAACAAAGAAGGTCTCAAATGACCTGGTAATGAATCTAACTGGTGCAACATCCGACAAAAGGTCTCTAAGGGTTAATGATGTAACTGATATAAATGTTAGATTTGTTAGCATGATTTTAGGATACAAAGCAACACATGCAAACAGACTTAACTCAGTTTCAAGTTTATGCATAAAAAGTGCACATGATATGGTAAAAGAAAATGTGAAAATTGATGTATGTGAATGGCTAAAGGATGAATTGATTGACAATTTAGGGAAGATCAAGAAGGATAAGAAAGAGAAATTTCAGATTTGGTAATTTACTTGTATGCTTAATGCTACATATAACCAAACAAGTGCCTGGTATAGGCAACAAGAATCTTGGATTTGACATACCGGTAGGAAAATAATTATCAGACTTATTCAACAACATGGGTGAAAACAAAGAAAAGAATATCAATGAGTATTTTCAAGCACTAAAGACCAGAATGAATAAAAGAATCAGACTATCACAAGAAATTGTTAATAAATACAAGAATGATATATGTTTTGTAATTAAAAAGGATGAGATTTGGATGAAAGCAGTTATCCCAAGAACAATTTGGGTTACTGAGATGGGCTATGAGACTAATGACCACTATTGGCATTTTTGATGTTTACGTTGTGATTGTCATTGATGGACACACACTTGCATTGAGATCTCCTTTATATGTATGAGTTAGAGCACAACCGATATTTGTTCCAACCGGTATGTTGTATTATAGTCTTTAGACTATTAGTATTTTGCAGAATGTGTTTCCCGGTCTGAAGCAACATGTTGACCCCAAGCGGTTCGTGGATCCCAAGCAGTACCAGGGATTAAAGTGGCATAACACATTTTTACCAATCTTCATTTTTGTCAAACCGACAACCAACATTTTATATGAACCGGTAATACTCTGTGATGAGTTACCATCCACCGATTGGTTGACGGTGCCGATGCTTTAACAATTCTTTTTGTGTTGTGGTACCAAGTATGTCCAAGTTCATTGAACCTAGGAAATTGTTATGTAATCCTATTAGATCGACATGAAATCAAATTCCATTAAAAGGACATCATGTCTAGGGTTTTAGGTTGTTGATGTGGTTGTAGCAAAAATTTTATGTTGTTGCTAGGGTTTAAGGTGGTTGAGGAGTTGGAGAGAATATGAATGTGTAGAAGATTGAAGTAATGCTGGAGTGCATTAGAAATGAGCTATCAAGGATCTAACCGAGCAGTCTGTGCTACTAGCTAGATCAAACACTTTTTGATTACTCACATCTTTGACAAGTCTATAGCCCTAAACTGGGTAGGCCGAAAAGCCTTTTGTAAATCCTCTAATAAGGTGGTTGACATCTGTGGATCTAAAATCCTCTAGCAAGGTAGTCTTTAATCGGACTTATCTCCTAACAGAGATTGAGATTCCTAATAGGATCTTTTCTGGTAAAGAACATTGTAAGACCTTAACCGGTCTGGTTCCTATTCTGTAGATAGTTACTTGTGAGTTCCATCTCACCGTGGTTTTTCCCATTTGGGTTTCCACTTCAAAATCTCTTGTGTTATGGTGTTTTTGCTTCTATGGGTGAATGCATTATTAGCTATTTGGTTTGCATGTGTGTTAACCGGTTTGTTTGCTAAACTGATTTACCGGTTTACTATTAGTCTTGCAAAGTGTTTAAGTATAGAGATTTTTGGCATACTAATTCACCCCCCCCTCTTAGTATTCATCAATTGGTATCAGAGCCTACCTTTCTATAAGTTTAAGCACTTGGAAAGAGATATGGGGGAATACTCTATAAGGGAACTTACACATCAGCTCACTCAGTTTGAGCAAGCCTATGATGATCTTATGGTCAAATATAGGGCATCTCAAGAAAAAAGGAGAGAACATGCTGAAAAGATGATGGAGCTATCTGAAAATAGTTCTTCAGATGAAACAAACATGGAAGCCCTAATTGCAGAAGTAAATAAGTTGAATGAATCAAACTCCAACTTGAGAAAGGAGTTGGAAGGACTGACTATTCGGATGTGTCAAGAGCTTGAGAACTGAAGGAAAGCTCAAGATCTAGGGAAAGAAAGAGACCATGAGATCGCCAAGCTGAAACAAGAGATCAGTGCCCTAACTACTCAACTCCATGCAAGCAAAGTGGAAAAGGAAGACATATAAGGAGAACTGAACATTGCCATCTCTGAGAATGAAAACCTGTTAGAAACAAATGCTGCTATTCCCAAAGAAATCTCTAAGTCAAAGGAAATACTTGCTAAGTTTAACAAGAGTACTGTCAAGCTAGAGCAAAAGCTTGAATCTGCCAAACCGGTCAAGAATACAAATGGACTTGGTTATTCCGATCATGAGGAAGGTGAAACCTCTGGTACAAATGTTGGAATGTCAAAGAAACAATTGACATCACAGGATAAAGGTAAGAAAAAGTTTAAACCTATTTGCTTCAACTGTCTTAAAGAAGGACATACTGCAAATGTGTGTAGGAGTAAGGCTTACAACAATTTTCCTTATTTCCTAAATGATAAGCCTAGATCCTATAGATTCAAAGCTAAATGTTATGGATGCAACAAGTATGGGCATAGAGCATCTAAATGGAGGTCAGTTATGAACAACATTGATAGATATCCTCAAAGGACCCAAGGAGCTGGTCTTGAACCTTTTGTGAACCGAAATCATAGCCGGTTTAATGCTTTCAATCATCAGCAAAGAAGTGGTGGCTATCAAGTGGCAACCGGATGGAGAGAAAATTGTATGGTCTGTCATGGTCATGGTCATACTGCTGCAACATGTAGAAGGAAGAATGAAAACATGAACTATGGACCCTGGAGAGCACCTGGATTGGTCTGCTATCACTGCAACAAACCGGGTCACATTGCTAGATTCTGTAGATCAAGAAAGAACATATCTAATGATATACCGGTCACTCTGGAAGGAAACATTGATGTTGACACTATTCAAGTGGACATGAACAAAACCTAGAAGAAGAAACCAACGTGTTACAAGAGGAACCGGTTTTTGCATCTAGTGTGGAAATCACGGAACCGACAAAATAAGCTTCAGAAAAGCTTAGGGGGAGCAAACGGCGAAATGTTTCAAACCCCCGATTTACACCGGTAAAAGACCTTAACCGCTATGTGATACCTGTCGTTTGGCAGAAGACCGGAAATGGTAAAAAGGCAAATTAGGGTTTACGCCCTAATGGAGGAGCATTAATGATGGTAGGTGAGGAATATGTTTAAAAGCATTTTTCAAATCATTTCTCACTATCAGTTTTCAAGTGAAGAAAAGTTTTTCCAAGAGCAAAGCGATGAAGAGGCGATTTGAGCTGAGATTTTGAGAAATTGAGAAACCATGAAGAAGATTCAAATCCAAGCTACTAACGATCAAGTGGAGAACACAAAGCGGTGATTCAAGAACCGACAGAGTGTGAAGTGAAGGAGAATCTACAAGCCCTAAATTCATGTGTTGCAAAAGGTATTTCTCGAGTTCTTAAAATTTCTATCATGGCTTCCATATCTCATACCAGTTCTAGTGCATCTATTTAGTCTGCAACTTTTATTCAACGAAAGTCTAAGTATAATGCCCTATCACAAGTTCCGGCTAGTGTGATAGTAGAAGAGGGAATTTGTGACTACATAGATTGCAAGATTGAAGACCCAAGGTCTCTAGCTATCCACTCCCAGTTAGGTTTATTTTGTGGAAAGGATAAGAAGATCAAACTAGAGTATAATATTTTGGAGAACAAGAAGCTCCACAATGCTATTTACTTCCTAGAGGATTTCACAGAGGATCATATAAGGGTCATTCTAAGTAGAGTCCATGGTGACAAGATGTACCTGGAGAGAACACATGATATCATGTCGCAGGCAATTCATGCAGTCACCAGGTTCTAGAAAATAGGGGAAGTGCCAACCCTAAGGATGGTAAGCAAAACTAAAATGTCCAAGCTCACCGGTTCAGTGAGCGACTCATGAGGCATGACAGTCAATTCTATCAAGGATGATCTAGTTAAGTATGCCTGCATGGTGATAGGCTACTGGACATTCTCTGCTAGCAGAATTAACTCTGTATCTGCTGTAGCGGTAAATATCGCTTACCAGATGATAAAGGAGGATGCATCATTTGACCCTTGCACCGGTATGTAGAGACAACTCCTGTTGAATCTAAAGTCGATCAAACCAGATAATGCACAAAGGTTCAAGTTTGGACAACTACTAGTTGGGTTGTGTTTCTATTTCCAAGGATAGTTTCTAGGAGTAGGACATGTCCAGTGGTCTGCTGACCAATTGGTGACCAAGCAAATCAAGGAAAGCATTCAAGCAATTGGAACCAGTTACCCTGATGTTCTGAACAAGTATTTTGATGAGTTCAGACGGAAAATGAGCCAAAGAATGAGGATATCGGGTGACATCGTCAAGAAATATGAAGATGATATTGTAGATAGGAATCTGGAAATCATCAAAGCAATATAAACATTAGCCTAGCTCAATCACGAAAACTAAATTGCAATGATAAATCCTAATTACATTCAATAGACATATATGAAAAACAAGACATTCAATTTAAATGCAAACCATCGCAAATGTGAATATCTCCTCCAGAAATATCCATTTTCCTTCTTTCTCCTTCAAATTACTTTGTTTTGTGGATCTCACCTACAAGTGCATAAACATAATATGAAAGCAAGATTGACAAGATGAGATGACAGCATAAGGATACTAGAAGCATGATTGATTCGGCCCTTTTGATTGAAGAAATTCATCCAATTTATAGATAAATTGGAGAAAAGACAAGATTAGCATGAAATTGATATTAGAGGCAATTGATTTCAAAATGGCAAAATTGAGTTGAAGGAAGAAGGTTATGACACCTTCTATGTCATGAATTATGACATATTGCCAATGTAAAGGTTAGAGGACTAAAAGCTTATGACATCTTACTATGCCAATAGTATGACGCATGAGAAATTCATGCTTCCACCGAAGCACAAAAATAGGGAGAGACTAGAGAGAAATTAATTAGGTGGAAATTGAATTTGACAAATTAGAAAATAGGTGGAAATTAGGAATTAGGAAAATTAGAAATGATGTGGAAATTAGGAAATTAGAAATTGATGAAATTAGAAAATTAGGTGAATTAATTAATAATTTTTCATTCATTAATTAATTCACAAAAAGAGGGGGAATTAATTAGCCAATTAAATAAATATTTAATTGTGACAAGAATACTTAGGATAAATAAATAAATTATTTAACCTAAAGGGAAAATGACAAACAAGATTAAATGAATAAATCATAAAACCTTAGAAGATTAGGTCTTGACAAAAGATAATTGATGTAGATTCGATTTAATCATGATTCTGACTTGATAAATGATTTGATAGATAAACAATTGAAATTGGTTGACAAATTGACCAATATTGATAAAGAGACCAAATTGATATGCGCCAATTGACATGATTGAAGAGGACAAGGATCGATGACAAATCAATCGCAAAATTGACGAGATTGACAAGGACGAGGATCGATGACAAATCGATCTCAAAATGACAATATTGATAAGAGGACAAAACCCTAATTCAAAAGCGATAAAAATGAGGAATGCAGAAGAAGGACTCGATGCTTGCAAATGATAAAGACCAAGTACGCAATATAGAAGAAATGTTAATGTGATGCAAAAATACCTAAAATAAGGAAATGTGCCAATGTTAAAGTATGAATCCGCAAGCGTTGACCATTTTTAGATGTCTACATTTTGCCCCTCTTTGAGACAATGCAATTCTAAGCGTTGTTTCAAAGAATAATAATGAAAATGCCCCAGACAATAACAATGACATATGCATGGCATGAGGGACATGTCAAGAGGTTTTTGAAACCATGTTTAACTTTTGTGTCCTTATGTCAGATCAATATCAAGGAATGAAAAAGAGTGTATGGATAGTGATAAGATATGGATAGGATAAGCAAGACCAAGAATGGATAAGGGACATGGACTGAAGGTCGGGGTAGGATACAGGATAGTGGCAGAAAGTTGCAATAAGATAGGGAATATGGATGAAAGGTTATAATAAGCAAATGGATAAAGACCAAAAGCTATGATGGACTAAAAGCTGCAAACAAGATGCATGATGCTCATGACGATCCTTAGCCTTGTCAAGATCAAAGGTGGAAAGGGAAATTGGACATGAGGGATGATAGGACAAGGAAGGGGTATGACATGGTATGATAGGATAATGAAGGGCAATAGGATATGAAGGAGGAAACCTACCCCCAAGTGTGGTATGCAAGAAGCTCATAGATTACGCATGACGCCTGTTTGCCAGGTTTTCATCATGGTACTTGCCCAAGGTGCCTATTTGCCAGGTTTTCACCAGTGGACGAATTATTTTTTGCGTTACATTTTTTTTTTTTTTTTGTCTTTTTTTTTTTTTTGCTCACTTTTTTTTTTTGTATTTTTGAGGTTTTGATTTTTTTTTTTTGTATTTTGACTTTTTCAATAGAAGATGGACACATGATAGGGGATGGAAGAAGGACTCAAACATCTTTTTGTTTGGATAGTGGCCTTGAAAAAAATGGACCATGACCTTTAAAAGTATGCTCAAAGACGTTGGTAGGATAAGGACATGGAAAATAAGATGAAACTAAGGTGAGGATTTATGCAAAGGATTGGATCAAAGGGATCGAAGGATGAAAAATATGCATTGGATAATGGATAGGGTATTGGAAGAATTGGGCTTTAGTGGATGGAAATGAAGGCAAGATCAACATTGGAACACACCTTGAGGGGTGATGATCTGATGGAGGAAGAGTGGGTTTTGGATATGGAGATTTTGAGGAAGGAAAGGCTATGGATTTTGAGACATAAGGGCCCAAAATGGATGAAGAAGGTGTTATCGCTGTTTTAAAAATTGGGTTCTACCTTCCCCATAATTGGCTATGGTACTTTGAAAATATTCGAATAGGGTGTGGTCCCAAGTGCTTCAGCTTTGTTCTAAACCTAGAGGGTTTATGGGTTTTTCAAGTTTTACTTTATCTTTTGTGTTAGATCCCCTGGTTTCTATTCTATCGTTACTTTATTCCACTTAAGTCATGGGTCGTGGGGTCATAGGAAGTGTCCCCCCCCTTGCTATTTACCTAGGCGGTTATGTTGATTATTTGAAAAAATTTCGCCCTATTTTATTTCCTTCTAAAGTGTCGTGCCCAGTAAACGCCGATCAACTTGAGGAAAGATCCGACGGTCGGCGCTGTTTCGCAAGGGTTAAGTGCTCGCCCTTTAAGGCCGCGAAATAGCGAGAATGAATATCAGCCGTCCATGTGTCATGCTGAGGAAGTAAATGATGTGGCCATCAAAGAAGGTAGGCCCCCCCCCTCTGTGGTCTTCTTTTGGCGTATTAGACGGCGGCACGTGGCACAAGTCGCCACAGTCAGCGGGTTAAGATTAAAGTTCAAAAGTGGGCCCCAAAGATGAGTCGGCTCACAGGTGGAGATGACCTGGCAGGGACAACTCTTACAATTCATTGAGACCCCGTGGCTCCTTCCAGTGAATGAAAAAGTGACAGGTCAGCTCCGAAAATGACAAGGCGCCAGGTGTCCATGGCGTGTCCGTGGGCCCGCCTTTCCTGAAAGCTTCTAACAGGGTTTAAATGCTGAGCAAGTTGAGATATGATCTAACAGCTCGCGCTATTTCGCAGGGGTAAGATGCCCACTTCTTAAGGCTGTGAAATAGCGAGAGTTAACCAGGACCGTCCACGTGTCTTGATGACACGTGGTCTAAAGGGAAACTGTGGGTCCCTATGGTTCATGCTTGACGAATGAAAAATTGATAGGTCGGCTCCAAAAGTGACACGGCGCCAAGTGTCCATGGCGTGTCCGTGGGCTCGCCATCTCTAAGAGCCTTCTTAAGGGGTCAAACACCGATCGACTGCAGAGAAGATCCGATGGTCGGTGCTATTTCGCAAGGGTTAAGTGCTCACCCTTTAAGGCCGCGAAATAGCGAGAATGAATACTAGCTGTCCACGTGGCATGATGATGACATGGCCAAAAGGGAAAAACATGGGCCCGCCACAGTATAAAAGGATACATTCGGCCAGTATCAAAACAGAATGTAAAGGGATTTTCTAAGCCAATGATCAGATGCCGCGTGGTATTATGTAGCCAATAGGAAGATGGGACCCAGACTAAAGACAAAGCCGTCAAAATGCAATTCACAGTGAGACACTTGCAGGAAGGCTGCGATCTGTTGGAGTTAAAATATGAATTCTCATATGAATTCAATTTTGAAGGGACGGCCGAAGCATGCAGAATCAATGTTATAGTTAAGGCCCAGAGTACAAGCATTTGATTTCCTAACAACCAAGTATAGAGATCTTTTAAAAGGATTTTGCAGAAGAGTAACGTAGAGTTATCTTTTGCAAATACAGAGAAGGTGAATCAGTTGCAGAGCGAATTCCTTCAAGCAAGCATCAGGTTCTTTCTTATTTTGCAGCTATTCTTGTGTGTTGTAACAAGTGGAATTATTCTCGTATTACAGAAGTGTTTAAGAAGTGATATTCATCTGGTTGTTTTGCAAATGGCTCCTAAAAGGGAATTTTCTGGTAAAGTTGATTATTTAGAAAGGAGTGTGTGTGATGACTTTTTAGAACAGTTGACGCTGTCAACCAACCAGGCATCTAAGGCCAAAGAGTTAGTACCCAGGGCTCCCCGTCTGAAAATTATTATTCATCCCCAAATATGGAAGCAATGCTACAAAGAGTGACAGGATATGATCTTTTATCCATGATGGATGGTTTCTCAGGATACAATCAAGTGCTGGTAAAGGAGTCAGAACAGTTTAAAACAACTTTTACTACCCCATGGGGGACTTATGTATATGTGAGAATGCCATTTGGACTAAAGAATGCAGGGGCTACATTTCAGAGAGCTATGGATGTGGCTTTTAAGGAATTCATTAATATTATTATGGTGGTTTACCAAGATGATTTAACTTGTTTCTCAAAGAAAGCTGATGATCACTGTGGACATTTAGAGAAGGTGTTTGATAAGGCTTTGGAATTTGGTGTATCACTGAATCCCAAAAAATGTCACTTTGGGGTCACTGAAGGAAAGTTATTGGGACACATAGTTTCCAAGGAAGGGATAAGAATAGACCCCGAGAGAATTGAAGCAATCAACAGGGTGTCTGAACCAAAGAATGTGAAAGGAATCCAGTCCTTTTTAGGCAAAGTGAATTTTGTTAGGAGATTGATTGCAAACTTTGCTGAGATAGTGAAGCCTATTGTCAAGTTGCTCAAGAAGGACGCAAAGTTTCACTGGGATCAGGAAGCCTCAAAAGCTTTTAATGAGATTAAGAAAGCAATCCAGGAAGCACCAGTGTTGAAGTCCCCGGATTATGGTAAGCCTTTTTCTCTGTTTTCTTTTGCTTCATATCACACAGTAGCTGCAGTATTATTGCAAAAGGATAACGAGGGATATGAACATCCCATATCTTTCTATAGCAAATCTTTGCAAGCGGCAGAATTAAAATATGAAACCATGGAGAAACAAGCTTATGCCTTGGTTAAAGCTGTTAAAGCCTTTAGGCCATATCTGGTGAATGCAAATGTCACTGCCTATGTTCCACATGCTGCAGTAAAAGATATTTTGTCTCAGTCTGAGGTTACTGGGAAGAGATGTAGGTGGATCAATAGAATTCAAGAATTCAATTTGGAGATAAAGATTACTAAATTGGTGAGAGGGTTAGGTTTGGCTAAGCTCATGACTGAGTCAAATCTCATGAATGTTGAAGTACACAATGTTGAGGTTAAAGATACTTTGGTTACTAGTATTGAGAGACAACCATGGTACACAGAGATAATCCAAGTATTGAGGGGTAATATGCTGTCAGAGGGAATGACACACAACCAGAAGAGAACTTTAAAGCTCAAATCCCAAAAGTATGTCCTCATTCAGGGTGATCTTTTTTGGAGAAAAAGAGATGGGGAGTTACTATTGTGTTTGGATGAATTTCAAGCTAAACAGATGTTGAATGAAATGCATGATGGAGTATGTGGAGGTCATTACTCTGCTAAGACTACAGCTGGTAAGATAATACGGGCTAGGTATTATTGGCCTACTTTGTTTAAAGATATCCATGCATATGTTCGAAGATGTGATTCATGTCAGAGATTTTCTTCTAAGCTCAAGTATGAAGGAGCCTTACCACTAAATCCAGTTTCTGTAGAAGCTCCTTTTGTCCAATGGGGCATTGATTTTATTGGAGAAATTGCTGAGAAGTCAGGAAGGGGCCATGGATGGATTATAGTGGCTACAGATTATTTTACCAAATGGATAGAAGCTATTCCCACAAGAAGAGCTACTAGTAAAATTGTCATTGATTTCCTGATGGATAATATTGTGACTAGATTTGGAACACCTACAAAATTGGTAATGGATAATGCTATGTGTTTTAGATCAGAAGAATTTGTAGGTTTTTGCAATAGTCATGGTATACTCATGTCATACTCATCGCCTTATCACCCTCAGGGGAATGGACAAGCAGAATCTAGCAACAAAAGCTTGTTAAATATCATCAAGAAGATCCTAGAAGAAAACAAAAGGTCTTGGGATCAAAAGTTGAAATTAGCTCTGTGGGCGGATAGAATAACAGTTAAAAAATCCATTGGAATGTCACCTTTTGAGTTGGTTTATGGTACCCAAGCCAGATTATCGATAAATAACCTTCTTCCAGTGTATAAGTTTTTGCAGGAAGAGGACATGGAAATATCTGAACTAATGGAGAACAGAATGATCCAAATTGTAGAAGTGGAAGAGCTTAGAACTTCTGCTCATAAGAAAAATCAGAAGCTCCAGTTACAGTCAAAATATCTTTTTGATAAAAGGACATCGTTAAGGAAGTTTCAAATTGATGACATGGTTCTTCAGTGGAATACAAAAGGGCAGGATAAAGGAAAGCATAAGAAATTTGAATCACTTTGGATTGGCCCTTTTGTAATTTGTGACTTGAATGGTAAGGATTCATATTTTTTGAAGAATATGAATGATAAGATGCAGGAATTTCCAGTGCATGGACAATTCCTGAAGTATTATTTCTCTTAATGTCCATGCACGGTAGGTCCTTTGTTTGTATATATTTTGTTTTCTTTCCTGTTTTCTGGTTTTGGTCTGTGTTTTGGTCTGTTTCTCCAGAGTTTCTGAGTTTTCTTGTGTTGATCTTGCAATCAACCATCCCCAGTCAGAGCCGCTGTTATCACTGTTTTAAAAATTGGGTTCTACCTTCCCCATAATTGGCTATGGTACTTTGAAAATATTCGAATAGGGTGTGGTCCCAAGTGCTTCAGCTTTGTTCTAAAGACCCAAGAGTCCCCAAGGTTCTTCTGGAGTTCTTAAGACCAAAAGAATTCGCAGAGAATATCAAGATAGTTCATAACTGGGGTGATATGTACTTATATCCAGTCTCTACAGTTTTTAGAGTCTTTGGTTTCAGAGGCACCCCATTTTTGTTACCATACCAAGTCCCCCTCAAAGTGGGAATAGCTGAGATTCTCAGACAAATTGGTGACCTGCAAGAGGCAGAGTTAACAGGCAGAGGTAAAGGGACTATTTTCCCTGCAGCTACAGTAGCCCACCAATTTGTAATCACCAAGGGAGGCTGGAAATGTTTTGAGGATTTCCTCAAACCCTACCATTTGTCCACTGCAGTGTCTAGATGTGTTGATCCAGAGGACTTTTACAATGGTGTGTTCCGGAAGAAAGTAGCATGCAGAGGTAGGCCTCATCAATTCCATTTTCTTGAAGACCTCATCAGGAATGAATTCGATTTAGATGAACAGGAGTTGAGGAAGGAAAAGTGGGTGGCTTACAGGAAAGCCCTAGATTTTGTGCATCAATTTGATGCTAGCTATGACCCATTGTCTAGATTCTTCCCATTGGAAGAGAAGATAAAATTTTTGATTATTTGCTTTGAGGATGTAATGCAAACAATAAAGGAGAAGAGGGAAGTTGTAATCAAGAATAACCCTGAGAAAGCAAGAATGATTTTGGGAAAATCAGCTCCCACTAAAGCAATCCCTCCTGGTGATTACACCCTGCATAAGAAAGCAGGTTATAGTGTCTTGGTTTCTACAACAGGGGAGCCCTCTTCATCCAAAGGAAAGAGGAAGGCACAAGAAGTCATTGACATCCAGGACAGCCCAAAGAAGTAGAGGGTGGGGAAGGAAGTGAAATCAGATACACCCCTGTATTCCCCATCCCAATCCCCTCTCCACATAGGAGATGAGCAAGTAGCAACTGAATACCTCTCTCAGTTGGGCAGCTTGGGGGAAATCGCATATACCTATGATGAAGTGGAAGAAGGGATGCCAGAAGAGCCCACTGAAGCACAGATGGACATCACTTCAACTGAATTCAAAGGCCAGGAGTGGGATCCTGAGATAAAGAAGGCCACTAGTGCCTTTCTAGCTGATGATAGCTTTGTCACATCTGAAGCATTCATGCAATTTATCTGGAAGTAGCATATAGATAAATATAATGCTAGATGTGAAGCAAGAAAGGTAGAACAACCTAATAAAGACCCAGCCTCAGTGGAGGAAGAAATAAAAGAGGAGATGATGGAAGAATTCAAAACCATCACTCCTGAACAGGGAAGGGATCTAGTAGCACAAGCTGGAGTGCTCATTTTACCAGAATGGAATATTGCTGATGCTCTGGTGCTGGATGCAGTAAGAAAGGAGACCAAACCCATGGAAGGGGTTACATTCAGTAAGGACAATGCTGCATTAGTCATGTGGTCCCTTAAAAGAAATGAGGATAAGAAAGGTAAAGATACCTCAGGGACAAGTCACATTGGTGGACTGATGATTAAAAGAGTAGAAAGTACAGGGGTAGTAGAGGCTGCTAGCACTATGCTAGAGACTGCCAAATTTAGTGTTGCAGTGGCTGAAAAGGAAGCCAAAGAAAAGGAGGCCCTCCAACTTAAATTGGAAACAGTTTTGAAGGCTTATGATAGTGCTAAGGAGGAAATAAGAGGCAAAGATAGCATTATTGCTAAATTGCAGAGCTAGCTAGCAGGACAACGCCAACAAGGTGAGTCTTCAACATTAATGATCACCTCTTCTCCTGCAAGACCTCCACCTACTAGCCCCATCATTGAGCTCCCACCGTCTCCTGTGCCTTCAAGCTCTCAAATGATTGAGATAACTCCCCAAGAATTGGAGAATCTAAAGCAGACTCAGGCCTATTATGCGGGGAAGTATGAGGAGAAGATAAAAGTCACAATCTCCATTTTTGCAGACACTATAAATGCCTCACTCCTTCACAATAGTGTAGGAAAGGTCATGGAGATATGGACTGAATTAAGAAGAGATAAGGCCATTTTGACACCCATTTTTGACAGATGGAGGCCTAGGGAGCAAGACTTAGAGTTCATGTGTGTTTCCTGTGATGAAGCAAGAGCTAATCCCATTATCAAATCCACTTCTGATATCACTAAGAGTTTATTGCAATTGGCAACAGAGGTGGATAATGTGGAAAGAAGGGTTAAATTGCTTAAGAAGGAATACACTGATCAAGTTTGTGAGTTGCTCCCGGGGATTTTTGCCAATCCAGATCAGCTGAAAGATAAGCAGATATGGCTCAATGAGATAAATGCCAAACTGTTAGTAAGGGTCAAGGGAATCATTGATCTGGATGATACCTCTTTCTTTGTTATAACCATACAGGAAATAGAAAGAATTAAATCACACTATAGTTTTCTTAACTCAGAAGTCAACAAACTGAGGAATTCTTGGAAAAGGTTGACTAAAGTTAAGAATGATGTGATTAGTTTTGTATGGCCGACAGAGGAGACATATAGTGAGTGGGGAGTTAAATATTCCACTCGAGATCTAGAGCAGTTGGAGGGCGCCCCTGAAGAGCCAGAAGATGTTACAACTAAACAACCCGTTGAACAGACTGCTGGGGAATCTGAGAAGAGCGCATAACTGATTCACGCAAAAAATTGTAACCTCTTCAATTTTTGAAATAATTGTAACAAACTTTCCTCGAGAAGTTCGAAGCTTTGTGCATCCATATTGTTATAAATGGATACCAGGACTAGAGAGAAAGGGATCACAAAAATTTTGTAAGAAAACACTGCAGAAATATTATCTGAGCTTTTCCAAAGTTTAATGGAGAATCAGACTTTTGTAAAATCTTTTCAAATGAATATCAATATACAGGCCATCAGTTTTGAGTGAAGCTTTGTGTCGTCTTCAAACTTGTCCTTAAGTTTATTTACTATTTTCATTTTGAATAATCTAGGATTTTTTGTTTGATTGAAATTGTAAGGCAATCTCAGTATGGGTGTTTTTGGCTTTTCTCTTTAGGAGGGAAATTAAATATGCATGATCATTCTTACCAGTAAATACTTTGGGAGAAACTTTGAATTTTGAGGACCATAGTTTAGTTTGAAGTGATTGAATTCTTGTTGGTGTTAGGCATTCGCAAGGATTAATGGAAACCAAGTTGATGGGAAGTATAGAGATATTTTGTTTCAGAAGTTTTATTTGAGTTTGAGTGACTTTGTAGCCTTGGATAAAGCACTGGTACTAATCGAAGCTGTTTATTGCATGCTTTGTTGATCAAATATGCTGAAGTTGAGTATTGTTTCATGCTTTGTTTTCAGTTGTTTTCAAGGTGAATAAACCCACTGGTTTTCTGGACTGGTTTGCTGTGGGTTTGTTGCTTAAGAGTGTGAAATTAATTCACAAAGGGTATACCCACCTGGGCTCAAAGAATAGCCCAAAGTGTAGAAGGTCTAACCAAACCTTGTCATATGTTGTCTCTAGAATCCCTTTATCCTTGATGTCTTCTCGGCACCCATTTTAGATTGTATTATTAAGGGCATTGAAGGGGAATCAGATTTTGAGAACAACAGAAGGTGATGGAGGAACAAATTTGAGAGGGTTGGATGGAGGAATAGCAACTTTGGATGCCAAGTTGGATGTTTCTTTAGGATTTTGTGGTTCAAGGAGCCACTTAGGGATCCACATGGTTTTTGATTTTTCATGCTTTTGTGGTTCCTTAGAGTGCATTGCCAACACAAGGGATTTAGGAACCCATATAGATTTTAACTTTTGTTTTTGAGCAATGGGCCTTTGTGGCCTTTTGGATATTTATTTTTCTTTATAGATAATATTATTCTTTGTTTTGACATGTCGATTATATTGGACATGTTGATCCTTGAATACATGTGGATTTCTAGACTTATGACTTTTATACTTGGCATCCAAATTGCTTGAAGGGGGAAAGGAATGCATGGATGGATATGAATGAAGTGGACTTCTTTTGGATTGATGAAATTTACTCAAGGATGTGTACCTTTGCTGACCTTGCATAGAGAACAAAGGAATATAAGGACCTAAGATGGATGGAAACAATGATGGGGAAGGGATATGTTTTGATTTTGATGGAGGGATACCAACTTCTTGAGAGTGAGTTGTGTAGACATGACCCTTAAGATCTTCTTTGATATGGAGGGGTTCTTTCTCATGAAGGTCTACTCCTTTGCCTTTATGAATATCTTGACTTGTAGGATACTCTTTTCTTTGGGAAGAAGACGTGAGTCCATTATGAGGTGGATATGATATGAGAGAAATAATGAGATCTTGAAGTGGATCGGATTGCACCAAAGTGGAAGAACTCATTATGCATGTCGAGGGTTCATGAACATCTTGCACTGACACATTAGAATCATGAGGGGGATTAGGATCATGAGGGCGATTAGGATCATGTAATGGACATGGTTCAATGACAGGCTCTTCAAGAGATGGAATGGGAGAAATAATGGGATCATCAAAAGGAATGAGATCTTGGAGTGTATATGGAGCATTAAGACAATGAGATGGAGGAACAAAAGGATCTTGTGGAGTATTTAAAGGAATAATTTGATCTTGACCAGGAGGAAGATCATTGGAATCCTCTTTAAAGGTGCTTTTCTCTTGACTTTCAATGGGATCATCGGGAAGGATGGAAGGGATATCTTGAATGTTAATGGGATTTGAAAGGACATTTTTTTCATGAAATGGAAGGGGATCATTTGGGATTGGATGGACTGGGATATCTTGATCTTTCTCGGGGAAGGGAGTGTCTATAGGGCTTTGGATAGGATGGACAAGAATAGGGGAATCGTCATGAGTGTCTGGGAAGATGGGATCTTGGTCAATAATTGGATGGGATGATAAGGTTTCAAGATCTTGATCTTCATCTATTTCAAGACACGTTTCTTCATGCTCTAAATTATCCTCTTGACATGGGGTTGGACTTTGGATATGCACGAGGGATTCTAATAAGGAATCAATGTTTTGGCATGAAGGAAAGCACTTTGAACATTTGTGATGGATTCTGACAAGGAATCTATGCTTGAACATGAGGAAGAGGGACTTCGAATGGGGTCCTCTAAAACAGGTAATGGCAATAAAGTGCATGGTGGCATTGGGTCTAACATTTTTGAAACATGACAAGGATGTGCATCATGAATTGGATTATCTTGGCAATCAATTATGGATAGCCCTTGGATAATTTCATCCTTGGGTGTATTGTTTGATGAGGACAATATGGAAGGTTCTTGTGAAACTTCTAAAGGTGTAGGGATAGATGCCACTGGAGAGTCAATTTGTTTGTGGGGAGATGAGGCATTGCTAGACATAAGTGTATTATCTTGATCTTCTTCAAAGAACTCACTTGGTAATTTCCTTAAGAGCATTGCAATAAAGCCACCTTTCTTTCGAGGTTTTGACATGGTTGTATCTGGAATTTGAACTTGTTTGGCAAGAATTTGGTCTTGTTTTGATGTCATGTTTTGATTTTGAACTAGATGTTGCTCAAATTGGTTTGACATGTTCAAAATTTGGCTTGGTGCATGTTGCAAGTTTTGTTTTTGAATTTGTGATTGTGGTTGTTGATATTGATATTTTGATTGAACTTGTTGATATTCCACCATTGGTTGAACTATTTGTAGACATTGTATAGTTGGTTGGACATATTGTTGAAATTGGACCATTGGTTGTGTTGGTTGTATATGTTGGACCATTGGTTGTGTCTGTTGGAAATGTTGGAGCTGTTGAACAATTGGTTGTGATGGTTGAAAATCTGATTGATAGTAAACACCTTCTTGTTCTTGATGTGAAGGCACATAATGTTGAAATTGATGTTGTCTCTTTTCTTGAAAATGTTTCATCAACTCTATTTGGGAGAGGAGAGCTGGCATGTCTGATCGTTCAAGAAGAGATCTTACATCAATTGGCTCAATCTTTGGATTTCGATCTGGAAATTTTTGAAACATTTTGGACATTTGTGATCTATTCTTCTCAATTTTTTTCACTCTTTGTTCCAAAATCTCATTTTCTTGAGCTAGTTTCTCCTCTAGTTTTTGTATTTGGACATTTACATCATCATGATAAGTTTGATCCAAGTTCTGAGACATGTAGAGATTGGATTGACATGATTGATTGCTCAATTGTGATGACATGGCTTCGTAAGAAGGTTGAGACCTCATTTCAACAAACATGTCACTATGCAATGCAACTAATGGGATTGACAAATGCAAGCTAAAAGGATGACAATGCAACTTAATGTTTTTGTTGTTTTTCAAGATTTTGACAAACTTTTAGGGATGCAAATCTAAAAAGAGACCCTTAGGAAATTGAAATGATGTCTAGACTTCAAAGGACAAAAGGACCGAGTAATAAAAGGACAAAATGACAATGTCTCCCCTATATGCTTGGATACTAAGCTAGGTTTGACCAAATGACAATAATGACAAAAAGAGAAAAGGTTTGATAAGGTCTAGACTTCCTAACAATGACTTAGGGTTTATCAAAGATTTGGATTACTCAAGTATGACAAAACCTAGTTTTGACACTATATGCAAAGGGACAATTACTATGCAAATGACCCTAATATGATATGATAATGACCTAAACTTAATGAAGAGACCTAGGGTATGCAAATGTGACGTAATGTTATGAGGACAAGGATGCAAATGCAAATGTTTGACAATGTCAACCTAAGGCAAAACCTAAGGTTGAATTATGAAATGGTATTACTCTAATGCAAGAGGACACATGCAAATGAATGACCCTTATTGATAGGCAAAGGAGTATGACCTAGGTGAAACCTAACCTTGGTAGTTGACAATGAATTTGCAAAATGCAAACCTAGGATGAACCTAAATCTAAGTGACATGAATGTTGAGACAAGATTTTGAAAAATGTTTGACAACCATGTTTGAAGGTGTTTTGAACTTTGTTGGATGAAATACTCTTGTGTTTAACCTTGTTTTTGAATTAATTTGTCTTGTTTTTTAAATGGGACACAACTCAACTTTTGACAAGCAAAGAAGACAAGATATTTTAACTTAGACTCAAGACAATCATGCTCATTCACACATTTCTTATGGTAGGTAAGGACAATAGGTACTTGAGAGGTAGAATCGTTATGAGATTCAAGGAGAATACATAGATGCTTGACCCCATGGGCTCCCCTCCATGACACTCACTTCTCAGGGCAGCCAAGCATCAGTCCCCATGGAAATCTCCCCATGGTGAACTTAGTATCTCTTCCAAGTATCCGAACTTGTCTTTCTCAAGCAACTAGAAGGATTTTTGGCCTCTAAATACAAGGTGTTTAGTAAGGATTTCTGTTAAGCGTTACTCCTTGGTGTCACGCAAGTTTGAATGAGACATTAAGCCCACCAAGATACCAAACAAATGTAGTCGTGCAAGCATGATTTAGACCGTGAGGCCCTACTTAGATGTTGATATGAGAAAGAGTTCAAGGGTCATCACTTCCCAAGTAACTACAATTCCCACGTAACCCTTCCTTCAAAGCTTTCGCCCATCAGGTATTTATTTATAGTGAGTTAGAATGCCAAGGTACTCTGGCTGTGCTCACTTTGGGTCATTCCCTTCTCATGATTGTCACTTGCTTGCAAAAGAAAGCAAATGGTCAGGAAGGTAGGCCCTCTAAAGGTAACAAATAATTTGAGCCATGAGAATGGTATCGAAGATCTGGATTTCTGATCACCCTAAGAAGGATGAGAGCATACTCTCCTACTCCAATGTCAAACTCAACAATAAAAGAAAACACATGTTCATTCCATCCTACTTAGCAATAATACTAGGTGCCTAATTATGAATCACAAACACAAAAGTTCGGTTGAAATACAAGGCAACCTGCAAAATCACCAAGTTAGAAGTTTGATTTGTTTGGTCTTTGACTAGCGAACCTGCATAAAATTTGTTAGTAGTTTCATTTTTGTCTTTGCCATGCGTAATGCCAAGGTGTTGCATAGAGAATCAATACCAAAGAAAAACCAAAAAGCAGAAACAAAATGCAAAACAAAGCAATTTGCAAGTAAAAACACTACTTTTTACCTCTGTTTCTGGCCTTACACAGGCATAGAATGTCTCACACAGGTGCAGAATGCAGTAACATAGGCACAAATGCAGTAACATAGGTGCAGATCCCTTTGACATAGGCATAGAAGTCCTTGACACAGGCACAAATTGCTTGACACAGGTGCATAACTCTCCTACACAGGTGTAAAAGTGCCCAGAAAGCCCTGAATTACCCTGTTTCTTGGGTTTTTCACCTACAAATCAACTCAAAAGCACTCAAAAGCATGGTTAGGGGGTTAGTTCATGTCGAGTTCACCAATTAATGTAGATAGGAATCTGAAAATCATCAAAGCAATATAAACATTAGCCTAGCTCAATCACGAAAACTAAATTGCAATGATAAATCCTAATTACATTCAATAGAGATATATGAAAAACAAGACATTCAATTTAAATGCAAACCATCGCCAATGTGAATATCTCCTCCAGAAATATCCATTGTCCTTCTTTCTCCTTCAAATTACTTTGTTTTGTGGATCTCACCTACAAGTGCATAAGCATAATATGAAAGCAAGATTGACAAGACGAGATGACAGCATAAGGATACTAGAAGCGTGACTGATTTGGCCCTTTTGATTGAAGAAATTCATCCAATTTATAGATAAATTGGAGAAAAGACAAGATTAGCATGAAATTGATATTAGAGGCAATTGATTTCAAAATGGCAAAATTGAGTTGAAGGAAGAAGGTTATGACACCTTCTATGTCATGAATTATGACATATTGCCAATGTAAAGGTTAGAGGACTAAAAGCTTATGACATCTTACTATGCCAATAGTATGACGCATGAGAAATTCATGCTTCCACCGAAGCACAAAAATAGGGAGAGACTAGAGAGAAATTAATTAGGTGGAAATTGAATTTGACAAATTAGAAAATATGTGGAAATTAGGAATTAGGAAAATTAGAAAATTAGGAATTTAGAAATGATGTGGAAATTAGGAAATTAGAAATTGATGAAATTAGAAAATTAGGTGAATTAATTAATAATTTTTCATTCATTAATTAATTCACAAAAAGAGGGGGAATTAATTAGCCAATTAAATAAATATTTAATTGTGACAAGAATACTTAGGATAAATAAATAAATTATTTAACCTAGAGGGAAAATGACAAACAAGATTAAATGAATAAATCATAAAACCTTAGAAGATTAGGTCTTGACAAAAGATAATTGATGTAGATTCGATTTAATCATGATTCTGACTTGATAAATGATTTGATTGATAAACAATTGAAATTGGCTGACAAATTGACCAATATTGATAAAGAGACCAAATTGATATGCGCCAATTGACATGATTGAAGAGGACAAGGATTGATGACAAATCGATCACAAAATTGACGAGATTGACAAGGACGAGGATTGATGACAAATCAATCTCAAAATGACAAGATTGATAAGAGGACAAAACCCTAATTCAAAAGCGATAAAAATGAGGAATGTAGAAGAAGGACTCGATGCTTGCAAATGATAAAGACCAAGTACGCAACATAGAAGAAATGTTAATGCGACGCAAAAATACCTAAAATAAGGCAATTCACCAATGTTAAAGTATGACTCCGCAATTGTTGACCATTTTTAGTTGTCTACAGATATCTGTTTCACCATCCAAGTGGATAAATGCATAATGGAGACTGTTGAGCCCAGACAGGAAGAAGTGGAGCCAATGAGCTATGAGGTGATGTACGATATGCTGGAAGGGTATGCCTCTACCCTTATTTCCTCACCTCTTGATCCTAAAGCAAAGAGGACCGGAACCTATCTGGAAAGGGTTACACCGATCGAGGAACCCTCTGCAAAGAAAGGAAAAGAACCTGTAATGAAGAAGGTAAAGGCAGTGCCTGCAACATTTGCACCGGTTACTACTGCAACTCCAAAAGTGACCAAGTGGTCACCAGCCAAGAAGAAACCAGAAGCAGCACCGGCTAAAGTCTACGAGAGGAAAAGGAAGACAAAAAGCAATTCACTAGACTCAGAGGAAACTGTGTCTAAGGAGCAGCCCAAGAAGGCGAGACAGACAAGAAAGAAGACAAAGAATGAACTGGCATCATTTGCACCAGTAAATATTGATATCTCCTCCTATAAACCTTTGACACATTGTCAAAGAACAATAAAGAACATTAGGAGAAAATTGCTACATGATTTAATTGAGTATTTTGATGACTTTAATGATGATGAAAAAGCAGTTGAAAATGAAATAATTCAGTATTTATGTGTTAACGACCGGTCACCTTCAGAAATTAGATCTGAAACACCGGATTCTTTGTATAATTCCTTAGACAATAAATGACGCATTGCCATAGAGCAGGAATAGGAAATGAGAGAAAAAATTTTTGCTGAACATTTTCCTGATGTATCAAATTCGGAACTATTCGATGTAATGAACAAATAAAAAGGTCTTTTCTTCATGAGAAGAAGAAGACTCCTATTACTGGAAGGGAACATTAAGGAAGTGCTCAAGGATACACACACTTGTTCTCTACAAGCTCTGAAGATGCATCGAGTGGCTGAAGAAAACTGACAAGCTAAGAAAGAACCAGTTATAACAAAACCGGATGAAGCATTTGATGATGAAGGAAACCCGATTAATGAACCAGTCGACACTATTGATGTCGATGCCCTAAACGTAGAAGATGTTACTCAGGAAACACCATCTGAGGCAACAGGACAGGAGCAACAGGTTGATAAGCAAGCTAAGGATAGACATGAAGTGACAAATGAATAGGTCGAGCAGAGGAAAAAGGATGAAGAAGAAAACAATAAAAATGATGAAGAAGAAAAGAAGAAAAAGGATGAAGAAGAAAAGAAGAAAAAGGATGAAGAAGAGAAGAAGAGAAGAAGAAAAAGGATGAAGAAGAGAAGAAGAAAAAGGATGAAGAAGAGAAGAAGAAGAAAGATGAAGAGGAGAAGAAGAAGAAGGATGAAGAAGAGAAAAAGAAGCAAGAAGATGAAAAGAAAAAGAAAGAAGAGGAAGACAAGGAAGAGGAGAAGAGGAAGTAGAGAAGAAGAAGAAGGAAGAGGAAGAAAAAGAAGAGAAGAGGAGAGAAGCAGAGAAAAGGAAGAAGGAAGAAGAGGAGAAAGAAAAGGAGAAAAGGAAAGAAGAAGAGAAGGAAAAAGCAGAGGAGGATAAGGAAGCGAAGAAGAGGAGAGAAACAGAGAAGAAGAAAGTGGAAGAGGATAAGGCAGGAGAAGTAGAAAAGAGAACCCAAATGGAGACTCTGAAGGCAACCAGGAGTCAAGCCAAACTAGCTAATCTCACCAGTCCTATCAATCTCCAGTTTGCAAGTGAAATGGAGCTAATGCAGAGCATCAAGGTTGCTCAAGAGTGCCTTGAAATTATTCGAAGGAAGAAGGAGTAGGATGTAATTCAAGCGACTGTGGACACTCTTACCGGTTTGATACCTGGTACAAATCTTCCCAACACCGATTCATCACTAGCCAAACTTAAACTCCTATGCATAGTAGTGGATGATTAGGTGTAGAGCCTAGAAGAGGCAGTAGAGGCAAATGTCAAGAAGGAGCATCAAAAAGCTCTTAATATAGCTCTGGTGAAGAAGTTGAATGAGCTCCGGTCTGAACTGAAGAAAGAACAAAAGGATATAAGGGATGCTCTAGATGAGGGGAATTTGCTACTCAACAAGATCTACCAGACCCATCTATTCTATGATGATGTGCTAGCTTAGAAGCAAAAGCTTCAAATAGACATGCAGTCCTACACAAGCACATTCAAGCCCCCTTATGATTCCTTTACAACTTATGGGCAAACCATTCACCGGTTTCACATCCAGTCAGCAATAATGGAGCAAGAGATCAGCACCCGGTCTAGAGATTTACAGGAGCTACAACTGGTTCTACTCCCATGATTGCAAATTCTTCAGAAGTGCTATTTGAACCTGGATGCATTAACAACTACAAAGGAGATGAGCACAATTGATGCCATGGAAGAACAGGTCTCCCAGATGCAGACAGAAAAAGAAGTAGCCACCTCCCTACTTGAGTCTTCATCTTTATCGATGAAACAATTCTTGCAGGACTTTAAATCTATTTTTGACAAGTATTATTCCTTATTGGCATAAACTTTAATTATTTTAATATCAAATGAAAACAGGGTTGTTCAGCTGTACTTTGTCATTGTTGGCAAAGGGGGAGAAGAATTCTATTTGGGAGAAGAATCTGGTAATCAAAATTTTGATATATGCTTTGAATATCTCAATGTTTATGCTCTATATGCAAAAGTGTTATACATTGTATTGTTAAAGGGATAGTGTATATGCTTAGGGGGAGCAATTTTGCTAATGGCATGACTTTGTTGTAAAACACTTAGATGTCAAAATTTTATTTTCCTAAGTGTTGCCATCAATGCCAAAGGGGGAGATTGTTGGCATTTTTGATGTTTATGTTGTGATTGTCATTGATGGACACACACTTGCATTGAGATCTCCTTTATATGTATGAGTTAGAGCACAACCGGTATTTGTTCCAACCGGTATGTTGTATTATAGTCTTTAGACTATTAGTGTTTTGCAAAATGTGTTTCCAAGTCTGAAGCGACATGTTGACCCCAAGAAGTTCGTGGATCCCAAGTGGTATGAGGGATTAAAGCGGCATAACACATTTTTACCAGTCTTCATTTTTGTCAAACCGGCAACCGACATTTTATATGAACCGGTAATACTTTGTGATGAGTTACCAACCGACATTTTGTGATGAGTTACCATCCATCGATTGTTTGACGGTGCCAACACTTTAACGGTGCTTTTTGTGTCATGGTACCAAGTATGTCCAGGTTCATTGAGCCTAGGAAATTGTTATGTAATACTATTGGACTGACATGAAATCAGGTTCCTTTAAAAGGACATCATGTCTAGGGTTTTAGGTTGTTGATGTGGTTGTAGCAAAAAGTTTATGTTGTTGCTAGGGTTTAAGGTGGTTGAGGAGTTGGAGAGAATATGAATGTGTATAAGACTGAAGTAATGTTGGAGTGCATTAGAAACGAGCTATCAAGGATCTAATCGAGCAGTCTGTGCTACTAGCTAGATCAAACACTTGTTTATTACTCACATCTTTTACAAGTCTGTAGCCCTTAACCGAGTAGGCCCAAAAGCCTTTTGTAAATCCTCTAACAAGGTGGTTGACATCTGTGGATCTAAAATCCTCTAGCAAGGTAGTCTTTAATCGGACTTATCTCCTACCAGAGATTGAGATTCCTAACAGGATCTGTTTTAGTAAAGAACATTGTAAGACCTTAACTGGTCTGGTTCCTATTCTGCAGATAGTTACTTGTGAGTTCCATCTCACTGTGGTTTTTCCCATTTGGGTTTCCACTTCAAAATCTCTTATGTTATGGTGTTTTTGCTTCTGTGGGTGAATGCATTATTAGCTATTTGGTTTGCATGTGTGTTAACCGGTTTGTCTACTAAACTATTTTACTAGTTTACTATTAGTCTTGCAAAGTGTTTAAGTGCAGAGATTTTTGGCATACTAATTCACCCCCCCCCTCTTAGTATTCATCAAACCACATCATTGAAACATATGCTAAAGCACTTCTGGAAGCACCAAATGAACCTAACGAAGAAGTATTTGGTAGTGCTGACACCATTGAAATCCAAATTCAATCTAAGAAGAGAGTAAAGAAAGTGGAAGCAACAGTGAGAAAAGGTTCAAGGCAGGCTAAGGCTATAAAAGAAGATGTACTGAAACAAATCGGTATCACTGAAGATGAGTTATAGGCACAACAACCTAAAACTCACCTCTCACTAGTAGTAACTTCCTCAGAGAGTGACATGCCAGCTGAATTCAAAAGAGTTGTAAGGCAAAGATAGCTTTCACTGGTATCCACACCCTCGCCTATAAGAACTAGACAAAAACAACATGCAGTGAGGTCACCAGTAAAGAAAACAACCCCAAAGAAAAGGCTAACACCTAAGAAGAAAAGGACTCCATAGAATATTTCTTCGATTGACAAACTAATGGATGAAATCACAGAAGAAGGAAAACTCAAGAACATAGAAAAATCATATGATACACTATCAGCAGATGAGAAAGAGCAAGTTGAAAACAGTGTTGTTTTACACCTGGATATCTATAAGAAGTTTTTGATGGAAGTTGTAGATGAACTACCAGATGAATTATTCAAAAGACTAGAAGCAAGAAGACAATTTATTGTAGAACTTGACAAGAAGATCAAAATTGAAAAGTTACTGCTATCTACCCAATCAATTCTCCAAAAGAAATAGATGATCTAATTGCAAAAGCCAACCAGTCAGTATTCTCTACTGCACACCAGCATATTGCACTAATGGCAGGTAGAGTAACAGAGGTAACAGAAGAACCAAAAAATGGATGGGATATATTCCTTGTGGAAAAGGAAAAGTAGGAAGAATACAGGAACCCCAAGCCTATCAAAGTCTATCAGAAGGACAAAGATAAGGGTAAAGGAAAGTTTGGTGGACCTCCTAGTATCAAAGTAAAAGATAACTTATCCCCACCGCCTCTGATTACTACACCGATAACAACAACAGAAGACCAACTGACAGATGACAGTATGGATGTATCATAAGAGGATACTAATCCTAATGTTGAGGTACTATACACTATGGATGTTGATACTCAAAAGGTCAACATTGTGATAGACAAGGACACAACTAGTAAAACTGATATGGCTAGTGAGCCACTGGTAGCTGACAACATTGATAACACTGAAGGTAAACCGATAGATGGAAAGACAGAGACACAAATAGAGAAACAAGCAAAGCAACAGGCTCCAGAACAAGAACAGGTTCATGTGGAAATAGTGCCACCGACAACAGGAGAGAAACAAAAACCCTTGCTTAAGGAAATGGAAACATAGACTAACCTACCAGAGGTCACTACAAGCATGGTTACTTCCTCCACCAGCGGAATTCAGAATGTTGGTTCCTTCTCTGTAGGTTACAAATCAACCAATGTAACTAAAGTTCTTTTAGATTCTTTGAAGAAAATAACTGATTGTAGTTCACAAGCTTATAAAGCTATAGATGACACAATCCCAATTTTCAGGATGATAGCTCCTAAATGCAACATAGATATTAAGGATTCTTTAAGTCAACTTGACACTTTGTCGAAGTATATTACTGACAACACAGTGACAGTTGAATAGATAAAGGAACAGGCATTCAAAGACAGGTTGGAAATTGAAAAACAAAATTTATTTGAGAATCAAATAAAGAAGTGTACTAGAGAATTTGACACACTTCTACCAGAACTATGCAACATATTGAAGGAATTTAAAACTCTGTAAAAAGATGCCTACAAGACAAACTTTTTGATAGTGGACATAGACAAGAAAATGAGCAAGATACAGGAAGAAATAAATAAACTTGCAGACAATTTTGTTAATTCACCTGATACGTTATCGGTTTTTGAGCAAAAGGTAACTAGTTTTGAGGCAGAACTACTGAAGCTCGAGAGAGAAAAGGAGAGGATAATAAACAAGGTTAAAAATTTGAGACTAAGACTAAGTCCAAGATTGGACTATCTAGCATCCTTGAGAAAGGAAATATCTGAGGTGTTGGCATATGCACACTCCAATGAGACATTGTATGTGATTGAAGGTTTTGTCATTGATGGCAACCTTGCAATCCTATGGCACCGAAAAAGGCATTATACCAGCATCAACAAATCACACTCTACACTGGCACTCAGGACACCGACATCAGCACCGGCATAGAAGAAAGGAAGTATACCGGCACAGAGGCCGACAGAATATTTGTTATATTATATTTTGTTTATTATTATAAAAAATCTCTAAGCTAACTTGGCAAATTGTAAAATGACTCTTATATATAAAAGAGATCATTGTAGACATTTGATATAGGAGATGTAAGAAGTAAGGAAAAATATTAGGCAGACCTATTATGCGAAATATAGGTTAAGGGGTATATGTAAAGAACAGAGCAGGAACCGGTACTGAATCTGGCATTGAAGATGCTATTGTAAAGCAGTACAAGATATTGGATTTGTATAATCCTCATTGTAAGTTAGTGAGACTTCCGATTGAGCAGTGAGCTCTAGGCAGTTGGCCTTCCTACATGTGCAGGCCCCTATTGTAAGTAATATTCTCTTATTGGTAAGTGAGTGAATATTGTGGGACACAAATCCCACCAAGGTTTTTCCCACACCGGGTTTCCTCGTTAAAATCTTGTGTTATGGTGTGCTTTTCATGTGGATGTTCTTGATTTTGTTTATTACATTATTTCTTGCATACCGGTACACTGTTATATTATGTTCTGCATGTTTTAAGTTAAGAAATTCTATATACCAGTCAGATACTGATTCACCCCCCCCTCCTCATATCTATGAGATTCCTAACAATTGGTATCAGAGCCCAGCCCTCTATTTTTAAAAGCCTAAGAGCTTGAGGAAGATCTTGACACCGGTAAAGATGGAAAATCTGATGAAGCAATTGGAAGGAGCTCTTATAGACTATGATGCAGAAAAATTGAAAAATATCAAACTAGAAGATGATTTAAGGGCAGCTCAGGATATCATTCAGGCACTTCAAGAAAATTTTACTGTTGCAAGAAATAAGAGAAGATAACTTTGTGAAAAATTACAAAATGAGAATGATGAAAAGGAATCACTTAATGATATGATAAGCAAGTTGAAACAAGAGATCATGACAAAAAAGAATGAGATGCAGGATATGACTATGAGATTTTGCAAAGAGATTGAGGATAGGAAGAAGAATGAAGAAGAATTGACCAGAAGACTAAGTGATGCAGCAAATGAAAACACAAGACTTAGCTATGAAAATGACATGTTGAAGACAGATCTAATGCATACTTAGAATGACTCAAATGAACTGATGAGACAAAAAGAATTCGTAGAAAGAGAACTAGAAACTGCAAATCAACATACAGAAAAGTTCAAGAAAAGCCCAGAGGAACTTGGCACCTTTTTGAAGAATTAAAAACCTAAAGGTGACACTTCTAGAATTGGCTTTGAAGTTGGTGAAAGCTCCAGTACTGCAAATACTCAGGATCACAACAAACCAGTAAGACAACCTAATGCTTATAAATTCAATGGAAAATGCTTTAACTGTAATAAGTATGGTCATAGAGAAAATGAATGTAGATCTAGAAATTATCAGAATATCAACACACCCACCGGTCAATGTTCTAAATGCAACAAAGTAGGTCACAATTCTGAAAACTACAGAATGAATGTGAGATGTTATATTTGTGGAAGATTTGGACATTTATCTAATCAATGCAAAACACAAACCGGCATAGGTTATGGAAAAGCTATTCAGAAAAATAATGTAACTTGTTATGCATGTAACAAGATTGGGCATATTGCTAAATTTTGTAGAAGTAAAGGAACACCGGTAGACAATAAAAGTTCTAGCTTGAAAGGTAAAGAAAAAGTTGAAGAGGTTAAGTAAGAATTCTCTAAACAATGGATTAAAAAAGTTGATCTAAATATTGGGAATACTCCTCCATCGGTAGAACAAACCAATGCTTCACCGATAGAACAGAGTGATGCTTCACCGGAAGGAAAGAGCAATGCTCCACCGGTAGGAAGTTCTTCATCTAATTGAAGAAACTTTCCTTGAGGGTTTGGCAATCTATTGACACATGTGCTATTATTCCCTCGGTTAGAGATAAGAAGTTGGAAATTACTTATTACCAGCAAACAATGTTAAGTGAAAACTTAACCGGCATGCAATTAATGTGGTAGATGGTGAAAAGACACTATAAAATCAAGTTTTGGCTCCATTTTATTTCACCAAGATTTCAAACTTACGAAGAGTGCGAAGATTCTGAGCTAAGGCATTTCGAGCAAGAATCAAGAACATTGCAAGCAATCATCCATCCTAAAGGCAGTAAGAGGTATTTAATCATGGCATCCACCTCTGCAATTGAATATGTAGCAAACCCTACTATTGTTGAAGTGATAAAAAGACCTAGGCCCATATTTCAGTTAGTTCCTGAGGTAGCAAAGCATACCTTAGGTGCTTTTTCTCAAATTCCTAAGGGAGTTGTTTATGTCAAAGACCCCAGAATGTACATCCACTGCAACATTGAGGAACTTGGAGATGAAGAAATTAAGACTGTGTTTAAAACTGTGATATGTGATAAAACCGACAATGTAAAAGATGAGCACAAGATCATTGAGACCCTAGGATTTATAGAGATCCTTAGCATTCCTGAATTTCCCAAGGATGTGATTAGGATAGTCTTAAGTAGGGTACATGGTGAATTTTTCTGGTTAGATGCAGTCCACAAAATCACCAAGGAAGCTGTGAAAGCTGTCATAGGGTTACCGACCACCGGTAAATGGCCAAATAAAAGCAAGAAGTTATCCAATGACCTAGTTACAAACCTAACTGGTGCAACATTCGACAAGAGGTCCCTAAGAGTTAATGACGTAACAGACATTAATGTGAGATTTATCAGCATGATATTAGGGTATAAAGCTACTCATGTAAATAGACTCAATTCAGTTTCAAGTTTATGCATTAAGAGTGCTTATGATATGGTCATAGATAATGCAAAAATTGATGTATGTGAGTGGTTAAAAGATGAATTAATTGACAACCTTGGAAAGATCAAGAAGGACAAGAAAGGAACTTTCAGGTTTGGAAATCTGTTAGTATGTCTGATGCTACATATAACAAAACAGGTTCCCGGTATAGGTTACAAAGAAGTTTGATATGATATACTGGTAGGCAAACAATTAAAAAAACTATTCAATAACATGGGAGAAGACAAGGAAAACAATATTCATGACTTCTTTCAAGCATTAAAAGCCAAAATGAAGAAAAGAATAAGGTTATCACAAAACATTGTCGACAAATACAAAGATGAAATATGTTTTGTCATCAAAAAAGATGAAATCTGGATGGAAGCAGTCATCCCTAGGATAGTTTAGGTAACCAGGATGGGCTATGAAATAGATGATCACATAGTTGAAACATATGCTAAAGCACTTCTGGAAGCCCCCAGAGAACCTAAGGAAGAAGTATTTGGTAGTGCAAAAACCATTGAAAGCCAAATACAATCAAAGAAAAGAGTGAAAAAGGTTGAGGTAATTGTAAGGAAAGGTTCCAGACAAGCAAAATCCATCAAAGAAGATGTATTGAAGAAAACCGGTATAACAGAGAATGAGTTAGCAGCTCCACAACCTGAAACTCACCTATCACCAGTAGGTACTTCTTCAGGGAGTGGCATGCCTACAACTTTCAAAAGAGTTGTAAGGAAAAGAGATCCTTCACCGGCAATCACACCCTCACCCAGGAGGACAAGACAAAAGCAACAAGTAGTGAGATCTCCGGTAAGAAAGGCCACACCAAAGAAGAAACTGACACCCAAGAAGACAAAGAGGACAAACAAAGACTTGGCCCCTATTGATATACTGCTAAATGAAATCACAGAGGAAGGTAAATTGAAGAACATAGAGAAAATATATGACACTCTAATAGCTAATGAAAATGAGCAAGTTGAAAACAATGTTATATTGCATATGGATATGTACAAGAAATTTTTGATGGAAGTAGTCAATGAAATTCCAGATGAGCTATTTAAAAGACTAGAAGCAAGAAGACAAGCAGTAATAGAAATAGATAAGAAAATAAAGATTGAAAAGCTACTTGTTGTTTATCCAGTAAACTCACCCAAAAAAATTGATGAATTAATTGCTCAAGCCAACTGGTTAGTATTTTCTACTGCACACCGACACGTTTCTTTAATGGTTGGAAGAATTAATGAGGTGACTGAGGAGACAAAAAATGGATGGGACATATTCCTACTTGAGAAAGAAAAACAAGAAGAATACAGGAAGCCCAAACCCATAAAAGTTTATCAGAAAGATAGAGACAAGGGTAAAGGTAAAGTTGGTGGACCACCTAGCATCAAGGTTAGAGACAACTTACCCCCACCTCCTTTGATTACTCCACCGGTAAAAACAACAACTACAGAAGATCAACTGGTAGCTGAGAGTATGGATGCAGAGGATGATAATCCTAATCCTGAAGTCTTATATACTGTGGATGTTGATACTCAAAAGATCAACATAGTGGTAGACAAAGATACAACAAATAAGACTGAAATGGCTAGTGAGCCTCCGATAGCTGAGGAAACTGATAACACACAAGAGAAACCAACAGAAGACAAAGAGAAAAAGGTAGAGACTCAGACTCAGACTAAGGAAATGCAACAAACAGAGGAACAAATAGAGTAAAAGGCTCCGGAACAGGAACAACAACAACATGAACAGGTACATAAGGAAACAGTACCATCGACAACTAGTGAAGTAGAAAAACCATTGCTTAAAGAAATGCAGACACAAACAGACCTACCAGAGGTCCTTACAAGCTTGGTTACTTCCACTGGTACTTAGATTGTTGGCTCATCATCAGGCTACAAATCAACTAATGTGTCTGAGGTACTATTAGATTCTATCAAGAAAATAACCGACTGTAGCTCACAAGCTTACAAGGCAATTGATGATACCATACCAATTTTGAAGGTAATTGCTCCCAACTGTAATATAGACAATAAAGATTCTTTAGGACAACTTGATACACTGTGTAAATATATCACATAAAACATTGAGAAAATAAAAGAAGAGTCATTAAAGGATAAAGTAGAAGTTGAAAAACATAAATTCTTTGATGAGAAAATAAAGAAGTGTAACAGAGGTTTTGACACACTTCTATCAGAATTATGTAATTTATTGAAAGAGTACAAAAATCTGTACAAAGATACCTATAAAACAAACTTTTTGACTGTAGATATAGACAAGAAGATGAGCAAGGTACAGGATGAGATCAATAAACTTGCAGATAATTTTGTTAACTCACCTGATACACTATTAGCTTTTGAGGAGAAGATAACAAAGTTTGAGGAAGAACTACTTAAATTGGAAAGAGAGAAAGAAAGAATAATAAATAAGGCAAAACATTTGAGATCAAAACTAAGTCCAAGATTGGACCATCTAGCATCTCTACAGAAGGAAATATCTAAGGCACTAATACAGGGAAATAAAACACCGACATAACACTTGCAACATCTCACCGGTATAGTGAAGAGAACAAAGACAGCAATAAAGGATAGCAAAAAGTTTATGGATAGTATAAACTTGATTTTGGGAGATCTTTTTCAAATTGTAACTACCCAGCTACAAGGTTGAAACTACAAACTCTAATGACATCTTGACAACTTTTGTCATTGATGTCAAAGGGGGAGTAGTAGGATGAGAAAATTCAAATCATAGGAATCATATGCTCAAGGGGAGCTCACACATTTTTGGTAACATTTTTTTTGGACTTCACATTTTTTTTGGATCATTTTTGAAATTTCTCATGAGTGTTGCCATCAATGCCAAAGGGGGAGATTGTTGGCATATGCACACTCCAATGAGACATTGTATGTGATTGAAGGTTTTGTCATTGATGGCAACCTTACAATCCTATGGCACTGGCAAAGGCATTATACCAGCTTCAACAGATCACACTCTACACCGACACTCAGGACACTGACACCGACACCGACACCGACACAAAAGAAAGGAAGTATACCGGCACAGAGGCCGACATGATTTTTGTTATATTATATTTTGTTTATTATTGTAAAAACTCTGTAAGCCAACTTGGAAAATTGTAAAATGACTCTTATATATAAAAGAGATCATTGTAGACATTTGATATAGGAGATGTAAGAAGTAAGGAAAAATATTAGGCAGACCTATTATGTGAAATATAGGTTAAGGGGTATATGTAAAGAACAGAGCAGGAACCGGTACTGAATCTGGCATTGAAGATGCTATTGTAAAGCAGTACAAGATATTGGATTTGTATAATCCTCATTGTAAGTTAGTGAGACTTCCCATTGAACAATGAGCTCTAGGCAGTTGGCCTTCCTGCATGTGCAGGCCCCTATTGTAAGTAATATTCTCTTATTGGCCAGTGAGTGAATATTGTGGGTCACAAATCCCACCGAGGTTTTTTCCACACCATGTTTCCTCGTTAAAATCTTGTGTTATGGTGTACTTTTCATGTGGATGTTCTTGATTTTGTTTATTACATTATTTCTTGCATACCGGTACACTGTTATATTATGTTCTGCATGTTTTAAGTTAAGAAATTCTATATACCGGTCAGATACTGATTCACCCCCCCCCTCTCAGTATCTGTGGGATTTCTAACATGAGGTATTAGTACAAGGATAGAAAACACCGATAGAGCATATGCAACAACTCATCGGTACAGTTCAAAGAATAGAGGCAACAATAAAAGGCAATAAGAAGTTTATGGAAACCATAAATTTGGTTTTGGAGGATCTCTTTCAAATTGTAACCACCCAGCTACAAGGTTGAGATAGAAAACTACAACTCTATTGACACCTTGACAACCTTTGTCATTGATGCCAAAGGGGAAGTAGTAGTATGAGAAAATAATCAGCAAAAGACTTATCTGCTCAGGGGGAGCTCAAATATTTTTGGTAATATTTTTTGGTACACAGTTTTGGATTACAAGTTTTGGAATTTTCTCATGAGTGTTGCCATCAATGCCAAAGGTGGAGATTGTTGGCATATGCACACTCTAATGAGACATTGCATGTGATTGAAGGTTTTGTCATTGATGGCAACCTTACAATCCTATGACACTGGCAAGGCATTCCACTGGCACTAGCAAGATCAGACTCTACACCGACACTCACATTACTGGCGCCGACAGTGAAAGGAAGCATACCGACATAGAGTCCGACAAGATTTTTATTGTTTATATATTTTGTTTATTATTTGTAAAATCATTGTAAGCTGACTTGGCAAGTTGTAAAATGACTCTTATATAAGAGAGATCATTATAGAACATTTGTAATAAAGGGAGAAGATTTTTTTAGGCGAAATAAGGCATACCTATTATGTGAATTATAGGTTAAGGGTTTATATAAGAAGCAGAGCAGAAACCGATACTGGATCTGGCATTATAGATGCTATTTTGAAGCAATACAAGACACTGGATTTATATAATGCATTTTTGTAAGTCAGTGAGACTTCCCATTTTGTATTTGAGCAGTGAGCTCTAGAGAGTTGGCCCCTCTTGTAGTAGTAATATTCTCTTATTGGCCAGTAAGTGAATATTGTGGATCACAAATCCCACCGAGGTTTTTCCCACACTGGGTTTCCTCGTTAAATCCTTGTGTTATGGTGTGTTTTTCATGTTTTTTTTTTAATCTCTATTTATTGCATTACTTTTTGCTTACCAGTACATAGTATTAATATGTTCTGCATGTTTTAAGTTAAGAAAATCTTCTAACCGGTTAGATACTGATTCACCCCCCCCTCTTAGTATCTGTGGGAATCCTAACATATATGATGTTAAAACTATGATGATTAAGCTAGTATGAAGATGATGATATGATAAAAGATTAGCAAGTTATGCTAGCTTGATATACTATCCTAACATGAATATCTTATGATATGAAAAATACTCCTAAATGCTATGATGATGATCTGACAAAGAGAGGCTAAAATGTTTAGTAAATTAGACTATAATGTAGATGCATGAAACTTGGATTCTCTTGAAAAAGAGGAATGAAAGCTCTATTTATAGGTAAAATAGGTCAATGGATGGTTAAGATTGAATAATCTTAACAAGGGCTAGGATTGAAAGTTAATAAATCCATATTTACAATTCTCACCAATGAAATGGTGACAATTGTCAACAAAGGGTTGGTTGAGAGGAGATGTAAGAAGCATTAAATGATCAAGAAGACATGATGGTTACCCTAGGAAGTAAGGGTTAAGGTTAGGTTAGGGTTATCCAATAAATAAATCTTTTACCCAAGGGGTAAAGTCTTGTGCAAGGGTTAATAGGATATCCAAGGTTAAAGCCATGAATGCTTGATGAGACCCTTGGGTTAGATGAGGGTTAAGTTAGAGAGAAAGTCTCTAACCATGGAAGAAGGTTGAGTTAACCATTAATGGTTAGGAAGACTTTGAGGGTTAACTTGTTGAAGACATAAAGCCTTTAATGCATTTCAAAGACTTTGGAGGCTTTGAGAAGTGACTTCTCTTTGCTTAGGAATGTGACAATAATTAGGAGATGAATTAGGCTAAATTGGAAGTGATTAGAAGAATCTAGAAGGGGTTTAGGAGGCAAGTGGGAGATATAAGAAAATGCAAGTGGAGGGAAAAGGATTTTAATTAAAATAAAATTACTTTATTTCAACTAAAATAGGTGCAACTTGCATAAATACAAGTGGGGGATTTAATAAATAAATTAGATTTATTTATTTGCAAGGATCAATTTAATTAAATGTAAATTTAATTAAAAAGGGAGAAAGGAAAATTAATTAAATAAAGTGATTTATTTAATTAAAGGCTAGAAAAGGTTTAGGTGAATTTAATTAAATAAATTGAGTAATTTATTTAATCAAATAGATGAAAATGAAGAAATTAATTAATAGGAGGAATGAGGTTAAAATAAATATTAAATATTAATTTAGGAAGGTGGTCAGATTTATACGTCTACATTTTGCCCCTCTTTGAAGTGACGTGTGTGCACATGTTGATTCATAGAAACATTTTCTGGATATGCTGCCAAAGTTTGATCGATATGATGTTGTGTGTTGAAATATCGATATGATGCCCTAGATTTGATGAATAATATTGATGATGCCCCCTCGAGAGCTAAATTGAGAAAATTATGATTTCCTGGGGAGTGTCGCGATGTAGGACAATTTTTGAAAGTTGGATGATTTGAATTGCTATTTTTTTAAATTTTTATCTACTGATAATGACCCAAATAAAACTTACATGGATTTTTGATATTGCAAGATGACACAAGCGTCGAGGTATAATTGAACCAAGATGACCTAAGTGTTGCTTGCGTAAAACAGACACAAGTTAACCATTTGTATATGCCAAGTGGAAAATGTCTTCAATGATATGTTTCCAAGCATGTCTCGAGACAAATTTGCACTATACAAATGATCGTCTCACAAATAGAAAACCAAAGAAAATGTTGGATTCCTTCATTACTTCTTTAGCTCAGTGCATCCTTGAGTAGATCAGGAGATATAATGATTCAAAAATCAAGATACAAATAGTCAAAACTTCATGCTAAAATGTAAACAAATCATAATTCAGAAAATCATCCATTGTGTGTGTGTTAAAGTTGCAGTTGGATTATGATCCTGTTTTCTAGCTTGATGAACAATTTTGAGAATGGTTCGCTAGTATGCTGCAATCCTTATTTGCTACCTTAATGAGAGGAATATTTCCCCCAGTCATAAATATTTGTCGATGTGGATATATGCATTGATCACCAAGCCATGGTGGGATATGATATGGATAACATTTTTTAGATAATCAAGGACAGTGACTATGCTAAGTGTGTCCGGGATAATGCTGTGTGTACAAGTGTTCTGGTGATGGTTATTAGCTGAGACTAGATGGATCAAAGATATGAGAACTGATAGATAGAGAAGCTATTCTCTCACAAATAGTGCCCGTTGTCAGGTTTTCACCACTTATTTTTATTGCACTGTTTGATTTTTTTAATATTTTTTGATTTTTCTGCTTTTTCGCTTGATCCGTGCATTGGACGACTCAAGTGTAGAACTTCTTCAGATGGATGTTGTTAGTTGGCTCATTGAGCATGTCCCCTTCTAAAGTTGACAACTGATATGCTCCTGATCCGTAGGCTGATATGATAACAAAGAGACCCAACTAGTTAGGTTCAAACTTCCCCTTCTTTTCTCAATCTTGCTAATTTGAAGGATTTTCCTTTAGGACGAGATCATCGGCTTTGAAAGCCCTTGGGATGACTTTGTGATTATAGCTTCTGCACATTCGTTGTTGATATGCCTTGAGATGGTCATAGGCATGTTGTCATTTTTCACCAAGAATCTTTAGTTCATGCAACTTGTTTACTTGATATTCCTCATCTAGTATGAGGCCCTTCAAAGATACTTAGAGAGATGGAATTTTGACCTCAAGAGGTAGAATTTATTCTGAATAATAAACCAATGAATATGGCGTAGCCCCTGTAGGTGTCTGGATGCTTGTTCTGTAGGCCCAAAGTGCCAAATTGAGTTGTACATGTCAATCCTTGCCAACATCATTTACTATTTTCTTGAGGATTTTCAGGATTGTTTTGTTTGATGCCTCTGCTTGACCATTCCCCTATGGGTAGTATGGAGTGGAGAAGCTATGTTGGATTTTGAATTGTTTACATAGCTCTCGCACATCTTGATTCTTGAAGGGATTCCTATTGTCTATGATAATGGAACTGGGAATGCCATATCTGCAAATGAGATAGTTGAGAATGAATGATGAGATCTATTTTCCAGTTACAGTGCTCATTGGGATTGTTTCAATCCACTTGGTGAAATACTTCGTTGCAGTGATAATGAACTTATGCCCATTTGAAGAGCAAGGATGAATTTTCCCTACCAAATAAAGTCCCCATCAACAGAAAGGACAAAATGTGGTGAATGGTTGTAGCTCTTGTGTTGGTGCATGGATAAGGTTGTCAGAAATTTGACATTTAGAATATTTCTTAGCAAATTGATAGGACTCTCTTTCCATTGTTGGCTAGTAATATCCCATTCTTAGAAGTTTCTTGGCGAGAGTAGGACCACTTGAATGCATACCATAGATACCTTTGTGAAGTTTGTGAAAGGTAGAGTCAGATTCATTACAATCGAGGCATAAAATAAGAGTACCATCTAGACCTTGATGGTAAAGGTGTTGGTATTTTGGTATGGTTTTGTCATTGATGTCAACACCTACTAAATTCACCTACTTTGGAGATCCAACAACATTCACCAACAATTAGTAAACTGTTCAAAATAGTCACTGGTATATGGTTAACCGATAGGATATAATGTTCACCGGTACCTACATTGACATGGAAGACACCTGGTAATGTCGAAGACATCATGTGGACACTTTTCTTTGAAGTGATAATCATTGGTATATTCTCATTTGCATATTTTCTTTTACTGGCAAATAGGTCCAAGTTATCTAGGGTTACATCGGCAAGTTTATCTTTTCCAGATCAGCATGGCACGCTATGGAGATGATTTATTATTGCTGTAAATGCATTAAGACGACATGTTCAATCGGTTATTGCATCGAATATTGTATTATTTGTAAAATATTTTTATTGTAATATCTTGTAGAGCCGACCTACTAAAATTGGTCTTAGGGTATGGTATAAATGTAAGATCTTATTTGTAAGATTAAGTGTGGAATGCGAAAAAGATTTAAGGAAGGATATATGCGAGAGCAAGCAAAGATATACACGAAGACATCATTTGAAGGTGAAGCTAGGTTTTTGTAGAAGCATATCAGCATTACACCGGTACTGAATCGAGCATATGAAGATGCTATTTTGTGCAGTACATTCTCATTGGATTTAACCATCCAAATGTAGTCAGTGTGACTCCCATCTGTGATTGAGTAGTGAGCTCTAGGCTGTTGGCCTTTCTGCATGTGCAGACCCCTCTTTGTACACTTACTATCTGTAGTAGTATCATCTGATTGTGGGTAAGGTTTCCCATCATGGTTTTTCCCCTTACAGGGTTTCCACGTACAAATATTTATGTCATGTGTTGTGGATGACTTTATGTTTATGTTTCATGCATTAATTCTTACCGGTATAGCAATTTTCTGTTAACACTGTTTGTCGGCATACTTAACTGTCTTACCAGTACTAAACATTAAGTTGGTTAATAAGATTTTGGTTTGAATGTATTAGACAACTGATTCACCCCCCCCCTCTTAGTTGTCCTGGGACCTACAATTGGTATTAGAGCCTAGTCCTCTTTTTGCAAAAGTTTAACAACTTGAGGAGATCCAATGTCTACTAATTATTTCAGAAAGGATAGTCCTAAACTTGATGGAACCAACTATGGAATATAGAAAATCCGAATGGAGACACATCTAAATTGCATTGGTAAAGACATCTGGGAAGTTACTAAGAATGGTTATACTGCTGCTGTAGCTGGTCAGACTACTCCCATTACTTTAGCTAAAGATGAAGAAAATGATTGCAAAGCAAGAGAAGCACTTTTGAGCACATTATCAGATCAACAAATCATGGGGTTATTAGATAGATCTACTGAAAAAGCTATTTGGGATCATTTGGAAACACTGAATGAAGGGGATTCCACAGTCAAAATTGAAAAACTTGAAAGTTTCCGAGTCAGGTATGAACATCTTAAAATGGAAGAAGATGAAAGGATTTCTGCTTTTATGGAAAGAGTAAATGAAATTGTTTTAGGTATCAAATGTTGTGGAGGAACCTTGAGTGAAGATGAGATTGTTTCAAAAATCTTAAGAGGTTTGCCACTGGCATATAAAATGAAGGTTACTACTATTAATGAGTTGAGAACAATGCCTAATACATTAGTAACTAGGGATACATTGATTGGAAAACTTTTAGCTTTTGAAATTGAGGAATTTGGTCCTGTTGCTACTTTAAAAACTGATTTGGCCTTAAAAGCATCAACATCATCTGCTCCATCTTTTGATAAATCAGACTGGAGAGCCTTTTATGCAAGAGAACTTGAAGAAACCAGGAAGGAGAATGAAGAGCTTGAAGAACTTGAAGCACTATTTGCAAGAAAAATGCCAAAAGGTCCAATTGGAAGTAAGTATGAAGGTAAAGCACCCTTTAAATGTTTCAAATACAATAAGATTAGTCATATGGCTTCAAGTGCCCTGATAGACATGCAAGACTAAGAGAAGAAGCTAGAAAGACATACAAACCCAATCCTGAATATCAGAGATATAGATTTAAGAAAAACAAAGATAAATCTTGTTACATTGTTGATGAAGGTGTGACTGATGATTCTGATGAGGATCCAGCAGACAACGGATGGGTCTTTTTTGCTATAACAGAACATCAACCGATACCTATTTCTCAACCGGTAGAACAAGCCCTAGAAGCTAAAGTGGAATCAAAGGATGAATGGATTATTGACTCAGGATGCTCACATCACATGACTGGAGACAAAGGTAAATTCTTGAACTTTCAAGAATACAATGGAGGTTTAGTAAGATTCGGAGATGACAAAGCCTGTTCAATCAAAGGTAAGGGTTTAATATCTCTTGATGGTAAACATAACACTGACAATGTCTACTATGCTGAAGGATTAAAACATAATCTTTTAAGTGTTGGTCAATTAGTTGAGAAAAGTTTTCAGTTACAATTTAAAAATGGAAAATGCAAAATCATGAATAGAACTGGTTTGGAAATTGCAACCGGTAATCAGACTAGAGGTAATATCTTTCATTTGAATAATATTGAAAAGGCATGTTTAATTGCTCATATAGATGAAAGTTGGCTATGACATAAAAGACTATGTCATGTAAATTTTGATTGCATGGTAAAAATTAGTACTTCTAAGATAGTTAGAGATCTACCTAAAATTATGAAACCTCAGAATACAATTTGCAAGGAATGTCAATTTGGAAAACAAGTTAGAGCTAGTTTCAAAAGTATTCCAGAAAAATCCAATAATGCTCTTGATTTAATCCACACTGATTTATGTGGTCCGGCTAGAACTAAAAGTTTACAAGGTGATAGATATTTCATGCTAATTATTGATGATTATTCTAGAATGTGTTGGGTTACTTTTCTCAGAGAAAAGTCAGAAGCACTTGGGAAGTTCAAACTATTCAAAGCAATGGTTGAAAATGAAATCGGTAAGAAAATTAAATGTTTAAGATCAGATCAAGGAGGAGAATTCACATCCAGAGATTTTAATACATTCTATGAAGTAAATGGAATCAAAAGATAGTTATCAACACCTCAGACACCACAATAGAATGGAGTTGTTGAAAGGAAAAATAGAACTATTTTGGATGCAGCAAGAAGTATGTTATCAGAAGCAAATCTACCACATGTGTACTGAAGAGAGGCAGTAAGCATTACTGTCTATACATTCAACAAAGTTCACATCAAAGGTGAAACCGGTAAGACCCCTCATGAACTATGGTTTGGCAATACTCCTACTCTTAAGTATTTCAGAATTTTTGGAAGTAAATGCTATATTAGAAGAGATGAGTATATTGGCAAGTTTGATCCTAGAAGTGATGAAACAATATTTCTTGGTTATTCATCTAAGAGTAAAGCTATAGATGTTTTAATAAAAGATTACAAAAAATTGTTGAGAGTACAAATGTAAAGATTGATCAACAATTCAAAGGAACTTCAAGGTATATAGACTTTGAACTGGTAACAAAAATTATGACAAATGAACCAATAGTAAATCCACTAGTACAAAATGATGATCCAGTTACTCCGGTATCATCAGAGGATTCCATAGTAATTGAAGAACAACAACAGACTAAGACACCTTGGTATGTAAGACTGAATCATTCTGAAGATCAGATAATTGGAAGCAAATTTAAAGGAGTCATGACAAGAGGAAGATTGGCAAATGAAGAGGTATGTCTTATTTCTCAAATTGAACCATTATCTATCAATGAGGCATGTGAAGATAAATTTTGGATTAAAGCTATGGAAGAAGAATTAGGACAAATTGAGAAAAATAATACTTGGACATTAGTTCCCCGGCTTGAAAATAAAAATGTAATTGGAACCAAATGGGTATTTAGAAACAAACTCAATGAAGATGGTAAGGTTGTCAGGAATAAAGAAAGACTAGTGTGTAACGGATATTCTCAGAAAGAAGGAGTTGATTACAATGAAACCTTTGCACCGGTAGTCAGAATTGAGGCAGTTAGATTATTCTTGGCCTTTGCAACTCACAAGGATTACAAAGTTTATCAAATGGATATTAAATGTGCATTTTTAAATGGAGATCTTGAAGAGGAAGTCTATATTGAACAACCTGATGGATTTTCTTTGATAGATGACAATGATATGGTTTGCAGATTAAGAAAAGCTCTGTATGGACTAAAACAAGCTCCAAGAGCCTGGTATGCAAGATTGGATAAGTATCTTTTAAAAATTGGTTTTACTAAAGGAAATGCAGATAGCAATTTATATTACAAAGTAACTAATGATGACATCTTGATTATGGAAGTATTTGTTGATGATATAATCTTTGGAGGAGAAGATAGATTAATCAAAGAATTTTCTCTGAAAATGCAACATGAATTTGAAATGTCTATGATTGGAGAAATAAAATTCTTTTTAGGATTGCAGATTTTACAGACTGATAAAGGCATATTTTTAAGTCAATCTAAGTACTTGAAAGAACTACTTAAGAAATTTGGGATGGAAAACTCTAAACCGGTAAGCACACCTATGAGTACAAATGACAAATTATCTCAAAGGGATGAATCTACACCTATCAATCCAACTAGATACAAATCTATGATAGGAGGTTTACTGTATTTGACATAAAATAGACCTGATATTATGAATGCAGTATGTATAGTTTCTAGATTTCAAAGTAATCCTAGGGAAAATCATGAATCAACAGTAAAAAGGATTTTCTGATACTTACAAGGCACAACAAATCTTGGATTATGGTATCCTAAAGATGAAAATTTTGATTTATATGCATACACAGATGCAAATTGGGCAGGAGATGTGGATGATAGAAAAAGCACCACTGGATGAGCATTCTTTCTTGGAAAGAGATTAGTTTCTTGGTTAAGTAAGAAACAGAGTTGTACATCTTTATCAATAGCAGAATCAGAATATGTTGCAGCAGCAACAAACTGTACATAGGTACTTTGGCTTAAGCAAATGTTGAAAGACATAAAGGTAAAATGCAAGGAACCTATTACTATATATTGTGATAACATTGTAGCAATTGATATATCTAAGAATCCAGTATTACATTCTAAAACAAAACATGTTTCTATCAAACTAAATTTTCTAAGGGAAAAAGTTGAAGAAAAAGAGATAAAACTGGTTTATGTGAATGCTAAAGAACAACTTGCAGATATTTTCACAAAACCTTTGCCTAAGGAAACTTTCGAGTATCTCAGAGATCAGCTCGGAGTCTTACCTACACCGGTAGAGTCTTAGACAGTTGATGATTGTCATCAACTAGCAGAATTAAATGGACAAATCTTTTATTCCAGTATTCGATGAGGAAGCTACTTCTTAGGGGGAGTAGTTGGTATATTGAATTGGTTGGTATTTTGTATGAACTTGACCTTTTGTGACTTTGGCATTTGATGTCAAAGGGGGAGAGAGATATGGAAAAACACTAGGGAGAGATAAAACATTGAGGAGAGATTGGTGTGAGAGTTTGGTATAAACACATGTTACTCCCAGGGGGAGAATTGGTTTCTGTACTTGGCATTTCTGTTTTGGCACTTTGATGGTTTTTCCATCTTGTGTTGCCATCAATGCCAAAGGGGGAGATTGTTGGTATTTTGGTATGGTTTTGTCATTGATGTCAACACCTACTAAATTCACCTACTTTGGAGATCCAACAACATTCATCGGCAATCAGTAAACTGTTCAAAGCAGTCACCGGTATATGGTTAACCGGTAGGATATAGTGTTCACTGGTACCTGCATTGACATGGAAGACACCTCGTAATGTCAAAGACATCATGTGGACACTTTTCTTTGAAGTAATAATCATTGGTATATTCTCATTTGCATATTTGCTTTTACCGGCAAATAGGTCCAGGTTATCTAAGGTTACACCGGCAGGTTTATCTTTTCCAGATCAGCATGGCACGCTATGGAGATGATTTATTATTGTTGTAAATGCATTAAGACGACATGTTCAATCGGTTATTGCATCGGATATTGTATTATTTGTAAAATGTTTTTATTGTAATATCTTGTAGAGCTGACCTACTAAAATTGGTCTTAGGGTATGGTATAAATGTAAGATCTTATTTGTAAGATTAAGTGTGGAATGCGAAAAAGATTTAAGGAAGGATATATGCGAGATCAAGCAGAGATATACATGAAGACATCATTTGAAGGTGAAGCTAGGTTTTTGTAGAAGCATATCAGCATTACACCAGTATTGAATCCAGCATATGAAGATGCTATTTTGTGTAGTATATTCTCATTGGATTTAACCATCCAACTTTAGTCAGTGTGACTCCCATCTGTGATTGAGTAGTGAGCTCTAGGCTATTGGCCTTTCTGCATGTGCAGACCCCTCTTTGTACACTTACTATCATTAGTAGTATCATCTGATTATGGGTAAGGTTTCCCACCATGGTTTTTCCCCTTATAGAGTTTCCACATACAAATATTTGTGTCATGTGTTGTGGATGACTTTATGTTTATGTTTCATGCATTAATTCTTACCCGTATAGCAATTTTTTGTTAACACTGTTTACCGGCATACTTAATTGTCTTACTGGTACTAAGCATTAAGTTGGTTAATAAGATTTTAGTTTGAATTTATTTGACAACTGATTCACCTCCCCCCTCTCAGTTGTCCCAGGGACCTACAAAAGGGTGTTAGTGGTTAAGGTATAGCAGGTGGCTTGCCTGATGAAGCTGTGTTTTTGGTTGTGAGATAGGTCGGGTGGGAGTGTTACTACTTATCAAGTTGCCATTAGTTTCATGTCAAAGTTATTCTATATACTCTAGTCGGTTATCTCTACCGAGATATTTAGTCGGTATGCACAGTCTAGTCGGTTATTGAAGAAAGTAGTCTCAAAATGTAGTATACACTGAGCTGTCTACCAAGTATCATTTCATGTCTATCGAGTAGCAAAGATGACACACCGAGTTGATATACACCGAGTGAAAACGTGTTACCAGATTCATTTAACCTAGACATACATATGAAAACATGTTACAAGATCGAGGCACATCTAACTGTTATCACATTGGAAATTGCACTTAAAGATTGTGTATGATTTTAAGGTCATCTAACCAATGAAATAATTTGCATGGTTATTCATTCGATAAATCATATTTGTAAGATCGAAGCAATGAATGGATCACTATTATAAGAGATCTATTTATACAACATGAGTTAAGAATTAAAAAGTGTGTGTGTGCATGAGTGTAAGAAGACTGTTACAGAGACACAAAGGTCATCGAGAAGTTTTTCAAAGAACAGTAAGAACAGAGTAAACATAAGGGTTCACCGAGTTACTATATGGGTTACTGAGGTATGCTATAAGCAAGGTAACTTATTCTGAGCACATAGAATCTGGTATAACATTCCAGATGTAAAGTTGCAAATATTTGTAATGATTTTATTGTAATATTTTGAAGTTGTAAGAGAAACCTTTAACAGGGTAAAAGACTCTAATCAAGTCTATAAATTGTAAAGCCTCTAACCAAGTGCAACATTTAGATGAAGTGTTGTGAAATCCTTTAGCAAGGTAGATCTAACAGATCTTGTTACTCCTAATAGGGTAAGATATCAGAAATAGCTAAACATGTAGCTCTAACCAAGCACTCTTTATTATTGCAGTAGTGAAGTTGTGGGTGCCATCCCCACCGCAGTTTTTCTCTCTAACCAAGAGTTTCTACGTAACCAAAATATATGTGTTATGGAGTGAATCATGTATGATTGTTATCTATTTGTTTTAGCTTTATGTTATGTTACTGCACTATTCTGTTTATGCATAACAATAAAGTTATTATTGAGGAAAAGTTTTGGAGTACTGATTCACCCCTCCATTCTTAGTACATTAGCTTTCCATATTAGGCCTAACAATTGGTATTAGAGCTTGAATCTTGGAAAAGGGTTTAATTGCCTAAAGAGAAAGATCTTATCAATGGAAGGCTATAAACAATCTCAGAGGATTTTATATCTGCAAGAAGAACTGGATCATGCTAATCAAGTAATTGCAGACATGCAAAGACAAATGCAAAAATCTCTGAAAGTAAGAAGAAGGTTATCTGATGAGTTACAGGACTCTCAAGAGTTAGTGGAACAAATTGAGACATCATCTGAGAATAGTATATCTGAAGAAACTGAAGAAATGATTGGAGTATTGAAAGAAAAGAACAAAGCACTGGCTGATCAACTGAAAGCAATGAAAAGAGAACATGAACATTTCAGCACACAGATGACTAAAAATATTGATGCATTAAGGACAATTGAGGATAAAGTAAGAGATCTAGAAAGAGAGAAACAACAACTTGAAGTCTTAGTATCTGATAAGAATGATGAAATCACAAGGTTGACTGGAATTCAACAAAACCTGTCAGATCAACTAGGTTATGCACATCATGAAGCAATTCTAAAAAATGATGAGAATCAAGCATTGAAACTTGAAGTATCAAGGTTGACCGATGAACTTGAAACAGAGAAGAAATCCAAAGAAACACTCAAGAAGAGTTATGAAGCATAAAAAATGTTGGATGAGCAACTGAATACAAGAAGACCCAACAAAGATGCAAGAGTCAGTTACAAAGGAAAAGACTCTACTGAGAAGGGAATTCATACTACTGAGAGAGGAGAATCATAAAAGCAAGCTGGAAACAAGAATAACATCAAAAGAAAGAAGCCTATTTGCAACTACTGTGGAAATCAAGGTCACACTACCAACATGTGCCAAATCAGAAAAGGTAAGCAACCGAATGTCACTAAGTCCAAAGGTTATTGTTACAATTGCAATAAATAGGGTCACACATCTAATCAATGTAGGACAAAGTCTATTAACAATTATCAGAAGGCAAAATTCAAAGGGTTTTGTAAAAAGTGCAATATATATGGACATGGTACTGAGAAGTGCTAGTTTAAGCAAAAGAACTATATGTGGTATGCACACAGAGCAAATGCTAGAGGTTACCGAACTCACACACATCCTTACCGACAGTAGTCTGCAGTACCATGGGATTACAATACAAGGATATGGTGTGAATGTTGTGGAAGATATGGACATATAAGTGCCAACTACTTTATAAGGTTTGGAATGAACAACCGAAGATCATGGAGAAATCCTGGTATGACATGTTTTCATTGTCACAAAGTCGGACACTTAGCTGGAGATTGCAGAGATCAACCTAGAAAAGACACTAAAGAATTAAAAGACAAATTAAAGATGATTTGGAAAAAGAAGGAAATTGTGTCAAATGAAGAAAACACCTCACCTACCGAGTTAGGTGCACCTATTCCAAATTAATCAGTAAAGGTATGAAGGGACTACATTCTCTCAAGGTTAACATCTTAACAGTTCCTATTTTATCATGTACTTAATTCAAATCTACATAATTAAGATGTAATAGTAAGTTTGAAATTATATCAAAGTCTTTTGAAGCACTATATAGGAAAACTGTCAAGTTGGTGAATACAGGAAACTTGTCTAGTCGGTAAATGAAGGAAGTTTGGTTACTCGGTTAAAATGGAAAAAGGAGAGTAAATCAGTTAAAGAGGAACCGAGTGCATTTAATGTTTTTGACCTAACCCACACAGAGCCCAATAAGGCATATGGTGTACTTAAAAGCATTTTCGCGGTCATTTATACTTAGCAAGTTTTTGAGAGAGTAGAGAAAAGCAAATCCAAGGCGATCAAACCTTCTACAAAGAAAATTCAATATATTTACATCAATCTCAATGCATTGTTAAGCTAGTTTACCGATCTTATCTAGTTGCCATTATCTGCTAAGTATAAAGCGTTTGTCGTTTGAAAATACTAAAACCCTAAGGATTCTTTGTTAGCTTTTATTTGAAATCTACAATGGCACCCAAGATCCAAGATCCCATAGTTGTCAAGAATGTAGAGAAGCCCTCACTAAAATACTCTTTGACTCCCAAAGTTGCATCTAAATCGGATGACAAAACTGCCTTTTTGCTCATCTTGGATAGAGTGTTGTTAGTCGAGGATGTGAGAATCTTCACCAAATGTCATGTTGAAGAACTCAGTCATGTTGAAATCAGAGACACCTATGATGAACTATGCACATATGGTAAATTGAATAGCAAGTATGAACACATAAAGATCAAGGGATTAACTGAAGCCCTAACCTATCCCCGTGTGTTCAAACCCCAGTGGGTTAAGTTTGTTCTAAGTAGAGTTCATGATGATTTCATGTGGCTAGAAGAACAACCATTTAAGATTACCAAGGAAATCATTCATCTGATTACCGGTTACCCCATTTATGATCATGCCCGAGCCCAAAAGATGATATCACAGAAGGAATTGATCAATTTAACTAGAGTAGAATCAGATTGTAGAGGATTGAAACTGAATAATGTCATAGATGAAGAACTAAAATTTTCCATTAGAGTAATGGGCTACTGTTTCTTCCAATCGACAAGGGAAAATAGTGTACCCTGTGCAGCAGTAGACCTGGCATACAAAATTGTGAAAAAGGGAATGAAAATTGACCTATGTGAGGTGTTGTTGAAGAACCTATTTGAAAATATGAACACCATCAGGAAGCCGAAGAAAAACAACTCGGCTAATACACTAAAGTTTGGATCATTATTGGTATGCATGTTTTTCTATTTTGAAAAATTCTTTCCATTAGTCAGTAAAGTTGTTTGGGTACTACACCGACCAATCACCCATATGATAAATGACTTCGTCAAGAAGTTAGGTGATAATTTCAATGATATTATGGATAACTACTTCAGTAAATTTTAGGAGAAAATGCATAATAGATATAGGATTCCACCCCAGCTAGTGGAGAAATACAAAAATGATATATGTTTTGAAGTTGACACCGATTACTGTTATGTGAATGTTGTGGAACTGAGGACTCAATCTTTGTCACCGATGGGTTACGAGATTGACTTTGAGATCACACAACAACAAATTGATGCATTTCTCTCATTACCAAGACATGCTACTGAGCTAAGGTATAGAACCTATGAGGAAGTAAAGGAAAAGGTAAAAATGAGCATTGTAGTACCCAAAGCTACAAGAAAGGAAACAAAAATGATAAAGTCATTGTCAGTGAAATTCAGAGAAGACTCTTCCTCTACACCTGTCAAAGGCACCATTTCCATTACTGAAGAGGAATCTGAAGCCCAAGAGGTAGCAATAACACTAAGTAATGAATTTCCTAAGGGAAAGGTGTTGAAGAGAAAGAAATAGGACACATCAAAGGCCTCATCGACTCCACCTCCAAAGTGACCTAACACAAGAGCATCTACAGCCTCACCAAGTTAGAAAACAAAAAGTGTTACTACTCGCAAGGTAACAAAGACATACAAGAAATCTACTCGGAGACTCATTTTGGCAAAAGAGTCTAGTGATACCGAATCAAAGGATGCAAGCAAATTCCATATTATCAAGTGCAAGAAGGTAAATATAAATAATTTTGAAAACTTCTGTGCTAATCTAAAAGAATATGGAGGATTTGGATCATTCAGATATGTAAAGTATGAAACCAGGAATAATGATGAGAAGAGACAAATTGAAGAAACTGTCATCTACACACTTCTGAAATTCCAGTTAGCTCCATTGGAACTAGCTAAGTCACTTCCGAATGAACTTTACTTGCATATTGATAATAGGTGGAAGTATGTAATCAACTTGGAGAAATAGATCAGAGAGAGAAGTCTGGTTCATCTCTTTCCTGACATGTCAGTAGCTGAAATAAAGGAACATCTGACAACCTACAACTCAAAGTTTCTTGTCAAGTAGAGAGCTTTAAAACTGATGAATGGGCTGTATATTGAAGTTGAAAATTAGACAAAAGCAAAGTGGCAGGAAATCTTTAAAATCAAGGATGCCGGTGAGCAAGGTACAGTTGAAATTGTTGATGTCATCGAGCAAGATCCTGATGTTACCGAGAAAGACCCTGCTAACACCATTCAGATAGATAAAGATGTCATGGATACAGAGGCACTGACATAGGAAATGATAGAAGGTAATGCATATGCAAAACTTGTATCTAGTGAATTAGTCTTGGAACAAGTTCAGCCTTATCCACCGGTCAAGCAACCCGTCTCAACCGAAACCTCTCATGACATGGAGCAAGGCACCAAAGGTCACAAGTCTACAACCGGAGAAGGTACTACTCAAGGACAGACATCTCAAGCACCTTCTAACAGTAAGAATGTTGAAACTGAGACACCAAGTACCGAGACACCAAAGGACTCTACAGAGGCTAAAGAAACTGATCAAAGTGTTGCCTCTACCAAAAAACCTACCGAGGGTCATCAAGCCTCACAAGCCCTTGTCTTAGTTCCATCGGTGAAAGGTAAAGAAAAGAAGATGAAAAAGCATAGTTTTAAAGTTGATTTGTCAAAACCAATAGTGTTGCCCAATGTTGATATTATCAAAATTAAAGGGGCAAGCACTCATTGATTTCGGTGAACTATGAAAAGCAAAGACCCAACAAGAGAAGCAAATGGCCATTCAAAAGAAAAAGAAAGTACTTTAGAGGGTGAAAGCACTCTTAATAGATATGCTACCTGAAGCTACAGTATCAATAGATGCAGCCATCCACATTCAACTAGATGAACTCCTAACAAAGATAGAGACATCTGGAGTAGATGCATCGGAGTATTTGAGCAAGCTAAAAGACAAAGAGATCATTGCAAAAATGATAGAACATGTACAGAAAGCTATAGCTATTGGCAAAGTTAAACTTGTCAAATTTATTGCTGAGTTGACTCCTCAACTCAAGCACATTCTTTATTTATTTCAGAAACTCTGCACATTTTCTTTATTCATTAAAGACATTAAGAATAAAATAGAGGTAATTGAGAAAGAGATCATCGATGTCTCAAGCAAGTTGATCACATAGCCAAATTCAGTTCATAATTTTTATACAAAGCTACAACAACTCATGGCTCAACAATTGGACCTAAGAAATGAAGAACACAAGATCTGGATGGACATAATGACACTTCAGACATTATTCCTTCCTCATCTTTCATCTGTCCAAGAACAGATCAACCAAGCCACCTCCTTATCTACTACACAAGAAGGAAGCACTTTAGATGGCTTAATATCATTATTGGCTGATATTCAAGCACATAATTCTTTAATGGACAATGTAAAGAATGCCCTATCTGTCGCTCTCACCGAAGCCCAGACCAAGTACAAATCCATTTTTGATTAGTTACCACCCCTGAATGGTAATTAAGTTTCAATGTTTGTCAAAAAGGGGGAGTGATACAGTATTGGGGGAGTGTAGCATAAATCAAACAAAAGGAGTATAGTATACAGGGGGAGTATACTGAGTAGAGCAAGTAGAGTATCCAAGAGCAGTGCACTGAGTAGTATATAGTACAGTAAGCAAAGCACACAGAACAAAACACCAAGCATGCAAAATCAGAGTTTTGTACAGTATATCGATAAGGGGAGTATATTTGGATATATTATATTATTGACTATTGTATATACTGTCAGTATAGTGAAAATTTGCAAGTATATAGTGTAGACGTATAAAAATGACCATATATCTAAATGAATATTTTATATTCATTTCTCTATTTAATTAAATTACCCGCATTCCTTTATTTAATTAAGTAAATTATTCAATTTATTTAAATTAAATTCACTATACCCATTTAATGAATAAATCATTTTATTTCAATTAAATTCCCCCTATCCACTTTTAATTAAATTCAAATTTAATTAAATAGTTTGTCCTAAATTGAATAAATCTAATTTATTTAATTTCCCCAAATTGCAACCAAATTGAATTAAATCATTTAATTCAATTAAATCCTATTATCCCTCCATCCACTTGCAAAATCCTACATCTCCCACTTGCCTTCTTGAACCTATTTCTAATCCCTTCTAGACTCTTCTAATAGCTTCTAATTAGCCTAACCCATCTTCTAAACTTTGTCACATCCCTAAGCAAAGGGAGGTCACTTCTCAAATCCTCAAAGTCTTTGATAACCATTAAAGGCTTCAAGTCTTCAACCACTTAATTACCCAAAGTCTTCAATAACCATTAATGGTTAACTCAAACCCTCTTACATGGTTAAAGAATTTCTTTTAACTCAACCTTCATCCAACCCAAGGGTCTCATCAAGCCTTTAATGCTTTGACCACGATTATCTCTTAATCATTTGCACAAGGGTTTATCCTTGGATTAACTCTTAATCCATTGGGTAATCTTAATTTAGGCTTGACCCTTACCCTCTAGATAACCATAAGGTCTTCTCAGGCATTTAATGCCTCCAACCCCTTCTCTCAACCCAACCCTATGTTGACACTTGTCACCATTTCATTGGTGCAAATTGCAAACATGGATCCCCAACTTTCAAACTCAACCCTTGATCAACCTTTTCAATCCTAACCATCCATGGCCCTATTTTTGCTATAAATAGAGCTCTCATTCCTCCATTTTGAATATCCTCCAAATTTGTAGTATCACACTTATGCTCAAATACATTCAAGCTTTCATATCTCATTTTATGCTCATCATTTAGCCTCTCTTTTAACTAGAAATTAGTCTAAATATGCATGTTTAGAATACTTTCTTTATCATTTAGCTCAATCATAGACTAATATAGTATGCTAGGATAGTATTTATACTAATCTTGTCATCTTATAATCTAGTTTATTGCATTTCTAGAATCATGCATAGTTTAGGATGCATTTCATTCTAAAATCTATCAAAAGCATCCCTCATTCTTACATTTGCCATCCCTAAACCATTTTGCTCAGTGATCTAAGAGCAAAAACATTGGTTTGAGGGACATTTTAAGATAGAGAACCATGTGACCAACCTTGGGAAGCTAAGTGATACTTCATTACTCCATAGCTTGCACCAAGAAGTCTTGTGTGTGTGTGTGGACAAGTCTTTTGGAATATTTTCACATATTGAGTTCTATCAACCCGCTTTTCTCGCATACATTTCTGGCGCCCACCGTGGGGCTCAACCCCATATATCAAATCGGTTTTTAAATTTAACCACTTTTGCAGGCACGCGGGAAAAATGAATTAGCGCGTTAAGTTCACTATTTAGCGCATCCAGTTAATAGCCTAGCACATCCAGTTTACTGTTTAGTGCGTGGAGTCCATCATCCAGCGCGTGAAGTCCATCTTTTAGTGCATCAAATCACTAATTTTCTTGTAGGTCTTAGCGTGGGAGAAAAATAGAGTAGCGCTTTTGACGCACATAGTAGCTCATCTAGTAAATAGTGTAGCACATTGAGACACTATTTTAGCGCATCTAGGTTATATGGTAGCGCTTACAGTCCTTTCTGTAGCGCATCACAGACAAAAGACAAAAATTAAAATTGTAACCGAAATTAAATTTAGACTTGTAGAAGTCCACCAAAATCCAGATTTTTCTAACTATTTGATTGGAATTTTTGCAAGACTCTAACAATTTCTTGCAGGTAGAGCTGGATTTTATTTGTAGAATTACAAATAGTTTTAGATTTTTGCTAACTTAGTTAAGTTAGTTAAAATTTAGAGTCATTTTAATTCTTGTTAAATAAAATTGAACTCACCTTACTTTGGGCTGTAAAACGAACCACAACAACAATCTTTTCTTACTTTTCTAGGAGAAAATTTCTCAATTTGGGTTCTAAAAGGAACAAAACAATCTTTATTTTTGCAAAAAGGGGCTAAAAAGAATATCACCATCCTTTGGTGCTTAAAAAGATCAATTTTACGTTTTGCAAGAAAAAGGAACGTCACTTTAATTTTTTGTTTAAAATCAAAGAGGGAAGTCCTTCCCCTTTTATCGATTTCTTTTGTTTACCACCAAGATCGAAATTTAGCTTTGTTGACCAAATTATTTTCCTAGATTAGAAAATCATCGCTTTGAAGGAAATAAAAAGAACACCATGTTTTCATGGAGTAACAATCTCCATATAGATTTTAGCAAATCATTGACTTGAAAGATAAAAAGAACCTTGTTTGTCTTGTCTCGAAAGTAGAAGGTATATGCTCTCCCCTTAACTGGGTGATCAAAAAGCCAGCCTACTCTTATGCTTTCAGTCATACTGCATTTAAATCCTTTAGCAGACCTGCCTTCTCGAGGAGTTGAAATCAACTTTTAAAGCCGTTTATGGCTAGTGTGAAGAGAACGACTTAAGTGGGGAATGACTTTGATGCCAAGAATTCCAACCCACTATAATCAAACGTGAAAAGTGATGAAAGTCTTTTTCAACGGTTGCGCGCAGCGATTAGCCTTCCCCCAGTATCCTTGAGATACGTAAAGCCTTTGTTCTAAAGGTTGGGAAGCCTCCTGAGGGAGTTTATCACTGACGGCCGAACAGGAAGCCTGATTACGAACCATAGAAATAAAAGCTTTGAACCGAGTCAATAACTAGACATTTATAACATCATAGTGCAAGGGTGGAGAAAAATTCGCCTCCAAGATTACTCACTATATATCTCCCAAGATAACTACTCAACTATGAAGCGATTCACTTTGGGTTAATTTCTGGCAAAAGGCAAAAAAATGGGCGCCCTCTAGGGGGTGACACGGCTGTTTGAGCTGACGGAGTATCGAGACTAGTGGGCTATGATGTTATTTATGACCTTTGAATAAAGAGTCTTTTTGAAGTGTATTATTCGTATCCAAACCTGTTAAAACATTAGAGATTTGAACACATCCTCGCAGAATATACACTTTTTATTAGGCAAAATGGTTGTACTTTTTGTGCTGTGCTTGCATTTACTACTTCAAAAAATCATCCATCAAACTTGAAAAATTCACAACAAAAATTCAAAATTTTCAAAAAAATCAACCAAAGGAAAAATCAGTGCAGTTTAGCACATAAGAGCAACTTTTTAGCACGTAAGGTACTTTTTTTTAGCGCATGTAACCATCAATTTAGCGCATCAGTTCCAAACAATAGCGTTCCATCCCCAAAGCAAAACAGTGTGAAAACATTTAGCGCATCAGAGAAACAATCTAGCATGTGGAAGCAACAACTTAGCGCGTGGACACCAAACATTAGTGCATCAAGTTCAAAAGTTAGCGCGTGATAGGCCCAGGTTAGCGCATATCTTTTTCAAAACAGATAGAAAACAATTTTGAATAGTCAAAACTTTAACGCGTGTCTGGGGGCAGCCTAACGCGTGTGGTCATTATTTTAGCGCGTAGGGTAATTTTTGTAGCGCATATAGTCTCTGTTTTAGCGCATGATCCAAAACATAAAAATAGAGGGCAGAACAGTGAAGAATTTTAAAAATTTTGAAAACATTTTCAAAAACCTCTCATTAGCAACAACATTTTTCATCAAAATAGAGTAGCAAAAATGAATCGTTAAGACTATTTCTTGAGCTAAATTTGTGTCACAACAAACGTTGTCAAAATCCTAAATGAATCGCGCGATAAAACATGTCTCTCTTATCATAATCTGGAAACCTCATCATTAGTATCAACAAGATCCTTTACCATCTTACGGATTTTATCTCAAAAACACGTGAGGACTTTTTGTTAGCGCATCCAACTATCAAATTAGCGCGTTGGTTGCAAACAGTAGCATTTCATCTCAAGGCAAAACAGTGTGAAAACATTTAGCGCACCAAAGAAACAGTTTAGCACGTGGAAGCATCAGCTTAGCATGTGGAGACTAAACATTAGCGCATCAAGTTCACAGGTTAGCGCGTTGCAGGCCTAGGGTAGCGCATAGATTTTTTAAAACAAATAGAAAACAATTTTGAGCAGTCAAAACTTTAGTGCGTGTCTGGGGGAAGCCTAGCGCGTGGGGTAAATTTTGTAGCGCATATAGTCTCTATTTTAGCGCGTGATCCAAAACATAAAAACAGAGGGCAAAACAGTGAAGAATTTTAAAATTTTTGAAAACATTGTCAAAAGCCTCTCATTACCAACAACATTTTTCATCAAAACAGAATAGCCAAAACAAACTGTTAAGACTATTTCTTGAGCTAAATTTGTGTCAAAACAAAAGTTGTAAAATCCTAAACGAATCATGTGATAAAACATGTCTATCTTATCATAATTTGGAAACCTCATCATTAGTATCAACAAAATCCTTTAGCATCTTACGGATTTTATCTTATAAAAACACTTGTTTAAAATTTTCAAGTTGTCAAATCAAGTTTCCATATCGGGAGGCTTTTTATCCATATCATTTGACACACTTTGTCGTGAAGGGGCATCTAAACCTTCACTTTGATAGAGTAAGATTTGAAATTCTTCAAACAAGATCAACTGAATCCAAACAAATCAAAGGAAACCATTGATCACTCATGCATGACTAATCCTCATATTTTGAGAAGAAAGAACCTTTATCGTAACATCACGTTGAAGAAACAACAACCTAGTTTTTCCAAATTCATCAAGAGAAACAAGTTTTTAGACATCAATCGTCAACTCTTCAAATCTCATCAGGTATTCCTTCATCACGTCAAATGTTATATCCAAAACAAATCCAATGAATTTGTTAAGGAACCCTTGAAGACAAGAGCCTACTGTCAAAGGTCTACTTTTAATCAAATCATAAACCGCAGAGGAAAAATCAATCCAGCATTCTTGCCTGATGAGTGTATCACTTATAACACATCTCAACCAGAACCACCCACCTCCAAACAACATATCAACGAGGCTTTTGTCCCTTTAATCACTGAAAGTTTCTACTAAAATGTCTGTTACTCGCTCTCAAAGAAACCAACAAAGTGAGACACATGCCGAGCCTAGTATGAATCAAAGATTGTCAAATCCTTTTGAAGTTCCACACTTAGAAGAACCTGAAATTTCTGAAGCACTTCTTCAAGAATGTCAGGAAAACCCTTCATTCCAAAAGCTTGTAGAAAGGCTCATGGAGAATGACAAAGAAAAGTATTTGCTCATGCTTACAAGTAAAGGCGTTAGACTTCCCAAAGATTTAGACTCAAACATCTTTAAAATTGGATCTCGACAATATGCATATCAAGAACAAGAAAGAGAAGAAGAAACTCATAACTTTGAACAACACATACTTGTGCAACACATTCCAGAACAACTCATACCAGAAATGCATATAGCCGAACTAGAAACTCCAGAGAAAAATATACCATTTACCACACCTTTTCAACTGAGAACAAATACAAGGGAAGAACTTTTCCCTCAGCAAGAGAATATACCTTTGGCTGCCCTTACTCAACAAATGCAAATGTTGCAAAGGCAAATATAGGATATGCAACAAGGGACAACAGTGCGGTACTCTTTAAATGAAATCTATCCTTATCCATTCGACAGAAGATTGAACATGGTGCCTTTTCCTCCCAACTCAGATGTTCCCAAATTTGATAAATATGATGGGAAAAGTGATCCCCGAGATCATGTTCGAGAATTTTGTACCATGAGCCTTGAATTTGCTCATGATGACACCTATTTAATGAGGTTATTCCCAAGAAGCTTGGGAGGGCAAATAATGGAATGGTTATCCAAAATTACACCACCTGTCAGATCGTTTGATGAATTGGTTAACAAATTCATAACCCAATATTCCTATAACATCCAACATGCCATAACCATGCTAGACGTTTGCAACACCAAACAAAAAAACAATGAAACATTCATGATATTCCTTCAACACTGGCAATGTATGGTATCCACATATCCTCGAGATATTCCCGAAAAGGAGAAAATAGAAATCTTCATCGATAACTTGAATAGTGAAATGAGTTACAGACTAAAACTTCAATGCATACCATCTTTCGCTAAATTGATTGAAAATGGCATTCAAGTAGAGGAAGCATGTGTCAAAAAGGGAACACTCAAATTCTACAAGGAAGGAACAAACTCATCAAACTACAATAACCAAAACAACACCAACCTCGACAAATCTCAATTTTGGACTCGAAACAAAAATGAAGGCAATAATAAAACACATGATCCCAAATCTAAGCAACCAGTGCTCGCATTATCCGGAAATCCTCAAAACACGAAAAATCCTAAGAATGCTAATCCAAATGCTAACACATATGCACCAAACACCGATCAAGGACAACTCAACACAAACAATACCAATGATACTCAAAGAAAAAACATGAATCCAGGACCTAACAACAATTCACGCAACAACACAAACAATTTCCAAAAGCGTATCTTCACACCACTTGGGCAATCACTAGAATCCACATTCAGAGAACTTCTGGCAAACAAAATTCTTTCTTTGCCTCCAATCAGCAACTATGAACCCCAAATCAAGCCACCTTGGTGGAATGATTCACACTATTGTGATTTTCATCGTAACAAGGGTCATCGAACGAACGATTGCATGAGATTGAAACACATGGTGCAAGACATGATTGATCGAGGTGACTTAATGGTAGATGGTCTCAAAACAAATGGTGATCATGGAGCCTTTTAAAAATCCTCTCCCAAATTACAACAAAGATGGCGCTTCAACCTCGGATGATACACGTGGAGCTCGTATCAACCATATCTACAACAACACCATAAATCACATATTAGCTGAAGATCATCAGGTAAATGTCATCACCATCTGAGATCGGCGTGATCATGAATCTGTCAATGTAACAACCCGAACTCAGAAATATGTCTTGAAAGGACATACTACACCTACAACTACCACACCAAAAATCCAATATGACTTGGTTAGCCAACTATGCAAAACTCCAGCTTAGATATCTATACTAGAATTACTGAAACTATCACCAAAACACAAAGACATCTTGGAACAAGCGCTATTGGAAACCAATGTCCCTCAAAATCTGGATACAGACAGATTTCAAGCCATGGTCGCCCATATGACAGGACCTCATAACCTCACCTTCTCAGAACATGACAATGCTTCCTTGAATCATCCGCATAATACTCCTCTCCATATTGAAGTCGTTGTTTGCAAACACCGAGTAAAAAGAGTCTTTATAGATGGAGGAGCTAGACTTAATATATGTACTTTAAAGCTTATCCATGCATTAGGCTTCTCAGAAGAGTCTATTGATCCCTGCAAGAAAATTACTCTAAAGGCATATGATGATGAGGAAAGGTCCTCTAAAGGAACTGTGATATTACCTATTCAAGTGGGACCAATACAAAAGGATACTATATGTCAGGTCTTGGACATAGATCTCACTTACAATATTTTGTTAGGCCGACCTTGGATACATGAAATGCAAGCAGTACCTTCTACATATCATCAGTGTGTCAAATTTCCTTATGATGGACAAGAAGTTTCCATATTTGCTGATCACAATCCATTTCAACATTGCAACGCAATGGGGGTAGCCCAAGACAGTTTGGTTCCTCATAATAGAGAAAAGCAACGATCCTTATCATCAAATCTACAAACAGCAACACCCAATTTTTTATATAGAGATTTTGAACAACACATGTAAATCAAAGACCAAGGAATGGGAGAATACTCTTTGGAGCCTTTATGTTTGGCCAAATTGCCAACATCACCTAGATCTCATGGATTGCCTACTACATCAACACATCTGGTCACTCAGCCCATCACCAAATTTGATGGTACCTTTATCCAATTGGGCACTCTAGCACATGAATCTGAAGACAAGGACGTTCTTAGCTGGTTATAAAAAGATGAGAAAGAAGATAATAGAGCAGCTGCCCTAGACATTGTTCTACCTACACACCTATATGGAAAAGGATACTTAATCATGCAACAAATGGGATATGGCGGTAAAGGACCTATTGGGAAACACAAGGAAGGAGTCACTGAGCCTATAGTTCTTCCTTCACGGCCCAATGGAAACAAAGTAGGATTGGGTTGTGAGCTCACTTTCCTATTAAAAAGGCCACCCCACCTAACTATAAAACTTCAATGGAAAGTAAAGATGAAGTACAAAGAAGAATCCTAGCAAGAAGCACTCTTTGAATCAGCAGAAACAATCCGCAAGGCACAGGAACGTCAAGATCAGAAGTTACATCAAGAAAAGCTTCTAAAACACAAAAGGGCCATATCTGCAGTAGTAGCTCATATTCAAACACCAATATCTCAAGAAACAATAAAATCATCTCCGAATACCATTATTCCTCCCCGAGGCAGCACAGTCTATGAACAAATACAAAAAATAGAAGACGGATCTGACACAGAATCAACAAAAACTATCAAAATGGTATCTATCATCAAAGATTTGTTTTCACCATACAACATACTAGTTTATAGCACTAATAGAATCTAGGATGATGCCTCGGAGACTTTTTCCAATGAATATGAATGGGGTACCTGCTCTAATGCTACTACAGATATCCCTAATGATACTGATTCTATATTTCTTTCTCAAGAAGAACATAACGCATAAGATAGACCTCTTGAATTTGGACCACAGAATATCTATGACACTGGGGAAAGCAAACAGAAATATTATGAACAAGTCTATGTGGAAGATAATACCATCGAAGACCTCAACAAAATCCTGGATTTCTTTAAAACCAAAAACAATCACGATGAAAACTCTGTCCTAACACTCATAGTAGCCGAACTTGATCCACCTAATGATTCCTTACCGCTTGTCTTTCTTGACCTCATCAACTGGGATGAACCTGAAATCCATGATATACCAATTTTCCCAGATGATGAATCTATTATCCCTTACCTATGTACCGTAAATCCGGAAACAGGCTCTACCAGTGAACAAAGTAACAATATCTACAAACCAGGGATCTGATGCTGAAAACCAGTCAATGGTAGTTCTAGATCACAAAAAAGTAAAAATAAAGGACACGTCGGAAGGTGAAAACCTTTTTAAGGCACCTAACGATGGGAGACTTGACACTCTTCCCGAGCACTTTCATGAGCGATCACCCATATTGTTTGAGCCCACTCAATCAATCAACATTGGTACCACAGAAGCAGTTAGAAAACTACACCTTGCAGAATCTCTGATAGAGGAAGAAAGATCAGCATTCATCATCTTCTTTAAAGAACAACAAATTAAATTTGCTTGGTCATATGCTGATACGCCTGGGGTGGATCCACACTTAATCATGCATCACTTGTCCATCTCTTCAGGAGTTAAACCAGTCAAGCAAAAGCTACACAAAATGAATCCACAGGTGGCACTCATAGTCAAAACTGAACTAAAGAAACTATTAGATGTCGGATTCATTCAACCCATTGACTATGCAAAATGGATTTCCAATATCATTCCAGTATCAAAACCAGATGGTAGTATCAGAATATGCACTGACTTCAAATACATCAACAAAGCTTATCCGAAACACGACTTTCCTCTACCCAGTATCGACATAATTGTAGATCTCACAGCAGGCCATGCAATTCTCTCACTAATGGACAGTTTCTCAGGCTATAATCAAATCAAAATCACTCCAGAAGATCAAGATAAAACCGTGTTCACCTATCCTTGGGGAACTTACTATTGGAATGTTATGCCTTTTGGCTTAAAGAATGCAGGGGCCACTCATCAAAGAGCAATGACAACAATATTCCATGACATGATGCACACATTTATGGAAGACTATGTGGATGATTTACTAGCTAAATCCTTGACCAGAGTAGAACATCTCAGCATCCTAACAAAGATATTTGATTGATTGGAGAAATTCCAAGTCTGGCTCAACCCTAAGAAGTGTGTCTTTGGGGTTACATCAGGCAAGTTACTAGGCTACATTGTCTCAGCTAAAGGTATTGAAGTAGATCTAGCAAAGGTACAAGCCATTATGGACATGCCACCACCACAGAATATCAGTCAACTCAGATCTCTACAAGGACGACTTCAATCAATTAGGCGATTCATCACTCAACTAGTAGATAAAAGTCTACCATTTAACCATTTACTACAAAAAATGTACCATTCAGATGGGAGACCAAGTGTACAGAATCTTTTTACCAAATCAAACAGTACCTGATGAATCCACCAGTTCTAGTACCACCAGTTGCAGGAAAGCCACTTATCCTATATATCTCAACAATAGATATATCGCTGGGGGCATTATTGGCACAAGAAGATCAACAAGGAAAGGAAAGAGCCATATATTATATCAGTAGGACATTGAATGGCTATGAACTCAACTATACATTCATTGAAAAGGCTTGCTTAGCAGTGGTCTTCGCATCTTAGAAGTTTTGACATTATATGCTAGCACACACCATTAAGCTAGTCGCAAAAATTGATCCTCTCAAATATCTACTCAATAAGGCAGCTCTTACAGGCCGATTGGCTAAATGGGTCATGATTCTCAATGAATTCAACATTCAATACATAGAAAGATGAGCTATCAAAGGACAAGCAATTACAGATCAGCTGGCTGAAGCACCGCTACCAGGAAAACAAACCATGGAGATAGAATTTCCAGACAGGGATGTTCTTGCTCTTTCTACCAAACAATGGACCCTATACTTTGACGGATCCTATACACAACATGGTTCAAGTGCTGGCATTCTGTTCATCACTCCTGAAGGACACACTATACCAAGATCATATAGGCTTATGTTTCCCTGCACAAATAATGTGGCTGAATATGAGGCATTGGTTATCGGTGTCAAAATGGCCGTAGAATGGAAAATCACAGAGTTAAAAGTCTATGGAGACTCGCAACTAGTCATCCATCAAATCAACAACAACTATCAGACAAAGGATGACAAGCTACTACCCTACAAGCGAATGGTGGATGACTTTAAACAGTATTTTGTGCACATCACCTTCGAACAAATACCAAGATTGAACAACAAAGCAACTGATGCAATGGCTGCCATCGCTTCATTACTACAAATTCCAGAGCAACAGAGTCATTACGAGTTCCTGGTAGAGCAACTGTTCTCCCCCACCTATGACCACTCTGAGTCCCAGGTTATCTATGCCTTGACTGGTTCAGATTCTCCGCTATATGGACCAATATACGACTACCTCAAACACAATATCTTACCAATTGACCAATCCCGTAACCAAAAACATAACTTTATCTGACAATCTGCCCGTTACACCCTTACCGCTGATACTTTGTATCGTCGAGGTTTGGATGGTACTCTTCTTCGTTGCCTTGATCGTAATGATTCTGATTCTTCTTTACATGAGCTTCATGAAGGTATTTGTGGAACACATTCAAGTGGTACTACTCTTGCTAAAAAGATTCTAAGGATGGGATACTACTAGCCTATAATGGATAAAGACTCATACCACTTCGCCAAAAAATGTCCTAAATGCCAGATCCATGGTAGTCTGATACATGCACCAGCACAGGAACTGCAACCATTTACAACATCCTAGCCCTTTTGTCAGTGGGGATTGGACTTAGTAGGCAAAATTCATCCTGCATCTTCAAATGGACACAAGTTCATTATAACAGCAACATAATACTTTACAAAATGGATAGAAGCAGTTCCCATGACCACAGTGACCGGGAAACAAATTGCCTCTTTTATCCTCAATTATCTGATCTGCAGATATGGTATTCCAAGTTCAATCATCACAGATAATGGACGGCCTTTCAAAAATCAAGATGTCCATGAACTATGTGAAAAATTCAAAATCCAACATAAGTTCTCTACACCATACTACCCATAGGGAAATGGTCAAGCGGAAGCATCTAACAAAACTATACTGAAAATCCTCAAGAAAATAGTGAATGATGTAGGCAAAGATTGGCACGTACAACTCAATCCAACACTTTGGGCATACAGAACCAGCATTCGCACACCTATAGGAGCAACACCATACTCATTGGTATATGGATCAGAAGCTATTTTGCCCCTGGAGGTAGAAATCCCATCTCTTAGAGTCTCTTTGAAAGGCTTAATCCCAGATGAAGAGTATCGAGTTAACCGACTACAAGAACTTGAACTATTAGATGAATGACGTTAGCATGCTTATACTCATCTCAAAGCATATCAGCAACGCATGTGCAGGAGCTACAATCACAAGGTCATCCCCCGCAACTTCAAAGTTGGTGACCTAGTCCTCAAAGAAAATCCAAGAAATCAGCAAGATCGAGAAAAGAAAGGGAAATTTGAACCTAACTGGTTGGGTCCCTATGTTATCATATCAGTCTATGGATCAGGTGCCTATTAGCTAACAACTTCAGAAGGAGATGTGCTCGACGAACCAACTAACAACATCCATCTGAAGAAATACTACACTTAAGTAGCCTAGTGCACGGAAAAAGCCAAAAAGCCAAAAAAAAAAGCCAAAAAAAAAGCCAAAAGAAAGCCAAAAAGAAAATCCAGAAAAAGTAAAAACAAAGTACAATAAAAACAAATGGTGAAAACCTGGTAAACAGGCGCTCTTGTGAAAGAATGGCTCCTCTATCTATCGCCACGCCATTTTATTCGTCAAAACACTATCAGCCATTGCCCGACACTTAGCATATATCCATTTAGGACATACTTAGCGTAGTCACTATCCTGGTTTATCCATATATATCGTCTTACCACAAATCCACCATGGCTTGGAAATCACTGTACATATTCACATCAAGAGGCACACTCAGCTAGGGGCATTCCAATCATCTAAATATTGCAAACATTCAAAACATCAAGGCTATTTGCAAAACTCAAAAGCATGACATCCAACAATCAAAAACTACGCTTCATCACAAAACAAAACGAACCAATTCACAAGTATACCAAGGATGGATGATTTTCTGAAGTACTGGATGTTGCATTATAGTATAAAATCTTGACTAGTTTTTCATTTTGAACTTTTTCAATTATTGGATTCTCTTCCTTGTCTCACTAAATGCTTCAAAGCTAGAGATCATGAGGAACTTCCAATATTTTCTTAGTATTTTGTCTAGGAGGTGATCACTTGTCTTGTGTGAATACTTACCTCGAGACGTGATACATCGAATATCACTGAAGGCCTGATTCCACTTCACGCATGTAAATGATTTAATCTTGTCTGTTTACGCAATATGCACTCAGATCATTTTGGTTCAATTATACCTTGACGCTTGTGCTATCTTGCAAAATCAAACATCATGTAAATTTTTCTCAGGTCATTATGGTTCAAATATACCATTATGCTTGTATAAATTTTCAACATATTCTAAACAAATCAATGCTCAGTGATGATACCTAAAAAGATAGCACATAAATATGGCTATATCGGATGGCAAATACATAATGAGGATGCTACCAAAAACATAGTTGCATATCATTTTACAACATAATTGCATATCATTTAACATATTTGCATATCATTTAACATAGTTGCATATCATTTTAACATATTTGCATATCATTTTTACATTTAGTTGCATATCAAATCATACATCTCATTTTCAAGATACATCACACAACATATCAAATCATACATCTCAATTTCAAGATACATCTCACAGCATATAAAAGCATACATCCTGCATCATACATTATATCACACATTTAAAGCATTACATCATCATAACGGAATAACCCACATAACATGCATCCATATAAACACACCACATGATCAAAGAAAATGGTGCCGTATATATATATATCTCAAAAAATGATCAAAATGTACAAAATGTATCAACATTGTGTCCAGTACAAAGAATACAAATGATCAAAAATACAACAAAGACCACGTCTCTCAAGTATGACTATCCTCGGATGGAGATGGTCTGGCTCTAGATGTACCCACCCCTGGATCTCGAGGAGGGTCCTGTCTCGATGGCCCTGTGACACCTTGGCTCTCAGACCGCGACCCAGTATCTCGAGATCGACTAGATCTCGACTGTGTAAAACTCTGTACTCGTCGGTCCCTGAGTATCGCAGCCTCATAATGCCACCGATAGTACTCTGGCTCCTGAGCTCTCAATGCTAGCTTTCTCAGGGTGTCTCTCATCGGACCACCTGCTGGAGCTCTCTGCATACTAGATACTAGCTCCTTTGTTTGCCCTCTCCGCTCTATCTCCGTATCTCGCTCAGTAGTCAACTGCGCGATCTGCCGCTGATATGTCAACACCTGTGCCTGCAGCTACTGTACAGTCACCTGTAGGGTCTGAATCTGCGCATCATCAACATGTGTAGGGATCTGAACCCGTAGTGGTACCTATGCAAGGGCAACTCCTCCTACTCAGCCTGTTCTTGGTGCTGGGGGTGGGAGCAGATCCGTCCTCCTCCTTTGCACTAGTCGCCTCGCCTCATCAGTACCCCCCACTGCAGCTAACACCTCCCCCACTCTCCCCTCTCCACCAGCTCCAATCGCCAATCCACCTCTCCCCCTGTCTGTCACCCCCTGTCTCACCGCTCTCTCCACACCCCTATCTCCTCTCCTCCCTCTACCTCCCCGCCTCCCTCTGGCTCCTCTCCCTCATCCATCTCCTCCATCCTCTGCATCATCATCATCATCATCTCCCTCTCCCTCCTCCTCATCAGAATCAAAAGCTGGCCTCATCTCCTCCGGATCTGATATCCTGGCCATCGCCCGTGCCGCAAACAATCTGGCAAACTCATCGGTCATGCCTGCATCCAGAATCTCTGGGGCATAATCCCATATCTGCCCTGCCAACCCGACAAACTCCTTTACTGCCACTACACTATCAATGGTCGGACCCCAATCTGCTACATCCTACCGCCACCGTGCATATAGGCACACTCCCTATGGAATACCCTGCTGGCGCCCAAACAGTCTCAAAACTTGGGTCACCACAAACCTCTCTATCACAAATGGGGTCCTCCCGATCAGGTATCTAGTCATAAAAACAAAAGGCATCTCCAACCCGTCCTCTGTCCACACCTCGCATCCTGTATACGGTCACCAAGTGACCGTATCTATATCATCGAGCACTCTCCTCCAATGCTCTAGTTTGCCCAGCTTGCGCTGGATAACTAGACCCGTGTACCCATAGGCATATGCCACTCCAATGGGCCTGTCCCTGTCTGCTAGTGGCCTCGCCACTGGAATGTGCTCCCAGCACCATATCTGTAACAATGTCATGCCAGCCGACAAGCTGTCGTAACCAAGGTATACCACCTCATGTAGGCCCCTGTACAGATGGGCCAGCATAGCTAATCCCCATGAAAACCTCTGGCCCTGTGTGACCATCTCCTCCAAAACCAGTCCCCATCCCACAGAGAATCCCTTTGACTTGCGATCAGAATAGAGGAATCCACCAATAAACCCTGCTAATAGAGATGGGAGTGGTGCGTAATCCAGGTCTAAAAACTCCTGCCACAGGATTTCATAACCACATACCGTCTCATCATGGAAAATACAACGCAGTGCCTCTGTACCACCCTCCTTCGACTGCTCATATGGTAGTAGTGCACCTACTACGGGAATCCGCAGGATCCTGTAACAGTCCTCTGGTGTGACTGTCATCTCTCCAGTAGCAAAATGAAATTGTTTGTGTCACTATGCCACCTCTCTGCCAATGCTGTCAGTAGCCCCCAGTTCATAGTGAACCGAGGCATATCCAAAAGGGAGGTCAAACCACATCTCTCAATGATGTCCAAATCAGCCTAGGTCAACCGCGGTATCAATGTCCATGGTCTTGGAAATCTCTCTCACGACTGCACCACACCCAATCTGTCCTGTCAACAAGCAAAACAAATCCAATATGAGTTTCCACATCAAAACAAAGATATCAAAATCAAACTCACATCAACAACATGACACAATTTGCTCATCTACATCAAGTTCAACATCCTATCATATCAACTTATAACACAACTCAAGTTTCTCACAAACCATATCAAAACTTGTAACACAACTCAAGTCTCCACAATCACATAAACTTGTAAAACAACTCAAGTTTCCCACCCATATCAGCTTGTAACACAACTCAAGTTTCCAACCCATATCAGCTTGTAACACAAATCAGGCTTCACACATTGAACTTGAAACACGGTACGCAAATAAATCATATTTTGATCAAAACACCACATTGATATCTATACATAACTTGAAATATCACAAATCAAAACAAGTTATATCGACACTCATATTGGACAAATCCATAAAATCATGACAGCATGACACAACAAATTTGCAAAACACCTCATCTTGCAAAATTTTTTCTAGATGCGCTAAAACAGACTCCCGCTGTGCTAAAATTCACCCACACGCTAGGTTGCTTTTCCTATGTGCTAATCTATTCACCCTATGCGCTAGACTGACTCTACGCACTAATCTTTTCTCCTAATGCGCCACCTAACCTACCCTATGTGCTAACCCCTACCCACGCGCTAATCTACACCTCCCGGGCGCTACCTATTTGACCCTATGCACTAGGTTAACCCTACGCACTAAACCCCCTTACCTATGCGAACCTCTGCGGCTCCTATGCACTAGGTCTACCCTACATGCTACCCTGTTGACCCTACGCGCTACCCAACATTTTCCATGCACTATTCTCACTAGATGCGCTAACCTATATTTCCCATGCGCTACCCTATTTTATTTCAGATGCGGCCCTAAAAATCGACTTGATGCACTACTTAATACTTCGTATGCGCTAATCTATGACTTTGACGCGCTAAAATGCTAAAATGGAGTTTTAAAAATCAAAAAATGACCAAAAATGACCAGATCAAAAATCAAAAGAGGGTCAAAAATGTTGACTTACTGGTGGTCCATATGCTGCAGGTCTCCGGTACCTCCGAACATGCTCGAAACGGTGTCTGGAATATGGAATAGGCATTTTCTCTTCAGGTCAAATTCTCTTTCTCCAAAGTCAACAAGGCACAAATGAATCAAATCAAAGCTCTTTTCCCCTTTTTATAGGAGGAAAATGAAATTAGGGTTAGCCAAATGGACCTGTAATATGGTCCCGGTCTCCCCTATACCTTACATGCTCTACATTATCGGGAGATGAATCAATTTACACACATTTTACATCACCGAAATCCTACACACCACACACAACTCATCAAATTAAATAATTTTTTTTTCAAAATATTGATTCATCTCCTGAGGGGGTATCACCATCAAATATCGAATCTGGGGCATCATGCATCAAATTAAATCTGGAGCACGACTTGCAAATCAAAAGAGCGACTCAAAAGGGCATTTAATCATAAATCATGATAATGCATCATTTTCTTTGAAATAACATGTGCACACACGTCACTTCAAAGAGGGGCAAAATGTAGATGTATAAAAATGACCATATTCCTAAATGAATATTTTATATTCATTTCTCTATTTAATTAAATCCAATTTAATTAAATTACCTGCATTCCTCTATTTAATTAAGTAAATTATTCAATTTATTTAAATTAAATTCACTATACCCATTTAATAAATAAATCATTTTATTACAATTAAATTCCCCCTATCCACTTTTAATTAAATTCGAATTTAATTAAATAGTTTGTCCTAAATTGAATAAATCTAATTTATTTAATTTCCCCAAATTGCAACCAAATTGAATTAAATCATTTAATTCAATTAAATCCTATTATCCCTCCATCCACTTGCAAAATCCTACATCTCCCACTTGCCTTCCTAAACCTATTTCTAATCCCTTCTAGACTCTTCTAATAGCTTCTAATTAGCCTAACCCATCTTCTAAACTTTGTCACATCCCTAAGCAAAGGGAGGTCACTTCTCAAATCCTCAAAGTCTTTGATAACCATTAAAGGCTTCAAGTCTTCAACCACTTAATTCCCCAAAGTCTTCAATAACCATTAATGGTTAACTCAAACCCTCTTACATGGTTAAAGAATTTCTTTTAACTCAACCTTCATACAACCCAAGGGTCTCATCAAGCATTTAATGCTTTGACCACGATTATCTCTTAATCAATTGCACAAGGGTTTATCCTTGGATTAACTCTTAATCCATTGGGTAATCTTAATTTAGGCTTGACCCTTACCCTCTAGATAACCATAAGGTCTTCTCAGGCATTTAATGCCTCCAACCCCTTCTCTCAACCCAACCCTATGTTGACACTTGTCACCATTTCATTGGTGCAAATTGCAAACGTGGACCCCAACTTTCAAACTCAACCCTTGATCAACCTTTTCAATCCTGACCATCCATTGCCCTGTTTTTGCTATAAATAGAGCTCTCATTCCTCCATTTTGAATATCCTCCAAATTTGTAGTATCACACTTATGCTCAAATACATTCAAGCTTTCATATCTCATTTTATGCTCATCATTTAGCCTCTCTTTTAACTAGAAATTAGTCTAAATATGCATGTTTAGAATACTTTCTTTATCATTTAGCTCAATCATAGACTAATATAGTATGCTAGGATAGTATTTATACTAATCTTGTCATCTTATAATCTAGTTTATTGCATTTCTAGAATCATGCATAGCTTAGGATGCATTTCATTCTAAAATCTATCAAAAGCATCCCTCGTTCTTACATTTGCCATCCCTAAACCATTTTGCTCAGTGATCTGAGAGCAAAAACATTGGTTTGAGGGACATTGTAAGATAGAGAACCATGGGACCAACCTTGGGAAGCTGAGTGATACTTCATTACTCCATAGCTTGCACCAAGAAGTCCTGTGTGTGTGTGGACAAGTCTTTTGAAATATTTTCACATATTGAGTTCTATCGACCCACTTTTCTCGCATACATTTCTGGCGCCCACTGTGGGGCTCGACCCCATATATCAAATCAGTTTTTAAATTTAACCACTTTTGCAGGCACACAGGAAAAATGAATTAGCGCGTTAAGTTCACTATTTAGCGCATCCAGTTAACAGCCTAGCGCATCCAATTCACTGTTTAGTGCGTGGAGTCCATCATCCAGCACATGCAGTCCATATATAGAGAATGAGCGGCTTGCCTGCTATCAGAGGTACCAAAACTAGCAGAATCATCAGATATTGTTTGAGCTGATGAAATGATTCCACACACTTGTCTTCCCATCTGAAAGGTATATTCTTATGAAGTAGATGATTGAATGGGAGACATTTATCTGCCAGTTGAGAGGTGAATCATCTGATGGATTGCAGTTGTCCCTATAGAGATCTAAGTTGGCTAATGTTCTTGGGAGGTGACATTTCCATGATAGCCTATACCTTTGCTGGATCTACTTCGATGCCCTTTTTTGATACAATGTAGCCTAATAGTTTGCCTGATGTGATCTCAAAGACACACTTCTTAGGGTTTAGTTTGACCTTCAACTGCTCTAATCGTTGATTTTATCTAGTATGCCCAGGTGTTCTACTCAGGTGAATGATTTAGCCAGCAAATTATCCACATAGTCCTCCATGAAGGTATGTATCATATCGACGAAGATTTTTGTTATGGCCCTTTGATAAGTTGCACCAACATTTTTCAAGCCGAAAGGCATGATGTTCCAACAACACATTCCCCATGGACAGGTAAACGTAGTTTTATCTTGATCCTATGGGGCTATCCTGATTTGATCATATCCAGAGAAGCCAGCCATTAATGATAACATTGTGTGGCCTGTTGTTAGGTCCACATTAATGTCAATGCTTGGCAAAGGAAAGTCATCCTTTAGGCATTCTTTATTGACATCCCTAAAGTCTGTGCATATTCTGATGCTTTTGTCAGGTTTTGAAACTCGTACAATGTTTGATATCCATTCAACATAGTCTATAGGTCAGATGAATTTGACATCTAATAACTTCTTTAGTTCTGATTTGACCAATAATGTCACATGTGGATTCATCTTTCTTAATTTTTGCTTGTCTGGTTTAGCTCCTGGAGCGATGGATAAATGGTGCATGATTAGATTCAGATCTATTCCGGGCATGTCAGCATAAGACAAAGCAAAATTGATTTTCTTTTCTTTGAATAATTTGATAAAATCTGGTTGTTCTTCTCTAGTGACTGATTCTACCAGATGTATGGTTTTGACTGCTGCTTCAGTACCGATATATATTGATTGAGTTGACTCAATCAATATTGGTGACCTTTCTTGATAATATTTAGGAAGAGCGTCAAGTCTCCCATCTTTAGGTGCCTCAAAAAGTTTTTCACCCTCATATGCATCCTTTATTTTTACTTTTTTGTGATCTAATACTGCCATTGACTATTTTTTACTATTAGATCCTTTGTTCATTTCATTTTTGCGACTAAGAGACTTGGCACTCCCCTGATTGCAGATATCGTTATTTGGTTCACTAGTAGAGCATGTTTCTTGATTGACTGAACATAGGTATTGGACAATGGATTCATCATTTGGGAATATTGGTATATCATGATGTTCAGGTTCTTCCCAGTCTATGAGATTAGGATATATGAGCGGTAAGGAGTCATTTGGTGGGTTAAGATCAGCCACTGTAAGTGTCATGATGGAGTCATCGTTGTTAGGACCCTGAGGCAACTGAGAGAGGGGGGGGGTGAATTAGTTGTCTATTAATTTTAATATGAATATAACTTAATCAAACTTGATGTATAATACTGGTAAACCAAACTTAATGCCGGTTGACAGTTTAACAGTTAATGATGATACCGATAAAGTTTAATGCATGAAACAAAAAGACAAATAACATCAACAACACATAACACATATATTTGTACGTGGAAATATTGTAAGGAGAAAAACCACGTGGGAAACCTTACCCACAATCAGATGATACTACTGTAGATAGTATGTGTGTGCAAATGGGGTTTGCACATGCAGAAAGGCCAACTGCCTAGAGATCACTGCTCAATCACAAAATGAGAGTCCCACTGACTACAATTGGATAGTTAAATCCAATGATAATGTACTGCACAAAATAACATCTTCATATGCTGGATTTAGTACGAGTTAAGCTCTAATTGCCTTCTTCAAACCTTCTTTGTATCTTCAAATGATGTTTGCATGTATATCTCTACTTATATTCACATATACCGAATATCACAACCTTGTAATACCTTATCTCAATCTCACAAATGAGATCTTACATATATACCAAAACCTAAGACCAAATGAGTAGGTCGGCTCACTAAGAATATTACAATTAAATCAATTAAAAATGAATCAATATGTGATGCATCATGTCTTCTTAATGCATTTACAATAATAACCAATCATTCAATCATCTTCATAATGTACCGTGCTGATCTGGAATAGATAATGCTTGCCAGTCCATAACCTACACCAATTTACTGGTAACAACAAATGTGCAAACTTGATCAGACCAATAACCAAATCACCACAACCAAGTTTCCAAACAATGTCTTTGACATAACCAATTAATCTCCAAATGATAACAAATCATCCTCAGTGATGGTGAACAATATAACTTGTTGGTGAACCAGATATCGGTGACTATGCATAAGTCACTGATCATGTCAGTGAACATAACCAAATATCTTCAGTGCTGATAAGTGTTCACAAGTGTTGATAAGCATTGACATCAATGACAAAACTAATGCAACACATCCATAATACCAACAATCATTATAGGTGTTTGGGATACTGGTGAGGTCTATGATATTTTTGAGGTCTTCTATGGTATTATATTTGACGTTGCCTTGTTCGTATTGTCACTGCTCATTCTCACTAGCCTCGTAGATATGTTGTGGTCCGAATTCAAGTGTGAAGATTCTGAGCCTCATCCCTCCTGAGAAAGGGGTGTGCATGAGTGGATGGTATCCACCTCAATATATTCAGTGATCAGAACAACTATCCTAGTCATATTCATTGGAATCGGTTTCAAAATCACTGTCCTAGGTTACCTCGTGGTATCTGATAGGTATGTTGTATGGAGAGAAAAGATCACTCATGATTGAGACCAATTTAGTAGCTTGTTCTGATTCAGGGTTGGTGCTTGCTTGTACTCTTTGCATTTGTTCGTACATTGTTTCCCCTTTATGAGTAGCAATTTCTTCAGGTGGTGGTTTCACCTTAGCTTGATCAGCTTCCTGCACATGATGTACTTTCTTATAAGAAGCTTCTTCCCTTTGAATGGCCAGTTCTTCTTGTCAGTTCTCATTTCTTGATTCTTTTGCTCTTTTCTTATTATTTCTGCTGCTTGGTGTAGTGCTTCTTGTCACAAGTCTTCATTATATTTTTTCTTTTCTCTCCACTGAGGTTTTTCATGGTTATTTTGTTTCTGCATATGTGACACATGTTGTCCATACCCAAGTCCTATTTTGTCTCTCACAAATTGTGAAGGAGGTTGTAGGGGTTTTATAATGCCTTCTTGGTGCTTGCCAATAGGTTCTTTTCCATTGTATCCCATTCATTGCATGATCCAAAAACCATTTCCATACTATTTTGTTGGTATGACCACTTCTATGGTACCAACTTTGACTTCTTCTTCATCCTTATATAGCCAAATAAGGATGTCTTTCTCTTCTAATTCATTGTCCAGTGTGTCTAGTTGGATAAATTTACCATCAAACTTGGTGATGGGTTGTATTGCATGATGTCTTGATGTGGAAGGTTGTCCATAAGATTTTGGTGACGTTGGCAATTTAGATAGACATAAGGGTTCAAAAGTGTACTCCCCCCATGCCTTGGTACTTGATTTTCATCTTTTTCTTAAAGTCTATGGATAGAGACTTGAGTTTTTCTTGATGATGATTGGATGTTGAGGAAGCTTGGGCCTCCCTGTTGTGTGGAACCAGGCTATCTTGAGATACCCCAATAGTGTTGCAATACTAAAAAGGATTATTATCTATAGATATGGAAATTTCCTGTCCATTGTAAGGGAACTTGATACATTGATGGTATGTGGAAGACACTACTTGCATTTCATGGTTCCATGGATGACCCAATAGTATATTGTATGTCAAGTCTATGTCCAAGACTTGGCACATGGTGTATTTTTGCATAGGACCTACCTGAATGGGTAGTATTACAATTTCGTCGGATGATCTCTTTTCATCATCATAGGCTTTGATCATAATTTTATTTTTTGGATCAATAGACTGCTCAGAGAAGCCGAATGCACATATAAGCTTTAAAGTATAGATATTGAGACCAACTCCTCCATCTATTAACACTCTTTTTACTCGATGTTTATAGACTAAGACTTCGATATGGAGCGGGGTGTTGTGCGGATGACTCAAGGAGACATCATCATGTTTGGAAAAAGATTTGTTATGCGGTTCCGTCATATGGGCCACCATAGCTTGGAATCGATCAATATCTAGATCATTTGGAATGTTTGTTTCGATAAGTGCTTGTTACAAGATATCCTTGTGTTTTGGTGAAAATTTGAGTAATTCAAGTATAGATATCTGAGACGGAGTTCTCTGTAGTTGATCAACTATTTATATTGAGTCTTGGGGAGAGTTGTTGATGTTGATGGATTCCCTTTGAAGTCATATTTCTACGCTCTAGTTGTCACATTTATCGATGCATGTTCTTGTTTTTCCTTGATTTTATGACATTTACTTGATTTGCCTATGTCGATATGTGATTGATGGTGTTCTCATATAGGTGATTACTATGAGCCCCTTTAGTGTTGTTTGATGTTGATTTTCCTCCCTTGTCATAATTTGGAAGAGGATTTTTGAAGGCTTCATGGTCACCATTCATTTTGAGACCAGCAACTGTTAAATCACTCCTATCGATCATGTCCTGAACTATGTTCTTTAGCCTCATGCAATCATTTGTGTTATGTCCTTTATTTCAGTGAAAATCACAATAATGTGAGTCATTTCACCAAGGTGGTTTGACCCAGGGTTCAAAGTTGCTTTTGGCTGGCAATGTGATGACCTTATTCACCAAGAGTTCCCAAAACACTGATTCTAAGGTTTGTCCTAATGGCGTGTATATGCGTTGATATGGAAAAGTATTGGTGTTGCTTCTTTGATTCATGTTGTTTCCTTGGTTAGTGTTGTTTCCTTGATTAGTGTTGTTATTGCCTTGATGATTTTTGTTGGTGTTTGATGTTGAAGCTCCTTGATTGGTATTTCATGGATAAGTGTTAGTGCCTTGATTAGCACATTTTTTAATCATTATTGGACGATGGGTTGCTTGATAAAGTCAACACTGGTTGTTTAGACTTCACATTGTTGGCATCAACTACCCCATCATTAACAATGTTTTTGTTGTTTGTCCAAAATTGGATTTGTCCAAAGTGTTGTTATAGTTTTGGTTGTTAAAGGTGTTAGTATTTAATGAATTAACTGTTGGCATTTTCTATGTTTATGATGTTATTGTCATTGATGGACACACACTTGCATTGAGATCATTTTTGTATGTATGAGTTATGCTCAATCGACAATTGTTCCAACCGGTATGATGCATTATAGTCCATAGACTATTGGTTTTTTGTAGAAAAGTGTTTACCAATCTGAAGTGGTTAGTCGACCCCAAGTGGTTTGAGGATCTCAAGCGGCATGAAGTATCAAAGCGACAGAACACATATTTCCCAGTCTTCATTTTTGTCAAACTAGCAACCGACATTTTGCTTGAACCGGTATTTTGAATGAACCGATAATATTTTGTGATGAGTTACCATCCACCGATTGTTTGATGGTGCCGACACTTTAACAGTGCTTTTTATGTCGTGTTACCAAGTATGTCCAAGTTCATTGAACCCAGGGAATTGGATTGTAATCCTATTGGACCGACATGAAATCAGATTCCTTTATAAGGACATCATGTCTAGGGTTTTAGGTTGTTGATAATGCTATTGTTGTGACAGTGGATAGTGTGGCTAGGGTTTAAGGTGGTTGAGGAGTTAGAGAGAATATGAATGTGTAGAAGATTGAAGTAGTGCCTGAATACATTAGGAATGAGCTATCAAGGATCTAACCAAGCAGTCTGTGCTATTAGCTAGATCAATCACTTGTTGATTACTCAAATCTTTGACAAGTCTATAGCCCTGAACTGGGTAGGCCCAAAAGCCTTTTGTAAATCCTCGAACAAGGTGGTTCACATTTGTTGATCAAAAATCCTCTAGCAAGGTAGTCTTTAATCAGACTTATCTCCTAATAGAGATTGAGATTCCTAACAGGATCTGTTCTGGTAAAGAACATTGTAAGACTTTAACCAGTTTGATTCCTATTCTATAGATAGTTACTTGTGAGTTTCATCTCACCGTGGTTTTTCCCATTTGGGTTTCCATGTCAAATATCTTGTGTTATGGTGGTATTGCTTTTGTGGGTGAATGTCTTATTTGCATTTTGGTTTGCATGCATGTTAACTAGTTTGTATGTTAAACTATTTTACCAGTTTATCTCAAGATTGTTTAAGTGTTTGAGTACAGTGTTTTTCAGTATACTAATTCACCCCCCCCTCTTAGTATTCATTAATTGGTATTAGAGCCAACCTTTCTATAAGTTTAACCACTTGGAAAAAGATATGGGGGAATATTCTATAAGGGAACTTACTCACCGACTCACTCAGTCTAAGAAAGCGTATGATGAACTTATGGCAAAATATAAGGTCTCTCAGGCAAAAAGGAGAGAACATGCTGAAAAGCTGATGGAGCTATCTGGAAATACTTCTTTAGATGAAGCAGACATGGAAGCCCTAATTGCAGAAGTAAATAAGTTGATGAATCAAGCTCCAACTTGAGAAAGGAGTTGGAAGGACTGACTATCAGGATGTGTCAAGAGCTTGAGAACCGGAGGAAAGCTGAAGATCTAGTGAAGGAAAGAGATCATGAGATCTCCAAGCTGAAACAAGAGATCAGTGCCCTAACTACTCAACTCCATGCAAGCAAAGTGGAAAAGGAAGACATGCAAGGAGAACTAAACATTGCCATCTCTAAGAATGGAAACCTAATGGAAACAAATGTTGCTATTTCCAAAGAACTCTCCGCGTCATAGGAAATACTCGCTAAGTTCAACAAGAGTACTATCAAGCTAGAGAAAAAGCTTGAATCTACCAAACCCGTTAGGAATACCAATGGACTTGGTTATTCGGGTCATGAGGAAGGTGAGGCCTCTGGTACAAATGCTGGAACATCAAAGAAACAACTGACATCAAAGGATAAAGGTAAACAAAAGTTTAAATCTGTTTGCTTTAACTATCTTAAAGAAGGACATATTGCAAATGTGTGTAGGAGTAAGGCTTACAACAATTTTCCTTATTTCCTAAATGATAAGCCTAGATCCTATAGATTTCATGGTAACTGTTATGCATGCAACAAGTTTGGGCATAGAGCATCTGAATGCAGGTCTGTTATGAATAACACTGGAAGATATCCTTAGAGGACCCAAGGAGTTGGTCCTGAACCTTTTGTGAACTAGAATCACAACCGGTTTAATGCCTTCAATCATCAGCCAAGAAGCAATGGCTATCAAGCGGAAACCGGATGGAGAACAAACTATATGGTTTGTCATGGTCATGGTCACACTACTGCAACATGCAGAAGGAAGAATGGCAACATGAATAATGGACCCTAGAGAGCACCTGGATTGGTTTGCTATCACTGCAACAAACTGGGTGACATTGCTAGATTCTGTAGATCAAGAAAGAACATATCTGATGATATACTGGTCACTCCGGAAGGAAACATTGATGTTGACACTATTCAAGCGGACATGAACAAAACTTGGAAGAAGAAACCAACGGTGTTACAAGAGGAACTGGTTTCTGCACCTAGTGTGGAAATCACGAAACCGACAAACTAAGCTTTAGAAAAGCTTAGGGGGAGAAAACGATGAAATGTTTCAAACCCTCAGGTTACACCAGTAAAAGACCTTAATTGGTATGTGATACCTATCAATAGGCGGAAGATCAGAAATAGTAAAAGGCAAATTAGGGTTTACTCTCTAATGATGGAGCATTAATTGCGGTAGGTGAGGAATATGTTTAAAAGGGTTTTTCAAATCATTTCTCACTATCATTTTTTGAAGCGAAGGAGGTTTTCAAGTGTAGAGATACAACAAAGCGATTTGTGCTGAGATTTTGAGAAATTGAGAAACCGCGAAGGAGATTCAAATTCAAATTGCAAACAGCCAAGTGAAGAATGCAAAGCGATGATTCTGCAACTGACGGAGTGTGAAGTGAAGGAGAATCTAAAAGCCCTAAATTCACATGTTTCAAAAGGTATTTCTCGAGTTCTTTATAAGTTTCTATCATGGCTTCTGCATCTCATACCAGTTCTAGTGCATTTGTCGAGTCTGCAAGTTTTATTCAATGCAAGTCTAAGTATAATGCCCTATCACAAGTTTTGACTGGTGTTATAGTAGAAGGGATTTATGATTACATAGATTGCAAGATTGAATACCTGGGGTCTTTGGCTATCCACTCCCAGCTAGGTTTGTTCTGTGGACAAGATAAAAAGATCAAAATAGAGTATAGTATCTTGGAGAAGAAGAAGCTCCACAATGTTGTTTATTTCCTGGAGGATTTCACAGATGATCACATTAGGATCAATCTGAGTAGAGTTCATGGTGACAAGATGTACCTAGAAAGAACACATGATATAACACCACAAGAAATTCATGTCATCATCAGTTTCTACAATACAGGGGAAGTGCCAACCCTAAGGATGGTAAGCAAAACTGAAATGTCCAAGCTCACCGATTCAGTGAGTGACTCATGAGGTATGACCATCAATTCTATCAAGGACAATCTGGTGAAGTATGCATGTATGGTGATTGGATACCGGACATTCTCAGCTAGCAGAATTAACTTTGTATCTGCTGTAGCAGTAAATGTCACTTACCAGATGATCAAGGAGGATGCATCATTTGACCTATGCACCGGTATGCAAAGGCAACTCCTATTGAATCTAAAATATATCAAACATGATAATGCTTTAAGGTTCAAGTTTGGACAACTGTTGGTTGGGCTATTCTTTTAATTCCAAGGCTACTTTCTAGGAGTAGGTGATGTCCAATGGTCTGCTGACCAACTGGTAACCAAGAAAATCAAGGAAAGCATTCAAGTAGTTGGAAATGGTTACCCTGAAGTTCTGAACAAGTACTTTGATGAGTTCAGGCGCAAAATGAGTTAGAGGGTGAGAATATCAGGGGATATTGTCAAGAAATATGTAGATGATATCTGTTTCACCATTAAAGTGGATCAATGCATAATGGAGGCTGTTGAGCCTAGACAGGAGGAAGTGGAGCCTATGGGCTATGAGGTAATGAATGATATGCTGGAAGGATATGCCTCTACCCTTATTGCCTCACCACTTGATCCAAAGGAAAAAAGAACCGACACCTACCTATAAATGATAACACCGGCTGAGGAACCCTCAACAAAGAAAGGAAAAGAACCTTCAATAAAGAAGGCAAAAACAGTGCCTTTAGCATTGGCACTAGCTACTATAGCCAATCCTGCAGTGATGAAGAGGTCACTAGCTAAGAAGAAACCATAAGTGGCACCTGCTAAAGTGTTCGAGAGAAAGAGGAAGACAAGGAATACCTCTCCAGACTTAGAAGAAACTGTGTTTGAGGAAAAACCAAAGAAAACACGTCAAGCAAAGAAAAAGACAAAGAATGAACCGACATCATCAGCACCGATAAATATTGACATCTCCTCCTACAAACCTTTGACACATTGTCAAAGAACTATCAAAAACATTAGGAGAAAAGTATTGAATGATTTAATTGATTGTTTTGATGACTTTAATGATGATGAAAAGGAAGTAGTGGAAAAAGAAATAATTCAGTATTTATATGTTAATGACCGATCGCGTTCAGAAATTAGATCTGAGACACTGGATTCTTTGTATAAATCCTTATACAATAAATGACACATTGCCATAGAGCAGGAATAGGAAATGAGAGAAAAAGTTTTTGCTGAAGATTTTCCGGATGTATCAAATTTGGAACTATTCGAAGTGATGAACAAATACAAAGGTCTCTTCTTCATGAGAAGAAGAAGACTCCTGTTACTTGAAGGGAAGGGTAAAGAAGTACTCAAGAACACACACACCCTTGCTCTAGAAGTTGTGAAAATGCATCGAGTGGCTGAAGCCAACTGGAAGGCTGAGCAAGAACTGATAATAACAAAACCAAATGAAGCATTTGATGATGAAGGAAACCTGGTTGTTGAGCCGATCGACACCATTGATGTTGATGCTATGGACGTAGAGGATGTTACTCAGGAAACACCATCTAAGGTAATAGGATAGGAGCAATAGGCTAAACATGTTGATAAGAAAGTCGAGGATAGACAGGAAGTGGCAAAGGAAGAGGAGAAGAATAAAAAGGATGAAGAGGAGAAGAAAAAGAAAGATGAAGAGGAGAAGAAAAAGAAAGATGAAGAGGAGAAGAAGAAGACAGATGAAGAGGAGAAGAAGAAGAAGGATGAAGAGGAGAAGAAGAAAAAGGATGAAGAGGAGAAGAAGAAGAAGGATGAAGAGGAGAAGAAAAAGAAAGATGAAGAGGATAAGAAGAAGAAGGATGAAGAGGAGAAGAAGAAGAAAGATGAAGAGGATGAGAAAAAGAGAAAGGAAGAGCAGAAGTAGAAGGAAATAGAGAAAAGGAAGAGGGAAGAGGAAAACAGAAGAGAAGTGGCAAGGAAGAAAACAAAGGAGGACAAGGCAGGAGAAGCGGCAAAGAGCATGTAGATAGAGACACCTACGACAATCGGTAGTCAAGCCAAACCGGTTGACCTTACTAGTCCCATCGACCTCCAGTCTGCAAGTGAAATGGAGCTGATGCAGAGCATCAAAGTTGCCCAAGAATGACTTGAAAACATACGGAGGAAGAAGGAGAAGGATGTAATTCAAGCGGCTCTGGACACTCTCACTGGTTTGATACCCGGTACTAACCTTCCTAACATTGAATCATCACTGGCTAAACTTAAGCTCCTATGCACAGTAGTGGATGATCAGGTGTAGAGCCTAGAAGGGGCAGCAGAGGCAAATGTCAAGAAAGAGCATCAAAAATCCCTTAATACAGCTCTGGTAAAGAAGTTGAATGGGCTCCAGTCTAAATTGCAAAAAGAACAAAAGGATATAAGGGATGCTCTCGATGAGGGCAATCTGCTACTCAGCAAGATCTGCCAACCCCATCTATTCTATGATGATGTGCTAACTTAGAAGGAAAAGCTTCAAATAGACTTGCAGTCCTACATGAGCACATTCATGCCGCCTTATGATTCCTTTACAACTTATGGGCAAACCGTTCACTGGTTTCACATCCATTTAGCAAAAATAGAGCAAGAGATCAACACCCGGTCTAGAGATTTGCAGGAGCTTCAACTGGTTCTACTCCCACGATTGCAAATTCTTCAGAAGTGCTATCTAAACCTGGATGCCTTAACAGTGACATAGGATATGAGCACAATTGATGCCATGGAAGAACTAGTCTCCCAGATGTAGACAGAGAAAGAAGTAGCCACCTACCTACTTGAGTCGTGGTCTTTATCGATGAAACAATTCCTGCAGGACTTTAAATCTATTTTTGACAAGTATTATTCCTTATTGTCATAAAATTTTATTATTTTAATATCAAATGAAAATAGGGTTGTTCAGCTGTACTTTGTCATTGTTGGCAAAGGGGGAGAAGAATTCTATTTGGGAGAAGTATAGGGGAGAAGTATCTGGTAATCAAAATTTTGATATATGCTCAGAATATCTCAATGTTTATGCTCTATATGCAAAATTGTTATACATTGTATTTTCAAAGGGATAGTGTATATGCTTAGGGGGAGGAATTTTGCTAATGGCATGATTTTGTTGTAAAACACTTAGATGTCAAAATTTTATTTTTCTAAGTGTTGCCTTCAATGCCAAAATGGGAGATTGTTGGCATTTTTGATGTTTATGATGTGATTAACATTGATGGACAAACACTTGCATTGAGATCATTTTTATATGTATGAGTTATGCTCAACCGACAATTGTTCCAACCGGTATGATGCATTATAGTCCTTAGACTATTGGTGTTTTGCAGAAAAGTGTTTACCAATCTGAAGCAATTAGTCGACCCCAAGTAATTCAAGGATCTCAAGAAGCATGAAGGATCAAAGCGGTAGAACACATATTTCCCAGTCTTCATTTTTGTCAAACCGGCAATCGGCATTTTGCTTGAACCGGTATTTTGAATGAACGGGTAATATTTTGTGATGAGTTACCGTCCACCAATTGTTTGACAGTGCTGACACTTTAATGGTGCTTTTTGTGTCATGTTACCAAGTATGTCTAGGTTCATTGAACCTAGGGAATTGGATTGTAATCCTATTGGACCGACATGAAATTAGAGTCCTTTATAAGGACATCATGTCTAGGGTTTTAGGTTGTTGATAATGCTATTGTTGTGACAGTGGATAGTGTGGCTAGGGTTTAAGGTGGTTGAGGAGTTAGAGAGAGTATGAATGTGTAGAAGACTGAAGTCATGCCTGAATGCATTAGGAATGAGCTATGAAGGATCTAACCAAGTAGTCTGTGCTATTAGCTAGATCAATCACTTGTTGATTACTCACATCTTTGACAAGTCTGTAGCCCTTAATCGGGTAGGCCCAAAAGCCTTTTGTAAATCCTCTAACAAGGTGGTTCACATATGTGGATCTAAAATCCTCTAGCAAGGTAGTCTTTAATCGGACTTATCTCCTAATAGAGATTGAGATTCCTAACAGGATCTGTTCTAGTAAAGAACATTGTAAGACCTTAACCGGTCTGACCTTAACCGGTCTGGTTCCTATTCTTCAGATAGTTACTTGTGAGTTTCATCTCACCATGGTTTTTCCCATTTGGGTTTCCACGTCAAATATCTTGTGTTATGGTAGTATTGCTTTTGTGGGTGAATGTCTTATTTGCATTTTGGTTTGCATGCGTGTTAACCGATTTGTATGTTAAACTGTTTTACCGGTTTATCTCAAGACTATTTAAGTGTTTGAGTACAATGTTTTTTGGTATACTAATTCACCCCCCCTCTTAGTATTCATTATTAACACCTTCCTTGAATAAATTCAATATTCCTTTCTTGATGCAAGCTTTGTTTAATTGGATTCCATTTTCTATCAATTTTGCAAAAGATGGTATGCATTGGAGTTTGAGTTGATAACTCATCTCACTATTCAGATTGTCGATGAAGATTTCCATCTTTTCCTTTTAAGGCACATCGTGGATATATCTTGAAACCATGTGCCTCCACCATTGTAGAAACACCATGAATGTTTCATTTCTCTTTTGTTTTGTTTTACACACATCCAGCATGGTGATTGCGTGTTGAATGTTATAGGATTATTGTGTTATGAATTTGTTTACCAACTCATCAAATGATCTGATGGGAGGAGTAAGTTTAGACAACCACTCCATTATTTTTCCTCCCAAACTTCTTGGGAATAATCTCATTGAGTGAGTGTCATCGTGAGAAAACTTTAAGCTCATGGTACAAAATTTCTGAACATGATCACGTGGATCACTTTTACCATCGTATTTGTCATACTTTGGTATATCTGAATTTTGGGGAAAAGGTACCATGTTCAATCTCCTATCAAAAGGATAAGGAAATTTTTTGTCCAATGAGAATCGTACTATAGTTCCTTGTTGCATGTACTGCATTTGTCTTTGTAGTGTTTGGAGTTTTTTTGTAAGAGTAGCCATGGGTGCATTTGTCCTTCAATGGGGAGTTTCCTCTCATTCATTAAGATTGTCCCAATTGTGGGCATGGTCTTGTTCGTCAATGTTGTCTTGTTGATGGTTGCGATCTTGGTTGTGTATGTTTTCTGGATCACGTGTCTCTTCTTCTCTTTGTTGTTCTTGATAGGCTTAATTTCTTGACCTTGTTCTTGAAATTCTCTCATCTATATTCCTTAAGTTTTCTGTATCGAAATCGTCAGGAATGTTGACCCCTTTGCTAGTTAGCACGAGTAGATATTTTTCGTTATCTTCTTCTATAAGTCTTTCTACAAGTTTTTGGAAAGCTGCATTTTCGTGACATTCTTGGAGAAGTTCTTCAGTGATCTCTATTTCTCCCATATTTGCATACTCATCAAAAGCATTGGACAATCTATGACCCATACTCGATTCTAGTTATGATTTCTTTTGTTTGTTTCTTTGAGATCGAGTTGTTGGCATTATGATGCATTTTGTATGACCGATGAAATGGTTGTTTGCAACATCATCTTATAAGTCTCCACAATCCATTGGTAAAGGAGTAAAGGGTAACCAGTGAAGAAAAAGAATCCTTATTCCTATCAACAGTGAGTAGATCAGTCTATAGGAGTTAACCAGCTAAGAAGTGAGTAGACCGGTATACAAGGGTTAACCAGCTAAGAAGTGAGTAGACTGACATACAGTAGGTAACCGATTAAGTAGTGAGTAGACCGGTATACAGGAGGTAACTGGTTAGGCAGAATTGGACCAGTACATAGGTTACAACCGACAATACAGGAGTCTCAACCAATAGACTTAGAAACATCTAGATAACATCTAGTTAAACTGACAGTATTCCCTTTTCAACCGATGAGCTTATCGACATGAACGACTGTCTTGACCAATATTCTTGGAATGATTTTTGGAGAGTAATTTGAGGCATGATAACATAATTTTGAATCTGAATTTTGGAGGGAAAGTTGGTGCCAAAATTAAAGGTTAATATATACACATCATTCATTCTGATTGTGTTGTTGTCAATGTGAAAAATATCTGTGTGAATGTAAACATGGGGAGCTGAATAGATTGTAGCAGATAGAGGTATGAATCGGTGAAGATGACACCAATCAGAAGAACAAAGCATGCAAAGTGGATCTATGAGACAGAGGTAGTGTCATTAGATAGATCAATCATCTTTGTTGCCTTCTAACAATTGTAGCATTGTAAATCCCTTAACATGGTTAACCTTAACCGGTTCTTTATGTAAAATATCTTAACAGAGTCACTTCAGATATGAAGTTATAAAATCCTCTAGAAAGGTGAACTTTAATAGGTTCTAAGGTATTCTTAATCAGATATAGTCACTTCAAACAGGGTGATGTTCTCAGAAAGAATCTGTTGTAAGCTCTTAATAGTGCACTCTTTTTCACTGTAGTAAAAGAGATTTTGGGTTATCCCCAATGTGGTTTTATCCCTCTAACTGAGGGTTCCCACGTATAATTTCTAGTGCTATGTGATGCTTATCTGTGCATGCAAATATCTTTTCTTTGATTTTCTCTGCTTTCATGATTTATGCAATGCTAAAGTTAATTTGGAAGGATAGCTGCAGACCAGTTAGTTTGAATGTTTGAATTGTGTATAAGTTGTTTTGACTGATTCACCCCCCTCTTAGTCACCGATTAATACTAACAATTGGTATAAGAGCATTGGTCATCTAAAGAAAAGCTTGACAAATTGAGGAAAAGATCATGGAGGAATACTGGTATCTGAAGTAGATTAATGAAGCTAATGAAATTATTGCTTAGCTAAAAGAGAGACTGAGAAAATCACTTGCTAAAAGAAAGGAACTATCTCTATAGCTAAATGAGAGTCAGATATCATAGATCAACTCTCTAAACAGAGTGGATCTAAAGAAGCAGAAGTAGAAGTCTTAGAACTGATGGAAAATAATAAGAAGTTATCTGAAGAAATCACATATCTAAAAAGAGAGCATGAAAGTCGGACCTTGAGAATGATTGAAATACTAGAAGCCAACAGGATAGCAGATGAAAGAAAAAGAGACACAAAAGAAGCTTTGTCAAGAGATGATAAAGCCAAAAGGATTGCTGAAGAAGCCCTAAGAGAAAATGTTACAATCATCATTGAAAAAGATGAAGAAATTGGAATTCTCACTCAGGAGAATGAATATATACATGAGCATCTGCATGACAATGCAAAGGAAAAGGAGAAGATGATGAAAGAGATTGAACAACTCAAAAAAGAGTTGAAAGCTGCAAATGAGAGAAATGAAAACCTGAGGAAATTTAATGAAAGATCTGAGAAGATAGATGAACAATTAAAATCTCAGAAGATAAAAAAGAGGACAACCGCTCTTGGTCACTCCAGTATAGGTCCTATGGAAATTGGAGAATCATCTAAATCCAAAAGGATGAAGGATGGTAAAAGGAACAATTCAGGAATGAAAGGTATGAAGTTTTTTAAATCTTCTTGCAATCATGGTGGTAAACTGGGTCATATGTCTGATATCTGTAGAAATCAACTGATTAGTCGAAATGAGGCTTGCACCTTTTATGGTTAGTTTATAATTGTCACAAGTATGGTCACACTTCTTATGAGTGTAGATCTCGATCTAGTAGCATGTCAAATAGAAGAAGCTTTAATGGATATTGCTTTACATGCAATAAATACGGACACAAAGCTGAAGAATGAATGTTCCAGTCAAATGTATCAAGATAACTATTCAAACCGGTTAGTCCTAATAAAAGGAGTAATTAGTTCAATGCCACCTATTCCACTTGTGGTAATTTTGGTCATGGTGAAGCAAATTGCAGAATGAGAATGGGTCAGAGAAATAATGTAGGACCATGGAGGATAACTGGTATGGCATGTTTCAATTGCCATAAGATCGGTCACTTAGCCAGAGAATGTAGGAACCTATCTTATAACCGATCTAAAGATATGAACCAATTTGGCAAGAAGAAAGTGCAAAATGACCTAAAAGGAAAGAAGACAATTTAAGAAGTGAGGAATGAAATGAAAAAGACATGGATTAAGAAGGAAGAAAGCAAAGAAGGAGAAAATCATTTTGAAACTAAGTCATCATCCACCGATGATGATAGTTCCTCTTAAAACTAGGCATATTGATGCTCAAGGGGAGCACATATGATAAGATCATTATTGAATCCCCTCGACTGATACGAGGTTATGTCTATCTGCATAGTTTAGATGCATAAAATTTTGTTTAAAGCTCTTTTTGGTAAATGTTTTTAGGGTTAGTGTAAACGTTGTCCGTGTATCGATATCAGTAACAAGCAACCGATATAAAGTAAATTGGTGTACCTTAAGTTGTAAATGGTCAAAATTATAGAAACTAGCCATTTCATTGAAGCATTGATAAACCTTAATGGATAAATAAAGAAATGTCAATACATTTCATTTACCTTCCTTTCTTGTGAACATTCTTGAGCTCTTGTGCGACCTAAGGCGATTGAAATCTTGCTAGTGCTATTTGTGTGAAGTGATCAAGCAGCGTGATAGTGGTGATTGGCAACCCTAGATGAGAAGGTATTCTAGGTATTCAAACCCTCTTTTGAATAATTTGTTTGAAGTTCATAATGACAGCTTATATATCGACTCCTGTATTGGTTGAAGCAATTAAGGAACCACAACCCAAGTTCAAACTGCATCCTATGAAGGCTGAAGAGATCAACATGACCGATGCCCTATCATGTGTGCCCTTCGATGTGTTACTGGTTGAAGATATTCTCTCCTTCATCCATTGCAAGCTTGAAGAACTTGGAGACAAATTTATTCAAAGTGAATTCAAAGGGTTTTGTAATCATGATCTGTTAAAGGCAAAATATTTGCATTTGAAGACCAAGGGTTTGTCGAATGCTGTTGACTTTCTCGATCAATTTCATGTTGATTGGGTTAGGTATGTATTAAGCAGAGTGCATGATCAATTTCTATGGCTAGAAGCTGAAGCACCAATAAATATTACAAAGGATGTAATTTAGAGAGTAACAGGGTTTAGTACAACCGGTGAAGCATTAACCCTAATAACAATATCATCCATCGAAGTCACCTGGTTGACTCAATCCCGATGTGATAGGAGAGCAATAACAATTGCTCATATTGAGGATGCAGAAGTGACATTTTCTTCTATAGATCTGGGTTTAGGGTCTATCAATCAAGCCACATGAACTATGTGTCGAGTAGTGCTATACATGCAACCTTTCAAATCATCAAGGAGGATGCAACATATGATATTTGTGAGATGATCAGAAGTCAATTTTTGGTGAACTTGGAGTGAATTAAGAAGGACAAGAAATGATCATTCAAGTATGGCTTATTATTGGTATGTATATTTTTCTATGTGCAAAATTTCTTTCCCGGTAAGGGCAATGTTGTATGGTCTGAGGAAAAACCTATCATGGTTCAGATAGGTGAAATGATTAGGGGTTTAGGTGATAAGTTTGGGGAAACAATGTGGGAATATTTTAAAGAATTCCAAATCAGAATGCACAAAAGAGAGAGAATCCCAACCAGTATAGTTCAAAAGTATAAGGACACCATTTGTTTTCTTGTTGACACTGATTGCTGCATCATTCAAACGATTCAACATAGAACCTTTTGGGTACCTACTATGGGTTATGAGGTCAGGGTAGACATTACTAAAGTGTATGAAAATATGTTACTGTCTAAACTAGTAGACAAAAAAGAAAAGAAATTTGGAACTTATGAGGAGGCAAGCTCCAAAATAAAATAGGAACTTAAGGAGCCAATCATACAAAGGAAAGTAAGGAAAATAATTAATACCCTAGAAAAAAAGTATGGAGGTGAAGCATCCGGTGCCACTGCTTTAACTGGTACTAGTGAACAAACAGGGGCCAAATCAAACAAAGTTAAAGAACAAACAAGAGAAAGGAAGAAAATGTCAAAGGAAAAACCCAAGGGTACTGCAACCAGCAAGCCGACATCATACATAAAAGAAAAGGAAATAGATACTCTTGCATCTTCCCCAGGTAAAGATAGACCGGTAGGAGTAACATATGCAAGAAAGAAAAAGCATGAAGGGAAAGTTGACACAAAGCCTAATAAGAAGCCCAAGAAGGATGAAAAGGAGGGTGATAACACTGACACCCAATCTGATGTGGACATAAAAGAAGCTAGAAGAAATGGTAGAAATGTACTTCCAACTATTGATGAATTAGTCCATGGGATCAAAGAGTTTGGAGGTCTATTTGGTGTTGGGAGAAAATATCCCCTTTGCAATGAGGAGAACAAAATAAAAATTGAAGACGCACTTATGTGGAACATGCATAAGTTATGTAGAACTCCCAATGAACTATATGGAATAGTTCCATCAAACTTGCAAATTCAAATTGAAGGGAGATGGAAAACAACTTTAGCTATTGAGAAAGAGCACAAGATAAAAGCACTCATGGAAGTGAAACATGATCTTGATTATAATCAAGCATCTATACTGGTAGAAGCATGTATTCAACACTTTAAAATAAGGAACATAATAGGGAGTGTGACCATAGAAGATGTCCAAGGTGTGCATGATGAGAGTGTTTCCTTATGGAAAACAATCTTGAGCCAACAAAAGGAAGCTGAACAAGAAATAGAAAAGGAAATCAAACAGGACCAAGGTGCAACTGCCCTTGACAAATGGAAATGTAAAGACAAAGACTCTACTGAAGGTTTTGGTGTTTTCTTAGTTGATGATATCATCGGCAATGTTGTGTTAGATATTCTTAATCTAACAAAGGATGTAGAGCAACCAATTGAACACAAATCAACCAATGAAACTATTGATATTGGTGTTTCACCGGTAAAGGGAACCACTCAAACTAAGAATCTCGGTGAAGATGAAGTTATAGTTCGAGATATAAATTATGAATATACACCTCACAGAACTTTGGTAACAACAAATCCTACTGACAATGAACCCCTTTTGTTAGAAAAAGGTGCAGAGAAAGGAAATCCTAAGGTTATAAATACATCAATATTACCTATTGAATAATCAAAGAAGAAGGAAAACAAGGAGAAGGAAGAAAAATAGAAGGAAGTAGAAAAGAAGCAAGAAGAGGTGAAGGAAATAGAGGAGACCAAGAAACCAATGGTGGACACTCCTCCGGTAAAGAGGAAGTTAGATTTAGAAAAGGAAAGTGAAAAGAAGAAAGCTAAATTCACCATCGCAACTAGCTCTGAGGTTAAGGATGAAGAAAAGGATGAAATAAAAAAGGAGGAAGAAGAGGAAGAATCTATAATCAACATAAAGAAGATGACCCCCAAACAATTAATTAAAGTTTCTAAAAAAATTGAAACTTCAAGATGAAAAGGCAAAACTTAGAGCAAAGAAAAAGAAGACCAAAATTCTTAATACTGCAAAAACCATTATGTCTGATCTCATTCCTGACATTACTATTGATGATAATGCACCCATCATTGATCAGTTGGGAACTCTTGTCAAAGAAATTAGTTCAGAGGCAACCAATCTGGAGATGGTTGCAGTTAGACAGTACGAAACAAAGAGAGGTGAAAAATTAATGGAACACATATCAGTTAGCAAAGTTGTTCTCTCCACTAGCACTAAAGAGGTCAACTCCATACTACAAGAAGTTGGCCAATTATTGGTCAAGTCATCAAGCTTCACCAATTTAATCAAACATATTTAAGATAAAAGAGCTCAGACTCAAAGGGAAATCCAAGATCTGATAGGTTCTTTTGATCCTCTAACAAGCTTTGCAATGACCTTTCGTGGAAAGGTCAAATAGTTAACTCATGAAATCAAAAAGTTAAAAGAGGAGTAGGATAAAAAAGCTCTTAATCTATTAGAGCTACAGTGCTACCTTGCAGCGATCATTGATTTCATGCAAAGGAATGTCAAAGTAGCAGAAAGGCTGATATGTGCACCTGACTGTAAATCAGTAGATGAAATGGAGGATTTTGATACAATTTTGAATGGACACTTCAAGTCCATGAAACAGGTGAAGTCTTCATGGAAATCCTCTTTGCAAGATGCTAAAAAAAATTTCAAAGACATTTTTGCTTTAGTTTCATGAATCCTTTTGTATATTCTTTTCCATTGATGTTAAAAGGGCGAGTTTGTATATGTACATGAGGTAGATGAAATAGGGGTCATAATGGACACATACATGACTACTTTGTAGTGTTTTCCACCAATGCCAAAGGGGGAGTTTGTTGGCATTATGATGCATTTTGTATGACTGGTGAAATGGTTTTCATTGTTGGCAACACCATCTTATAAGTCTCCACAATCCATCGGTAAAGGAGTAAAGTGTAACTGGTGAAGAACAAGAGACCTTATTCCTATCGAAAGTGAGTAGTAGTTAACTGGCTGAGAAGTGAGCAGAACGGTATACAGGGGTTAACCGGCTAAGCAGTGAATAGAGCGGCATATAGGAGGTAACCGGCTAAACAGTGAGTAGACCGGTATACATGAGGTAACTGGTTAGGCAAAATTAAACTGATACATAGGCGACAACTAGCAATACAAGAGTCCCAATCGATAGACTTAGAAACATCTAGATAACATCCAGTTAAACCGACAATATTCTCTTTTCAACTAACGATCTTATCGGGATGAACGACTATCTTGACCGATATTACTGGAATAATTTTTGGAGAGTAATTTGAGGCGCGATAACAAAATTTTGAATCTGATTTTTGGAGGGAAAGTTTGTGCTAGAATTAAAGGTTAATATATACACATCATTTATTTTGGTTGTGTTGTTGTCAATGTGAAAAAGATCTGTGTAAATGTAAACAGGGGGAGCTGAATAAATTGTAGAAGATAGAGGTATGAATCAGTGAAGCCGACACCAATCAGAAGAATAGAGCATGCAAAGTGGATCTATGAGACAGAGGTAGTGTCATCAGACATATCAATCATCTTTGTTGCCTTCTAATAATTACAACATGTTAAATCCCTTAACAGGGTGAACCTTAACCAGTTCTTTATGTAAAATCTCTTAAACAAGTCACTTTAGATATGAAGTTGTAAAATCCTCTAGCAAGGTGAACTTTAATAGGTTCTAAGGTATTCTTAACTAGATACCAGTCACTTCTAATAGGGTGATGTTCTCAGAAAGAATTGGTTGTAAGTTCTTTACATGGCACTCTTTTTCACTATAGTAAAAGAGATTGTGGGTTATCCCCACCATGGTTTTCTCCCTCTAATTGAGGGTTTCTATGTATCTGATAAGTGCACCTGACTGTAAATCAGTAGATGAAATGGAGGATTTTGATACAATTTTGAATGGACACTTCAAGTCCATGAAACAGGTGAAGTCTTCATGGAAATCCTCTTTGCAAGATGCTAAAGAAAATTTCAAAGACATTTTTGCTTTAGTTTCATGAATCCTTTTGTATATTCTTTGCCATTGATGTTAAAAGGGCGAGTTTGTATATGTACATGAGGTAGATGAAATAGGGTTCATAATGGACACATACATGACTACTTTGCAGTGTTTTCCACCAATGCCAAAGGGGGAGTTTGTTGGCATTATGATGCATTTTGTATGACTAGTGAAATGGTTTTCATTATTGGTAACACCATCTTATAAGTCTCCATAATCCATCGGAAAAGGAGTAAAGTGTAACTAGTGAAGAACAAGAGACCTTATTCCTATCGATAGTGAGTAGTAGTTAACCGGCTAAGAAGTGAGTAGAACAGTATATAGGGGTTAACCGGCTAAGCAGTGAGTAGAGCGGCATACAGGAGGTAACCGGCTAAATAGTGAGTAGACTGGTATACATGAGGTAACTGGTTAGGCAAAATTAGACCGATACATAGGTGACAACTAGCAATGCAAGAGTCTCAATCGATAGACTTAGAAACATCTAGATAACATCCAGTTAAACCAACAATATTCTCTTTTCAACTAACAATCTTATCGGGATGAACGACTGTCTTGACCGATATTACTGGAATGATTTTTGGAGAGTAATTTGAGGCGCGATAACAAAATTTTGAATCTGATTTTTGGAGGGAAAGTTTGCACCAGAATTAAAGGTTAATATGTACACATCATTTATTTTGGTTGTGTTGTTGTCAATGTGAAAAAGATCTGTGTAAATGTAAACAGGGGGAGCTGAATAAATTGTAGAAGATAGAGGTATGAATCGGTGAAGCTGACACCGATCAGAAGAATAGAGCATGGAAAGTGGATCTATGAGACAGAGGTAGTGTCATCAGACATATCAATCATCTTTGTTGCCTTCTAACAATTACAACATGTTAAATCCCTTAACAGGGTGAACCTTAACCAGTTCTTTATGTAAAATCTCTTAAACAAGTCACTTCAGATATGAAGTTGTAAAATCCTCTAGCAAGGTGAACTTTAACAGGTTCTAAGGTATTCTTAACTGGATACCAGTCACTTCTAATAGGGTGATGTTCTCAGAAAGAACTGGTTGTAAGTTCTTTACATGGCACTCTTTTTCACTATAGTAAAAGAGATTGTGGGTTATCCCCACCATGGTTTTCTCCCTCTAACTGAGGGTTTCTATGTATAATTGCTAGTGTTATGTGGTGCTTATCTATGCATGCAAATATCTTTTCTTTGATCTTCTTTGCTTTCATGATTTATGCAATGCTTAAGTTAATTTGGAAGGATAGTTGCAGATCGATTAGTTTGAATGTTTGAATTGTGTATAAACTATTTTAACTAATTCACCACCCCTCTCAGTCACCAGTTAATACTAACATGAGTGACAACGAGCATTAATATATCTCTACTATGATGAATTCTTATTTTTTTATTAGGGTTCTTGGTGGAGTTGGTGGCTTAGGCCGAGCTTGCTATAAGTGATAAGGAACTTTGGGAACAAAGTGGGTTTAATCCTTCCTCCATTATTTAGGTGTTGGTTGAATGCTTCTTTTTGAATGTAAGCCCTACTTCTCAAAGGCTCTTTGTCAAATTCATTTGTTTTTCTTTGGATATACAATCGCATATGATGCAAGAATGCGCGATGTGATGCAAAGAGTTGACGATTGATATAGATAAATTTATTCCTTTTAACAAGTGTCTTAGAATTAGGTTGTCCCTTCTTCAACTTAGTCTTTTGATGAAGAATTGTTCTTCTCAAAATATGAGTGGTCATACACAAATGATCAAATGTTGATGTTGATGTTGGATATGGATACTTCGCTTGGAAACTCAAGTTTACTTTTATCAAGTAGAGGTTTAGTTCAATTTGCCTCCATGACAAAGTGTGTCAAATGATATGGATAAAGTCTCCCGATATGGAAACTTGATTTTAAAAATTGAGGACCCAACTAGGTATTGTTTTTTATAAGATCTGTTGGATGGTGGAACTTTGATCACTCTTTTGATACTCCTTAATTTTGTTGGATGAAGTCTAATTTCAAGCTAGTTAATGATTTGAAAAACTCGTTCTAAGAGTTCTTTGTTGGATTTGGGAATTTTCTCACTAATGATCTTTTCAAAGTTTTGTTGCTGGATTTTCTAAAGGACCCGAAAGGGTATTTGAGACTATTTATAAAATTTTCCAAAGTGACTGGTTAGCTCTATGTTTTTCACTAATATTGATCATGCGCTAAGACAAAGACCTGATGCGCTAAAGAAAGTTCTTGAAGTGCTACAGAATGTTCACTATGTGCTATGCTGCCTCTCCAATGGGCTATTTTAGACTACTTGATAATAAATTTACTGGATAGGTTATCCACTAATATGTCTCTATTACACGCTAATGTTTGATATGAAAGCGCTATAAGATATCTTGAATGCGGTAGGCTGATTTTTTAATGTGCTATAATGATGTTGATAAGTGATACCTAAATTTTTTACCAGTATAATACTGATTATGCGCTAAGTTGAATGATGAAAGCACTAAGTTTTGGTGCAAATGCGCTACTTAATGATTGAGATGTTCTAGGTTGTTGCTCCTACCCGCTAACTGTCCTGATAGTTTTTGTTTTGATTGTTTTGTTGTGATGTTAAAAAATAACACTTGTGATTTGATGGATGATTTTCTGAAATGACTTGAAAACATGACATATAGAAGAGATAACAATTTGTCTATGCTAAACAAGTAGTGTATGTTCTTTTGAGGATGTTTTCAAATCCCCGATGTTTTCATTGGTTTGGATTACAAAGAAGACATATCAAGAAGGCTCTTTAATCAAAGGTCATCAACAATATCATAGCCCACTAGTCTCGATACTCCGTCAGCTCAAACAGCCTTGTCACCCCCTATGGGGCACCCATTTTTTCGCCTTTTGCCAGAAATTAACCCAAAGTGAATTGCTTCACAATTGAGTAGTTATCTTGGGAGATATATGGTGAGTGATCTTGGGGGCAGATTCTTCCCCACCCTTGCACTATGATATTGCCAATTTTTGGCGACTGACTTAGTTCAAAGTTTCTAATGCTATGGCTCTTAATGAGGCTTTTGTTTAGTCTTCAATGATAAACTCTTTCGGGAGGCTCCCCAACCTTTAGAACAAAGAATTTACATATCTTAAAGATACTGGGGGAATACTAATCACTGGGAAAAACCATTGAAGAGGACTTTCATCAGCCTCCACATTTGATTATAGTGGGTTGGAACACTTGGCAGTAAAGCCGTTTCCCACTTAGGTCCTTCCCCTCTCACTGGCCATTGATTGCACCCTAAGGGCAACTTGGGAGGACAGAGCTTCTAAAGGATTTAATTTCTTGAAGTAAAAGAAAGCACAAGAGTGGTTTGGCTTTTTGGTCACCCAATTAAGGGGGGATCATATACCTTCCACTTTTGAGACAAGGCAATGATTTGCTAAGATCTATTCGGAGATGTTGATCCAACAAGCATGGTGTTCTTTTTAGCTCTTTATAGAAAAATGTGTGTTTCAAAACTTTGGGAAATAAACTTGGTCAACAAAATAAAATCATGTATTGGTCAACAAAATGAAAATCATGCAACCAATCATCAATGAGGTTCTTTTTATTTTGTATCAAAATAAAAGTGAGATATTTTTTAACTTTGCAAAAATAAAGATTTGTATGTAGTTCTTTTTAACCTTTTGAAAAATAGAAAGTAAGGTCTTGTTTTAAGCACCAAAGAAATGGTGAGGTTCTTTTTAACTTGCACCCAAAATGAAAGTGAGATCTTTTTAACTTTGCAAAAATAAATGTTTGTTTGTAGTTCTTTTTAACCTTTTGCAAAGTAAGGTCTTGTTTTAAGAACCAAAGAAATGATGAGGTTCTTTTTAGCCAATGGGAAATGAATTCATTTTAAACCAACTTGAGAAGCTAGGAAAAAAGAACCATTAAGTTCCTAAATCTAAATCCTCGAATCTGCAAGAAATGATTAGTAACCTGCAATAAAAGAAGGTTAGTGAAAAAAAAATTAAAACCTTAGGCAGGCTTACACAAGCCTAATTTTTTGACTCTGTTACAAACTATCCCTTTTCTCTGTCAGAGTTATGCGCTGAACTTCTACATAGATGTGCTATAGAAAGGTACATAAGCGCTAAAGGATGACTCCTATGTGCTACTTTGATTTCCAAATGCACTACACTGATACCTCAATGTGCAAGAAAGAAACATAAAGTGTAATGGGCTAAAAATAAGCTCCAAAGAACTACAAGAAGGCTCCTATGTGTTAAACAATGCGATGAATATGCCACTGTTTGCCACAGATGCACTAAAAGGGTATTCTAGCATTCTTGTAATCGTTATCTTGCACACAAAACTATGTTATTTATGGGGATGGTCCCCACGGTGGGCACCAAAAATGTATGCAGGAAAATTCGGAGACAAAAACTAATAACTCGAATCTAAAAGACCCACACACCAATGAGACTCTTGGTGCAAGAATATGAATTGATTCAATCAGTTCAACTTCCCAAGGGGTGTCCCATTGTTCTCTATCTCACAAGATCCCTAAAGTCAATGTTTTACTCTCAGATCATTGAGTAAAGTGACTTAGGAATGACAACTCCAAGAACGAGTGATGTTTGATTCATATACATGAATGCATTCTATGATATATATGATGTTAAAACTATGATGATTAAGCTAGTATGAAGATGATGATATGATAAAATATTAGCAAATTATCTTAGCATGATATACTATCCTAACATGAATATCTTATGATATAAAAAATACTCCTAAATGCTATGATGATGTTCTAACAAAGAGAGGCTAAAATGTTTAGTAATTTAGACTATAATGTAGATGCATGAAACTTGGATTCTCTTGAAAATGAGGAATGCAAGCTCTATTTATAGGGAAAATATGACAATGGGTGGTTAAGATTGAATAATCTTAACAAGGGCTAGGATTGAAAGTTAATCAATCCATGTTTACAATTCTCACCAATGAAATGGTGACAATTGTCAACAAAGAGTTGCTTGAGAGGAGATGTAAGAAGCATCAAATGTTTGAGAAGACATGAAGGTTACCCTAGGAAGTAAGGGTTAACGTAAGGTTAGGGTTATCTAATGGATAAATCTTTTACGCAAGGCGTAAACTCTTGTGCAAGGGTTAATAGGATATCCAAGGTTAAAGCCATGAATGCTTGATGAGACCCTTGGGTTAGATGAGGGTTAAGTTAGAGAGAAAGTCTCTAACAATGCAAGAAGGTTGAGTTAACCATTAATGGTTAGGAAGACTTTGAGGGTTAACTTGTTTAAGAAATAAAGCCTTTAATGCATTTCAAAGACTTTGGAGACTTTGAGAAGTGACTTCTCTTTGCTTAGGAATGTGACAATAATTAGGAGATGAATTCGGCTAAATTGGAAGTGATTAGAAGAATCTAGAAGGGGTTTAGGAGGCAAGTGGGAGATGTAGGAAAATGCAAGTGGGGGGAAAAGGATTTTAATTAAAATAAAATTACTTTATTTCAACTAAAATAGGTGCAACTTGCATAAATACAAGTGAGGGATTTAATAAATAAATTAGATTTATTTATTTGCAAGGATCAATTTAATTGAATGTAAATTTAATTAAAAAGGGAGAAAGGGGAATTAACTAAATAAAGTGATTTATTTAATTAAAGGCTAGAAAAGGTTTAGGTGAATTTAATTAAATAAATTGAGTAGTTTATTTAATCAAATAGATGAAAATGAAGAAATTCATTAAATAAGATTTAATTAATAGGAGGAATGGGGTTAAAATAGATGTCTGATTTATACGTCTACAATGATATCTTGACAGAAAGTGATCCAAATGCGATGTGGTCTGAAAGCAAGAAATATGATCAAGTCTTCAATTAGAATCCATCTCCACATGATGCGGTGAGCCAAAACCGGGACACACATAAAGGAAAACTGAAACTGCAAACATAAAACAAAATAGAAAGGAAAATGTTTTTGGTTGATACAAGATTGTTGTGAATAGGGGATGCTCCTACATTAGACATCCGAGGTTAATGAAAAAGTGAGCCTCTCACTTTGCTGGGTTTAGAGGGAAGCCAAGGCAGTCTTCCTCTACCTGAGAAATCCAAGGTGAATCTTCAACTGGTCTATCCTTCCACTTCACAAGATATTCCTTATATTGACTGTTTCAGGTACTACACCCAATCTTACTGTGCAAAAAATCTTCAATATGATCCGGTTCCTTCTGGGGCAATTATTTCTCCAAGTCTGCAACATTGTCCTCACTGAATTCTAGTTCATGGTACTCATGAAGATTTGCAACATTGAATATAGGTGAAATACTTAGACTATCCGGTAGCTCCACTTCATATGCATTTCCAGAACTGAACTTCCTCAAAATCTTATAGGGTCTAAACTTCCAATCATGAATCTCTCTTTTCCCAGATATACCATCACTTCATTGCCAACTTCCAATTCCTATGTTCTTTTCTCATTGCCTTCTCCTTATATTTGTTGTTCATGTCTTCCAAACGTTGTTTAACCTGAATATGCAATGCTGGTATGTGATCTGCAAAAACTTTTGCTTCTGAACTCTTCCGGTCTTCACTACTAATGTCTCTCAATTCTGATATTCCTCTAGGATGTACTCCGGTAACAATATCAAAAGGTGTTTTTTTGGTACTTATATTCACTAAATTTTTGTAGGAAAACTCTTCTTGTGCAAGGATTAAATCCCAACTTCCGGTTTTATCTCCCACTAAACATCTCAACAAATTTTCCAAACTCCGGTTAACAACTTCTATCTGTCCATCAGTCTATGGTTGAAAAGTAGAACTAAACTTCTAATCTGTCTTCATCTTCTTCCAATGTGTTCTCCAAAAATGGCCAGCAAACTTAGTGTCTCTGTCTAAAACTATGCTCTTAAGTAATCCATGCAATCTCACCACTTCCTTGAAAAATAGGTCTACTCCATGTAATGCATCAGATGTCTTCTTACAAGGTATGAAATGATCCATCTTTGAAAATCTATCCACTACCTCAAATATAGAATCATTCCCTCTCGATGTCTTAGGCAATCCAAGTACAAAATCTATGCTTATATCCTCCCAAGGTCTTACCGCTACTATCAAAGGTTCATACAATCCCACATTATAACTACTACCATTTGCAACTTGACAAACACTACAACTCTGCATATATCTCTTAACATCCTTATGAATCTAGGGCCAAAAGTACTTCTCACTCACCAATGCAATTATTTTATCAATTCTAAAATGTCCAGCTAGTCCTCCACTATGTTTCTCCTTTATCAGGTTCTCTCTCATGGAACTCTTAGGTATGCACAAGTGAACTCCCTTGAATAATATTCCATCCTGAATGAAATAATCCAGCCATTTTCTCCTATCAACCATAACTTGTTCTCTACATGCTTTCCAAGGTTCCACAAAATCTGGGTCTTCATCATACAAGGTCTTCAAATATTCAAAACCTAATATTGTCACTCTCATCTCTGTCAACACATTCTTTCTTCTACTCAATGCATCAATAGTTTTGCTAGATTTTTCACTTCTATGCTTCAACACAAAGGTGTAACTTTGCAATAATTCTACCCATCTCATATATCTTTGATTCAGGTTACTCTGACTATTCAAATACTACAAAGCTTGATGATCTATATACAACACAAACTCGTTAGGAAACAAGTAGTGTCTCCATTTCTTCAAGGCTTGAACTATGACATAAAATTCCTCATCATACACTGAATATCTCTTCTGAGCATCATTCAATTTCTCACTGAAATAAGCTACTGCTCTTCCTTCTCAACTCACGACTTCTCCTATTGTTGTTCCACTTGCATTACAATCCACTTGAAATACTTTATTAAAATCTGGTAAAGCTAACACAGGCTGCTCAGTCACTTTCTCTTCAACAGCTCAAAACTTTTGTTTGTCCAATGATCCACTTGAATTCCTTCCGATCTCCTCTCATGGTCTTAGTCATAGGGTTACAAACTGAGTTGAAATTTTTGATAAACTTCCGATAAAAACTAGCCAACCCATGAAATAATCTTACCTCCCAAATGCTTTCTGGTGTAGGCCACTCAATAATGAATTTCATTTTTTCAGGGTCCATCTTCAAACAATCCTCAGATATCACAAATCCCAAATAGACTAACTCATCCTTCATGAAAGTACACTTCTTGATATTGATCAACAACTTTTCTTCTCTCAACCTTTGTAAAACTTGTCTTAACTGCAACAAATGCTCCTCTTTTGTCTTACTGAAAATCAGAATGTCATCCAAATACACAATAACAAACTTACCCAAGAATTTCTTGAATGCCTCATTCATCAGCCTCATGAAAGTAATTGGTGCATTAGTCAATCCAAAAGGCATCACCAACCACTCATACAGTCTTTCATTTGTCTTAAATCCTGTCTTCACTCATCACCTTCTCTGATCCTGATCTAATGATATCCATTCTTCAAATCTATCTTTGTAAAGTATTTTGCTCCACTCAAACAATCCAATATGTCATCCATCCTAGGTAAAGGAAACTGGTATTTCACTATGATGTTGTTTATTGTTATCTAATCAGTACACATCCTCCATTCTCCATTCTTATTAGGTGCTAATACTACTTGTATTTCAAAAGGGCTTAGACTCTCCCTGATAAAACCTTTCTTCAACATCTGCCGCACTTGTCTATTCAATTCTTCAATCTCTGCTGGTGTCAACCGGTGTGCAACTTTATTAGGAAAACTAGCTCTGAGAACTAAGTCCATGCAATGACAAATACTTCTTATAGGTGGCAATTCATCAGGTACATCATCTGAAATGATGTCCTCATATTCTGTCAACAAATTTTTTATCTCTTCTGGGTGTTCTCCTTCCAGTTCTTGTCTCCCAGTCTTCTTAGGAATTAAGGAAAAACACACATTCTCATGTCTCAGTCCATCCATGAATTTACTTCCATCTACTAAATAGATTCTAGCATTCATACATAGTTCATTCTTCAAAGGTTCCTCCAAAGGAAACAAGGTTTGCTTCATCCCATTGGCCACAATAGTCTATGTATTCTTCCTCCTATCATGCATTGCCTATCTATCAAACTGCCAAGGTCTACCCAACAAAAGAAGACAAATATCCATAAGCATAATATCTCACAAAACTTCATCATGATAATTCCCAATTTTCAATATCACCAAACATTGTTCACTTACTAACAACTTATGTTCATCCTGAATCCATGCTATATGATAAGGCTTAGGGTGTTTCATTCTCTCCAATTTCAACTTATTCACCATCTCCTCTAAAACAAGATTATCTGAACTACCACTATCAATAACAACTTTACAACACTTACTGGATACCTTACATCTGGTCTTGAACAAATTATTTCTCTGCAAGGGCTCTTCATCTCCTTCGGTATGACACAAAGCTCTCCTCATCATCAACAGTTCTCCATCTTCCAATTTATTGTCTGATCCAGTGGGGTTTTATTCCACCACTGCTGCTCTTCCGGTAGCCTCTATCTTCTTACATTTGAATGCATGGTATCCTTCTCCATGCGTAAAGCAGGTTCCTCTAAATGTCCTCTTGTCCTGTCTTCCAAAGTTCTCATTCCGGTAACCATCTGGTTCTCTCCTCTGGTAGAAATTTCTATCATCCTTTAGGTATGGATTACCTTCTTTTCTCACTTCCTTGTCCTTTCTTTGATCTATACTAGTTCCTCTTCCTTCAGTATATACTCTTACTCCTTGAAATATTAATCCGGTAAACCTTCCACCTCTACCTCTCTGTCTCTGCTCATGTATTTTCTTCAATTTCTCTTCAGTGTTTAGGGTATACTGGTAAGAATCTTCAACACTCCCCAATTTGATCATACTGAGTTCATCTTGTATAGACATCCACAATTTGTTCAAATATTTTATAATTTATTCAATTTCATCATCAACATGTCCAGATCTAATGTTCAACTTGTAAAATGCTTCAGTGTAATCCTTCACACTAGATTCCTTCTGTCTCAGATTCTACAACTTTCGGAACAAATCTACTTGATAATTCGCCGACACAAACTTTGACTTCAACTTAGCAATCATTCGATCCCATGTCTTAATATTTTCTTTACCTCTTCTCTATCTATCAACTTGCAAATGCTCCCACCAAAGAGATGCATGACCTTTCAAACGGGTACAGACATATTTCACCTTCCTCTCTTCTGCAATGTTTTCAAAATCAAAATACTTTTCCATCTCTGAGATCCAATCCATCAATTCTTCTAAATCTAACTTCCCATCATATTCTGATGGGATAAAATGAGGTTTAGTGTTTTCCCTACTGAAAACTCTTAAAAACCTTTCTTCATCCAGATACATCACCGATAGGGTTACTTGTTCTGTTGGGGCTTCTTCTCCTTCATCTTCACTTACATCTTCAATATGTCAGCCTCTTCTCTGGGCTATCTCCACGGCTTCTAACCAGGTTGCTAGTCCTCACAACATCTCCATCAAAATAGGGTCTGCATTCCCACATGCTTCACCATTCCTAGTTCCTCTTCGCACCATCAATTCAAGATAGTCCTCTACAATTGTAGGTTGGATCCATAATCTGCCACCCTACAACAAGTAATTCAGGACACACAACCTCCAAAACAAAACTTTTCTTTGATACCACTTCAAGTAGTCATTGGTTAGGAGGGACCACAAAGACATCAATCTGGATCGGTCACCAAGAGTAAGCACAATGGAAACACAAATATAAGATGGAGGCAACACAAAATAGATTGATTTATTGCATGAAATTTGATTACATCCAACCGGTCACAATGGGGTTACAACATACCAGTTCACAGGCCTGGTAGAATAGGTCACAAATGGGACCTTGAATTAAAAGATCTATCTTCTACGCACAATCTAGCTATCTGATTCTCTGATTGATCTAATTGATTATATTTTAAAGTAATTATAAATATATATATCAATCCAAAGGATCCAGTTGGCCCAAAAGGGATCAAAACCCAAAGAACAAGACCTAACATGAAAATAACAAGGGCGGCCTCTGCAAAGAGATTCCTTTGAAAAATATAAAGGATGAAAAGTAGATCGCGAGAAAAGGTTGGCCACACACAAAGGAACATCGAGATCACTTCCCAAGGCTCCACAGGCTTGGGAAGGGATCCGATAGATCACCAGAATAGGTCTTAGGCAACCGGTAACAAAGGAACAACCGGTAACAAGAAACTGTCATGGAAACCGGTAGCGATATCTTTCCGAAGAGTGATCCAAATGTGATGCGGTTTGAAAGAAAGAAAGATGATCAAGTCTTGAAGTAGAATCCAACTCCACAGGATTCGGTGAGCCAAAACTGGGACACATAGAAAGGAAAACTGAAACTGCAAAGAGAAAACAAAATATAAAGGAAAATGTTTTTGGTTGATGCAAGATTTCTGTGAACCAGGGATGCTCCTACATTAAATTCCTCTGTTGGTATTTTGGATGTGTTGCATTGGTTTTGTCATTGATATCAACATTTGTCAACACTTATCAGCACTTGGAGATATTTGGTTATGTTCACTGGCATGTTCAGTGACTTATGCATAGTCACCGATATCTGGTTCACTGACAGGTTATATTTTTCACCATCACTAAGGATGATCTGTTATCATCTGGAGATTACTTGGTTATGTCAAAAACATTGTTTGGACACTTGGTTTTGGTGATTTTATTATTGGTACAATTGAGTTTGCATATTTGCTGTTACAGGTCTAGGTTATGGACCGACAAGCATTATCTATTCCAGATCAACATGACACGTTATGGAGATGTTTTGTTATTATTGTAAATGCATTGAGCTGACATCATGCATGGCATATTGATTCATTTGTAATTAATTTAATTGTAATATTCTTTGTAAGCCTACCTACACATTTGGTCTTAGGTTTTGGTATATATGTAAGATCTCATTTGTGAGATTATGTAGAGGTGTAGAAAAAGGGATTGTAATAAGGTATATGTGAATATAAGAAGAGCTATGCATGCATAAATCATTTGAAGATTCAAGGAAGGTATGAAAAAGACAATCAGAGATTAACTGGTACTGAATCCAACATATAAAGATGCTATTTTGAGTAGTACATTATCATTGGATTTAACCATCCAATTGTAGTCAGTGTGACTCTCATTTTGTGATTGAGTAGTGAGCTCTAGGCAATTGGCTTTTCTGCATGTGTAGACCCCATATTGTACACACATACTATTTGCAGTAGTATCATCTGATTGTGGGTAAGGTTTCTCACCATATTTTTTCCCCTTATATGGTTTCCATGTACAAATAAATATGTTATGTGCTATGTATGTTATTTGTCTTTCTGTTTCATGCATTAAACTTTATCGGTACTGTTATTAATTGCTAAACTATCTACCGACATTAAGTTTGGTTTACCGGTATTATGCACTAAGTTTGGTTAAGTTATATTTGGGTTGAAATTAATAGACAACTGATTCACCCCCCCTCTCAGTTGCCTCTAGGTCCTAACAATTGGTATCAAAGCCTAGTCCTCTTTTTGCAGAAGTTTAACAGCTTGAGGAGATTTTATGGCAACTAACTATTTCAGGAAGGATAACCCGAAGCCTGATGGAACTAACTATGGTATATGGAAGATCAGGATGGAGACACATCTAAATTGCATTGGAAGAGACATATGGGATGTTACAAAGAATGGCTATGTTGGTCCTACTCAAGGTCAACCTAATCCACCAACCTTGGCTAAAGATCAGGAGAATGATTACAAAGCAAGAGAAATTTTTTTGAGCGTATTATCAGATTAGAAAATCATGGGATTATCTGACCGATCTATTGCTAAAGCTATTTGGGACAAATTAGAGACATTGAATGAAGGTGATACCACAGTCAAAATTGCAAAATTGGAATGCTTCCGGGTCAGGTATGAAAATATGAAAATGGAAGAAGATGAAAGGATTTCTACTTTTATGGAAAGAGTTAATGAAACTATTTTGGGTATACAATGTTGTGGAGGATCCTTAAGTGAAGATGAAATTGTTTCTAAAGTTTTAAGAGCATTTCCACTAGAATATAAAATGAAAGTAACTGCTATTAATGAATCGAGAACAATGCCTAATACATCAGTATCTAGAGACACTTTGGTTGGAAAACTTTTAGCTTTTGAACTTGAGGAATTTGGTCCTATTGCTACAATTAAGATAGATTTGGCTTTCAAAGCTTCATCATCTACAACATCATCATCATTATCTGAAAATTTTGATTGGAAAACACTCTATGCTAGAGAACTTGAAGAAATCAAAAGGGAGAATGAAGAACTTCAAGAGATTGAAGCACTATTTGCAAGGAAAATGCCTAAAGGTCTAGTTGGAAGTAAGTATGAAGGTAAAGAACCATTTAAATGTTTTAACTACAATAAAATTGGTCATATGGCATGTAGGTGTCCTGATAGACATGCAAGATTGAAAGAAGAAGCTAAAAGAACATATAAGCCTAACCCTGAATATCAGAGGTACATATTTAAGAAGAATAGAGATAAATCATGTTATTATGTTGATGGAGTTACTGTTAATTCTGATGAGGAACTAGTAGACAATGGATGGGCTTTTGTTGCAATAATAGAAGATCAACTGACATATATTGTTCAACCAGTAGAGCAGGCCCTGGCAGCTAAAATTGAAGAAAAGGATGAATGGATTATTGATTCCAGATGTTCACATCATATGACTGGTGATAAGAGTAAATTATTAACCTTTCAGGAATACAATGGAGGTCTAGTAAGATTTGGAGATGCCAAAGCTTGTTTGATCAGAGGAAAAGGCACTATATCTTTTGATGGTAAGCACAATACTGATAATGTTTACTATGTTTGAATGCTAGTGATAAAAGTTGTTGGATTGCTCAGATTGATAAGATTTGGTTGCGGCATAGGAGAATGTGTCATGTAAATTTTGATTGAATGATTAAGATCGGTTCTACACAAGCTGTTAGAGATTTACCTAAGATTGTTAAGCCTGCTAATCTGGTACGTAAGGAAAATCAGTTTGGTAAGCAAACAATAAGATTACTAGATCTTGAGCATACTGATCTATGTGTAGCTACTAATGTTAGAAGTGTGTAGGGTGATAGATAATTTATGCTGCTAATTGATGATTATTCTGGGATGATGCGGGTTGTCTATTTGAAGGAGAAATTAGAAGCATTGGACAAATTAAAGATATTCAAAGCAAAGGTTGAGACTGAGACTAGATTGAAAGTGAAGTATCTGATATCTGATAGAGGTGGAGAATTTTTTTCTAGTGACTTCAATTCATTCTATGAGAAGCATGGGATTAGAAGACAATTATTTGCTCCTAGAACCCCTCAGCAGAATGGAGTTGTTGAAATGAAGAACATAATTGTCTTGGATGCTGCAAGGACTATACTAATTGAAGGAAGTATTATAAAGATCTACTAGAGAGAAGCCATTAGCATTGTTTACACATTCAACAAAGTTCACATCAAAGGAGACATCGTTAAGACCCCTTATGAGCTATGGTTTGGTCATGTTCCTATTGTGAGATATTTTAGAGTATTTGGTAGTAAATATTATATCAAGAGAGATGAGTATATAGGAAAGTTTGATGCTAGAAGTGATGAAGGAATTTTATTGGGATATTCTACAAAGAGAAAAGCCTACCACTGTGACAAAAAGAGACTAAGAAAGATAGTGGATAGTGAAAATATGAAGGTGGATGAGAACCTTAGAAAAGGGATCAGAGCATGTGGTTATGATGAAGGACATCATATTTTTTTAGGTCCTATTCAGATTGAAGAGCCTAAGAAGAATGATTCAGTAGAGATAGTTAATCCGGATGTTGCTGCTGTTGGTGAAGAAGTGTAGGAACTTGATAATATGAATAATTAGAAGACTCTGAGTTATGTAAGACTAAATAATTCTAAAAATTAGATTATTGGTGATAAGAATAAAGGTGTAATGACTAGAAGAATGTTAACTACTGAATAAGTATGCTTGATTTCTAAAGATGTTGCCGAAGCTTGCAAATATGAAAATTGGATGAGAGCTATGGAAGAAGAACTAGATCATATTGAAAAGAATAATACGTAGAAACTTGTGCCTAGACCTAAGGATAATAATGTTAATGGTACAAAATGGGTATTTAGGAACAAATTGAATGAAGCTGGTGAAGTTGTCAGAAATAAAGCTAGACTGGTTTGCAAAGGATATTCTTAGAAAGAAGGAATATATTATGAGTAGACTTTTTCTCCGATGGCCAGACTTGAAGCTGTTAGATTGTTGCTTGCTTATGCTTCTTATAAAGATTTCAAGGTATATCAGATGGATGTCAAATCTGCCTTTTTAAATGGTGATCTTGATGAAGAAGTCTACATTGAGCAACCTGATGGATTTTCATTATCAGATGATGAAGATATGGTATGTAGGTTGAATAAATATCTTTATGGACTGAAGCAAGCCCCTAAAGCCTGGTATACTAGACTAGATAAATATTTATTGAAATTGGCATTTACTAAAGGTACTGTTGACATTAATCTATACTTTAAGATAGAAAATGATAACATCCTGATTGTTGAAGTCTTTGTTAATGATATTATCTTTGGAGGTGATGATGACTTGAGAATGAATTTTGTCAGTGATATGCAAAAATAATTTGAGATGTCTATGATTGGTGAGATGAAATTTTTCCTAGGTTTGCAAATTTCACAGATTGGAAAAGTTATATTCATATCTCAAACTATGTGAAAGAATTGCTAAAAAAGTCTGGGCTAGATGACTCCAAACCTGTTGGAACTCCTATGGTGACTGGTTGTAAATTGTCTAATAATGATGAATCTTTGAAAGCTAATCAGAGTTTGTATAGATCTATGGTTGGTGGACTGCTATATCTTACTTAGACTAGGCCAGACATTATGATTGTTGTGTGCATGGCTGCTAGATATCAAGCTGACCCAAAAGAGTGTCATGTCAGTGTTGTGAAGAGGACATTTAGATACTTGAAAGGAACTATGAATTATAGTTTATGGTATCCAAGGAATGATGATTTCATGCTATGTGCCTACACTGATGCAGATTAGGTTTGTGATGTTGATGACTGGAAGAGAACTACCGGTGTAGCATTCTTTTTGGGTAAGAAGTGGGTTTCATGTGATAGTAAGAAACAAGATTCAATGTCCTTATCTACTGCTAAAGTTGAGTACATTGCTATTGCTAGTAATTGCACTCAAGTAGTTTGGATGAAGCAAATGCTGAAAGATATTAGACTTCTTTATGATGAGCCTACTATTATATACTCTGATAAGTCTAGTGCTATTAACATGATTAAGAATTCGATGCAATATTCAAAGACTAAGCATGTGTCAATCAGATATCATTACTTGAGAGAGCAAGTCAGTGAAGAGAAGTTGAAGATGGAGTATGTATCTACAAAGGAACAAATAGCTAATATTTTCACTAAGCCTTTGCTTGCAAATACATTTGTCTATTTGAGAGAAAAGTTAGGGGTATCCACCCCTCTTAATGAGAACTATATGCATTGAGTTGCATCAATCCAGTGGACTTCACAGTCTTCTCATTTTATCTAGATTGGTGAGTTGGTACTGCTCCTCTGCTGGAGTAGTCTATTTTTTGGGGAGAGAGATTCATGTTTCATATTCTAAGGGGGAAGTAAGTTTGGTTTTTTGTTTTGAGATCTTTGGCATTGTTGTCAAAGGGGGGGAGATATCATGTGAAAAACTAATTTATATGTCCTGATCTTAGGGGGAGTTTGCTGGAGACATCTTCTTTCTTTGCATTGATTGTTTTTCACATTCATATGTTTCCATCAATGCCAAATGGGGAGGTTGGATATGGTTGGTCATTGTTGCTGCTAGGATGTGTTTTCATTGATGTCAATATATTCTTTGTATTTCTTCGGTGATTGCTAATTACAAAGATCTTATGATCTAGTTTGTAGTGTTGGTTTTGTTGATCACTGTTTTGCAGAGTTTAGTATTTCCTCTGATATATTCCGATGTGATCATATCTTGTGCTAAGTTTTTGGGATATTTCGTGGGATGGTCTTGTGTATCTTCATTTTATATGGCTAGTGATTTTATGCTCCACAAGTTATCTTTCTTCGTGACTGTTGCTGATTGGTTGTGTTCTTGAGCTTTCAGATGTTGACCGATGAAGATTTGATTAGTGGTGTTGTGTCATGCCCAAACTTTTGGGCACGAACGGAACAATTTTTTTTTTTTAAATACTTAACCTAGTACAACTAACTTATTAAATTGATGCAAAACTAGTTTAGTCCTAACTATGTTTTTGAGTGAATCTAACCACTAAGCCAATCGACAAAATAAAACATCTAAGTCACAAGTGGATTAAAAATCTCCAACAAAAGAATATTGTCTTCCATTAATAAATAATTAAAATCTCAAACTTAACAAATAATCTCAAATTTAATTGATCAATAATCTATTATAGATCTTTAATTACCTAGGGTCTCAATAAATTGTCCTAGTTATTAGATTAAACAAACCTATTAAATAAAATTTCCATCAATTAAAATGCCTTATAAATTTAAAATTTAAAAGGGCCAACTTGACCCTACACATATCATTTTATTTTATTTTTCCCAAGGGTTTATCCTACCCAAGGGTTTTAAAATCTTTTTATTAGAATATTCCTTCATTCATTTAATAATTAAAAGTGCATTACTTAGTTTACAAATAACTATTTTGATCCCAAATAAATATAGTAGGTTAATTATATATATATATATATATATATATATATAAGGGGGGGTTTCCTTTCTTAATTTTGTTAATTTACCTTTAAAAAAAAATCTAAAAGTGCACATGCTAACCCTACTTTTTAAACACCCATCCCACACATATTTTATTTTAAAATCTATGTGTGTTTGCCCTAACCCAGAATTAGGGTTAGGGCATGTGTGTTATAACATACATATATTTTTTTCTTTTCTTTAACTATTAGTATTTTGCCCTAACTTGAAAACTGGGTTAGGGCTTGTGAGTGTGTGTGTGTGTGTGTGTAGGTCGAAGGTTGGGTGGCGGCCATGGGAGGTGGCATTTTTTTTTTGTTCTTATTTTCCAACAGCAGCGTGTGCAGGGCCGAGCCGGGAGTTCCTTATTTTTTTGCGGAGGAGGAAAGGAGGCGGTGCGGGGGTTACCCGCGAGCTGCGGACAACGTTGCCCATAGCTGTGGTGACCCACAACCTATGGATGTTGCCGCCCACAGCTGCTGGCTCCCGCAGTCTGTGGACGTCGCCGCCCACAGCTGCGGGTTCCACAGCCCTGTGGACGATGCCACCCACAGTTGCGGGCTCCCGTAGACTATGGGCGTCGCCGCCCAAGGCTGCGGCCCACACTTCCCTCTTGCTAAAAAAATATTTTTTTTAAAAGTTTTTTTTTTTTTGTGTTTAAAAAAAATATGTTAAAAAAAACGTTTATATATATATATATATATATATACATCCACCCCTTTTTTTTTTTTAGAGTTTAACATGCAATAATTCCTTAAAAGGCATAAACCTGCATTATATATATATATATATATATATATATGTATGTATGTATGTATGTATGTATGTATGTATGTATGTATGTACATATATATATATATATATGTATGTATGTATGTATGTACATATATATATATATTTATATGTATATATATATATGTATGTACATATATATATATATATATGTATATATATATATATGTATGTACATATATATATATATTTATATTTATATTTATATATACATATAAATATATGTATAAATAGATCTAGTAAAATACATTACTATTTTTTTTAAATAAACATATTTTCAGAATAAACATTTAAATGAATTATATATATATATTGCTATTTATAACTCATTTAGGCAAACTTATGAGATTACCCTTTTTTTTTATTCTTTTATAGTTTTAGAATGCATGCAGGGATTTTCCCATTATAATTTTGTAGTATGTTAAAAGGAAAATATCCTTTTTTTATAAGGCTGGAATATGTATGTTTTATATTCTATTTTCTTTTTTTGTTTAAAAACTAACATTCTGTAACTAATATCTACAATGCATTCTAACAACAAACTTAAAATATAATCTTTTTGGTAAACAAAATAAAAACTAGGTCTATATGCTAATCTTTCCTTTGATAAAATAAGCTACTACAATAAGATTTATTTTCTGCATTAAATGGTAAAATAAATGACAGATTTCTTTTATTTGCAGCAACATTAATATACATAAATGAACATGTAGAAACAAAATTAATTTATTTGCAGAATAAACATAAATGCAACAACTTTATTTCCCCCTTTTTTTTTAATGAGGATTTAAGTACATGCTAATATAATTCATCTTCCCATTTTGCAAAACTAACCAAAATAGGAGAAATACATTTCTTTAGCAAGTTTAAATACAAAGTAAATAAGAATACAAATGGGTTTGAAAACTCAACTAATATTTCCCTTCCATAGGAATATGAATAAATAAATACACTTCTTTTCTTTTGGAAATTAAATACAACAATAGCTCTTTTGTTTTTTGCTACAAAATAAATACATTTTTTTTTTTAGAACTATTTCTACATCTTAGAACAACAACTAATCCCTTTATTCTTTCTTTTCCATCCCAAGCAACTTGCAATAAAATATAACTTGACCATGGAGAGCTCACCTCCCAGCCTAGGCTTACAAGAAGCCACCCCCGAGCTTGGAGAACCAAGTACTAGATGGGTTACAAACAAACAATCAACACAACAACAAAGGCAACCACTCAATCATGCATTTTCCCATCCCAAGCTACACTCTCACCACAACTTGTGATGAACTTTCCATGGGTGGAAGTGGACCAAGTACCATTGGGGAGATTGCAAGCATAATACAACTCAAGCCACCTCATGGCAAAAACAAAATACAACAAATTTCATCTCCACACCTTATGCCCCCCCAAAGGCATAAAAGCCATATTTTCTCCCCTTATGACCCCCAAATGCATACACAAGGCTATGCAGCAAGGGTCACAAAGGATGCTCTTGAGATCACTCTCCATAAGGGGAGCCTCTCACCCAAGGCTGTCATACTTCTTCCACCCCAAGACCATCCTACTCTCCCAAGAGTAGGAGGTCTTGGACACTCCCAAAACAAGAACACATAAACAAAGAACATGGAAATGAAAACTTACATTTTTCTCCTACAACAAATTACATATACACATCTCTTCATACAAGCATTTCTTTCTTTCAAAAACAACATAAACAACATAAAAAAAAGGAAGTAAAACCAACCTTAATCTGCCAATAGGTATGTTAGACTTAGTTGGGGATGAGCTACCCAAATCCACACAAACTTTCCACCAACCCTTCACCAAAATTCTATCCTACAACTAAATTTCAAAAATTGCATAATCTCCAACAATGGAGAGTGGGTGATTACTCACTAAGTCCCTAATCCTTGCCTAAGAAGGCCTCTCTCACACTTCCCAACCCCTTGGGTAAGGTGAGAGTTCCCATTGGTTGCTCTTTCCAACCTCTTACATATTACTAAAATTGGAAAGGGAAAAGGTGAGAGAGGATGGGGAAGAGAGTTTGACATCAAAAGGGAAGGTTGTCTATCCTAGGAGGAACCTTCTAAGTTGAATTTTCTCTCACCTTGGGAAAACCACTTTTTGAGGTGACTAAACAGTCACATGGGAGTAGTCACATGTTTCGAAATACCCCTAACCCATAGGTATACCCTTTGGACCTTTGGAAAAGCCCTAAAACTGACACTAGGAGTCCATTTGACCCCTTAGAAACCCAACTGAAGTTAACCTACGGGTCAAACCTGAGTTGACCACTCCTAAGACTCCCTACCCAAGGCAAATTTGGGACCACACTCTTTTGTTTGAATGGCTTTGGTAGAAACAAAACTCCCTCCAAGAGACAAGTCAAAATCAATGACACTAATCAACACGTGTCAAGTGACACAATAAAATACAATATAAAAATCACACATGGAATTTGTCTCTAGTAGGTTTACACAATTAAATAAAATCAAATTAACACACATGCATAATTTACTTTCACAAATAAAATACATTACAAACGGGGTGTTGTCTCTCCAAATAGACAACCCCTGGCTGAACAAACGTACATTGGTCTAGGTTTGGTTCTCCATATTTATTCCATGGTCACATGGATAATTTTCTTGCGCATCTCAATTAACACATTAGTAATTCCAAATAATCACAATTATACATAATTAAATACATAGATTTCATTGCACATCAAACACTCATACATTTGACAATAATAATTCAATATCCCATTCATTCAAATTCGATTCTACATAAGCAATTATCATAATTCTCAAAATTGAACCATTCATAAAATAAGCATCTTTTTTCTATCATCAAAATGAAGTCCTGCAATTCCAATAATGACATTCACCATTTCAAAGTAATTCTATTCTAGTAACATATAAAGTTTCATAATCATAATGCATAAAATGAAGCATCAATATATGTCAATGTGATCCAAATCATGGAATCATATAGGTTCTAAATCCATAATGCATAAAATAAAGCATCCATAATAGTCTCAATATGAAAATAATTGATAATGTCAAGCTGAGTCGGGGTAGGGCCTCACATGTTGGTTGTAATGCCCCGTCAAGAAACCCCAAAGGGATAAAGCTAACACACACAAATGGAGTGCAAATATATATATATAAGACACAACATTAAAATATATTGAGTTATCTAAAGCTTTGATAACACAATAGAAGACTAAACAAACCTAAGGAGTTTCCCAATGTGATTACGTAACTTAACACCTAACTCAACTCGCGACATTTGATCGAATTAAACAGGTTATCTTAATTACATGTTATTTCTTAAAACATGGATATAATTTATTCAGTAAATTAAAATTATTTAGAAAATAGGACGTGTTCATCCATTGAGGTTGAAGATGAGGCTAACATGAGGAAATTTACCCATTAAAGTTAAAACATAGATAACATGTGGAGGTTCATCCATTAGAATTTAAATACATGTAACTTAATGAAGTTTATCCATTAGAGTTAAAATTAGATAGCATGACAAGTTCATCCATTATAGTTAAAATATAGCTAATAAGACAAAGTTCACATATTAATGTTAAAATGTAAATAACATAATGAAGTTCGTCCATTAGGGTTAAAATATAGATAACTTGATGAGTACATCCATTATAGTTAAAATAAAGCTAATATGATGAAGTTCATTTATTAACATTAAAATGTAAATAACTAAATGAGTTCGTCCATTTTAATTATAATATAGCTATTATGATGGAGTTCATTTTATCAAGGTTAAAATGTAAATAACTAAATGAGCTCATCCATTTGAATTACGATTTAGGTAATATGACGAGTTCATCCAACAATGGTTATCCAATCATTTCATTCAAAACTTTTCCTTAACCATATACCATGCATCTAATTTCATTACATGATTTAATTTCATCATAACCTAGGGAGTTCTTTCCATGCATACTTAATTGTATTATCAATAACTGAAATTGATTACATTCTATTATTCAAATCTACATCCTTTCATGATCCACATTCTTGCATTTAATTAATACAACTGCATACATGCTTTTATGATTAATTATATCTAATCCATTTATACATTCTATCAAAATGCCATCCATACATGTTAACACTAAACATGAAACATAAGAACAAAAGCATCACATAACACCAAATTGATATCAGAGTTCACCCCTAAAGGGCTACATCTCTGGGTTTGCTCAACTGCAAGACCCCTCTGATCATTTAAATAAGTTAAGGATACATAAGGTTCACATTATTTACAATCTTGCCATCAAGGCGAACATAACCAATATACAAACGACCACATCGGTCAATAAATACATAGACGATCCCTACATAGAAACGGATCCAACTGGACATATTAAAAGCAAATTCAAAGGTCCACTACTTGATGGTACTCTAACTAGAGACCTAACCAACTATGGTCAAGCACAAATCAACACACTACTCCCACATTAATCGACAAGACCAATTATAACATCATCACAAAGCAACAACCGAACTAGAGACCATTGATATAAACAGGTACCCCAAATCAACCAAATGACAGGGTCCAAAAAAAAACATATCAAGTCTTGCCGTTACTTAAGCAAAAGCGAGTATAGAAATTAAACTTGCATAGGCATTGACTAACAGAGGCAATCTTTTCCCATATTGATTTAACACTAAATGTCGATCAAGTTTTCCAAATGATCTAAGTTCTCAAAATACAATAATAGAAAACACAAAATACCATTACAAGGTAAATTCAATACCACAATTGCACTAGTACAATCTTGCCTATTCCCCAATTCAAAGAAAAATATAAATTAACAATTTATTCTACTAAATGAAAATTTCATTTACTTGCCAAATTTTCCTAACGATACTTTATTTAATCCCCAATATTTCCAATAGTATATTATTTAAGTTTCCAAAATACCCAATATTCCTATTTTCCAATTACCCAAATACACTATATTATTTCAATTCTAAAATCTTCGGATAACCTATTATCGTTTAATTTCTTAGAAAATAATTTCTGAGTAATAAATATATTTTATTTCCAAAATCTCCCAGATAAATTATTACTTTAACCTTTTCCACATAATGAAATAAATAACAAACTATATCTATATATATATATATATATATATATATATATATATATATATATATATATATATATATATATATATTCTTTATAAAAAGAAAAAAAAATACAATTCACCACAAGCTGGAGGCATGTGAAAAGTTAAGGCAAATTTAATATTGCCTGGTAGCTTTGCTACCATGGGATAACATGTTGTCGTATGGTAGCACTTCTACCCATATGGTAGCATTGCTACCCTACGATAGCATCTTCTACCTTAGGGTAGCATTGCTACCTTATGGTAGTACTTGCTACCATCCCCCTCGCCCCCCCCAGATTATTTTATATTATTCTTTTTTATTTTTTTTTTAATTTATTTATTTTTTAAATTTTATTTACTATGACATACACAGCTAAGAAGAAAACCAGTCTCACAGAGACTAAGAAAATTATTCTTTTTCCAGAAAGACCAAGAATACCAAAATTGAATTTAAAACTAAATCAACAAACCCATAAAATAAAAATAGCTAAAAACCCCAATCTGTAGTCTCAGACTCAGAAATCTCTGAGAAATAAATCTCATTATCAAGCCCTCAGACATATGAATGCATTCCATTAATCTGGAACAAAACCCCCAAAAAAATAGACTCAGAAATTTTCTGAGACAAACAAAGAATGGATTTAGCCAATCTTAAACAAACATTTTCATTCCCAAGCAACCCATTCTAGCAAAAATTCACCAGCATAACCCCCTCTCAGGGTAGAATTAGTGAATCTGCTTAATCTACAAGCATGAACTCCAACTATTTTAACAATCTTTCCATAATACAAAAGAATGCAAACCAATTTTTTTCAAAGCTAAAACTCAAATTTGAGAACATTCATGGATTTTCAAACCATCATTTCATGAAGAACAACCAAACACGATTTTTGATTTAACAACGAAATAAAAAAAAAGTAAACTAGAATCCTACCTCTTTTAGCATTCCTGGCAAGATTTTGAAGAAGAGCCCAACCTGCAGCTGTTGAAATTCTTCCCAAAATCCCTAATCTTCTCCATCCAAAAATATTTTTCCCCAAAACAAAATCAACAACCCTAAAAATATTTTCCAACCTAGGTTAAATGGAATAAAAAATTTGACCTAATCTCCTAATTTTGAATTTAAACACTTTTTAAATAAAAAATAAAAAAAATCATTCTTTTCAACTATTCAAATAATCTAACTTGCTTTTCTAATTAAAATTAAAATGCTTCTCTCTCATTTAATTTTAATTTTCTCAATATTAACAAAGCTAACATTTATATTTCGCAATATTGATGAGGATAAAATATTTTAATTAAATCAAATTCCCAAACTCAATCTTTCACACTATATCAAATATATATAAATTAAACTTGCTTTTCTAATAAAAATTGATTTTCTTAAATAATTAAAATTAACCTTTATATTCCAAAAAACAAAAAAGGGATTAAATTATTTCTATTTTGAATAACTTTAAATCTTCCCTTTTCAAAATGCATAAACTAAATAAATTCACGATTTTAAATTAACCTTTAAATAAAACTTGGTACAAACATAAATAGAGAGATCTTTTTAATTAATGTTTAATCACATAAAAGAAACCTATTTATTTTAATTCCTCAATTACTAATGCATAAAAGAACACATTAAATCAAATTAAATACTAGGATGAAATACTCAATTTTACCACACGCAAGGCACGCAAACCAAGAAAGTCAACCAAATACACGACCTGCAAACCCAAACAAAAAGAGAAACTGATGGACCACAGACGACACTCACTTGAGCATGACTAGGGTAAGATGAAGTTTTTACAACCACCTAATCCAAATTCTAAGGACGGAAGAGATATAGTCAACCTTGCAAATCCTAATGAAGATGAACCTCACACCACGACGATATTGTACCTGCAGTCTCCTGCAACCATGAGTCATACAAGCATACATATATATATATATATATATATTAATGAAAGTGTTAACTCAAGATTAATAAAAAGAATCAGGAGAACAATTAAACTTACATAAGAATCGATACGAAAGCACACTAACAGGTACGCACAATAATTGCAATATCTGACTACAACATTACATAATGGTAAATCAACCATCCAAGAATACCACATAGAAAAAGTCAACCAAGGTCAAACCAATTTTACAAAGCTGACTAGGGTAGGGGCACTACATTCTCCCTCCTAGGCTTTGAGTTACTCCCAGAAGTCATAAGGCTAAGCGGAAACTCATGCAACACGTATTAGCCCTGAAACTCAATTAACAATTATCAATTTGAACATATGAATCTTTTCACAAACAATTGAAATATTATTGCTAAATCCTCTACGAATGTCATTATCCATTGACAAGATACATCAAAATCCTTACATTTCTTATAACATTTTGTGGAATTATCAATAATCATAGTAGAGATACAAATATTCTCTTCCTTTCATTATACCAAAATTAAAGCATTGAAAGAGATACACAATAATTAACATACTCATCTATCAAATATGACAAGAAAACATGGCATCATGATCAATTTCTTTTACCAATACATATTTTTACAAAACTTTATCGCATAGAACTAGCTTCAAATATCAATTTCTACAACCAAGTTAACTTTCAATAAATAAGAGCAACGCAAATAACTCAATTGTTTACACTTTCCAGGCATAAAAGAAACTTTCCAATGACTATGTCCCATAACATAGTGATAAGTTAACACCATTTAATCCATGATTACACATAATAACCATCCACATAACTAGAATGCACAACTCAAAAGGCCACATGCGAGCATGTCTAATGCTCGGTCAAAGATAACATGCACGATCAACATCTCTATGCCTGATCTCTGAACAAATAACATGATCATAAATATCCAACATCTCACTCAAGGGCTTGATGGTGCTAGGGCACACCATAGTGGTGCTACCTTCCATGCAAGACCCTCGTGAACATCCCTTGTTGCATAAGGTGTTTAGCCTCCAAGAGATAGTCACCACTCATAGGTAGCTAGTGGATCCTAGCTGTCTCACAGCCTCACATACCCCCATCCTCAAGGTTCCCTACATCTAATTCCTTGTATACACTCAACCAAGACCGTCTCCTACATTCTTAGAGAGGAATTCACATTTCAACACAAGACCAACATATGAAAACAACAAGGATAAACCAATTTAGCCACCAAAGTATAGAAGAATAAAGATAATAATCATCAATTCCAACAGTAAGGTAAGAAAATAATTCCGGAATTGTAACACCAAATCAAGTAAGCAAAAGATCATAAGATCATGGCTAAACCTTCAAGGTCAAAATAAAATAAATTGCTGGTCCACAAGGAAATAAATAAAAAAATATCATAAGTGCACATAACATCACTATGTGACTAGCATCTAGCCACCAACGAGGAAGGAATGAACAATCATCTAGCTATCGTAGTAGCTCATCATATGGTGTGGCCTAGTCACACATCTACATGGCATGGCAGTGTGCACCTCGACATCACCCTGCATCACGTCATCACGAGGCATGGCTCTACCCTAAACCCATCAGTAGGCCGCATGGCAATGTCTACTACATCCCGCATCGTGTCTTAGCATGACATGGCAATACTCCAAGCAGAAAGGGCACACAATGGATGTATCCCACATGGTAGTGTACCTCATGGAAAAGGGCACGTGCAGGTCACACCCCGCATAGCGACGTACCTCTCAGGATACTCGCCATAAGCCAGAGGTATACATGGCTAAGGTCTACCCACAAGTCTACCAATGCTAGTCAATTGGCAGCTCATGTGAAAAATAACATACCTTTCATGAAAACAAGGCAAAAGATCCTCCAATAATACCTATCATTCTGCTCAAGAACTCACATCAATATGCTCAAATAAAGGATAGGAATAGGTTGACACACATGAACCTTATGAATTGATTCATCATAAGGGAAAGTATTGAGTACACCTATTATACAGTTTCATTATATAACTATATTTTTCCTCAAAATACAGAAGCTAAAGTCACTTTGCATCGACATTACTGATACGTCATTCCATACTATTCAAGGAATGGTGACTTCTAATACTACCCCTTCACATACTGACTTATCAACAACCCGTGGGTTGGCACTCAGTAAGGAAACAAATAAGTAACATCACATAAACAGTATGTTTTCCCATAGTCATAAGTAAACATATCCTCCATGGTTGATTACTTCACCATCCCATGGGTACACATAGAAAGCACAGGTTTCTTACAATACACAAGGAATAGCACCATTACTGGTTTAGTCACATTTACGGGGGGTACTCTTCAATATGCTATCATCTACTCAAGAAAGGTTTTACCTATGCTTGCCACATGAATCACTAAATAAAGTTTATTATAGGTACAAGTACTGAAATTCTTAACAATTCATCATTACATAAGGAAATAACATCATTCCTATATTTTTTTCTAGTTCCACTAAGCATTCGAATTCCCATTACTAACTATGCAATTTCCTTTCTGAAGCTTAAGACTTTCAATTTTCCATAAGAAGCCCAAAAGCAAACATACAATTTCACATGTGTTATAAAAACATTTCCTCTTAAATCAATGCATTCTTAGTAGCATTTCTAAAAATCTTATGATTTAGGTAAAAAAAAGGGAAAGAGAGTTTGATAATCAAACTATTTCCTACAAAGGCACAAGATTAAAAAAATCACACTAAATACTAAAATTTATCACTATGTCTATCATTTTAATTGCATGGTTTTCATTTCGTTAAGTTGGGATCCCTAGAGGTGTTGGTGGAGGTTATGGTGCATCTAGCCGACCTCTTCCTCCTCCGCCTGCTAATCCTATTCTGAACACCATCTTGCACAACATGGGCCAGTTGTAGTTACAACTTACCAACCTGGCCTCCACTTCTAGTTGGTCATCTATGACTGCCTATTATAGGAAGAGTCCCCTCAACAACGCTATCCTAAAAACTATCTTTCCTACCACCACTGAATCATTGAGGTTTGATAAGTTCAATGTGTTGGCATTTGACTGAACCAGTAAAGACTGTTGATGATATGCAACTGGTAAAGGATTGATTGGTGAATGTGATGAAGAGATTGAGATTCATGTTTGATGACTAAGTCGTGTTGTTATTGATGGAAACAATGTTTTTGTAGTCATTTAAGTCTTGGAATCCAATTGGTAAGGTATAACTAGTATAGAAGATGGTTTAACAGAGAACTAGTAATTAGGACTTCAACCGATATACAAAAACAGAGTTGCATTCATTCAACTGGTACAAGCGATTGATGAAGAGTTGGATGATGCAGTTTTATAGGAGTGATAGAGATAGGTATTTGGAGCTATGTTCATGACTGCACTGGCAGATGCAATCAGACAAATGAGATTTGATGTACATAGCAGGCTATCTGGAAGAACACTTAACCGGTAGTGATAAAGTCACTTCAATCGGTAAACCGACACAGGTTTTGTCTTGATTTTGGTTTTTTATGTTCATGGCCAACATAAGTTCAGCGTGCAATGTTAGTTTGTCTAGATTCATTGAACCTAGGAAATTGTTCCAAGGTTGTAGCTGACTAAGAGATGTTTATAAAAAGTGTGATGAGGTATCAAGTAGGTGTGTGTATATAAGAGTATGAGATTGAAGGCAAATATTGAGATTCTAATTATGTGGTGATTAGTGAAGCTCTGTATTGATGTGTTGTTGAAGTTTTGAGGATCTGAAGCAGATCATATTAGACACTAAGGTGTTACATGAAGATCATTTGACCATTTTTTTCCTAATAGGTTGCACCAGTAAAATCCCTTAACTAGGTAGGTCCTCATAGGCCTTAATTTATAAATTCCCTAACAGGGTAGCTCTATATTAGAGTCTTAAATCCTCTTGCAAGGTTGAACCTAATAGGTCAAAGCTCCTAACATGGCTCATCATATTAAATCCCTTAACTGGGTGACTCCTAACTGGGTCTGCTCGTAACATGGCATATTTGTAAGACCTTAACCGGTCAAGATTTCTATTCTGCAGATAGTGAATCTTGTGGGTATTAACTCCCACCGTGGTTTTTCCCTTTTGGGTTTCCACTTATAAATCTCATGTTATGTGGATTTTTTTTATTGGTCATTAGATTATGTGGTGATATTCCTCTTATAATTGTTAAGTTTTAAGTTGTTTAAGTTGGTGATCAGATTCATATTGTTTTTGCTTGCATTGATTCAACCCCCGTCTCAGTGCCTTATAAGTTTATCAATTGGTATCAGAGCCAAACTTATTTGAGGCTTAACTGCTTGAGAAGGATTCATAAGGAAGACATGGAGGATATGAGTTATAGAGAGATGTCTAGAAAACTTGCAGAAACTGAGGAAGGCCTAGAAACATAAAGATGCAAGTATAGAGCTTCACTTGCTAAGAGAAGAGATCTAATTGAACAAGTGTTGGAGGTTTCTGATAGTAGTTCTTCTGATGAAGCAAACATAGGTGCATTGGTTGATGAAATGGAGAAACTAAATGATGAGAAGGCTAACTTGAGGAGCGAGCTAGAATCCATAACCATCTGGATGAGTTAGGAACTTGAAGCAAGGAGGGCAACAAAAGACAAGATCAAAGAGAAAGAACATGAGATCTTTAAGATAAATAAGGAAAATGACACTCTATATGGACATTGGCATGAGGAGAAAGAAGAAAAAGAAGAAATAGAGGTAGAATTGGATATGGAAATTTCTATTAGAGAGACTCTAATGAAAAGGAATGAAGACCTTACACAAGAACTTGCTGATGCTAATGAAAATCTTGCTAAGTTTAACAAAATTTCTACCATGCTTGATGAACAGATTCAATCACAAAGGATGAATGGTGACACAACTGGATTGGGTTATACTACATTTGAGAAAGGAGAGTCTTCCGGTACTAAGAACAACATGTATGAACGTAAATCGGCACCTAAAATTTGAGAAATCCACTAGTAAGAAACCTTACAAACCTGTATGTTTCAATTGTCATAAGCTAGGACATACTGCTAATGTTTGTAGAAGCAGATCTAATTTTGCTAATGGTTATAGACCTAATACATATCAAGGATATAAGCCTAGAAATTTTAATGGATATTGTTACACTTGCAACATGCATGGACATAGAGTTGTTGAGTGCAAGTATGAAGCAAATATTTCAGCACCTCACATGAGTCAGAGGTCTGTTGGTGGTTGGAAAAGAACCTTTAATGACCGGAGAAGTCCTAATTGGCAGAGACTCTATGCTAACCTATCTAGTCCCTATGAGATGGAAAAGAAGATGAATGTGGTTTGCATAATTTGTCATAACTACGGTCATGTAGCTATGAACTATAGAAGAAGGACTAGTAGAGGCAATAATAGAACTTGGAGAGCATTTGGTATGGCTTGTTATCATTGTCATAAATCAAGACATATTGAAAAGTTTTGTAGATCTAAGGTGAAACAACTGGTGAATCAATCTATTGACCAAAAAGGGAAGATGAAAGTTGATGTGAAGGAGACTGGAGTTGAAATGAACAGAATCTGGAAAAAGAAGGATGATGAGAAAATCAAAGACAAACCATCTAAAGATCCTATTTATTCACCTAGTGTGGAGAACCCTTCACTAGCAAACTAACCTGTTAAAAATCTTAGGGGGAGCTTAATGTTAGATCTATTTCAAAACCCCCTGAAGGACCATGAGGTATGTTAAATATGCATACTTTGGTGCATTATGATATTGTGAAGTGATTTTATGATCAAAATGATAGGTTTGATATGTTATGAGAACCAATAGTATGTTGGAAGATATTTTAGGGTTTTACTGGTAATGACATTTAATGTGGTAGATAATGGGAAAATAAAAGGAACTTTTTGAATGTTATTTGTCACATTTCGTTCTTATGGGCACTCAGAGTGCAAATAGAGTAGAGT